>NW_026870043.1:4005000-5205000 GCF_029168945.1 Cannabis sativa | reverse complement strand
ATCTTTACTCACCACATGCCCCAAGAAACTCACCTGAGGTAACCAAAATTCACATTTCTTAAATTTGGCATACAACTTATGCTCCCTGAGACGTTGTAATACCATTCGAAGATGTCTTTCGTGAGTCTCTTCCGAGTCTGAATAAATTAGAATATCATCGATAAAGACAATAACAAAATCATCCAGAAAATCTCTGAACACTCGGTTCATCAAGTCCATAAATGCTGCCGGGGCATTCGTCAATCCGAAGGACATTACCAAGAATTCATAATGACCATACCGGGTCCGAAAAGCTGTCTTGGGAATATCCTCCTCTCGAATCCTCAGTTGGTGATAACCAGATCGAAGATCAATCTTAGAAAAGACAGTTTTACCCTGCAACTGATCAAATAAATCATCTATTCTTGGCAGAGGGTACTTGTTCTTCACTGTTAATTTGTTTAACTCCCGATAATCTATACACATTCGTAATGTTCCATCTTTCTTTTTCACAAACAAAACTGGTGCACCCCAAGGTGAAGTACTAGGTCTAGTAAATTTTAAATCCATCATCCCCTGTAATTGAACTTTTAACTCTTTCAGCTCTGCAGGTGCCATCCTGTAGGGAGCTTTCGATACAGGCTCAGCTCCTGGTATTAAATCAATCTCAAAATCAATTTCACGTTTTGGTGGCAACCCTGGTAACTCTTCTGGGAACACATCCAGAAATTCTCGAACCACTGGGACATGCTCCGGTCCCGCTAGTGGTTCCCTGGAAATATCCACAACACTTGCCAGGAAACCAATGCACCCTTCACACAACAAATCCCTTGCCTTAAGGGCTGAAATTAAGGGAATCCGAGATCCTTGCATCTTACCCACAAATACAAAAGGGTCCTCGCCCTCAGGCTGAAAAGTTACCATCTTTCTTTTACAATCAATGGTGGCGTTGTATTTAGCAAGCCAATCCATCCCCAAAATAACATCAAAATCCTCCAGATTTAATTCTATCAGATCAACTGATAACTCTCTTCCTTCCACAAACACTGGAAGGGATCGAACCCACCTGCTGGAGATAACCAACTCCCCAGTAGGCAACAAGGTTCCAAAACCTCTAGAAAGCACATCACTAGGTTTATTCAGCTGCTCAATTATTCTACTTGAAATATAAGAATGCGTCGCACCAGAATCAATTAATACAGTCAATAAAGTACCAGCAACAGAAAGCTGACCTGTCACAGTAGAAGGACCAGCATCAGCCTCAGCTTGAGTCAGGGCAAATACTCGAGCAGGAGCGGGTGTATCATCCTTCTTTTGCTCTAACCGTAGCAATTGTGGACAATTTCTCTTCATATGACCCACCATTCCACAGTGGAAACAGGCCCTAGCCTGACACTCGCCCAGGTGATGCCTTTTACACCTTGGACATTCAGGAAAAGTCCGCCAGTTTTCATTCCCACTACGACGGAAACCTTGGTTACCCTGGAATCTTTTGTTTGGGCCTGCTGCTGAGGTTTCACTAGGTCTTTTCCTGCGGTCACCAAGATCAGTACCCCTACCCGAACCGGCCACTGGCGATTGTTTCCATGAATCTCTTACGGCAATATTTTTCTTTCGTATACCGAGCCTCTCGCACCCTCGAAACTAAAGCCAACTCAACTATCTGAGCATAAGTTCGGGCAACCCCCGGTTGTTTAGAAGCAACAATCACATCCCGGGCGATGTGTTCATCCAGCCCCCGAATAAACTTGGCTTTTCTAGCAGCTTCAGTAGCCACCTCATCTGAGGCAAACTTTGCCAGTCGATCAAACTTAGTAGCATACTCTGTCACAGTCATACTACCCTGAGTTAACCGTATAAACTCTTCTGCCTTTGCTGCCTTAATAGACTCATTATAATACTTCTCAAAAAATAAGGCCCGAAAAGTTTCCCAGGTCATATTATTCAGATCATGACCCTGAGATACAATCTCCCACCAAATACGGGCATCATCTCGTAGCATATAGGTAGCACACCTGACCCGGTCATTATCTTCAACTCGCATAAAATCGAAAATGGATGTTATCATACTCATCCATTGCTCTGCTTTGAGTGGATCAGCACCACCCTCAAACACTGGCGGGTTCTGCTTTCTGAACCGTTCATATAATGGTTCCAAACGATTTCACACGCATCCGGTGGCACTACTAGAGGTGCGGAGGATCGGATTGATTTAGAGCGAGTGAGCTCGCTGCTCTCTTAATTCTCTGATTTGTTCACCCTGCTGCCGAATAGTTTCTTGCATGGCAGCATATAACTGTTCCCAATTAGGTGGTGGTAAAGGGTTCTCTCCCTCACCGGCAGCCCTGAGCCCAGCTAGCTCACGGGCACCCCTACCAGTCCGCCTTGGGTGCATAACTATACACCTGCGATCACATTCCAAGTAATAACAATACTGATAAGTATTTCCATATATTATAATCCTTCCCACAACATTCTGATATCGACATAATTCAGATAATCAGATAATCAGAAAATTAACAAGTCAGTTCGTTAACTTAAAACTTACTAAACCATGAGTCGATCAGGTCCTTGCAGCCAATGTACATATCAAACCAGTCTTCAGGATCTAAAAACCTTGGCGCTCTGATACCATGTTGTAACGCCCTGACCAACAGGGACGCCACGTGTGTGCACTTTATTTAAAATACCAATAATTATATAAGATGTAATTATACTAAAAGTGTGGGTAATTAAAAATTTTGACAGTTAAAACTCAACCTTTAAACTATTTAACAAAAGATAAGTAACATGATTTATGGGGTCCCCCTGTTTCCAAAATATTTACAAACTGGTTTCAAAGTATTTTACAACATAAACTTTATATTTTCCAAAATACAATCAAAATAGAGCATCTGTAAATCGGCCGCCATGCGCCTGGTATGTACATTGCTGCTGTGACCATAACTCATGGTTGTTCGACTTTAGCTTTTCCTTTACCTGCACCATAAAGCACCAGTGAGTCACAGAGACTCAGCAAGAAAGTGACTAAAACAATAATTGAAAGAAAAATGATTATCAACTTATTCTCATGCCATTATGTTTACTCACTATTCGATAATAATAAGCATTTTCATAAACATCATACATTCCTGGTACTTAATAAAGTACCACTTTTACCACTCGTTACATACGAGCTGAATATGTCACTATCGTTGCCCAATAACGCAAACGATAAGTAAGAAACCTAACCGCGGTTTCAAGAGTAATTACTCATAACGGTAATAACCGTTTCCAACCCTAGGTAATAACCTAGGCTTAATCAACATCATGATAATAATCAAGATCACCTCCATTCATTCATTGATTTTTAACCACATACGGTGCTTACCACTTTTCTTACCTTAATTCAGAAGTCAAGAATATGGCCGACACAGGTGGAAAAACAAGCTAGGCAATCCCGGTCCTATGTCACGACAATTGAAACACAATAAATACCTTAACATAATATTCCGGATTTAAAACCCTAATTTAGAAATCAAACGCAACCTAACTCCCAACAACCCCAATTTAGGTCAAGCATCCCATATTTAATTTAAAACAGATAGTACACAACTCCCCGGGTCAAAACTGAACATAAAACAAACCCGAAGAAAATCTCCCCTGCAGGCAACCGGTCGGCCAGGTTACGGTATACGAACCCATCCAGGTCGACCGGTTCGCAGACCAGAACAAAGTTCCTTTTCACCAAAATCGAACCAAAACCCCTCCAAACCTATCCAAACTTTCCAAAACAGTTTATTAACATACATATGACATAACCTAAGCTGCAAAACACAATGGTTCAATCTCTAGCTTGAAATCACACACTCAAGTGAAGAAATCAAGTTTCTTTTAGCTTTCTCACTCACCAATCAATCCCAACAGCCATGAATTCAATCCAAACATGCATTAACAGACCTTATTTAACTTGGATAACAAACCTACTCCTTCACTAAACCTACAGCTTTGAAAATTTTCAAAAAAGTAACAAAACCTAGCTTGAAAACCTAAGAAAACACCAAAACTAAAAGGATGAACTTACCTAGGGTGCAAGGTTAACTTGGAGATGGAGTTTAGCTCTGAAAATTGATGTTGGCTGAAGCAAAACAATCCCTCAAGAAGCTGGTTCAGTTTGCTCGAAGGAAGAAGAGAAAAAGGTTGAGAAAATTTGGTTACTTGCCTTGGAAGGAAGCTCCTTCTTCCTTTTAAAATGCTTTTCTTTCTTTTTTTTTTTTAAAAATTTCTTCCTTAAATAAAAAAAAATGGGCAGCAGCAAAGAAAAGAGGAAAAGTCAAAAAAAATATTTTCTTGAATTCCTAATTTACCCCTCTCACATTTTTTTTAAAAGAAAACCCTAGGGGCATTTTGGTAATTTTACTAACTCCCCATTCCGACATTCTAATAAAATTCTAACTTAATCCGGGATATTCTCAAAATAATTCTTTCATTTAATGTCGTGACATTGCTAACCACATAGCTAAATTTCCACAATTACCGGGCCCAAAATAACATATTTACTTAAATAATTTCTCAAAAATTCATCTAAGTAAGATCATAATCCTACTTCATTTTCCAAGTAATTACATATTTAATAAAATATGTCCATTTAAATATTATTTATTTTCTGGGATATTACACTATATGTTTGCTATTGGGCTTAGATGCATATAGGAAGCCCATTTAATTTTACTAAGTAAATGGACTAGGTTGCAGAAATAAAATTTAACATAAGTAATTTTATTTAGGCCCAATTAGAATTGGGCTTATTCAATGAATAACAATGTAACACCCTAACTATCTTAGGCGTATTACGTGATTTTTAAACGTACTGTGCAGCTCGTTGCTAATCAACGAGGTTTATGGAAAAACGTGATTAATTAAAATTTTGCTTTTTCATTAAACTTATAAACCATTTTACAAAAGTCTCGGGATCCCGATTTATAAAACATTTACAAAAGTTTTAACTGATTAACTTTTACATCAAAATGAAAGTCGTCTAACGACAGTTACAAAAATCTCAGCCGTGCTGTCCCGAGGATCGTACGCTCCAGGCCTAATCGCCCCGACATGTACAATCTCATAAGCTCGCTCACGGTCCATCAGCTACAGCCTTGCCTTTACCTACACATGAACGTAAACTGTGAGTCGACAGACTCAGTAAGAAAAGCATAATAATATCATACATAAAACTGACTGCCGTGTCCAACACGATGCGAGTCATACGCCATGTCCAACATGGTGCGAGCACCTCTTGCCATGTCCAACATGGTGCGAGTTTTGAACGTTCGGGGGACGGTACTATTGACAAGTATCCTCTGATCGGTCGAGCCGGTCATACTCGATTCTTGGTCATACTCCGGCTGTCGTACCGACGGGATAGGTCAATAGACCGAACCACCAACCAAGTGTCGGCTGATCGGTCGAGCCGGTCATACTCATTCTTGGTCATACTCCGGCTGTCACCGACGTGACAGGGTTGGGTGGTTCGAAGCCTAAATACATATCTAATGTAATCTAGCAGGCTTCCTACATGCACGCTAAACATGTAATCTACATATGCATCTTTGTTATACTAATCTTACGGATTCCGATTTCGTGTGTCTTGGGTCAACCCGACTCTGAATCGAAGCCGAACGGCGGACATCGGCTCCTAAACCATAAAAATCACAACGCTATAAGTGACACGCTAAATCACTTCCCGGGGACTAAAACTCGAAACTAAAAGTTTCCCTATCGATAAAAAGCATGGCAATACCCCTAAAAACCCAAAAACGAGGAAAACCAGGGTTCTGAAAAATCCCCCATCCGGAAGACCGGTTGCCCAACCGGAATTCCGGTTACGAAAGTCGGGACCCCCATCCGAATTCCGGATGCACAACCGGAATTCCGGTTCCTCGCGAGCCCAACTAAAAATCTCCTAACTCGACCAATTCAACCCCAATTGGTCCCAAACTTTCCAGACCTGTTCTAAACACCCTAAAGAACAAATCCAAGGCATCAAACCTACCCAGAAACCACAAATACAAAATTTGCCATTGGAGCTCAAGCTTTGAGTTCCAAACTCAAGCTTGAGCAAACCACCTAAACAAGCATGCAAACCAACTTAATTCTACATAACTAAGCATAATATCACCTCTGCAAACTAACAAGAACAACAGCAACAACACAGAATATAATCACAACATTTTCCTTCCAAAATTCATACTTTTTCACATAAAAACTAAAAGCTTAACAATCTAACCTACATGCTTTCAACATAGCTTAATTCCTATCAAATTAACATGCTTTGAACCACATAAAATAACCACGAAAGCAAGCAAAGAACAACATCTAAAACAACATGCATGCATCATCACTTTTCATCATTTTTTTCAAGAAATTTAAAGAGAAAGAGTTAGAATTTACATACCACAACCTAGAGTTCACAATTAGGATGAATCAAGCTTTGAAAATTGAAGAAAAACCCAGCTTTGCACCCCAAATACCCAGCCGAAAGTGGAGAGGAAAAGAGAGAGAGTTTGAGTGAAATTTCTAAATTTTTCTAAGTGTTTTTTGTAAAATGAAAGAAATGATATAACCCACTTAACATAACCATTTATTAAATCCATTTCAGCCAAAAACAATAAAATAAATAAACATTTAATTTCCAATAAAAGTCACTAAAGGACAAAAGTCATTGGGGCAAAAAGACCATTTTGCCCCTCCATCATAAAATCATGAAAATCATACTTAAGGGGTATTTTTGGGAAATTCTAAATTCCCGGCCATTCCCGACATTCCCAATGTCTAAAACCCGTCCCCAAAATACTAACATACTAAGTTGTGATTTCTACTGAGCCAAACGCCGCGTTCCAAAATACCGGACACCGGAAATGCGAAATAAAAACTACTGATAACATACTCATGCATATCTGAATTCCATAAATATCCATAATAAATTATTTAAATGGCTATAAATAATTTCATGATTAAACATAAACAACTGCTAATTTCCAAATTAACTAAGCGGGCTTTACAACTATCCCCCCCTTAAAAGGATTTCGTCCCCGAAATCTAACCTGAATAACTCTGGATATTGAGCTCGCATATCTGACTCCAGCTCCCAGGTGGCTTCCTCCACCTTGCTGTTTCTCCGCAGAACCTTGACCAATGCTATGGTCTTATTCCGAAGGACTTTATCCTTTCTATCCGGGATCCGCACCGGCCGTTCCTCATATGACATGTCCGAAATTGTAGACTCTCATAGCGAGTATATGAGAGGGGTACGAAACGTATTTTCTCAACATTGAGACATGGAATACGTTGTGCACTTCTTGATAAAGCTGGAGGCAATGCTAACCGATATGCCACTTGACCTATCTTCTCGAGAATCTCGAAAGGTCCTGTAAATCTAGGGCATAACTTGCCTCTTTTCCCGAAACGTTTAATCCCCTTCATCGGAGATACTCGCAAAAACACATGGTCCCCTACTCGGAACTCAACATCCCTACGTTTCGGATCTGCGTAACTCTTACATGCCTTTCTGTGAGGCAAGCATTCTAGCTTTAATCTTTTCTATTGCCTCATTGGTCCGCTGAACTGACTCTGGACCTAGGTATTTCCTCTCCCCTGTCTCATCCCAGTGGATAGGGGATCTACATTTTCTACCGTACAACAGTTCGTAGGGTGCCATCCCTATCGTACTCTGGTAACTGTTGTTGTATGAAAATTCTATCAACGGTAGATATTTGCTCCATGAACCCTCAAAGTCCATAACACAGGCTCTCAACATATCCTCCAATATCTGAATTGTCCTTTCGGACTGACCATCTGTCTGAGGATGGAATGCTGTACTGAATTTCAGCTTCGTACCCATTGCCCGTTGCAAACTTTGCCAAAATTTGGAGGTGAATTTCGGATCCCTGTCCGAAACTATAGACTTCGGTACCCCGTGAAGTCTCACTATCTCCCTGACATATAACTCTGCCAACTGATCCACTGAAAATGTCGTCCTAACCGGCAGAAAATGAGGAGATTTCGTAAATCGGTCCACCACTACCCAGATGGAATCATGTAAACCCGTGGTCCTAGGTAACCCGACCACAAAATCCATCGTGATATCCTCCCATTTCCATTCTGGTAGGGTTAGAGGGTGCAACAACCCTGCTGGTCTCTGATGTTCAGCCTTGATCTGCTGACACGTGAGGCATCTCGATACGAATTCTACCAAATTCTTCTTCATACCGCTCCACCAGAAGTACGGTTTCAAATCTTGGTACATCTTGGTGGTCTTAGGGATGCGAGAGAATATGGAGTAGAATGAGCCTCCTCAAAGATCTCGTTTCTCAAGTCCACCTTTGTTCGGGACACAAACCACGGCTTTATACAAAAGCATCCCACTATACGACAACCGAAAAGTCTTTGGCTTGACCAGCCAATACCTCATCTCGGATTTTCACTAACTCCGGATCTGTCGTCTGAGCAACCTTTATTCTTTCTAACAGGTCAGATTGCAGCGTTAAGTTGTGAAGCTGACCTACCACAAACTCAATGCTGGATCTAACCATATCCTCTGCTAGCTGGGGTGAGATCTGAACCATGCTAGCTACTTGCCCGGGACCCTTTCTACTCAGGGCATCAGCCACTACATTGGCTTTTCCGGGATGATAGAGGATCCCGCAGTCGTAGTCCTTCACTAATTCTAACCAACGCCTTTGTCTCATGTTCAAATCTTTCTGAGTAAAGAAATACTTGAGACTCTTATGGTCGGTATAGATCTCACACTTCTCTCCATACAGGTAATGCCGCCAAATCTTCAGTGCAAAAACCACTGCGGCTAATTCTAAATCATGAGTCGGGTATCGCTGTTCATAATCCTTTAACTGACGGGAGGCATAAGCGATAACCCGATCGGCTTGCATCAATACGCACCCCAAACCCTGTTTGGATGCGTCACAGTAGACTACGAACTTCTCCTTGTCCGAAGGCAAAGCTAGTACCGGAGCAGTAATCAACCTCTGTTTCAGCTCCTGAAAACTAGCTTCGCATTTATCTGACCAGATAAATCGCTGATTCTTCTTTGTAAGCTCGGTTAGGGGCATTGAAATTTTGGAGAACCCCTCCACGAACCTACGGTAGTACCCAGCTAATCCCAAGAAGCTTCTGATCTCTGTCACTGTCTTCGGTCTCGGCCAATCCCTGACGGATTCGATCTTCCCGGGATCCACCTTGATCCCGTCTTTACTCACAATGTGCCCTAGGAAGGACACACGAGACAACGGAACTCACATTTCTTGAACTTGGCGTAGAGCTTATGTTCTCGAAGTCGTTGCGGTACCATGCCGAAGATGTAACTCATGCTCCTCTTCGGCGAGAGTACACGAGGATGTCGTCGATAAACACAATCACACGGATATCGAGGAAATCCTTGAATACTCTATTCATCGGGTCCATGAATCTTTGCGGGAGCATTGGTTAGTCCGAATGACATAACCAGAAACTCGTAGTGTCCATACCTAGTGCGGAAAGCCGTCTTTGGAATGTCCTCCTCTCGGATCCTCAACTGATGATAACCCGAACGGAGGTCAATCTTAGAAAAGACCGTCTTCCCCTGAAGCTGATCGAACAAGTCATCGATCCTAGGTAATGGATATTTATTCTTCAACGTCAGCTTGTTCAACTCTCTGTAGTCGATGCACATCCTCATAGATCCATCCTTCTTCTTCACGAACAAAACCGGGGCTCCCCAAGGTGACACACTGGGCCGAATGAACCCTATGTCAAGCAACCCTTGGAGCTGAATCTTTAATTCCTTAAGTTCGGTGGGCCATCCTATACGGGGCTTTGGAAACCGGATCCACCCCCGGTGCCAAGTCAATCACGAAGTCAATCTCTCGGCGAGGTGGTAACCACGGAAGTTCTTCGGGGAAAACGTCCAAAAATTCCCGAACCACTCTGATGTCCTCTGGCCGAATGGTGTCTGGCCGAGTGGTGTCCACCACCACGGCCAGAAACCCTAAGCACCCACCGTGCAATAATTCTCTCGCTGACATAGCCGAGATCACCGGGATCCGAGATCCCGGAACCGAACCCACAAACACGAACGGTTCTTCACTTTCCGGTTGGAAGACCATCTTCCTCTTACAGTCAATGCTCGCCGAATATTTAGATAGGAAATCCATTCCTAAAATAATATCGAATTCGACTAAGCTCATCTCTATCAGATCAGCGCTTAACTCTCTACCATCTATCCTGATCGGCATAGACCTAATCCACCTATTGGAGATAACCAATTCTCCGCTGTAACGGGGTTCCAAACCACGATTCATATCTATCAAAGGGTCTACCCAACTTACTAAAGACTGCGGCCGCCACATAAGAATGTGTAGCCCCGAATCAAACAAATTGAATAAAGCGAGTTGTTAATGAAAAGGCGACTGTAACAACCGATGGTGGCATCTGCATCGGCTGCGTGATGGCGAACACCACAGGCTGGAGTGGGTATCGCCGGAGCTCTCGGTGCCTCCGGCGGGCCGGGGACATTCTCTCTTGAAGTGTCCGGGCATGCCACAATGAAAGCATCCCTGCCCCTTGCACTCTCCCCGATGATGCCTCTTGCAGCTAGGGCACTCGGGATAGGAGAATCGGGTCTCATTACCACCAGGACGACTCCTCGTTCGGTTCCCCCGGAACCTCTTGTTCTGACTCGAGCCGCCGGAAGCAGTGGGTGTCCTCTTCCTCTGATCAATGGCCGAACCACTACTCCCCCTGCTAAAGCCTGATGCAGGAGGGGTAGGAGCCCCGCCACCAACCGGAGTACTGACTGAATCTGACATGCACCCCACTGTGCCCTCAGCTCGCAGTGCCTTCTCCACCATCTGAGCATAGGTGGTGCTGTCGTCTGTGGTAATCATCAGGTCATGCCTGATCTTGGGATTCAACCCGTCCAGATACTTCTCCTTCCTGCTGAAGTCGGTCGGCACAATTCCCGAGGCTAACCTCGCCAACCGATCAAACTGAGTAGTATACTCAGTGACACTCATGTTCTCCCGCTGGGTCAGGTGAACGAACTCTTTCCTCTTGGCGCTTCTGACCGCCTCATTATAGTATTTCGCGTTGAAGAGTTCCTGAAACCTTTCCCAGGTCATGGTGGTGACATCGTGAATCTGAGACACCATGTCCCACCATACCAGGGCATCCTCCTGGAACTGAAACGTGGCGCACACCACTCTGTCGTTACCGGTGACACCCATGAAATTCAGGATTCGGGTAATCACCGTCAGCCACTGCTCGGCTTTCGATACATCTGGACCTCCCAAGAATACCGGAGGTGCTTGCTTCCGGAACCGCTCATACAATGGTTCCAATCTGTGGGCCGCCACCACTATCTCGGCCTGGGCAGCAGGGGCAGGTGCCACTGGTACAATAGGCAATGGAACTGCAGGAGCACCCTGCTGTCTCAACCTCTGGATCTCGAGGTCTTGTTCTTCGATCCGGGCTTGCATTTCCGCAAACCGTAACTCCCAGTTCGGGGCTCCCTGATCGGCTGGGGGAGCCTGGGCAGCCTGTGGCGGGTTCTCATCACCCCGGCCACGAGCCCTGCCTCAAGGACCTCTACCTCGGCCCCGAGCAGGTGGGGGAAACTGAGCTCCCTGTCCCTGATTCGACCCTAAGGAGTTGCCCTGACTCCTGGTAGTCCGCCTGGCGTCCATCTAGTTAGAACCGCCTGCGAAACCAAGAGTTGGCATATCAGGTCGTATTCAAGGCGAGCTTACTAATGCCGCTTAATTTGGAAATTAGAAATGAAACATGCGCCTATTCTACTATCAGGCTACTAACATGCTTCCTAACAGGCTTTTCTTTTTCATAACTGAATAAAATAAACTACTAAAGCAATAAAGGCTTACTGAACCGTGAACCGAGCTAACTGCTGATGATGATTGTACATGTCGTGACGATCTTCGGAAGACAACACAGGCTGCTACGATACCAAATTGTAACACCCTAACTATCTTAGGCGTATTACGTGATTTTTAAACGTACTGTGCAGCTCGTTGCTAATCAACGAGGTTTATGGAAAAACGTGATTAATTAAAATTTTACTTTTTCATTAAACTTATAAACCATTTTACAAAAGTCTCGGGATCCCGATTTATAAAACATTTACAAAAGTTTTAACTGATTTACTTTTACATCAAAATGAAAGTCGTCTAACGACAGTTACAAAAACTCAGCCGTGCTGTCCCGAGGATCGTACGCTCCAGGCCTAATCGCCCCGACATGTACAATCTCATAAGCTCGCTCACGGTCCATCAGCAACTGCCTTGCCTTTACCTACACATGAACGTAAACTGTGAGTCGACAGACTCAGTAAGAAAAGCATAATAATATCATACATAAAACTGACTGCCGTGTCCAACACGATACTGAGTCCCGCTACTGCCATATCCAACATGGTACTGAGCACTACTGCCATGTCCAACATGGTACTGAGTTTTGAATGTTCAGGGGACGGTACTATTGACAAGTATCCTCCTGATCGGTCGAACCGGTCATACTCCGGCTGCTGGTCATACTCCAGCCTGTACCGACGGGATAGGTCAATAGCACTGAACCACCAACCAAGTGTCAGCCTGATCGGTCGAGCCGGTCATACTCCGGCTATTGGTCATACTCCAGCCTGTACCGACGTGACAGGGTTGGGTGGTTCGAAGCCTAAATACATATCTAATGTAATCTAGCAGGCTTCCTACATGCACGCTAAACATGTACTCTACATATGCATACTGTTATACTAATCTTACCTGGATTCCGATTTCAGGTGTGCCGGTCAACCTGACTGGAACTGAAGCTGAACGGCGGATTACTGGCTCCTAAACCATAAAAATCACAACGCTATAAGTGACACGCTAAATCACTTCCCGGGGACTAAAACTCGAAACTAAAAGTTTCCCTATCGATAAAAAGCATGGCAATACCCCTAAAAACCCAAAAACGAGGAAAACCAGGGTTCTGAAAAATCCCCCATCCGGAAGACCGGTTGCCCAACCGGAATTCCGGTTCTGGGAAATTCAGGACCCCCATCCGGAATTCCGGATGCACAACCGGAATTCCGGTTCCTCGCAGGCAGCCAACTAAAAATCCCATAACTCGACCAATTCAACCCCAATTGGTCCCAAACTTTCCAGACCTGTTCTAAACACCCTAAAGAACAAATCCAAGGCATCAAACCTACCCAGAAACCACAAATACAAAATTTGCCATTGGAGCTCAAGCTTTGAGTTCCAAACTCAAGCTTGAGCAAACCACCTAAACAAGCATGCAAACCAACTTAATTCTACATAACTAAGCATAATATCACCTCTGCAAACTAACAAGAACAACAGCAACAACACAGAATATAATCACAACATTTTCCTTCCAAAATTCATACTTTTTCACATAAAAACTAAAAGCTTAACAATCTAACCTACATGCTTTCAACATAGCTTAATTCCTATCAAATTAACATGCTTTGAACCACATAAAATAACCACAGAAAGCAGAAATAGAACAACATCTAAAACAACATGCATGCATCATCACTTTTCATCATTTTTTTCAAGAAATTTAAAGAGAAAGAGTTAGAATTTACATACCACAACCTAGAGTTCACAATTAGGATGAATCAAGCTTTGAAAATTGAAGAAAAACCCAGCTTTGCACCCCAAATACCCAGCCGAAAGTGGAGAGGAAAAGAGAGAGAGTTTGAGTGAAATTTCTAAATTTTTCTAAGTGTTTTTTGTAAAATGAAAGAAATGATATAACCCACTTAACATAACCATTTATTAAATCCATTTCAGCCAAAAACAATAAAATAAATAAACATTTAATTTCCAATAAAAGTCACTAAAGGACAAAAGTCATTGGGGCAAAAACACCATTTTGCCCCTCCATCATAAAATCATGAAAATCATACTTAAGGGGTATTTTTGGGAAATTCTGAATTCCCGGCCATTCCCGACATTCCCAATGTCTAAAACCCGTCCCCAAAATACTAACATACTAAGTTGTGATTTCTACTGAGCCAAACGCCGCGTTCCAAAATACCGGACACCGGAAATGCGAAATAAAAACTACTGATAACATACTCATGCATATCTGAATTCCATAAATATCCATAATAAATTATTTAAATGGCTATAAATAATTTCATGATTAAACATAAACAACTGCTAATTTCCAAATTAACTAAGCGGGCTTTACAAACAATAGTTTATTTAAAGGTTAAATTCATCTCCTTTGGGCCTTGTGTGAGAGTTAGGGGCCAATAGCAGTGGGTACGACATACTGAACCCAGCCCTCCCTCACATGAACAACCACAATTGTGAAGGCCCATTGGCCTCATTTAAATAATTGTATTAGGTTAATTATGAATTAGCAACATAATTAACTTTTAAAATATATGAAATTTATTTTTCATTTAATATTTTAAAGATAATTTTAGAAAGATACTTAGTTAATTGAAATATATTCTAGATAGTTATTTCTAGTACTAGTTATTTTTTCTAATATGCAATTAGGAAAATATTTTAATTTGAAGATTAATTATTTATTTTAATTAATTTTGGGACCAACTTAAATTTGAATATTTTTTCTAGTATTAAATTAGAATTAATAATTAAGTTTCTTTTATACTTAATTATTTAATTCTTGTATTTGATACATTTAATTAAATTGAAAATTAAAATTAAATATTTAAGCTGATTTCATTCTTGATACTTAAATATTATTATTTTCATGATATTTAATTAAATAGAAAATTATTTTAAGTTGGAAATCTTAATTTCAGAACAACTTAAATTTGAATAATTTTCGAAATATATTTTATTTTATTTTATTAATCATTTTTTTTATACAATTCGAAATTACATTTCTTTTAAATGTAGAAAATTTTGATTTTTTTTCTTGAAAATAGATTAAATTTGAAAATTATTTATTTTAATTTTTGACCAACTTAAATCAATGATTTTTTCATTTAATGATTAATTAAAATAAATGAACTAAAATACATTATAATTAAAAAATGAATTAATTATTCAATGAAAGTCTAGATAGATATTATCTGTTTTGCTTGAAGTATTTTTCTAGTAATATTTAATTAAATAGAAAATTAATATTTAAGTTGATTTTCATCATGATACTTAAATATTTGAAATTTTCTTAATATTTAATTCAATAGGAAAATTATATTTTGTGTTGGAAATTAATTTTTATTAATTAATTTTGGACCAACATAAAATTAGAATAATTTTTTCAGGATTTATTTTATTTTTGAGAGTATTTTTGAAAATTGTATTCTTATATTCTTTAATTTTTCTGAAATGTAATATATACTTATAGAAAATTAAATTTGAGTTGTAAATTCATTTAATTTTGATACAACTTAAATTGAATAATTTTTCTAAATATTTATTGAAAAATTATCACTAAGATGGAAATAATTTATTTTATTTTTCATATCCATCTAAATATAATTTTATAAAGATTAAATTGAAATTTATATTTATAATTTTTCATTCTAAATTGGAAATTTTAATTAAATAAATATATATAAAATAAATAGATTAAAATAAATATATATATATATTTTTTTTTTTGAATTAAGATTAAAATAAATATTAGAAGAAAATACATTTGAAATAATGAGCTTTATTATTATTGGGACATTCGATCTCCATTGTTGGTTCTACATAGTTATTATTTTAGTGAGTAATCCTCCCTAATGGAGGAACATTCATTAGCAATTTAACACCGTAGAATCTCGAAAGATAAGTACTATTTGTAAGTGTTTATTTTAGTATGGATCACCCTAATGGTGGCGACTTTTAATAGGGCTTACAAATGTATGAAACAATGGTGGAAGCTCATAAGATCTTGAATGGCCTTGACTCTCGCCTAAACGGGACAACGCTGGATTCTGATCTTGATCGAATAAAAGGTTGCTAGAATGTTTATCATTTTAGATGAGCTGACAACTCTATTCAATGGATGGTATCTTTGACTCTCGCCTAAATGGGACATTGATATCAGTTTGTTGAAGACCTTGGAAATTATTTAGGATTGTATGTTTTAGTATTTTCTCTTGTCATTCTTACTTGCCATATGTTTAATAATTCCTGAATTGTGTGTGAATTTATATTGAACCATGTTATTTTCTGTTATTAGTTGTAGTTTAATTTTGAATCTTCATTGTTGGTCTAACTAAGCTTGTTGTTTTTAATGGGACAAATCCCGAATGGATTGTCATCAATTAGACAAACATAATAGTGTTAGATCTCGATAGATAAATATTGTAAATGCAACATCTAGCTGTTCATCAATAGATGACACCTTAGACAAGTATTTACAATATGAAACAAGAAGTTTGTAAAAATAAGAATAACTTTGACTCTCGCTAATCAGGACATCGTTATATTCTTATTTTAAATTCGAAATTATCCTTTATTCGTCTTAGCTTATTCATTTCGAATTAGCTTAAATAATATATCATTGGATGAATGGTTTATAAATCATATAATGCCATTCTAGTTTCTCTTAAGAAATTGAATAACGCATATGATTATATTCCCGACATTCTATCCCGAAATGATATAAATCCTCTGTAACGCCCTAATGCTAAGGCACGCAACAGTGCTTTTTAAATTACAGTGTAATCTTCGCTAATCGAAGAGTTTTCTTGAAAAACGTGTGAAATTTTAACTTTTATATTAGTTTCTAAACTTTATAATATATTAAAAATATTTACAATGCCGGGATCTCGTTTTCAAACTTTATATTCCAAAATACACAATTTACAGGTTGCTCAGCGACTACAAATATAACTCCCAGATGTCCCGAGAACGAACACTCCAGGTCGCGCCGCTTCGACATGTACAATCTCACCCTAGCTCAGGTTCACTCCTGTTCAGCCTTCGCCTTTAACTACACATGCAAGCAGAACTGTGAGTCCACAGACTAAGTAAGAAATGCATATAACATATCACATAATTTCCGACCTGTAGTTAAGCGCCCATACACCTATTTACAGGGCTTAACAGATGAGCATAAATGTTAAATAATAGGGTACAACCACTATACCACATACACAACGTACCTCACTGTACGAGTGTTGGTAGGGTTTGTTTCGTACCCTGAGTACCACCGAGGGATATACCACACACCTCAGCACTTTCCCGTACTCGTGTTGGTATCACCGTGTTATACTCACAAACAACACTCACTATACCAAGGCACTCTGTATCATAATCATACAAGTGTTGGTAGTGCAAATAATAATCTAAGCATGCATATACACACATATACATACATTCAGATAATCATATCACATATTATATTCAGTTCTTACCTGATTTTCGAATTCAAGTGTGCTGGCCGACCTGAACGGAAATCTTGTGCTAGATGGATGCCCTAATCACATTTTGAAATCGGGTAAGTTACATGATTAAAACCCTAATCTCGGGAAACCCAAAACCAAAACCCTACGTTCTGTTATACTCTCAATAGGTTATTCTAACTCTAAAAATGGGGAAACACCCAACCGAGGCACCGCAGAGATGAAAATTGAGAAAATAAAAGGCCCGGGAACCCTGCCAAAACTAGCTAGCCGGTTTTTGTGGCACTGCAAACCGGCTACCCGGTTTGCACCAATTTTTCCAAAGCCCTTCATTTGTTGCTCAATTCTCCACCAAATGAAATGAAACCTTCCAGAGTACCTAATAGGGGCATACACAATACATTCCAGCCAGAAAATCACAGAACAAACCATTAACATTCAACTTGCCATTAAAGCTCAAAGCTTTGAACTCAAAGCTCAAAGGTGCATAAAACTTAAACCAATCAACAATATCAGCTGCTAGGATCCTAAAACAACTCAAATTAAAAATAAAATTCGAACTCCAAACAATCCTAACCCTAACAGATCCTAAAACTCAAAATCATTTCATGAAACCAAGCAAAACTTGAGAAAAACCATAACTAGAGAGCAACTAAGGTTACCTTGATTAATTCCTCCTTGAATTCTTGCTAAATCCCAGAAAAATGGAAGAGAAAACTGGTTCTTGCCCTTGCTTTGTCCTAGCCGAAAGAAAGAGAGAGAGAGTTCAAGAGATATGTCTTAATTTTCCTTATTTTCCTTAATTTTTCTTCAAATGGAAAAAGGATTTTAATTAATCCTTTGCTGCCCAAAAATAGCTAGGTGTCATCCTCAAAATCAGCCACCTAATCCCCCCT
Organism: Cannabis sativa; assembly: GCF_029168945.1. Lineage (NCBI taxonomy): Eukaryota > Viridiplantae > Streptophyta > Magnoliopsida > Rosales > Cannabaceae > Cannabis > Cannabis sativa. Next base: position 5,186,751 of record NW_026870043.1, on the reverse strand, counting down.
TTAAAAAGACTAAAATGCCCTTTAAATCAAACTTAGGTATTTTCCAAGATTAGGGGTAAAATGGTCAAATTCCATAACCCCCCCTCAACCCCGATATTTTTATTTTCTCTAAAATATTTCCCACTAAGAAATAAGGTTCTAAACTTAACCTTGTGATAAAACTAGCCATCCATCGCAATTTCCGTTGTGGCAGAGCAAAAATTACAAAAATTGCATATTTAAAATATAAGTCAAATAATACCCCTAGAGTTTAATAAAATCTCCGAAATTGGGAAATTATAACTCTAATATTTATTTCTAAATATTGGGGTCCACAACAATTAAATTCATAAATAATAATAAAATAAGAGAAATTAGTGCTAATTGCCTTTTCTAATCCAAATTACTAAAGCGGTCATTACAATTATCCCCCCGTTAAAAGGATTTCGTCCTCGAAATCTAACCTGAATAGCTTTGGATGTTGAGTCCTCATATCAGACTCCAATTCCCAGGTGGCTTCTTCCACCTTACTGTTCCTCCAGAGCACCTTAACTAGAGCAATAGTCTTGTTCTGAAGAAACTTTTCTTTTCTATCCAAAATCTGTACAGGTTGCTCTTCATAGGATAAGTCTGATTGTAGTTCAAGGGCTTCATAACTCAATATATGAGTTGGGTCTGACACGTATTTCCTCAACATAGAAATGTGAAATACGTCATGAATAGCGATAACGCTGGTGGTAAGGCTAGCCGATATGCTACCTGCCCGACTTTCTCAAGTATCTGAAATGGCCCAATGAACCTAGGGCTTAACTTACCCTTCTTCCCGAAGCGCCTAATACCCTTCATTGGTGAAACCCGTAGGAAAACATGTTCCCACACGAAATGTAACATCTCTGCGCTTCGGATCAGCATAACTTTTCTGCCTGCTTTGAGAAGCAAGCATTCGAGCCTTGATCTTATCAATAGCCTCATTGGTCCTCTGCACTAACTCTGGACCCAAGTACTTCCTTTCTCTTGTTTCGTACCAATGAATAGGAGAATGACATTTCCTACCATATAACATCTCATAGGGAGCCATCCCTATTGTACTTTGGTAGCTAATATTGTAGGAGAATTCAATTAAAGGCAAGTACTTACTCCATGAACCTTCAAAGTCCATGACACTGGCTCGCAGTAAGTCCTCAAATACCTGAATCGTTCTTTCTGACTAACCATCAGTTTGAGGGTGAAAGGCTGTGCTAAACTTTAACTTGGTACCCATAGCCTTCTAAAGACTCACCCAAAATTTTGATGTAAACTTTGGATCCCTGTCTGATACAATAGATTTAGGGGCTCCATGGAGACGAACTATCTCCTTCACATACAATTCAGCGTACTGATCCACTGAATATGTAACTTTCACTGGTAGAAAGTGAGCTGATTTTGTGAATCTGTCCACTATAACCTTACTGAATCATACATTCCCGTAGTTCTGGGCAATCTAGTTACAAAATCCATTGCAATGTCCTCCCACTTCCACTCAGGAAGGACCAAAGGTTGCAGTAACCCTGCCGGCCTCTGATGTTCAGCCTTGATTTGCTGGCAGGTTAAACACTTGGTCACGTAGTCCACCACATCTCTTTTCATCCCATGCCACCAGTAGTAGGGTTTTAAATCCTGGTACATTTTGGTGGTTCCCAGATGCAATGAATAAGGTGTGGTATGAGCTTCATCAAGTATCACTTTCTTAAGCTCATCAACATTAGGAACACAAACTCGAGCTTTGTATAACAACATTCCACTGTTTGAGACTGAAAAATATTTAGGCTGACCAACCATTACCTCGCCTCGAACCTTAACTAGCTCGGGTCTTCCAATTGCGCTCTCCTGATTCTTTCCAATAAATCAGATTGAAGTGTCAAATTATGCAATTTCCCAACTACGAATTCAATCCCTGCACTAACAATTTCAAAGGCTTGTTGAGGGACTATCATCATCGTGGTGCAAACCTACCCAGGAGCTTTTCTGCTTAAAGCATCGGCCACAACATTGGCCTTCCCGGGGTGATATAGAATTTCAAAGTCGTAGTCCTTAACCAATTCCAGCCACCTTCTCTGCCTCATATTCAAATCCTTCTGGGTGAAAAAGTATTTGAGACTCTTATGATCAGTATAAATCTCACACTTCTCACCGTAAATATAATGTCGCCATATCTTTAGAGCAAAAACCACAGCAGCAAGCTCTAAGTCATGAGTTGGATAACGCTGCTCATAATCTTTCAGTTGACTAGAGGCATAAGCTATGACTCTGTCAGCTTGCATCAGAACACATCCCAGACCTTTGTCTGGATGCATCACAATAAACCATGAATTTCTCTTGATCTGATGGCAAAGCTCACACCGGAGCTGTTATCAAACGTTGCTTCAACTCCTGAAAGCTTGTTTCACACTTATCTGACCACACAAATCTCTGATTTTTCTTGGTCAATTCGGTTAGGGGCATAGAGATTTTAGAAACTCCTTCGACAAAATGTCGATAATACCTTACTAAACCGAGAAAACTTTGAACCTCCGTCACAGACTTGGGCCTCGGCCAATTCTTCACTGATTTCACCTTGTTTGGATCAACCATATTCCCATTCTTCCCAACAATATGACCCAGAAAGGACACCTCAGACAACCAGAATTTGCACTTTTTGAACTTTGCATACAACTTGTGATCTCTAAGTCGCTGCAATACCATTCGAAGATGATGCTCGTGCTCCTCTTCTGACTGAGAGTATACAAGAATGTCGTCGATAAACACTATAACGCAGTTATCGAGGAAATCCTTGAATACCCTATTTATGAGATCCATAAAGGCTGCAGGAGCATTAGTCAATCCGAATGACATTACCAGGAACTCATAGTGCCCATATCTGGTTCTAAAAGCAGTCTTCGGTATGTTCTCCTCTCGAATTCTGAGTTGATGATAACCAGATCGCAAATTAATCTTCGAAAACACTGTCTTTCCCTGGAGCTGATCGAACAGATCATCGATTCTAGGCAACGGGTACTTATTCTTAATCGTTAGCTTGTTTAGTTCCCGATAATGAATACACATTCTGAGGGAACCATCCTTCTTTTTCACAAACAGAACTGGAGCTCCACAAGGTGATACACTGGGTCGAATAAACCCAATGTCAAGCATCCCCTGAAGTTGTAACTTAAGTTCCTTGAGTTCTGCTGGAGCCATCCTATAAGGAGCTTTAGAAACAGGCTCGATTCCAGGTGCCAGATCAATTACGAAGTCAATTTCTTGTTGCGGCGGCAATCTTGGTAACTCCTCGGGAAACACATCGAGAAAGTCTCTTACCACCCTGACTGCCTCAGGCCCAAATGTTTCGGGTCTGCTGGAGTTAAATACCACTGCTAGAAATCCTACATAGCCACTCTGTAGTAAATCTCTAGCCCTCAGTACAGAAATAATCGAGATCCGAGACCCCTAAACTGATCCAACATAAACAAATAGATCTTCACCTTCTGGCTGAAAAGTCACCATTTTTCGCTTACAATCTATACTGGCCGAATACTTGGATAGATTATCCATTCCCAGTATAATGTCAAATTCAGTTAATTTTAATTATATAAGGTCAGCGCTCAATTCCCTATCTTCGATCCTAACCGGCATAGACCTAATGTGCCTATTAGAGATAACCAACTCTCCACTAGGCATTAGGGTTCCAAACCCTCTTTCTAAAATATCACAAGGCCTACCCAAAAGATCAATTATTCTTGTAGCTACATATGAGCGTGTAGCTCCCGAATCAAATAAGATTGTAAACAATGAGTTATTGACGGGAAGCTGACTTGTCACAACAGAAGGACTGGCTGCAGCATCGGCTTGGGTGATAGCGAACACTCGAGCAGGAACCGGTTTCACCTCAGCTTTCAGCTCATCTTTCTTTGCCTGAGGGCAATCTTTCTTGAAATGCCCCACCATGCCTGTAAAGCCTGCTTAGTTAATTTGGAAATTAGCAGTTGTTTATGTTTAATTATGAAATTATTTATAGCTATTTAAATAATTTATTACTGTTATTTATGGAATTCAGAAATGCATGATTATGTTATCTGTAGTTTTTCATATTTTGCATTTCCGGTGCCCGGTATTTTGGAACTCGGCGTTTGGCTCAGTAGAAATCACAACTTAGTATGTTAGTAGTTTGGGGACGGGTTTTAGACATTGGGAATGTCGGGAATGGCCGGGAATTTAGAATTTCCCAAAAATACCCCTTTAGTATGATTTATGTGATTTTATGGTGGAGGGGCAAAATGGTCTTTTTGCCCCATTAATGTTTTGTCTTTTAGTGGCTTTTTATTTGAAAATTAGTTGTTTATTTTATTTATTTGTTGGCTGAAATGAAATGTGTATTAAGTGACTTTTACTCCATTTCCTTTATTTTGCAAAACATAACCCAACACTTAGAAAAAAATTTAGAAAAAACACTCTCTTTTCTCTCTCTCTTTTTCGGCTGAAGGCTTGGGGTTCAAGGGCTGGTTTTCTTTCAATTTTCAAGCTAGTTTCATCCAATCTAAGTGTTCTTCTAATCCTTGGTAAAGTCTCTAGCCTTTCTTGTTGTAATTTCTTGAAAAAAAGATGAAAAATGGTGATGCATGCATGGTGTTTTGGTATTGTTGCTGCTGGTTATTGTTGTTGTTGTTTCTGTGATTAAAGTGTTGAATTCAGTAGGTTGATGAGATTAAATTGCATGCTTAAGTTCTTGTTCTAGTTGGTTAGATGTTTATGTGAAAAAGTTATGAATTTTTGAAAGAAATGGTTCTATTTGTTGCTGTGAAGTTGCTGGATGTTCTTTATAGTTTTCAGAGGTGATTATATGCTAGTTTAAGTAGAATTAAGCTAGTGGAATGCATGTTTAGGTGGATTTGCTCAAGCTTGAGTTTGGAACTCAAAGCTTGAGCTCCAATGGTGATTTTTGATTCTGTGGTTTCTGGGTTAGTTTGAGGCCTTAGAAATGTTCTAGGGAAGGTATAGAATGTGTCCGGAAAGTTTGGAACCATTTGGGGTTGAATTGGTCGAGTTATGAAAAATTTGGTTTGCTTCGCGAGGAACCGGAATTCCGGTTGTGCATCCGGAATTCCGGATGAGGGTTCAGTAATTCCCAGAACCGGAATTCCGGTTGGGCAACCGGTCTGCCGGTTGGGGAATTTTTTCAGAACCCTAGTTTTCCTCGTTTTTATGTTTTTAGGGGTATTGCCATGCTTTTTATCGATAGGGAAACTTTTAGTTCCTAGTTTTAGTCCCCGGGAAGTGATTTAGCGTGTCACTTATAGCGTTGTGATTTTTAGGGTTTAGGAGCCAGTAATCCGCCGCTCAGCTTCAGTTCCAGTCAGGTTGACCGGCACACCTGATATCGGAATCCAGGTAAGATTAGTATAACAGTATGCATATGTAGATTACATGTTTAGCGTGCATGTAGGAAGCCTGCTAGATTACATTAGTTATGTATATAGGCTTCGAACCATCCAACCCTGTCACGTCGGTACAGCCGGAGTATGACCAAGCAGCGGAGTATGACCGGCTCGACCGATCAAGCTAACATTTGGTTGGTGGTTCGGTGCTATTGACCTATCCCGTTCGAGACAGCCGGAGTATGACCAAGGCGGAGTATGACCGGCTCGACCGATCAGAGGATACTTGTCAATAGTACCGTCCCTGTGAACGTTCAGAACTCAGTACCATGTTGGACATGGCAGTAGTGGCTCAGTACCATGTTGGACATGGCAGTAGCGGGACTCAGTATCGTGTTGGACACGGCAGTTAGAATTATGTATGATATTATTATGCTTTTCTTACTGAGTCTGTCGACTCACAGTTTATGTTCATGTGTAGGTAAAGGCAAGGCTTTAGCTGATGGACCGTGAGCGAGCTTATGAGATTGTACATGTCGGGGCGGTTAGGCCTGGAGCGTACGATCCTCGGGACAGCAAGGCTGAATTTTTGTAACTGGTCGTTAGACGACTTTTAATTTTATGTAATAGTTAAACAGTTAAAACTTTTGTAAATGATTTTATAAATCGGGATCCCGAGTCTTTTGTAATATGGTTTATAAGTTTAATTAAAAAGCAAAATTTTAATTAATCACGTTTTTCCATAAACCTCGTTGATTAGCAACGAGCTGCACACTACGTTTAAAAATCACGTAATACGCCTATGTTAGTTAGGGTGTTACAATTTGGTATCAGAGCCGCCAGGTTGTCTTCCGAAGATCGTCACGACATGTACAATCATCATCAGCAGTTAGCTCGGTTCACGGTTCAGTAAGCCTTTATTGCTTTAGCAGTTTATTTTATTCAGTTACGAAAAAGAAAAGCCTGTTAGGAAGCATGTTAGTAGCCTGATAGTAGAATAGGCGCATGTTTCGTTTTTAATTTCCAAATCAAGCGGCATTAGTAAGCTCGCCTTGAATACGACCTGATATGCCAACTCTTGGTTTCGCAGGCGGTTCTAATCAGATGGACGCCAGGCGGACTACCAGGAGTCAGGGCAACTCCGTGGGGTCGAATCAAGGACAGGGAGCTCAGTTTCCCCAACCTGCCAGGGGCCGAGGTAGAGGTCCCCGAGGCAGGGCTCGTGGTCGGGGTGATGAGAACCCGCCACAGGCTGCCCAGGCTCCCACTCGATCGTGGAGTCCCGAATTGGGAGTTGCGGTTTGCGGAGATGCAAGCCCGGATCGAAGAGCAGGACCTCGAGATTCAGAGGTTGAGACAGCAGGGTGCTCCTGCAGTTCCGGCTCGTAGTTCCGGTGGCACCCGCCCTCGCCGCCTGTGCCGAGATAGTGGTGGCGGCCCATAGATTGGAACCATTGTATGAGCGGTTCCGGAAGCAAGCACCTCCGGTTTTCCTGGGAGGTCCGGACGTAATGAAAGCCGAGCAATGGCTGACGGTGATCACCAAGATACTGAATTTCATGGGTGTCACCGGTAATGACAGAGTGGTGTGCGCCACGTTTCAGTTCCAGGAGGACGCGCTGGTATGGTGGGACATGGTGTCTCAGATCCATGACGTCACCACCATGACCTGGGAAAGGTTCCAGGAACTCTTCAACGCAAAGTATTATAATGAGGCGGTCAGAAGCGCCAAGAGGAAAGAGTTCGTTCACCTGACCCAGCGGGAGAACATGAGCGTCACTGAGTATACTACTCAGTTTGATCGGTTGGCGAGGTTAGCCTCGGGAATTGTGCCGACCGACTTCAGCAAGAAGGAGAAGTATCTGGACGGGTTGAATCCCAAGATCAGGCATGACCTGATGATCACCACCGACGACAGCACCACCTATGCTCAGATGGTGGAGAAGGCACTGCGAGCTGAGGGCGCAGTGGGGTGCATGTCAGAATCAGCGAGTACTCCGGTTAGTGGCGGGGCTCCTACCCCTCCTGCATCAAGCTTTAGCAGGGGGAGTAGTGGTTCGGCCATTGATCAGAGGAAGAGAGCACCCACTGTTTCCGGTGGCTCGAGTCAGAACAAGAGGTTCCGGGGGAACCAGAACAGAGGGAGTCGTCCTGGTGGTACTGAGACCCGATTCTCCTATCCCGAGTTCCCTAGCTGTAAGAGGCACCATCGGGGCGAGTGCAAAGGTCAGGGATGCTTTCATTGTGGCATGCCCGGACACTTCAAGGGGGAATGTCCCCAGCTCCGACCAGAGGCACCGCGAGCTCCAGCGATACCCACTCCAGCCAGGGTGTTCGCTATCATGCAGGCTGATGCAGATGCCAGCCCATCAGTTGTCACAGGTCAGATTTTTATTAACAACTCGCTATATTCAGTGCTGTTTGATTCTGGGGCTACACATTCTTATGTGGCGGCCAGAGTCTTTAGTAAATTGGGTAGACCCTACGATAGATACGAATCAGGGTTTGGAATCCTGTTACCTGGCGGAGAATTTGTTATCTCCAATAGGTGGATTAGGTCTATGCCGATCAGGATAGAGAGTAGAGAGTTAAGCGCTGATCTGATAGAGATGAGCTTAGTCGAATTCGATATTATTTTAGGAATGGATTTCCTATCTAAATATTCGGCGAGCATTGACTGTAAAAGGAAGATGGTGGTCTTCCAACCGGAAAGTGAAGAACCGTTTGTATTTGTTGGTTCAGTTCAGGGATCTCAGATCCCGGTGATCTCGGCTATGTCAGCGAGAGAATTGTTGCACGGCGGGTGCTTAGGGTTTCTGGCCGTGGTGGTGGACACCACTCGGCCAGACACCATTCGGCCAGAGGACATCAGAGTGGTTCGGGAATTTTTGGACGTTTTTCCTGAAGAACTTCCAGGGTTACCACCTCAGCGGGAGATTGATTTCGTGATTGACTTGGCACCAGGGGTGGAACCGGTTTCCAAAGCCCCATATAGGATGGCTCCAGCTGAACTTAAGGAATTAAAGATTCAGCTCCAAGGGTTGCTTGACATAGGGTTCATTCGGCCCAGTGTGTCACCCTGGGGAGCCCCGGTTTTGTATGTCAAGAAGAAGGATGGATCTATGAGGATGTGCATCGACTACAGGGAGTTGAACAAGCTGACGGTGAAGAATAAATATCCATTACCTAGGATCGATGACTTGTTCGATCAGCTTCAGGGGAAGACGGTCTTTTCTAAGATTGATCTCCGTTCGGGTTATCATCAGTTGAGAATCCGAGAGGAGGACATTCCGAAGACGGCTTTCCGCACTAGGTATGGACATTACGAGTTTCTGGTTATGTCATTCGGACTAACCAACGCTCCTGCAGCATTCATGGACCTGATGAACAGAGTATTCAAGGATTTCCTCGATATCTGTGTGATTGTGTTTATCGACGACATCCTCGTGTACTCTCAATCAGAAGAGGAGCATGAGTTACATCTTCAGATGGTACTGCAACGGCTTCGAGAACATAGACTTTATGCCAAGTTCAAGAAATGTGAGTTCTGGCTATCTCAGGTGTCCTTCCTACGACACATTGTGAGTAAAGATGGGATCAAGGTGGATCCCGGGAAGATTGAATCCGTCAGGGATTGGCCGAGACCGAAGACAGTGACAGAGATCAGAAGCTTCTTAGGTTTAGCTGGGTACTACCGTATGTTCGTGGAGGGGTTCTCCAAAATTTCAATGCCCCTAACCGAGCTTACAAAGAAGAATCAGCGGTTTATCTGGTCAGATAAATGCGAAGCTAGTTTCCAGGAGCTGAAACAGAGATTGATTACTGCTCCGGTACTAGCTTTGCCTTCGGACAAGGAGAAGTTCGTAGTCTACTGTGACGCATCCAAACAGGGTTTAGGGTGTGTGTTGATGCAAGCCGACCGGGTTATCGCTTATGCCTCTCGTCAGTTAAAGGATTATGAACAGCGATACCCGACTCATGATCTAGAATTGGCCGCAGTGGTTTTTCCACTGAAGATTTGGCGGCATTACCTTTACGGGGAGAAGTGTGAGATCTATACCGACCATAAAAGTCTCAAGTATTTCTTTACTCAGAAAGACTTGAACATGAGACAAAGGCGTTGGTTGGAATTAGTGAAGGATTATGATTGTGAGATCCTCTATCATCCCGGAAAAGCCAATGTAGTGGCCGATGCCCTGAGCAGAAAGGGTCCCGGGCAAGTAGCTAGTATGGTTCAGATCTCTCCCCAGCTAGCTGAGGATATGGTTAGATCCAGCATTGAGTTTGTGGTAGGTCAGCTTCACAACTTGACGCTGCAATCTGATCTATTAGAAAGAATAAAAGTCGCTCAGATGACAGATTTGGAGTTAGTGAAAATCCGAGATGAGGTATTGGCTGGTCAAGCCAAGGACTTTTCAGTGTCAGACAGTGGGATGCTTTTGTATAAAGCCAGGGTTTGTGTTCCGAACAGTGCGGAACTTAGAAATGAGATCTTTGAGGAGGCTCATTCTACCCCGTATTCTCTGCATCCCGGCACCACCAAGATGTACCAAGATTTGAAACCGTACTTCTGGTGGAGCGGTATGAAGAAGAATTTGGTAGAATTCGTATCGAGATGCCTCACGTGTCAGCAGATTAAGGCTGAACATCAGAGACCAGCAGGGTTGTTGCAGCCTCTAACCCTACCAGAATGGAAAAGGGAAGATATCACGATGGATTTTGTGGTCGGGTTACCTAGGACCACGGGTTTGTATGATTCCATCTTGGTAGTGGTGGACCGATTTACGAAATCTGCTCATTTTCTGCCGGTTAGAACAACGTTCACAGTGGATCGCCTGCGTAACCGTACGTCGTAGAGATAGTGAGACTTCACGGGGTACCGAAGTCTATAGTTTCGGACAGGGATCCGAAATTCACCTCCAAATTTTGGCAAAGTTTGCAACGGGCAATGGGTACGAAGCTGAAATTCAGTACAGCATTTCATCCTCAGACAGATGGTCAGTCCGAAAGGACAATTCAGATATTGGAGGACATGTTGAGAGCCTGTGTTATGGACTTTGAAGGCTCATGGAGTAAGTATCTACCGTTGATAGAATTCTCTTACAACAACAGTTATCAGAGTACGATAGGGATGGCTCCCTACGAACTGTTGTACGGTAGGAAATGCAGATCCCCTATCCACTGGGATGAGACAGGGGAGAGGAAATACTTAGGTCCTGAGTCAGTACAGCGGACCAATGAGGCAATAGAGAAGATAAAAGCTAGAATGCTTGCCTCACAGAGCAGACAGAAAGTTACGCAGATCCGAAACGCAGAGATGTTGAGTTCCAAGTAGGGGAACATGTGTTTTTACGGGTATCTCCGATGAAGGGGATTAAACGTTTCGGGAAAAGAGGCAAGTTATGCCCTAGATTTACAGGACCTTTCGAGATTCTCGAGAAAATAGGTCAAGTGGCATATCGGTTAGCATTGCCTCCAGCCTTATCAGCAGTTCACAACGTATTCCATGTCTCAATGTTGAGAAAATACGTTTCAGATCCCTCTCATATACTCAGTTATGAGAGTCTTCAGCTTCAGCCAGACATGACCTATGAGGAACAGCCAGTGCAGATCCAGGATAGAAAGGATAAAGTCCTTCGGAATAAGACCATAGCATTGGTCAAGGTTCTCTGGAGAAACAGTAAGGTGGAAGAAGCCACCTGGGAGCTAGAGACAGATATGAGAGCTCAATATCCAGAGTTATTCAGGTTAGATTTCGGGGACGAAATCCTTTTAAGGGGGGAATAGTTGTAAAGCCCGCTTAGTTAATTTGGAAATTAGCAGTTGTTTATGTTTAATTATGAAATTATTTATAGCTATTTAAATAATTTATTACAGTTATTTATGGAATTCAGAAATGCATGATTATGTTATCTGTAGTTTTTCATATTTTGCATTTCCGGTGCCCGGTATTTTGGAACTCGGCGTTTGGCTCAGTAGAAATCACAACTTAGTATGTTAGTAGTTTGGGGACGGGTTTTAGACATTGGGAATGTCGGGAATGGCCGGGAATTTAGAATTTCCCAAAAATACCCCTTTAGTATGATTTATGTGATTTTATGGTGGAGGGGCAAAATGGTCTTTTTGCCCCATTAATGTTTTGTCTTTTAGTGGCTTTTTATTTGAAAATTAGTTGTTTATTTTATTTATTTGTTGGCTGAAATGAAATGTGTATTAAGTGACTTTTACTCCATTTCTTTTATTTTGCAAAACATAACCCAACACTTAGAAAAAAATTTAGAAAAAACACTCTCTTTTCTCTCTCTCTTTTTCGGCTGAAGGCTTGGGGTTCAAGGGCTGGTTTTCTTTCAATTTTCAAGCTAGTTTCATCCAATCTAAGTGTTCTTCTAATCCTTGGTAAAGTCTCTAACCTTTCTTGTTGTAATTTCTTGAAAAAATGATGAAAAATGGTGATGCATGCATGGTGTTTTGGTATTGTTGCTGCTGGTTATTGTTGTTGTTGTTTCTGTGATTAAAGTGTTGAATTCAGTAGGTTGATGAGATTAAATTGCATGCTTAAGTTCTTGTTCTAGTTGGTTAGATGTTTATGTGAAAAAGTTATGAATTTTTGAAAGAAATGGTTCTATTTGTTGCTGTGAAGTTGCTGGATGTTCTTTATAGTTTTCAGAGGTGATTATATGCTAGTTTAAGTAGAATTGAGCTAGTGGAATGCATGTTTAGGTGGATTTGCTCAAGCTTGAGTTTGGAACTCAAAGCTTGAGCTCCAATGGTGATTTTTGATTCTGTGGTTTCTGGGTTAGTTTGAGGCCTTAGAAATGTTCTAGGGAAGGTATAGAACAGGTCTGGAAAGTTTGGAACCATTTGGGGTTGAATTGGTCGAGTTATGAAAAATTTGGTTTGCTGCCTGCGAGGAACCGGAATTCCGGTTGTGCATCCGGAATTCCGGATGAGGGTTCAGTAATTCCCAGAACCGGAATTCCGGTTAGGCAACCGGTCTGCCGGTTGGGGAATTTTTTCAGAACCCTAGTTTTCCTCGTTTTTATGTTTTTAGGGGTATTGCCATGCTTTTTATCGATAGGGAAACTTTTAGTTCCTAGTTTTAGTCCCCGGGAAGTGATTTAGCGTGTCACTTATAGCGTTGTGATTTTTATGGTTTAGGAGCCAGATATCCGCCGCTCAGCTTCAGTTCCAGTCAGGTTGACCGGCACACCTGATATCGGAATCCAGGTAAGATTAGTATAACAGTATGCATATGTAGATTACATGTTTAGCGTGCATGTAGGAAGCCTGCTAGATTACATTAGTTATGTATATAGGCTTCGAACCATCCAACCCTGTCACGTCGGTACGGCCGGAGTATGACCAGCAGCGGAGTATGACCGGTTCGACCGATCAGCCGACATTTGGTTGGTGGTTCGGGCTATTGACCTATCCCGTCGGTACAGCCGGGAGTATGACCAGCGGCCGGAGTATGACCGGTTCGACCGATCGTGAGGATACTTGTCAATAGTACCGTCCCTATGAACGTTCAAAACTCAGTACCATGTTGGACATGGCAGTAGTGGCTCAGTACCATGTTGGACATGGCAGTAGCGGGACTCAGTATCGTGTTGGACACGGCAGTTAGAATTATGTATGATATTATTATGCTTTTCTTACTGAGTCTGTCGACTCACAGTTTATGTTCATGTGTAGGTAAAGGCAAGGCTTTAGCTGATGGACCGTGAGCGAGCTTATGAGATTGTACATGTCGGGGCGGTTAGGCCTGGAGCGTACGATCCTCGGGACAGCAAGGCTGAATTTTTGTAACTGGTCGTTAGACGACTTTTAATTTTATGTAATAGTTAAACAGTTAAAACTTTTGTAAATGATTTTATAAATCGGGATCCCGAGTCTTTTGTAATATGGTTTATAAGTTTAATTAAAAAGCAAAATTTTAATTAATCACGTTTTTCCATAAACCTCGTTGATTAGCAACGAGCTGCACAGTACGTTTAAAAATCACGTAATACGCCTATGTTAGTTAGGGTGTTACAATGCCAAACAAAAAGCATGCCTTTCAGTTACACTCTCCCGGATGATGTTTCTTGCACCGTGGACACTCAGGGTAAGAGTAACCCTGGCGTCCACCTCTCCCTTGGTTCCCACAGAACCGCTTACTTTGCCCTGAGCCACCAGAAGCTGGAATAACTTTCCTTTTTTGATCAGTGGTGGTGTCACCACCATCCCTACCATAAATAGGAGTAGGAAAAGTGGGGGTTCCACCAACACTTGGAGTCACTCGGGGCTCCTGAAGGAATTTCACCGCACCTTCGGCTCTAAAAGCCTTTTCGACCATTTCAGCATTTGAAGTTGCTTCAGTGGTAGTAATCACCAAATCGTGCCTAATCTTCGCACTCAAACTAGCCAAATATTTCTCTTTCTTACTAAAATCAATTGGCACGATTCCCGCTGCGAGCTTGGCCAGACGGTCAAACTTTGTCATATACTCAATAACCCACATGTTCCGTCAGTTTGAACCAGTTCAGTGAATTCTTTCCGCTTTGCACTGTGGACAGCTTCATTGTAATATTTGGAGTTAAACAAATCCTTGAATTCTTCTTAGGTCATCACTGTGACGTCCCGATTGAGGGTTATCAACTCCCACCACACGAGAGCGTCCTCTTGAAACAGGAAAGTGGCGCATGTCACCCGATCATTACCAACAACTCCCATAAAGTTAAGGATACGCTCGATCATCGTGAGCCACTGCTCAGCCTTCATTACATCAGGACCTCCCAGAAACACTGGAGGTGCCTGCTTCCGGAATCTTTCATACAACGGCTCCATACGGTTGCACAAAACTGGTTGTTCTGCTGGCACCGCTGGAACTGCAACGGCCTGAGCAACTTGAGGAGGCACGGCAGGAGGACCCTGCTGCCTCAATCTCTGAATCACTTCATCTTGTTGGCTAATCCAATCTTGCATTTCCGCAAATCTTTGCTCCCAGTCCAGAGGAGCTTGTGATGGATTTACAGGGCGACCACCCTGAGCTCTGCCACGGCCACGACCGCGACCGCGAGGATTTTGGCGATTTCTCTGACCGCCTTCGGTCTCAACCATGTCACCCTGACTTCTTGTATTTCGCGAGGCGTCCATTTTATAGGACTTAGCCTGCAAATCCATAAGTCAGGCAGGCTAGACAACGATCAAAACTTAACACCGCTCTTAAGGACTTAAAGGCAACACACTTTTAAAATAATTAATTAAAATCTAATATGCTTCCTAACATGCTTTCACATTAACAATTATTTAAAATACTAAACAAGTACGGGCTTACTGAACAGTGAACCGAGCTTTCTCTGATGAAGATTGTACATGTCTTAGCAAGGTTCGGTAGACAAACCTGGCAGCTCTGATACCAAAATTGTAACACCCTAATGCTAAGGCACGCTACAGTGCTTTTTAAATTACAGTGCAATCTTCGCTAATCGAAGAGTTTTCTTGAAAAATGTATGAAATTTAAACTTTTATATTAATTACTAAACTTTATAATATATTAAAATATTTATAATGTCGGGATCCCGTTTTCAAACTTATTATTCCAAAATACACAATTTACAGGTCGCTCAGCGACTACAAAATATAACTCCCAGATGTCCCGAGCCCGAACACTCCAGGTCGCGCCGCTTCGACATGTACAATCTCACCCTAGCTCAGGTTCACTCCTATTCAGCCTTCGCCTTTTCTATACCTACACACGGAAGCGTAACCGTCGCCGACGTACTCGCAAAGAAATGCATTTAACATATCACATAATTTCTGACCTGTAGTTAGGCGCCCATACACCTATTTACAGGGCTTAACAGATGAGCATGAACGTTCAATACTAGGGTACAACCACTATACCACATACACAACGTACCTCACTGTACGAGTGTTGGTAGGGTTCGTTTCGTACCTTGAGTACCACTGAGTGATATACCACACACCTCAACACTTTCCCGTACTCATGTTGGTATCACCGTGTTGAACTCACAAATAACACTCACTATACCAAGGCACTCTATATGATAATCATACAAGTGTTGGTAGTGCAAATAATAATCTAAGCATGCATATACACACATATACATACATTCAGATCACATATTATATTTAGTTCTTACCTGATTTCCGAATTCAAGTGTGCTGGCCAACCTGAACGGAAATCTTGTGCTAGATGGATGCCCTAATCACATTTTGAAACCGGGTAAGTTACATGATTAAAACCCTCATCCCAGGAAACCCAAAACCAAAACCCTAGGTTTTGTTATACTCTCAATAGGTTATTCTAACTCTAGATATGGGCAAACACCAAACCGACGCACACCATGAATAGCACATAGCAAAGCAGCGCCCAAGACCCCTGCAACTCCCATCATATGAAATGGGTTCAATGTCCAATTACTTGTTGGTAGGGTTTGTTTCGTACCCTGAGTACCACTGAGTGATATACCACACACCTCAGCACTTTCCTGTACTCGTGTTGGTATCACCGTGTTGTACTCACAAACAACACTCACTATACCAAGGCACTCTGTATCATAATCATACAAGTGTTGGTAGTGCAAATAATAATCTAAGCATGCATATACACACATATACATACATTCAGATAATCATATCACATATTATATTCAGTTCTTACCTGATTTCTGAATTCAAGTGTGCTGGCCGACCTGAACAGAAATTATGTGCTAGATGGATGCCCTTATCACATTTTGAAACCGGGTAAGTTACATGATTAGAACCCTAATCCCGGGAAACCCAAAACCAAAACCCTAGGTTCTGTTATACTCTCAATAGGTTATTCTAACTCTGGAAATGGGGAAACACCCAACCGAGGCACCGCAAAGACGAAAATTTAGAAAATGAAAGGCCCGGCGAACCCTGCCAAAACTGGCTACCCGGTTTTTGTGGCACTGCAAACCGGCTAGCCAGTTTGCACCAGTTTTCCCAAAGCTCTTCATTTGTTGCTCAATTCTCCACCAAATACAATGAAACCTTCCAGAGTACCTAATAAGGGCATACACTATACATTCCAGCCAAAAAATCACAGAACAAACCATTAACATTAAACTTGCCATTAAAGCTCAAAGCTTTGAACTCAAAGCTCAAAGTTGCATAAAACTTAAACCAATCAACAATATCAGCTGCTAGGATCAAATTAAACAGAAAATTCGAACGCCAAACAATCGTAACCCTAATAGCTCCTAAAACTCAAAATCACTCCATGAAACCAAGCAAAACTTGAGAAAAACCATAACTAGAGAGCAACTAAGGTTACCTTGATTAATTCCTCCTTGAATTCTTGCTAAATCCTAGAAAAATGGAAGAGAAAACTGGTTCTTGCCCTTGCTTTGTCCCAGCCGAAAGAAAGAGAGAGAGAGTTCAAGAGATATGTCTTAATTTTCCTTATTTTCTTGATTTTTCTTCAAATGGAAAAAGGATTTTAATTAATCCTTTGCTTCCCAAATAATGGCTTGGTGTCATCCTCGAAATCAGCCACCTAATCTCCCCTTTAAAAAGACTAAAATGCCCTTTAAATCAAACTTAGGTATTTTCCAAGATTAGGGGTAAAATGGTCAAATTCCATAACCCCGCTCAACCCTGATATTTTATTTTCTCTAAAATATTTTCCACTAATAAATAAGGTTTTAAACATACCCATGTGATAAAACTAGCCATCCATCGCAATTTCCGTTGTCGCCGAGCAAAAATTACAAAAATTGCATATTTCAAATATAAGTCAAATAATACCCCTAGAGTTTAATAAAATCTCCGGGATTGAGAAATTATAACTCTAATATTTATTTCTAAATATTGGCATCCGCAACAATTAAATTCATAAATAATAATAAAATAACAGAAATTATTGCTAATTGCCTTTTCTAATCCAAATTACTAAAGCGGTCATTACATCCTCAATCTTAAAAATCTCCTACTTATATATGCTTACTTTAGGCAATTCAGACTTGAAGTTAGATCAGTAGTGGTGGTCCAAGAAAGAAGAATTACTCATGTATATTTGGTATAAATTTAAGTCTTTGACTTTAAATTTTAGATTCCAAATAGAAATTTTATATTTTTATTTCTAGTATACACTACAGTTAAATTTTCACAAGTTATTTAATATCCATTATCTATCAATGGATTCAGACTGTATGTTAAAGTATGGAATATGAGTTTAGTATTCTGTGACCAGGATCCACTTACACTATTCTAAGAACTCTTTATTGTAACTAAACCTAAGTCATCAAAAGACACAACCACATTTTAGTATCTAAGTGTTATGTCTTTTCTAAGGCATTGGAAAAGTTGACCAGTATCGGATGTATGGAGTATACATTGGAAGGGACCGATATTGAACTTTGATTAGATATGTTAAATTTACCAAAATATCTATTCAATTCAATATCACCTAGTTGATCCTAGATCAATTGATCCTAATCCTGATATGTTTAGGTTTGATCTCAAGAGTATTATACATGTTCTTTGATTTGTTAGTTAAGCCTACTTTTTGGTCAGGGTGATACGTACATTTTGGGAACATGGTAGTGCAATTGAGTGGGAGCGGTAAACATAGATATAGAATTTGTAGCTTCTATAGGTATTTAGTAGTGAAACGATAGTTTCCTTCGAGCTTGTTAAATAGAGGTAAATGATAGAACGTTCATTTTAGTGACTATATTAGTTCACTATAATATCATTTATAGGTGGCAAGTGTTTTAAGGATAAAATACATTGAAAGGGTGTAACGGTAATTTTTATCCCTATGCAATGTAGATCATCTATAGAGGATCATTAATTATTGGGATTATAACAATGGATAACTAATAGCGTATCTATATCGTGGAACATATAGACTGTTCTATATGACTGAGAGTGCAATTCCAAGTTCTATGCGTGGATGCAACAAGGAATTAATAAGTTAGTAAATTTACCTAGTAAGTTCTGGGTCTGCTTATTAAAAGCTCGGTTATATAGGCCCATGGTCCCCATACTAGATCAGACCATACTGCTTGTAAGACTCAGTTTATTGATTTTAATTAATCAATTATAATTCTAAAATTAGACTATGTCTAGTTTATGAATTTTCACTAAGCAAGAGTAAAATTGTGAAGAAAAGAGATTCTAGGTTTTATTTATTAATTAATAGACTTTATATGTCTAATTAATAAATATATTAAATGACAATACTATTTAATAATTAATTTTTAGTTATTAAATAATTAGAATTGACATTTAAGTGATTAAATTGGAAAATTGGCGTTTTTTAAGAAAATGGGATGGAATAATAACAAAATGGCAAAATTGCAAAGTGGGACCCAATCCACATCCTAAGGTCGGCCACTTAGTGTAGAATTTACCATTTATTTTTCTATTATTTTAATGCTAATTAAATCTAACCTAGACCTAGATGGTTACCTATAAATAGATAGTGATGGCTCACACTTAAAGTGGATGATAGATGAAATTTATTGTCTTCAGAAAATTGAGCCTCCTATTCTTTTCCTTAAGCCGAACCACCATCCTCTCTTTTCTTCTTCAATTATTCAGCCTTGAGTGATAGAGTGAGTGCACACACACATCAAGTGGTATCTCAATCATAATGTGGAAGACTGTGAAGAATCCAATCAACAAGAAAGAGAATCGGGCTTAAGATGGAGAGAAAAAGATCCAGGTTTAGATCTTGATAATGCTCTGCTTCAGAAAGGAATCAAGGGCTAGATATCTGAACGGAAGGAGTCATTATATTTGCTGCACCCAATGTAAGATTTCCTAAACTTTAGGTGTATTTATTTCATTATTTTAGAAGTTCATATTAGGATGTTAAGGAAACATACTTGTTAGTAAATTTAGATCCTGGTAAAATATTTCAAACTACTGGCCTTGCAGCCATGGTAATGATTTACTTTCATGAAATATGAAGTAAAACGATGATGTGTGTTGATTTGGATGGCTTCATGTGGTTTATTTGTTACTTTATGATGTTATGTGATTTACAAAATTTTTCCATGAAAATAATTTTATTTTGTTTATGGAAATATTTTATTTGGATGCCTTGTGAAAAATTAAGTAATTTTTGTTTTTACGGAACTTTATTCCGCTAAAAATTGAGAGAGTGATGAATTTTCAAAAATTGGGTGACATGTTTGTCAAGTGGGTGCATCGAGTGCACCAGGCACTCAAACAACTCAAGACACACGCGCGGAATGCTCAGACAAACCCGTGTCTTCAAACACGGTTTGCTGCTTTAGACACGCTCGCCACGCTGCATCCACCCGCGAAGATGCTGCTAGCGCCGAGCTTTCTCGGTGTCTCCCTCCATTCGCGCACGCGTCTTTGGGATTTGCAGCCTCCTAGGGATGCACTTGCAGCCTAGCTGCAAGCCGCACCCGATTTCCGAATTTTATGGGATTTTTTCCCAATTTCAGATTTTTTTCAATTTTCAAACCCTAAAATTAAAATAAAATATTATTTTTAATATACTTAAACTTAACTATCATTTTTTAAATTAATAATATTTATTTTTTAATAGAATATTATTATTTTATGATATTTTGAGGTTTAAATTTAAAAATTGATTATTTTATTTTTAAATTATGGTCAGATTTAAAAATTTGTTAATTTCTTTAATATTTATATATTATTTAATTATAAGATCATATATTTTGATATTTAACATATTTTAAATTAAAAGATAACTTTATCTTTTTTATTTGAAATATTATATTAAAATTATCTTATATGACAAATGAAATAATTAATAAATTTGAAATTAACCTACATATTTTTATAGATATTCTAACCATAATATTTTCAAATTCAAAAATTTGTTATTTTGTTAAATATTTAATTTTTTATAAATTATATGTTTAAAAATGATATTTTACTATTTTATATCATTTTACTTATTAGAAATTTAGAAATTATATTTTAAATATTTAAATAACTTAGATATTTTTGTAGAAATTTGAATAATGCTTAATTTAAGATATTTTGACATATTTAGGAAAATTATTATTTATTTATTATTTTATTCTTAAAATAATAATTATATACCACATCTATTTTAAAATTAGTTTATTTTATTATTTTAATTTTTTAAATTATAAGATTAGAAGATGATATTGAAGATATTTTTTTTTTCCAAATCATTTATCTTATTTGACATTTAATTTAATTTGATAAAAATAATTCAAAATAAACCTAGATATTTTAAATTTGTTTTCATTTTTGAATTTTAAATTTTGATGAGATTTTTAAGGGTTGTTTTTTAACAGCCCTAAATTTTTAAAATTTACTTGGTTAGTTTAAAATAATAATTTAATTATACTAATATCTTATTTCAAATATGTTACATGGACATTGTTTGTTTAATTTTATTGTTTATTCAAAAAACTTTTTTTAACAAACCTATTATTTATTTGATCTAAATTGCTATGATTTACTTGTTGACATGTAACACCCTAACTAGCATAGGCGTATTACGTGATTTTTAAACTTACTGTGCAGCTCGTTGCTAATCAACAAGGTTTATGGAAAACATGATTAATTAAAAATTTTGCTTTTTAATTAAACTTGTAAAATATTTATACAAAATACTCGGGATCCCGATTACAAAACCATTTACAAAAGTTTACTGTCTATACAAAATACTTGTCGCCTAGCGACTAATTACAAAAATAGCCTCGCTGTCTCGATGATCGTACGCTCCAGGCCTAACCGCCCCGACATGTACAATCTTCACCGGCTCGCTCACGGTCCATCAGCTCTAGCCTTGCCCTTACCTACACATAAACATAGCACTGTGAGTCGACAGACTCAGTAAGAAAAGCATAATAATACTCATACATAAATCCCGGTCATGATCAGACGCCCATACCACTGACCATAACCCTAACTGCCGTGTCCAACACGATACTGAGTCCCCCTAACTGCCGTGTCCAACACGGTACCGAGTTCTGAACGTTCATAGGGACGGTACTATTGACAAGTAACAACCTAATCGGTCGAACCGGTCATACTCCGGCTGCTGGTCATACTCCAGCCTGTACCGACGTGTTACAGTATCAGCCTAATCGGTCGAACTGGTCATACTCCAGCCTGTACCGACGTGATACGTCAAATAGTACAGAACCACCAACCTAAGTATCAGCCTAATCGGTCGAACCGGTCATACACCGGCTGCTGGTCATACTCCAGCCTGTACCGACCTGATACAGTGTCAGCCTAATCGGTCGAACTGGTCATACTCCAGCTTGTACCGACGTGACACAGTCGGATGGTTCGAAGCCAACATACATATCTAATGTAATCTAACAGGCTTCCTACATGCACGCTAAACATGTAATCTACATATGCATACTGTTATACTAATCTTACCTAGATTCTGAATTCAGGTGTGCCGGTCAACCTGACTGGAACTATCTGCGCGGCGGATTACAGGCTCCTAAACTATAAAAATCACAACACTATAGGTGATACGCTAAATTACTTCTCGGGGACTTAAACTAGGAACTAAAAGTTTCCCTATCAATAAAAAGCATGGCAATACCCCAAATAACATAAAATCGAGGAAAACTAGGGTTTCTGAAATTTCCCCAACCTAGAGACTGCCCAACCGTAATTTCCGGTTCCGGGGAATTTTCAAAACCCATTCGGAATTCCGGATGCACGACCGGAATTCCGGTTCCTCGCAGGCAGAAATTGAAAAATTCACACAATGCTCAAATCTAATCCAAACAACCTCAAACCTTCCAGACCTGTTCTATAGGACCCAAATAACATTTCTAAGGCAACTACACAGTCCAGAACACACATAAACCAAAAATGCCATTAAAGCTCCAAGCTTTGAGTTCTAAACTCAAACTTGATCAAACCCCACTAAACATGCATTCAAATCAGCCCAAATCTACTTAATCATGCATAAAATAACCTCTGAAAATAAAAGCAACCATCTACAACAAGCAATTAACAGATTCAACACAATTCTTTGAAAATCATATTTTTGACCTCAAAACATCCAATCTTGAATCAAAGCAACTATCATGCATTAAACTAGCTCTAATCTACTTAAAATAACAAGATTAAATCTCTGTAAACTACAACAAATCACAGCAGCAAGAACACATCAAAAACAAGCATGCAACAATCATCTTTTTAAACATTTTCTATAATTTACAAAAGAGAGAGGTTTAGAAACTTTACCAAAGCTTGAAGAACACTAAGATTAAAGGAAAATAGCTTGAAAAATCAAAGGAAACCCATCCCTAGAACCCCATGCAGCCGAGAGAGAGAGAGAGGAAAAGAGAGAGCCTTTTTTGAAAATTTTCTATTTTTTCTAAGTTTTGAAATGAAAATGAAATTTAAGGCACTTAAAACATTTTACTTCAGCCAAAAAGAATAATTAAATAACATATATTTTCCAATTTATTAATTCACAAAAGACAAACTAACAATGCATTCACACTAAAATCACATAAATAACACTAAAGGGGGTATTTTTGGGAAATTCTAAATTCCCAGCCATTCCCGACACTCCCAATGTCTAATAATCCGTCCAAGACTACTAACATACTAAGTTGTGATTTTACTGAGCCAAACACCGAGTTTCATGTTACCGGGCACCGGAAATGCAAAATTATGAAAACTACTAAATGACATAAAATGCATCTCAGAATTCAATAATAAGAGTATAAATAATTATTTAAATAGCTTTAAATAATTTTCATAATTAAACATGATTAATTGCTAATTTCCAAATTAAACTAAGCGGTCTTTACATGACATATCCTATGATTTGATTTTAATCATACTCCAATTGTCAATAGATCTTATAAATAATTTGTAACAGGTAAATTTTGGTACTTCTTTCATCTGTGTAAACCTACTAACATGATAGGGTCCATCGAAATCATTTGACCTGTGTGAGCCTATATATTTGCTATTGGGCTTAGATGTATATAGGAAGCCCATTTAATTTTACTAAGTAAATGGACTAGGTTGTTGAATTAAAATTTGACATAAGTAATTTTATTTAGGCCCAATTAGAATTGGGCTTATTCAATGAATAACAATTGTTTATTTAAAGGTTAAATTCCTCTCCTTTGGACCTTTTGTGAGAGTTAGGGGGCCAATAGCAGTGGGTACGACATACTGAACCCAGCCCTCCCTCACATGAACAACCCCAATTGTGAGGGCCCATTTGCCATATTTAAATAATTGTATTAGGTTAATTATATTAGTCTAACCTAATTAAAATTGAATTAGCAACATAATTAACTTTTAAAATATATGAAATTTATTTTTCATTCAATATTTTAAAGTTAATTTTAGAAAAATACTTAGTTAATTGAAATGTATTCTAGATAGTTATTTTTAGTACTAGTTATTTTTTCTAATATTAAATTAGGAAAATATTTTAAGTTGAAGATTAATTTTTTATTATAATTAATTTTGGGACCAACTTAAATTTGAATATTTTTCCTAGTATTAAATTAGATAAATAATTAAGTTTCTTTTATACTTAATTATTTAATTCTCGGTACCCTGTGTAACACATATTTTCTTTAAACATGGAAGTAATATAATAAATTAGCTATTATCAGTATAAATCCTTGATCTTGATTATATGTTCCAGTTTAGTTTTACTGTTGTAGTAAATAATGATACCAATAAAGTTCTTTGATAATGTATCACACTACCTTAATTGAGTTGGAGAATTTTAAAATTCCTTACCCATCTATATTTGGTTGACACTTGTGATAGGGCTTAAGAACACTACTAAAAGCAAATCTAACCATTCATGTGGATAGAAATAACTTATTAGAATTATGAGAATAAGATAAAGAATTCTAGCCTAGTCTATTCATATGACTTGAGCCAAGATTTCTAATTCTTGTGGTATCTTAATTTGATTACTCAATCTCTAGCAAGTATTTTTCACTTCAAATACTAGTCTGCTATGTTGATGATTTAGTCTTAAAAGAAACTTAAAGTTTCAGACTAATACAATATGTCACAACTAGATATCCCTCCAAACAATAAGAGGTTAAAAGTATTATTCAACCAGACATCTACTATTGAGTGGGAGCTATCTGAGATGTAATCAAATAAGGAACGTTAGAAGATACTCAAGAAAGATTTATGAAAGTGATCTATATGTTAGATATGAAGGAACTGTAGATTAGTTATCCATATATCTACCCCAACTCATTCAAGATTTTGAGATGGTGGTTACTCTGGGGGTGGAGGAATTATTCTATAATAATTCAAGCTCTACTAGAGAAGATTTATAACTTTGTAAGTTCAGAATTACCAGAAAGTTATTTTACTGAAGAAAAATTCTACACTGTATTATCTCAAATCCATATTTTAAAATATGAGAGATATGTCTTCTGTTTATTCAGATGTACTTTAAAAAAAGTAAGGATTTTAGTATCCCTTGATGAGTAAAGCATACAGTAAAGGATGTTTCATAAATGTATTTATGAACTTGTTTTAAAGAAGTTTGGGTTGATTCAAATGTACTACACATGATCAGAAGATCAAGACAACAGATTGATTAAAATGCACAGTTTGTTTTATGTTAGTGCAAGTGGGAGTTTGTTGGGTTTTGTGCCCTAAATAAAACCCATTACAATATGATTAGTTATCAATATAAAAAATTTGAAGTGATTTATGTTTGCATGAATTTTACATGCTTATGGTTTAATATGTTTTAATATATGCACAAAATCTGTTAAGTCCATAACATATATTTATTCACAATTACAGTATTGTCAACACAATGGAATGTGATTGTGATTATATGATTCAAAAGGCTAAGTCCCTGTTTCATCAGTGTTTTGGATTTACACTGATGTGATAATCAGTGATGATGTATACTTACACTTGGATAAGTGTTATGTTCTTTCCAGGACATTGGCAAAGTACTAGTTTCGAATGTATGGAGTATACATTTGACTGGACCGATATTGAACTTAGTTAAGATATTATAAACTTACCGTTGTATCTTTCCAAGTCAATATCAGTAGTTGATCTTAGATTAAAAGAATCTAAATCCTTATATGCTTAGGCTCAACTCAGGAGTGCTATTCATGTTCTTTGATTTATTAGTTAAGCGTACTTTTGGGTCAGGTGATACGTATATTTTGGGAACATGATAGTATGATTGACTGGGAGCACTGAACATAAATATGGAATCTATAGCTTCTACTGGTGTATAGAAGTCAAGTGATGATTCCCTTCGAGCTTAGTTAAATAGAAGTAAATGGATGAGCTCTTGTTTCAGTGACTAATTCATAGATCACTAAAACATCATTTACAGGTAGCTAAGTGTTTTAAGGGGCCAAATACATTGAGGGGTGAAAACGGTAAAATTATCCCATCTCGATGTAAATCATCTTTATAAAGGATCTTTGATCACATTAAGATTATAATAATTGTTAAATGAGATAGCATATCTATATCGTGAAACATATAGAATGCTCTATATAAGTCTGAGAGTGAAATTCTAAGTTCCAAGAGTGGATTCAACGAGGAATTAATAAGTAGGGATTTACTTAGTTAATTCGGTTCAGTTATTGGAAGCTCAGCATATAGATCCACGGTCCCCATTCTAGCTGAGACAATAATGCTTGTAAGACTCAATAATTGATTTGTAATTAATCAATTATAATTCTAATGTTAGACTATGTCTAATTTGTGAATTTTCACTAAGCAGGGGTAAAATTATAAAGAAAAGAGATTCTAGGTTTATTTATTAATTAAGAGATTCTATATGTCTAATTAATAATTATATTGAATGACAATATTACTTAATAATCTATTTTAGTTATTAAATAATTAGTTTTGGCATTTAGGTTAGAATTGAAAAATTTGCGTTTTTGAGAAAATAGAAATAAAAATTGTGAAAACTGCAAAATCCAAGTGAGGCCCAATAACACCTGTGGC
This sequence comes from Cannabis sativa, assembly GCF_029168945.1. Classification (NCBI taxonomy): domain Eukaryota; kingdom Viridiplantae; phylum Streptophyta; class Magnoliopsida; order Rosales; family Cannabaceae; genus Cannabis; species Cannabis sativa. The sequence continues at coordinate 5,160,403 of NW_026870043.1, read as the reverse complement.
CGGCCACTTGGTTAGCTTTTTCCAATTAATATTTTCATTATTTTAATGCCAAATAATTACTAACCTAAACCTAGTAGTTGCCTATAAATAGAAAGTGATGGCTCAGTCAAACAACAAGTTTTCAAAACAAGTTTTTCAAGTTTTCAACAAGCTTTCTTAAGATTGCCTTTTTCAGAAAAACTAAGCCTTCCACTTTCCCTCTCTATAGCCGACCCTACCTCTCTCTCTTTTCCTCTTCACAATTTCGAAACCTTAGTGATAGAGTAGTGCCCACACACAGCAAGTGGTACCTCAATCATAGATTGGAAGACTGTGAACGATCACACACAAAGAGAAGGACATTCGGGCTCAGATCTTGATAATACTCTGCGACAGAAAGGATACAAGGGTTAGAGATCTGAGTGGAAGGAGACATTATTCTGCTGCCACCAATGTAAGGTTTTCTTAACTTTATATGTGTTTAATTATCGTTTTAGAAAGTTCATATTTAGTTTGTTAAACAACATACTTGTGAGTAGATTTAAGATCCTGGTAAAATAAATATCCAATAGAATCAGGGTCAAGAAGGAGAGAAAGAGATTCAGGTTTAGATCTTGATAATGCTCTCCTACAAAAAGGAATCAAGGGCTAGAGATCTGAACGGAAGGAGTCATTATATTCCGCTGCACCCAATGTAAGGTTTCCTAAACTTTATATGTGTTTATTTCATTGTTTTAGAAATTCATATGAGGATGTTAATGAAACATACTTGTTAGTAAATCTAGATCCTAGTAAAATATTTCCAACAAGTGGAAGAAGCTATAAGTGTCTGTTTGACACTTTTCCAGGATATAGCTCCTCCGGCTAATAGAAAAATGTAGCTTGATGTAGAACTTCTGCTATCTTGGCATCCAGCGGAATTAGAATCAGAATACCCTACGACCTCGAAATGATCTGACTTCCTGTATGTGAGCAAGTAATCTTTTGTTCTCTGAAGATACCTCATAACCCCCAACCCGAATAAACTTCCCTAACCAAACCGAATAAATCGATAAAAAATACAACCCAAAATAATAGAATGAAAATCTAAACGCCCCAATGAATATATCAGGTGGTTTACAAATTATTCTAAACCGCCCAATTAACCTTAATAAACCGAATTAAACCGATTTATATATTTTTATAGAAGTGTATATATTATATCACATAAATTAGATTTATTAGTTAAACTATTTTGTATTTAAAGTTTAGACATTTTAGTGTTTAATTTAAAACTTAGACTTTATAGTTAATAATTTTTATTGTATTTGGATATTAAAGTTAAAGTTTGAAATCTCTACAATATTTTATTACTTTTTTTTAATTATTTTATTCAATTATTTTATGTTTACTCAATTATATTTATCTTATATTAAGGTTCTTAAAATTAATTTAAACTATATTATTTTTTAACTTGAAATATAAATAATACATTTTTATTTTTTTAAAAATATAATTATTTAAATAGTAGAAACTAACAATAATAATTATAAAAAAAAAGTGAAGAACGGTTTGGACGGGTTAACTCGACCAAACCAACGAAATCATTAGGCGGGTTGAACTTTCTCTAATTTTTGATTGGGCGGGTTATAATTAAATATTTGCAACCCAATATTTATATTGGGTTGATAAAAATATGCTATAACCCGACTAAACCGATCGACGTACACCCCTACTCTTGGCTGCTATCCAATGGTCAATACCAGGGTTGCTTAAATATTTGCCTAACATCCTAACAATTTATGCAATATCTGGATGCGTACATACCTGAAGATACATTAGACTCCCTACAACTGATGGATAGGGAATCTTTTTCATTTCCTAAATTTCAAGGCTGCTTTTAGGGTATTGGCTAAGACTGAATTTGTCTCCTTTAGCAACAGGGGTATCACCTGGTCTACAACCTTGCATGCGAAACCTTTTAAGTACTTTATCGATATAGCTCTTTTGTGATAATCCAAGAATACCCCGAGAACGATCTCGACGTATTTGAATTCCTAAAAAAAAAGAGGCATCACCAAGATCTTTCATCTGAAATTGCTTAGATAAAAATCTCTTGGTTTCGTGCAACAAGCCTATATCATTAGTTGCAAGCAATATGTCATCGATATATAGAACCAGAAATATGTATTTACTCCCACTGAACTTGTGATATACACAATTATCTGTAATATTCATCTCAAAACCAAATGAGATAATTACTTGATGAAACTTGTGATACCATTGACGAGAAGCTTGCTTGAGCCCATAGATGGATTTTTTTAATTTGCAAACCATATTCTTTGGGTCACCAACCATAAAGTTTTCTGGTTGCTCCATATAAATTGTCTCATCAATGTTGCCATTGAGAAATTCTGTTTTAACATCCATCTGATGTAACTCAAGCTCAAAATGAGCAACAAGTGCCAATATTATCCTAAAAGAGTCTTTCGATGAAACCAAAGAGAAAGTCTTTGTATAATCAATGCCTTGTTTCTGAGTATATCCTTTTGGTAAAAGACGTGCCTTAAATCTCACCACATTACCATATTCATCTTTCTTTGTTTTAAGTATCCACTTACAACCAATTGGTTTTACACCTTCTTGTAATGGGACAACTTCCCAAACTTTATTGTCTTGCATAGACTTATTCTCTTCATTCATGGCATCAATCTACTTTTGAGAGTTAGAACTTTTCATGGCCTGATGCAAGTTGATTGGATCATCTTCCATCATTCCAATTTCATCCTCATGTTCTTGAAGAAATACAAAATAATCATCTGAAATAGCATTTCTTCTCTCTCTTATGGACCTCCTTAATGGCTCTTGTTCTTGAGGGTGTTGAATTTGTTCTTCAGGAACAATAACCTCATCCTGATTAAGGAGTTGTTCAAAATTGTCTTGTTGAGGTTCCAGATTCTTTTCTTGATCAATGACAGGTGTGGAAGCCTGAAATTGTCTAAAATGATAGTAGGAACTGAGTTTGAATTTAATTCCTCCTCAAAAGCAATGTCTCTAACCTTATTTCTTCCCCCAAATTCAACATGCTAAAAAAATGTTGCAGTTCCCGTCTCAAAAATATTTCTGACAGTGGGATCATAAGACTTATAGCCCCTAGATCTCTCAGAATAACCAATAAAGTAGCTGCTAACTGTTTTGGAGTCCAATTCATTTTCATGTGGCCTATAAGGCCTTGCCTAAGCTGGAAATCCCCAAATGTGGAAATGCTTTAGAATAGGCTTTCGACCTCTCCAAAGCTCATAAGTGTTTTTGCAACAACTTTACTTGGCACCCTATTCAGAATGTAAGCTGCTGTCTTTAATGCTTCTCCGCAGAGGGACTCAGGTAAGGTAGAATGAGCGATCATGCTCCTTACCATATCCTTAAGAGTCCTATTTCGTCTCTCAGCAACACCATTCATGCTAGGTGATCCTGGCATGGTGTACTTTGGGACAATACAACATTCCTCTAGGAATTTAGCAAATGGTACTGGACGTTGTTCACCTGAGCCATCATATCTACCGTAGTACTCACCACCACGATCAAATTTGACGTTCTTAATCTTTTTGTTGAGTTGATCCTCAACTTCAGCTTTGTAAGCTTTGAACACATCCATAGACTGAGATTTTTCATGAATGAGATATAGGTACCCATAACGTGAGTAATCGTCTATGAATGATATAAAATATTGTTGACCATTCCAAGATGTCGTAGGGAATGGCCCACAAATATCTGTGTGAATAAATTCTAAGACTTATGAAGCTCTATTGTCACCTAATCTCTTAGTTTTGGTCTATTTTCCCTTGATACAATCTACACAGACATTGAAATCTGTGGAGTCAAGAGACTCTAAAATGTCATCAGACACAAGACGCTCAATTCTACCTCTTGAGATATGACCTAAGCGTTTATGCCATAATGACACTGAATTTTCTTTATTTAATTTGCATTTAGTACCTAGTGATTCCACATGCAAAGTGTCATTATAGGATGCAATTGTTTCTAGCAAATAAAGATGGTCATAAGTATTCAAATAACCAGTTCCACTAACATTTGAATTTAAAGACAAAGTAAACTGATTGTTTCCAAATGAACAACAATATCAAAATTTGTCCAACAAAGAAACAGAAACTAAATTCCGTCTAAAAGACGACACAACAAAAGTGTCTTTCAAATCGAAATAAAAACCGGTTCCTAATAACAATCTAAAATGCCCAATTGCTTCCATTTCCACCGATTGTCCATCGCCCACAAAGATGTATCTTTCACCATCACTTGGCTTTCGGTAGCTCAAACAACCCTACATTGAAACACTTATGTGAGTAGTAGCACCAGAATCTATCCACCAAGTGTTTCTAAATACTGAAACTAAATTAACCTCAGAAAAAACCAAAGTAAGATTAATACCTTTCTTTACACGCCGTGTGTGATATTTGGCACAATCTTTCTTCACATGTCCAGGTTGGTTATAAAAGAAACAACCCTTAGAATGCAATTGGAGCGGTCATGGGTCAAAGGGTCGACAGGGTGTTTCACACAATCTACTATGCTAGTAGAACCCTGAATGATGCTCAACTGAATTATGCCACAACGAAGAAAGAGATGTTGGCAATTGTTTTTGCATGTGATAAGTTCCACCCCTATCTAATTGGGAATAAGGTTGTAGTCTACACAGATCATTCTGCAATTAAATATCTTAAGACCAAAAAGGATGCAAAGCCAAGATTGATTCGATTGGTGCTTCTACTCCAAGAGTTCGACATAGAGATAAAGGACAAGAAGGGCACTGAAGATCTGGTAGCAGATCATCTATCAAGACTAGAGTTGGAAGAGAGCCACAATGCAAAAGAGGTACAGATAAATGAGCAATTTCTTGATGAATAACTTTTTAGTGTGAGGGAAAATCTAATGGTACCGTGGTATGCTGATTATGTCAACTTCTTGGCTGCCAAAATAACTCCTGAGCTTTCTCGTCAACAATTGAAGAAGTTCTTTTCTGAGGTGAAACATTACTATTGGGAAGAGCCAATCCTCTACAAGCACTGTGCTGATTAGATAATAAGAAGATGTGTGCCTGAAGAGGAGATGTACTCTATTCTCAATCACTGCCATGCTTTACCATGTGGGGGACATTTCAGTGGGAGAAGAACAACTGCTAAGGTGTTGCAGAGCAGATTCTTTTGGTCAACACTTTTTAAAGATGCTAGTACTTTTGTGAAGGCATGTGATCGTTGTCAGCGCACAGGTAATATCTTAAGGAGGAACGAAATGCGTTTGACAGGAATCTTGGAAGTGGAATTGTTTGATGTTTGGGGGATAGACTTCATGGGTCCTTTTCCTTCATCTTTTGGCAATCTATACATCTTATTGGCTATGGACTATATGTATAAATGGGTTGAAGCTGCAACAACACCAGCCAATGACGGTAAAACAGTTCTTCGTTTCCTTCAAAAGAACATATTCACTCGGTTTGGTACTCCCCGAGCAATCATAAGCGATGAAGGGAGTCACTTATGCAACAATTAGTTTGAAGCACTCCTTTCAAGATATGGTGTCTGTCATAGAACTGCTCTACCGTGTCATCCGCAAAGTAATGGCCAAGCTAAAATTTTTAACCGGGAGATAAAGATGATTCTAGAGAAAGTAATGGTCAAGAAAGTTAGATGATGCACTGTGGGCCTATAGAAAAGCATTCAAGACGCCAATCGGGATGTCACCATATAGGTTGGTGTTTGGAAAGCCCTGTCATCTACCGGTGGAATTAGAACACAATGTCTATTGGGCTATGAAGGCTCTCAACATGGATTTAAAAGCTGCAGGAGAGAAAAGATTACTGCAATTGGATGAATTGGAGGAGTTCAGAAATGAGGCTTATCAGAACGCTAAGATCTACAAGGACAGAACCAAAAAGTGGCATGACCGAAGCAAAGTCAGGAAGGAGTTTCAACCTAGGCAACAAGTTTTACTTTTCAATTCAAGATTGAAGTTGTTTCCTGGTAAGCTAAAGTCATGGTGGTCAGGGCCATTTACAGTGGTCAAAGTGTTTCCTTATAGAGCGGTGGAACTCAAAGGTGAAAGCCCCGAGACTTTCAAAGTTAACGGGCAGCGGTTAAAGCTCTACTTGGGAGGTCATTTTGACCAAGCCAAGTCCGCCATGATTCTGGCGCCATTATGAAGAACTTGGTCAACGTCTAGCTGAGCGACGATAAAGACAGCGCTAATTGGGAGGCAACCCAAATTTTCTTGATGCTTTAGTTGAACTTTCTTATGTTTAGTTGTTATTTTTATTTTTTTGTTCTTTTTAGTTATGTTTAGAGAACTGGTAAAACAAATTTTGGTTTTCTTTAAATTTTTGTACTGTATAGAAAAAAAAAGAGTTTTTTTTGGGGGTACGGCCCAATGGCCGCGGCCAGATAGAGTGCCGCCGCGGCCATATAAATTGGGCAGAGAGACCAATTTTCGGCCCTCATCTCGTCGCTGCGAGGGAGAGTGCTGCCGCGGCCATATAAATTGGGCAGAGAGGCATTTTTTGACCTCTATCTCGCCGCGGCGAGGTAAACTCTAGCCACGGCGAGACAGGGTCAGGCGGCTATAAAGAGGCAAAAGAATATCAAATTTCAAAAACACAATTTCCTCAAAATCCCTAACTTCCACCTCCGAAAATACCTCTCAAACACCATTCTTCTTCATCTAATCTCACCCGAAAACCTTTTTCTTTAAATCTAACCACAATCTTTCATTCCAAACCATTCTAAATCATTAATCCTCTCATCAAACACTCTTTTCCTTTCAAAATCAACCCCAAATCCCTAAAACCTCACCCAAATTTCAAAAACCACTATTCATCTTCTTCTTTCTCAAGAACTTCAAGGTTTTCTTCAATGGAGGTTGAATAAAGGTGGATTCTCATTGAGGTAACACTTCTAAGACTCTCTATACAAATTTTGGTGGAGAATTTTGGGATTTTAGTGTGAATTTTTGGGATTTTTGCTCAATACATTGTTCAATAGAGTTGTTTGTGATTAGGAATTGGTTTATTTGTGATCGGGTTGATACCCGGGAAGTGGATTATAAGGGGAAGTGCTGCCAAAACTTTTACAAATCTTGAATGTTAGAATATTTGGTGAGATGGGTCCTAAAAGAGCTAGAGTGGGTGAGAGAGGGGGAGCTTCATCATCCAACCCACCTAGGGGTCGCTCTAATGCTGATAGAGCGAGGTTTGTGAATATGGAGGCCCAAGAGCGATTTTTGCAATTGAAAGATAGGCCCTTCATTGAAGATAGGTGATGAGTCCATATTTATCTTAAAAATATGATTAATTTATTTATTAATATTCTTAAATTTATTCTTTAAATTATTGATTAGTGTGATTTTAATTTGTTAGGTTATTTCAAATACTATTCATCCATTTAGACTCTTTTGGAGGGATTTTAACATATTTTGGTGGAAAATAATGGAAGTCGGCGAGCTCGATTGTACAAGGCGGAACTTAATTGAAAATTCGGACGAACTTAAAAGCAGAATTGGACTTGGAGCTTGACATGAAAGTTTTAGATCTCGTTCTTAGCTTTCCATAACATCTTGAATCGTCCAATTCCGAGTAATATTGAGAGAGTTATGGCCAAAATACTATCAGTAGTCGCAGCAAGAAATTTCTAAAAAAAAAGATAGCGAAAATAAAGATAAATTTTCAAGAAGATTTGCGATTTTTATCTTTTGTTTAAAAGATGAGTTATCTTTATCTGAGATATTTCCTAATACTATTATAAATAGAATCCTAATTCTAAGAGGATTTATCTATCCACTATAAATAGAATCCTAATTCTAATAGGATTCAACTAACTTTCCCATTACTATAAATAAGACCTCTTAGACTACAAATGGAGGAGAATCCAAAAACTACAAATTAAATATTATAATTTTTATTAATGTCTAGTTCTGAGTAGTTTTCTTTTTAGTTAAGGGTTATTTCAAAACCCGAAACATGAATTCTTAATTTTATTTTTGAATGTTAATTTTTAGTTTCCATTATATCAAATTGCTTCTATTCTTCTATGTTCAATGTCATGATTATTGTTTTAATCTTGTTTAGATGGCCACTAAATTAAGTTTTACTTTAATCTACCATCATCTTAGGATTACTATTCACCTAATAGTCTAGGATTCTAAGTGTTTGTGACAAATTACAATTTTTATTTTTGATGAAGAATAGAACCTAGGTTAAATGAATTATATGCTTCATTGATTTGTTGCCTAGATTAGTCTATCTCAATAAATCTCAATGCTTTATCTAAATTAAATAAATTGCATGCTTCATGGATTTACTGCTTTAGGTAAAAGAGTTAATTATTGAGCGCTTCGCCTTGATTACATACAATAGGGAGATTGGGATAATTGACTGCTTCAGCGTTATCTGTGGGATTAATAGTTTGATTGGAAACTAAAAAATTACATTCTTTAATAGGAATTAGGAATGATTGTTGAGGGTGGCGAATAACCTTTAACTAGTTTCTTATATCATATTCTTTACTTTAAATTTGTTCTTTTCTTTAATTTTTATTTTTATTCTAATCTTCAAAACCCCTCTTTTTCCTAATTCTTACTAATTTGTGAATAATTGAATAAACATAGTCCTCGTGGGATCGACCCTTACTTACGATTATACTAAAATAATTGGAAGTATTGGAATTAAAAAAATAGTAAATTTGTTGTGGCTTACGACACGCATCAAATTTTTGGCGCCGTTGCCGGGGACTATTATTTTATTTTATTATTCATATTTAGTTTTTGTTACTAACTTGTTTTACTTTGATAATCTCAGGTGTACATGTCTAGTGCTGACGATACTCAAGAGAGACTTTCAAGGGTTAAACAATATCTTGAGTCATCGTCTGCTTCTCGATCTTCAAAGACTATAACCGACAACCCACTCTTTCAACCTCTTGGTCCTGCCAAACAGCCACTATCAACTGATCCCGAGTCAGATTCTGACGACTCGGTTACTTCTCACAAGACCATGGCTCAAAACAGGACATTGAAGGAGTTGGCCGCGCCAAATCTGGACCAGCAACCATTGTGCATCTATTATGCACCTTTGGATGTCAATTTTGAACTAAAATCCGGCCTCATCCATTTACTACCAGCTTTTCATGGATTACCTGGAGAAGACCCCAACAAGCACCTTAAGGAGTTTCATATTGTCTGCTCTAGTATGAAACCTACATCAGTTACTGAAGAACAAATCAAGCTGCGGGCCTTCCCTTTCTCTTTAAAAGATGCTGCGAAGGAGTGGTTGTACTATCTACCACCGGGAACTATTGAAACATGGAATGACATGAAGACTGTTTTCTTGGAGCGATACTTCCCAGCCTCTAAAGTTGGAAGCATCCGAAAAGAAATCTGTGGAATTCAGCAAATTACTGGAGAGTCACTTTATGAATATTGGGAAAGATTTAAAAGGTTGTGTGCTAGTTGCCCTCATCACCAAATCAGTGAACAACTCCTAATTCAATACTTTTATGAAGGTCTCTTACCTTTTGAGAGAAGTATGATAGATGCAGCAAGTGGAGGAGCATTGGTAGACAAAACCCCAACAGAAGCCAGAAATCTTATCTCAAACATGGCTGCCAATTCACAACAGTTTGGCACTCGTCGAGACTCTCCCTCAACATCACGCTAGGTTAATGAAGGGAGCAAACCCATTGAGAACCAGCTTAGTCAACAAATAGCTCAATTGACCTCCGTGGTCCAACAACTTGTTTTAAGCCAACAGATTAAGCCATGTGGAATATGTCAAGTTGTGGGGCATACCACTGATACTTGTCCTACTCTTTATGAAGGGCCAACAGAAGATGTTAATGCTATTGGAGGTTTCCCAGGTCAACCAAGGCAGCAGTATAATCCATATTCGAACACATATAATGAGGGATGGCGTGATCATCCAAATTTTTGCTATGGAAATCAACAAAATGTCAAACAACCTGCAAAACCTACTTTTAATTATCAACAGTGGACATCTTCCAGACAGAATCAAGCACCACAAGCTGCCCCACCAGCACCTCCCAAGCCTACCACTGAAGATCTTATTAATGCCATGTTGGCTGATTCTCAACAATTCAAACAAGAAACTCAAGCAGCGATAAAAAGTTTAGAGAATCAAGTGGGTCAACTCTCAGAATCTTGTAATCGAATGCAATCTAAATTGTTCAATCAACTACCATCCCAACCTGAGAAAAATTCTAAGGAGAATGCTAGTGCAGTGACTTTGAGAAGTGGGAAACACTACGACCCACCTATCATCCCAAAACCAGAACTAGTGCCATCAAAATCGCAAGATGATAGTCCAGAAGATGAAAAAGAGGCACCTAAGCTAAAAAATCCAGCTCCACCAAAGCCTACAATTGTCATACCCCCACCCTTCCCAAGCAGATTAAAGAATACTAAGAAGGAAGAAACTGACAAGGAAATTCTTGAAACATTCCGCAAGGTGGAAGTGAACATTCCTCTTCTTGATGCCATAAAACAAGTAACACGATATGCCAAGTTTCTGAAGGAGCTTTGCACTAATAAGCGCAAGTTAAGGAGTAATGAAAAAGTAAGTGTGGGGGAGAATGCGTCAGCAGTCCTCCAAAAGAAGCTTCCTCCAAAGTGTAAGGATCCTGGAACTTTCACTATTCCTTGCACTATTGGAAACACCAGGATTGAGCGGTGTATGTTGGATTTGGGGGCCTCCATTAATGTCATGCCATTCTCTATTTATAACTCCTTGAATCTGGGTCCACTTGAAGAAACTGGGATAATCATTCAACTTGCTGATAGGTCGAATGCCTACCCCAGAGGTGTCATTGAAGATGTGCTAGTTCAAGTCAATGAATTGGTATTTCCAGCAGATTTCTATGTTCTTGATATGGAAGATGATTCTATCCCTTGCTCCACTCCAATTTTGTTAGGGAGACCATTCATGAAAACAGCAAGAACCAAGATTGATGTCCATGAGGGAACCTTGACAATGGAGTTCGATGGAGAGACAATTCGATTCAACATCTTTGAAGCCATGAGGTATCCAAGTGATGTACATGCTGCTTATTCTCTTGATGTGTTGGATGACCTCTCCCAAACGGTGCTAGATCTGCATAGTGAAGATGATCTGGAAGTTGCTATAAGAGAAAACTTGGAATTGAATTCAAACAAGAACTTTTCTAAAGAGATGTTGGATGTCATAACCGCGCTTAATAACGACTTCAACAAGCTTTACAAGAAGGTGGCCTATGTGGAAGTGCCAGTCATAATTGATAAGTTACAACCATCTATTGAACAAGCTCCTATTCTTGAACTGAAGACACTGCCTAATCATCTCAAATATGCTTACTTAGGAGAGAATGAAACCTTACCAGTCATAATTGCTACAAATCTCGACCAAGTGCAAGCAGAAAAGCTGATGAGGGTGCTACGAGCTCACAGAACTGCCATTGCATGGTCCGTTGCTGACATCAAAGGAATCAGTCCTGCTACATGTATGCACGGAATTCTCCTAAAAGAAGGAGCTAAGCCAAGTACAATTCAATGCACAATTGGTAAAACTAGGTTTGATCATTGCATGATAGATTTAGGAGCAATTATTAATAGTAATATGTCTTATTCTAATTTTGCTTCTTTAAATCTTGGTCCATCAAGAAAAACTCAGGTTTTTATTCAATTAACAGATCAAACTAATGCTTATCCTTTAGGGATAGTTAAAGATATTTTTGTGCAGGCTTATGGACTTGTTATTCCAGGTGATTCTTACATAATTGCGATGGAAGATGAGGGAGATCCCAATCTTACAACAACTTTATTTGGGAGAACCTTCTTACTCACTGCGACTAAGAAGTTGAATACGAAAGCATGGATACTTAGAATGAAATTTGATGGTGAAGCACTCAAATTCAATGTGTTAGATTCCATTGATAAATGCATAAGGAATGTGTCTTTGTTAGAAGACCCAACGTGAAGAATGAGCACAACATGCAGTCGAGCTAACGACGTTAAACAAAGCAACCTTACGGGAGTTTTTCTTACCCTTTTTCTTTTTATTTTGCATTGATTTTATTTGATTGAGCCTTGAGGACAATGCTTATATTAAGTGTGGGGGGAGATTAACTGTCGTGTCTATCCAATTTTTTTTTTAGTTGTTTAGTTGTTTATTCGCTTATTTTTATCGTTTTTTTTAGTTTATATTAATTTTTCTTGCTTTAATTTTAGTAAGTGTGGATTGAATGAAATTCTATTGACAATGATTGCTCGTGTTTGATATGTGGTTTTACTTTGATGTCTTATACATGGTCTTAGGGAAAATAATTTTGTTGATGATGAATTTCTAGTTATAATTTTAGGAAAATGATAGATTCTCATGATTTGTGTGCTTAACTCATGATTAATTACTGCTCAAACTTGATTTTTTTTAAAACTTTTGCACATGAGTTGAATTATCATATTTGCTATTGTTTGGAAAGATGAATGCATGTTTGACTTTTAATTTGAAGTCTCAACTACTCTAGAACTTGTTTGATAATCATTTGAGGCGAAATTGATAAATTGTGCATGATTTTAAGATATGATATAGGCTTTTTTTTTTTTGGATCGATTGAGCTTTTCAAGCCTACCCTATTTGTTAAATCCCTAGTTTTACCCAATTTGAGCTTAAATGTTGACATCTTGTTTTTTTAACCCTATGCAATAACCTTTGAGCCTAAAAAAAAATTCTTATTCATCCTTTTTCACACCATAGTATATTGATGCTTTATGTATTTGTAAAGGTGTGAGAGTTTTGTTGATGAGAAAATATTCATGGTTATGTATATGTGATGATGAGGAAAAAATAATTATTATTCTCTTAGAATGAATGTTTGCAAGTTGTAAGTATTTCAAAAAAAAAAAAATCAATAAATAAAAAAATGAATACTTGCAACAATTTAAGTGTGGGGGAGTAGTAAGTTTTATGGAAAGAAAAAGATACAAGATTGAATTGTTGAGAAGAGTGATTGGGGAATACAAATAGGAATTATTTGAGAGAATGTTGTATATGCTATGGTGTGATTTGAGCCTAAATTAACCTTCTATATCTACCTTTCACCCTAGCCTTACATTATAACCCCCTAAAGTCCTATTGATCTTTAAATTATGTGTGATTACATTAGTGGAGAATGGTTTGATAATTAAGCTTATGGAGTGGATTTTCGTTGAAATACACATTTATTTTGAGAAAAATATTGATTGTTGACATGCATGAATTAATTTGAATGTTAGTAGTATGATGATTTGATTGCACACACACAAAAAAAAAAAAAAAAATTGGGTTTGAAAAGTAATTTATCTTGAGTTGAAATTCTAATGATTGAAGAGTTTTGATTTTCTTGGACTTATAAGTGGATGTACAATTTTTGAAACTAAAATTATTTTTCATAAAGACCGATTTGTTTAAGTATCATTCATTAACTTACTCGAGGACGAGCAAGAGTCAAGTGTGGGGGAATTTGATGAGTCCATATTTATCTTAAAAATATGATTAATTTATTTATTAATATTCTTAAATTTATTCTTTAAATTATTGATTAGTGTGATTTTAATTTGTTAGGTTATTTTAAATACTATTCATCCATTTAGAGTCTTTTGGAGGGATTTTAACATATTTTGGTGGAAAATAATGGAAGTCGGTGAGCTCGATTGTACAAGGCGGAACTTAATTGCAAATTCGAATGAACTTAAAAGCAGAATTGGACTTGGAGCTCGACATGAAAGTTTTAGATCTCGTTCTTAGCTTTCCAGAACATCTTGAATCGTCCTATTCCGAGTAATATTGAGAGAGTTATGGCGAAAATACTATCAGTCGTCGCAGCAAGAAATTTCTAAAAAAAAAAGATAGCGAAAATAAAGATAAATTTTCAATAAGAGTTGCGATTTTTATCTTTTGTTTAAAAGATGAGTTATCTTTATCCGAGATATTTCCTAATATTTTTATAAATAGAATCCTAATTCTAAGAGGATTTATCTATCCACTATAAATAGAATCCTAATTCTAATAGGATTTAACTAACTTTCCCATTACTATAAATAAGACCTCTTAGACTACAAATGGAGGAGAATCCAAAAACTACAAATTAAATATTATGATTTTTATTAATGTCTAGTTCTGAGTAGTTTTCTTTTTAGTTAAGGGTTATTTCAAAACCCGAAACATGAATTCTTAATTTTATTTTTGAATGTTAATTTTTAGTTTCCATTATATCAAATTGCTTCTATTCTTCTATGTTCAATGTCATGATTATTGTTTTAATCTTGTTTAGATTGCCACTAAATTTGGTTTTACTTTAATCTACCGTCATCTTAGGATTACTATTCACCTAATAGTCTAGGATTCTAAGTGTTTGTGACAAATTACAATTTTTATTTGTGATGAAGAATAGAACCTAGGTTAAATGAATTATATGCTTCATTGATTTATTGCCTAGATTAGTCTATCTCCATAAATCTCAATGCTTTATCTAAGTTAAATAAATTGCATTCTTCATGGATTTACTGCTTTAGGTAAAAGAGTTAATTATTGAGCGCTTCGCCTTGATTACATACAATAGGGATATTGGGATAATTGACTGCTTCAGCGTTATCTGCGGGATTAATAGTTTGATTTGAAACTGAAAAATTACATTCTTTAATAGGAATTAGGAATGATTGTTGAGGGTGGCGAATAACCTTTAACTAGTTACTTATATCGTATTCTTTACTTTAAATTTGTTCTTTTCTTTAATTTTTATTTTTATTCTAATCTTCAAAACCCCTCTTTTTCCTAATTCTTACTAATTTGTGAATAATTGAATAAACATAGTCCTCGTGGGATCGACCCTTACTTACGATTATACTAAAATAATTGGAAGTATTGGAATTAAAAAAATAGTAAATTTGTTGTGGCTTACGACACGCATCAATAGGGGATAGATATTGGTAACCCGAGCCAAACTACAAACATTCCTGCTGTATTTGCGCCCATCAGAGAACTAATCGTAAATCGACAGTTGACTAAGTTTGTGGATGTCACTGAGCGCAGCAACCAAACCTTAGATTTATAATTCCTAGCTAACTGGCTAGAAAGAGAGGATGACAAGGTCAATGTTAGGGGGTTAGAGTGCCTGTTTCCACAACCGCCATTCATGTTGTTTATGACCTACCAACCTTTACTGTAGAAGAGCAACCATTGAGATAGCAACTTCGAGACAGGAGCTTGAATTATGAGGACGTAGCTGAAACCCTAGGTTAATCAGGCCTTAGGTTCCATCAATTTGATGGAGAACCGTATCAGCTGTATCGGTGTGAACTCAACCCGGTAGCCAAGGCATGGTTATACTTTGTTAATGCAAGGTTGGTACCAAACAAACATTATTCTGATGCTCAGATTGACAGGGTTAAGTTTGTTTATGGAATTATGAAGGGGTACAACTTGAATGTGGGTGACATAGTTGGGGTGACATTTGATATGATGGTTGAGGGCTCTTGTGGAGATGGACTTGGGCTTGCTGATATTATTACAACCTTGTGTGAGGCACATGGAGTACCACAGTACTCTTATGATACAAAAGCAGTGCCACGATACAGTATTACCTTGTCCACGGTGCTTCGATTCAAACCATCGCACCCTCATGGTCAACCACCAGCTCAGAGAGATCCTCCTACAAGAGAACAAGAGGAGCATGAAGACATTGTACCACCACGTATTGCTGGGCCTCTCGACCCAGCCATGCAATACACTCAGGATCAGGTGAATTATCTGATTCAGCAGAACATGCACATGCAAAATTACATGGCCCAAAGGAGTGTTTTTGATGTGTAGCAGGTGGCCCAGTTGAACACACTAATCACGAGGATGAATGTTGGTGTGGACAAACCCAACTATTTTGCCATGCCACCACGTTTCAACCCCTATGATCAGCCACCTCTGCCAAACCCCTTCTAATGGGGGTCAGGTAAGTTTCTCTCATCCAGTTTTACTTTTACACATTGGGGACAATGTGCATCTTTAGTTTGGGGGGAGAGACTTAATTTTTTTTTAGTTTATTTCAGTTCTTTTCGTTTCGTTTTTCGTTAGTTTTTGTTTAGTGTCGTGTGTTGATAGCTAAGTTGGAAGATTGATTGAACCACTGTTATTCACTTGTGCAATGGATTAAAATCTTAACTGTGTGCTTGACTCATAACTGTTTGAATTAAATTGGATGTGTATTAGAAGGTTGTTCATGTAGATGTAAAACATTTGTTTTTGACGCATATCACTTGTGTTCTATTTGGATTGTGGAATGATTGACTTGACATGGAATAGAATTTGTTTGACATACTCTCTTGAAGCAAAATCCTTACCGCTTTTTGTTTGGAAAATGATTTAGGCAAGTTTTCTTTGGATCGATTGAGCCTTTCAAGCCTACCGAAAACGTTTTATCTTAGTATACCCAAAGTTGAGCCTTAGCCTATTCTAAAAATTTTTCTCCTCTTAAGTAAGCTGAATTTGTTATCCTTAACTACTTTCACCCTAAACATACTTTATTATGCCATAAGCCTTTAAGCAAGTTTGGGGGGATAAATTGTTGTAAGTGGGGGAATAAATTTTGCAGTGAGAGATTGGAAAAAATAATAAAGTTGTTATGTGTTGTTCCTCTATTGAAAAAAAAAACAGAAGAAGAAAGAAAAAAAAACGAGAAAAGTAAATGCGATAATTTCTTCTTGAGAATCAATTGTGAACAATTGGGCATGCACATAGAAAAAATTGCAATCTCTTACTGTTGGGTTTTGTGCCCTAAATAAAACCCATTTTCAATAATCAGATTTACTTATTAATAAAGATCAAAAATTACATTTTATGTTGCATGGTTCACATGATTCATTTCATGATTATATATATAATGTATGAATTCTAATTAAGTCCAGAACATATGAATTTGTTAATGATTATAATGTTGTCAGCATAGTGGAACATAATTTTAATTATATGTTCGAAAGTTTATTCCCTGATTTGTCAGTTCACTGGATTTAGACTGACATGATAATCAGCGATAGGTATTCTTACACCTTGAAAAAGTTTTATGTCCTTTCCAGGGCATTGGCAAAGTTTACCAGTATCGGATGTATGGAGTATACATCGGAAGGGACCGATATTGAACTTTGATTAGATATATTAAAATTTATCGTAATATCTATTCAATTCAATATCACCCGTTGATCCTAGATCAAATGATCTTAATCCTGATATGGTTAGGTTCGATCTCAAGAGTATTATACATGTTCTTTGATTTGTTAGTTAAGTCTACTTTTGGGTCAGGGTGATACGTACATTTTGGGAACATGATAATATAATTGAGTGGGAGCGCTAACATAAATGTGGAGTCTATAACTTCTATAGGAATTTAGAAGTGAAACGATGATATCCTTCGAGTTTGGCTAAAAAGAGATAAATGGTGGAGATCTCATTTTACTTCACTGAAATATCATTTATACGGAGCTAAGTGTTTTAAGGATAAAATACATTGAAGGTGTAACGGTAACTTAGTGCCTATTCAATGTAGATCATCTATTAGAGGGTCATTGATCAAATTAGGATTATAACAATGGATAACTAATGACGTATCTATATCGTGGAACATATAGAGCGTTCTATATGACTGAGAGTGCAATTCCAAGTTCTAAGTGTGGACTCAATAAGGAATTAATAAGTTAGGGAATTTACTTGGTAAATTCAGTTCGACTTATTGGAAGCTCGGTTATATAGGCCCATGGTCCCCATACTAGTTGAGTGCATACTGCTTGTAAGACTCAGGTAATTCATTTTAATTAATAAATTATAATTCTAAAGTTAGACTATGTCTACTTTATGAATTTTCACTAAGCAAGGGTGAAATTGTAAAGAAAAGAGATTCTAGGTTTATTTATTAATTAAGAGACTTTATATTTCAAAATTAATAAATATATTAAATGACAATATTATTTAATAATTATTTTTTAAGTTATTAAATAATTAGAATTGGCATTTAAAAGGTTAAATTGGAAAATTGGCATTTTTGAGAAAATGGGAATGAAAAATAACAAAAGGGGAAAGTTACAAAGTGAGGCCCAATTTCCTTATATGATCGCCCACTATGCAAAGGGTTTACTATTTTATTTTTCTATTATTTTAATGCCATGCAATTCTAACCTAAACCTAGAAGGCATTCTATAAATAGAAAGTATTGGCTTCAGGAAACTCATGACTTGCACGTTGTTTCTTTCAGAGAAAAGCCTAGCCACCACTTTCCTCTCTCTTTTCTTCTCTTTGAATTTCGAAATCCTTGAGTGAATGAGTAGTCCCCACACACATCAAGTGGTATCTCAATCCTAGTGTGTAAGACTGCAGGAGAATCCAAACAAGAAGAGGAGAAT
Organism: Cannabis sativa; assembly: GCF_029168945.1. NCBI lineage: Eukaryota > Viridiplantae > Streptophyta > Magnoliopsida > Rosales > Cannabaceae > Cannabis > Cannabis sativa. The sequence goes on along the minus strand of NW_026870043.1, from coordinate 5,141,977 downwards.
CAACATCAAAGGAAGGAGAGAAAAAGATCGAGATTCAGATCTTGATTATGCTCTTTTACAGAAAGGAATCAAGGGCTAGAGATCTGAATGGAAGGAGTCATAATATTATGCTGCACCCAATGTAAGGTTTCTTGAACTTTATATGTGTTTATTTCATTGTTTTAGAATTCATATTAGGATGTTAATAAAACATACTTGGTAGTAAATTTAGATCCTGGTAAAATATTTCCAACACTTACTATCTTCTTTGGGGTATAAGAAAAAGAAAAATGGATAAGTGTGGGTGCTTGTTTGGTATAATTGTGCTTATGGTATAATGTAACTTAAATGACTTTTCACCTACCCGTGTACCTAAGCCATATTTTTATAACCGAAAAAGACCTATTGATTCTAAAGAAAAAGTGTCAACATTAGTGGAGAGAGGTATGTCATCCAAACTTATTGAACATGGGTTAGCAGAATGTCGAAAAGTGTAGAATGGTTGTGATATGAATGTCAAATGCGATGTTTTGTGTTTGTATGAATTGCTTACTTCTGAATTGTGCATCCAAGTGAGTTCTTAGAGTTATCGAGTTGAAATTCTTGTTATTATGTGCTTGAAGTTGTGCAGGTGGTGGTAGGATTTCAATCGTTGGAAAGTTTAGTTATCTACTACATTGTTTTTGTTAGTTTGAGTCTTAGCTTTACTCGGGGGCGAGTAAAGATTCAGTTTGGGGGAATTTGTTAGGCTATATTTAGCCTATATTTTGGATCGATTTTATGTTCGCTTATCACTGTTTTAGGACGGAATTACGCTTGTTTTCTATGTTTTCAGGTTCTTAGGAATAATAGAGGTCTCGGGATGCAAAAGTCCAGTAAAAGACGAGCTGAGCCAAGAAAAACACCAATTTGAGGCGTGATGCACTTCTGGTCGCGGCTAGATTAGTGTGGCCGCGGCTAGATCATGAAGGCAGAAACCCATGAAGTTGAAGCTCCAGTCGCCGCGGCGAGATATACCCTCGCCGCGACCGTATAGAAACTACAGAAGCATGATTTTAGACATCTATCTGGCCGCGGCGAGATCCCGTACGGCCCAGCGGTAAAATTGTCCGACGAACCTTAAAAATAACATATAAATAGAAAACTGCAATTGGAAATCTGGGGAAGCGATTTGGAGACCTAAAACACTGAAGAAAGCGACGGGAAGAGCAGAGTAATTCAAAGTGAAGATCTAGAATTCATCCACCAACAGTTTCTTTCTTTATTCCACTTTAATTTATTTATGCTGAATATTGTCATAGGAATGGTTATGGATTTATTTCTGAACTAAATTCCCCATTTGGGGAGGATGATGAATGTTGTTTAATGTTTTTGCCTAGTTAATGCATAGTTGCCATTCCTCCATTCTTGTTTGTGAAATTATCTTTATTTGTGCTTAATTTCATGTTTAGATTGATCACCTTGTGCATGTTTTATGATCTCAATTCGAAATCTGAAAAGTGAGAATTGAGAATGCTAAAATTGGATAATCGATGTTCTATGTGAAACGAGAGTATTCACAAGACTTATGTGACAAGTAGATTATTGCCTAATGCTGATTTCATGTTAGTTTAATTAAGAAATTAATTAGAGAACATGTGATTTAGAACATAGAAGATCTGAAAAGAGCTAGGTTAATTTATAATCTGTCATTCACTTCAAGAATAGGACAGCAATTAGGCATTAACGATTCGGTAAACAAACAACAGGATTCTCCTCCCTATTGTCTCATCTTGCTCAACTTTCAATTGTGTTATTAACTTTTCTGAATTACTTTCATTCTTTTTTTTTCTAAAATCACAAATACTTTTGAATTGCCAAATAGAATTATAAGTATAGTTTAGTAGTAATTAATCCAATTCCATGTGCTTCGACCTCACTTGCATGAGTATACTACTTGATTGCGTGCACTTGCGTAGTAATTAATAATTTTCGTAAAGGTGCCTTGGGCGCCAGGTGGGTATGCCCTCCGTCCAGGGTTACTGAGGCGCGCCTTCGGACTCTCGACCAGGGCAGATACCTGGGCAAATTGGATTGCTACATTCCCACCCACAATAATCGTGCCACAAACCCTGAAAGGGGGATGTGCGCCTGGTCGGGTGCCCATGCCCAGCAAGGGGCATTAATGCCTTTGCATCAATACTTCATGAATGTGGCGAACTTCTTCGGCCATTTCCTGGCCCAGTTCACTCCTAAAGCATTAAATATCTATCTGCCCTCTTCATCCTCTACGCTTCCTAGAAGTGGGGTATGCCTTCTCCTCATGAAGTCAGTTGGTTTTTTGATTTGAAGTCTACCCCTAGGCAAGGTAGGTCGGGGTACTTCTATTTCTCTCAACCAGACTTCAAGTGGTTGACGAGCACCGATGATTCGGCCATCAGCAAAATTAGGCATTTTGCTGATGAGTACTTCATGGTGGATGGCACGGGCATCACTCGCACTCGGTTCTAGCAGATACCGACATATCACCACCCTCCCCTCACTCTTGCTCTCTCAGATAGAGCTCAAAAGCTTGCTCGAATGCTGGGGGAAGACCAGAATATCATCCAGTTAACCTCCGAGGATAACTTTGTGAAGTACGGGCTCTATCCAAAGGCCTTCATTCCTAAACCAGTGAAGGGGAGGAAGAGGAAATCTGATGTTGGACGGGTTGAACGAGCTCATCCGGAGAATGAGCGGATTCAACTGAAGCGCGAGGCTAAGTTGAAGGGATGTGCAAGGGCCACGGAATATGCTCAGGAGCCCTTGAATCTTGAAGATGAGGCTGAGGAAGAGCAGGTGACTCCACTCAAGAGGAGGAAGAAACTTCCGGCCCCGCCCAGGCCTATTGAACATGCGATTTCCATAAGGGAGCCCAACTCACCTGCTCGGCCGTCCCCTCCCGTGTTTGGAAAAGGGAAAGCTGTTAAGTCTGAAATAAGAGCGATGTCAGGTGATGATAAATTTTTGATCCTTACTTGGGCAATAACTTTGCATGCAACTATGTCTTGTTTTTAAGCTTCTTGACTATTATGCCTCATGTTTCTGATATTTGTTTTCTCTAACCATGTTGTCTTTTGTTCCGTACAGACGTGTCTCGACAGATGCTTGACGCTCTGAAGAAGAGAATGAGCGGAAGCTCTAGTGCCTCTCCTCCAGCCAAGAAGTCTAAAGGCGAGGATGGGTCCTCTTCTAAGGAAAAGATGTCTGCTGGGGAGGTCATTGATCTTTCCGAGGAGCTAACGGCTGCAAACCCCTCTACCCCAAAAGGTGCTTAGTCCAAGGGTCTCAGGGAGGAAGCTCGGATAGGTCTGAACTACCGAAGGGTGGGTCTGAGCTGGTCAGAAGTGAACCCGAAAAGGTGTGGGCCCCTACTCCACCTTTGCCGGTGCTTCCAGAGGCCAAGAAGGGGAAAGAGATGCTTGCCCACTATATGAACCGGCTGGTTCCTGAGGTTAGTGACCAACTAGCTTGTGCTGACAATGACTCTTCTTAGGAGTTGCTGATGGGCGGAGTCTTGAAGGAATTCACCAGGGTAAGTCTTTCTTGACACTTGCCTTTAATTTTCTTTACTTAGCGCAAATGCTAAAGTTTTTTCTTTGTGCTTGCCGGTCTGAAGTTGGCCTACTCTTACTCCCGGGCTAAGTCTGCTACTTCCAGGAACACAACTCTGTCGAACACCATGAGGGCGGAGGTGGACTTGGCCAAGAAGGATGCTAACGATGTCAAGGCAGAACTTGGAGCTGTTCGGATGGAGCTGGGTGAAGCCAACAAGAAGCTCTTTACCGCACAGAAGAAGATAGCTGAGCTGACTAAGGATCTTGAGGTTTCGTACCGTCTTGAAGAGACCATCGAGACCTTATCTGCTGAAGTGAACAGTCTTCAAGATGAGAACACTTCTCTTCGAGAAGTTCTTCATCGGGTGGAGGAGGAGAAGAAGTCTAAGGAGGAGGAGCTTTTGGCCGAGGTGACGAAGCTGAAAGAGAAGGTTAATGCTCTAGAGATAGCCGATCTTGAGCTCTTCTTTGACTTTTGGAAGGCTAATCCTTAGGTCAACTTTGACTACTTGGGTGATGCTGAGGACATGTACCTCGAGTTCTGCGCTTCCCAAGTAGCCTATGGTGAAACTGAGGCGGCTGGTTCTACCTCCGGCCAAACTGCTGATGTACCTCCCGTTGAAACAACATATCCTCCAACTTCTACTACCCCAGAAGACCCGAACCAAGAGCCTGGGACTCCAGCTGTTTAAACACTTCTCCTTTTACCTTTTAATTTTTTATATATCTTATTCGGCCATAAGGCCTTTTCTAAGACATCATGACCGGCCAAGCAGTGTTTAAATTTGGAATTATTTTTTATTTTTCAGACAACAGGCTAACTGGGCAGCTTTTAATCCCGGTATTACATGCTTTTGTTATCTTTAATGAATTTCATTCTCTGTTTATAATCATTGTGCAATTGTGATTGTTTTATTTTTACCAAATGCTTTGTACAGGTATAGGTGCCCCCAAGTGACCAAGCACACGTACGACTCTTGGTCACTTGTCTTTTACAAGTATATTGTTTATCTATTCAGTACTTTGGGTTTGACCACACCTTTTGTACGCACTGGATAGTAAATTAGAGACATACTGATAATTTTGACTTAATTTGAATTTTGAAATAACTATCTTTATTCATTTATTGATCGAAAAGTGTATTGTTGGAATTTATTTTACCAGGATCTTAGATTCACTAACAAGTATGTTGTTTAACATCCTAAATGTGAACTTCTAAAACGATAATAAAAACATATAAAGTTTAGGAAACCTTACATTGGTTGCAGCGAAATAATATGTCTCCTTCCACTCAGATCTCTAACTCTTGTATCCTTTCTGTCGTAGAGTATCACTATGATCCGAGTCCGAATGTCCTTCTTTTCAATTTGGAATCTTCACGATCTTCCAGACTATGATTGAGGTACAACTTGATGTGTGTGGGCACTACTCTATCAAAGTCTTGTTCCTTCTTATTCATGACATAATTTGATGTGTAGGGGAGACAAGCTGGAGTCAGACTATTCAAGATAAGACTCACTTGAGTTGTCTGATCCATTCCAGCTCCATGATTCTGGGCTACCTGGAAATAACTTGCCATCTGGAGAAGGTGATCACGCACATTCTGATGGGGTTCCATCCGTGCATTGATAAATTTCTTTGTCGCATCAAAGCGAGACTGAATTGATGGCATTCCGAATAGCTCGGTTCACTTCGTCATGATTTCTGCAGCCGTGACAATGTCAGCAAACTTTATTTTCAAGGTGTCAACCATGCTGGAAAGCATGAAGTATCGAGTTTTGTTGTTAGCATTCTGCCAACGCTCGTACTTCTTTTTAACAGCTTTGGTTGCATTGTCACCCGGTTGTTTAGGCAACGGTTCAGTTAACACAAACAAGGCACTTTCACCTATGAGAGCAATGTTAATGTTAACTTTCCATTTTTGGAAGTTAGATCCATTCAGCTTATTATCAGTCAACAGTGATAACATGGGATTAATCATGGTCATATTGGATACTACAAAAAAACATTAAATAGAAAGCAATTAAGGTTTAACACAAAATCCCATTCAGAAATTATTAGCACATAGCAAGTAGGAATGACAAGTGAAAATACTAAAACATACAATCCTAAATAATTTCCAAGATTTTCAACAAACTGATATCAGTGTCCCGTTTAGGTGAGAGTCAAAGCTACCATCCATTGAATAGAGTTGTCAGCTCATCTAAAATGATAAACATTCTAGCAACCTTTTATTCGATCAAGATGTGAATCCAGCGTTGTCTCGTTTAGGCGAGAGTCAAGGCTATTCTATTGTAACACCCTAACTACCGTAGGCGTATTACGTGATTTTTAAACATACTGTGCAGCTCGTTGCTAATCAACGAGGTTTATGGAAAAACGTGATTAATTAAAATTTTGCTTTTTAATTAAGCTTATAAAACAATATTACAAAAGACTCGGGATCCCGATTATAAAATTATTTACAAAAAGATTTAACAGTTTAACTGATACACAAAATAAAGGTCGTCTAACGACCAGTTACAAAAATCAGCCTCGCTGTCCCGATGATCGTACGCTCCAGGCCTAACCGCCCCGACATGTACAATCTTCACAAGCTCGCTCACGGTCCATCAGCTTTAGCCTTGCCTTTACCTACACATAAACGTAGATCTGTGAGTCGACAGACTCAGTAAGAAAAGCATAATAATACTCATACATAATCCCGGTTATGATCAGACGCCCATACCCCTGATCATAACCCTAACTGCCGTGTCCAACACGATACTGAGTCGCGCTACTGTCGTGTCCAACACGGTACTGAGCCACTACTGCCATGTCCAACATGGTACTGAGTTCTGAACGTTCATAGGGACAGTACTATTGACACGTAACAACCTGATCGGTCGAACCGGTCATACTCCGGCTGCTGGTCATACTCCAGCCTGTACCGACGTGTTACTATATCCTCCTGATCGGTCGAACCGGTCATACTCCGGCTGCTGGTCATACACCAGCCTGTACCGACGGGATACGTCAATAGTACGGAACAACCAACCAAGTGCTAGCCTGATCGGTCGAACCGGTCATACTCCGGCTGCTGGTCATACTCTAGCCTGTACCGACGTGGCAGGGTTGGATGGTTCGAAGCCAACATACATAACTAATGTAATCTAACAGGCTTCCTACATGCACGCTAAACATGTAATATACATATGCATACTGTTATACTAATCTTACCTGGATTCCGAATTCAGGTGTGCCCGTCAACCTGACTGGAACTTTAGCTGAGCGGCGGACATGTGCTCCTAAACCATAAAAATCACAACACTATAAGTGACACGCTAAATCACTTCCCGGGGACTTAAACTAGGAACTAAAAGTTTCCCTATCGATAAAAAGCATGGCAATACCCCTTAAAATATAAAAACGAGGAAAAACACGGGTTCTGAAAATTCCCCAACCGGCAAACCGGTTGCCCAACCGGAATTCCGGATAATTCCAGTTCTGGGAATTACTGGACCCTCATCCGGAATTCCGGATGCACAACCGGAATTCTGGTTCCTCGCAGGCAGCAACAATCAAATTTTCATATCTTGCTCAAATCAACCCCAAATTGATTCAAACCTTCCAGACCTATTCCATATATCCCAAATAATATTCCTAAAGCATCAAGCCTACCCAGAATGCACAGAAATGAAAAACACCATGTGAGCTCCAAGCTTTGAGTTTAAACTCAAACTTGGCTAAAGCTCACTCACAAGCCTCAAAGCTAACTTAGAATCACATAATCAAGCATAGAAACACTGCAGAAAACAAAACCTAATTCATGCAATAACTACAGCCACCAAATTCTCAATTTTCACTTTGAAAACCTTAGCTTCTTAACAAGAAAATTAACCAACTCAAGCAAGAACAACTAGCATGCATTTCAACTTAACTAAACATAATTAATTCAACATTTTAGACATAGAAACAACAACAATAACAAGCAGCAGCAACATCATCAAAATCCTCCATGCATTACTCATCATTTACATCAAAATTTAAAGAAAACAAAGAAAGAAAGCTAGACAAGAATTACCTCAATTAAGAACACTCTAACTTGTTGAAAATCACTAGAAAATGAAGAGGAGAAACCACTCTTCTTGCTGCCTCAAATGGCCGAAAAAGGGAGAGGAAAATAGAGAGAGTTTTTTGAGAAATTCTATTATTTTCTAAGTGTAATTTTTTAATGAAAATGAAATGCCATCACATAACATATATTAAATCCATTTCAGCCAAATAACAATTAAATAAATATTTAATTTTCATTTAATAAACTCACATAAGACAAAACACTAATGGGGCAAAAAGACCATTTTGCCCCTCCACCTTAAAACCACATAAATCATACTAAAGGGGTATTTTTGGGAAATTCTAAATTCCCGGCCATTCCCGACATTCCCAATGTCTAAAACCCGTCCCCAAACTACTAACATACTAAGTTGTGATTTCTACTGAGCCAAACGCCGAGTTCCAAAATACGAGAACATAGGAAATGCAAAATATGAAAACTACTGAATAACATAACCATGCATTTCTGAATTCCATAAATAACAGTATAATAAATTATTTAAATAGCTATAAATAATTTCGTAAATAATCATGATTAACTGCTAATTTCCAAATTAACTAAGTGGGCTTTACAACTATCCCCCCCTTAAAAGGATTTCGTCCCCGAAATCTAACCTGAATAACTCTGGATATTGAGCTCTCATATCTGACTCTAGCTCCCAGGTGGCTTCTTCCACCTTACTGTTTCTCCAGAGAACCTTGACCAATGCTATGGTCTTATTCCGAAGGACTTTATCCTTTCTATCCAGGATCTGCACTGGCTGTTCCTCATAAGTCATGTCTGGCTGTAGCTCAAGACTCTCATAACTGAGTATATGAGAGGGATCTGAAACGTATTTTCTCAACATCGAGACATGGAATACGTTGTGAACTGCTGATAAGGCTGGAGGCAAGGCTAACCGATATGCCACTTGACCTATCTTCTCGAGAATCTCGAAAGGTCCTGTAATTCTAGGGCATAACTTGCCTCTTTTCCCGAAACGTTTAATCCCCTTCATCGGAGATACCCGTAAAACACATGGTCCCCTACTTGGAACTCAACATCTCTGCGTTTCGGATCTGCGTAACTCTTCTGTCTGCTTTGTGAGGCAAGCATTCTGGCTTTTATCTTCTCTATAGCCTCATTGGTCCGCTGTACTGACTCTGGACCTAGGTATTTTCTCTCCCCTGTCTCATCCCAGTGGATAGGGGATCTACATTTCCTACCGTATAACAGTTCATAGGGAGCCATCCCTATCGTACTCTGATAACTGTTGTTGTAAGAAAATTCTATCAACGGTAGATACTTATTCCACGAGGCTTCAAAATCCATAACACAGGCTCTCAACATGTCCTCCAATATCTGAATTGTCCTTTCAGACTGACCATCTGTCTGAGGATGGAATGCTGTACTGAATTTCAGCTTCGTACCCATTGCCCGTTGCAAACTTTGCCAAAATTTGGAGGTGAACTTCGGATCCCTGTCCGAAACTATAGACTTCGGTACTCCGTGAAGTCGTATGATCTCCCTAACATACAATTCCGCCAACTGATCCACTGTAAATGTTGTTCTAACCGGCAGAAAATGAGCAGATTTCGTAAATCGATCCACCACTACCCAGATGGAACCAAATAAACCCGTGGTCCTAGGTAACCCGACCATAAAATCCATCGTAATATCCTCCCATTTCCATTCTGGTAGGGCTAGAGGCTGCAACAACCCTGCTTGTCTCTGATGTTCAGCCTTAATCTGCTGACAAGTGAGGCATCTCGATACGAATTCTACCAAATTCTTCTTCATACCGCTCCACCAGAAGTACGGTTTCAAATCTTGGTACATCTTAGTGGTGCCGGGATGCAGAGAATATGGGGTAGAATGAGCCTCCTCAAAGATCTCATTTCTAAGTTCCACACTGTTCGGAACACAAACCCTGGCTTTATACAAAAGCATCCTACTGTCTGACACTGAAAAGTCCTTGGCTTGACCAGCCAACACCTCATCCCGGACCTTTACTAACTCTGGATCTGTCATCTGAGCGACTTTTATTCTTTCCAACAGATCAGATTGCAGCGTTAAGTTGTGAAGCTGACCTACCACAAACTTAATGCTGGATCTAACCATATCCTCTGCTAGCTGAGGTGAGATCTGAACCATACTAGTTACTTGCCCTGGACCCTTTCTGCTCAGGGCATCTGCCACTACATTGGCTTTTCCGGGATGATAGAGGATCTCACAATCGTAATCCTTCACTAATTCCAACCAACGCCTTTGTCTCATATTCAAATCCTTCTGAGTAAAGAAATACTTGAGACTTTTATGGTCGGTATAGATCTCACACTTTTCCCCGTAAAGGTAATGCCGCCAAATCTTCAATGCAAAAACCACTGCGGCCAATTCTAGATCATGAGTCGGGTATCGCTGTTCATAATCCTTTAACTGACGGGAGGCATAAGCGATGACCCGATCGACTTGCATCAATACACACCCCAAACCCTATTTGGATGCGTCGCAGTACACTACGAACTTCTCCTTGTCCATAGGCAAAGCTAGCACTGGAGCGGTAATCAACCTCTGTTTTAGCTCCTGAAAACTGGCTTCGCACTTGTCTGACCAAATAAATCGTTGATTCTTCTTTGTAAGCTCGGTTAGGGGCATTGAAATTTTAGAGAACCCTTCGACAAACCTACGGTAGTACCCAACTAAACCCAAGAAGCTTCTGATCTCTGTCACTGTCTTCGGTCTCGGCCAATCCCTGACGGATTCGATCTTCCCGGGATCCACCTTGATCCCATCTTTGCTCACAATGTGCCCTAGGAAGGACACCTGAGATAGCCAAAACTCACATTTCTTGAACTTGGCATATAGCTTATGTTCTCGAAGCCGTTGTAGTACCATCTAAAGATGTAACTCATGCTCCTCTTCTGATTGAGATTACACGAGGATGTCGTCGATAAACACAATCACACAGATATCGAGGAAATCCTTGAATACTCTATTCATCAGGTCCATGAATGCCGCAGGAGCATTGGTTAGTCCAAATGACATAACCAGAAACTCATAAGGTCCATACCTAGTGCGGAAAGCCGTCTTCGAAATGTCCTCCTCTCGGATTCTCAACTGATGATAACCCGAACGGAGATCAATCTTAGAAAAGACCGTCTTCCCCTGAAGCTGATCGAACAAATCATCGATCCTAGGTAATGGATATTTATTCTTCACTGTCAGCTTGTTCAATTCTTTGTAGTCGATGCACATCCTCATAGATCCATCCTTCTTCTTGACGAATAAAACCGGGGCTCCCCAGGGTGACACACTGGGCCGAATGAACCCTATGTCAAGCAACCCTTGGAGCTGAATCTTTAATTCCTTAAGTTCAGCTGGAGCCATTCTATACGGGGCTTTGGAAACCGGTTCCACCCCTGGTGCCAAGTCTATTACGAAATCAATCTCCCGCTGAGGTGGTAACCCTGGAAGTTCTTCGGGAAAAACATCCAAAAATTCCCGAACCACTCTGATGTCTTCTGGCTGAATGGTATCTGGCCGAGTGGTGTCCACCACCACGGCCAGAAACTCTAAGCAACCGCCGTGCAACAATTCTCTAGCTGACATAGCCTAGATCACCGGGATCCGAGATCCCTGAACTGAACCAACAAACACAAATGGTTCCTCACTTTCAGGTTGGAAGATCACCATCTTCTTTTTACAATCAATACTCGCCGAATATTTAGATAGGAAATCCATTCCTCAAATAATATCGAATTCGACTAAACTCATCTCTATCAGATCAGCACTTAACTCTCTACCATCTATCCTGATCGGCATAGACCTAATCCACCTATTGGAGATAACCAATTCTCCGCCAGGTAACAGGGTTCCAAACCCTAATTCATATCTATCATACGGTCTACCCAATTTACTAAAGACTCTGGCCGCCACATAAGAATGTGTAGCCCCAGAATCAAACAGCACTGAATATAGCGAGTTGTTAATAGAAAGCTGACCTGTGACAACTGATGGGCTGGCATCTGCATCAGCCTGAGTGATAGCGAACACCCTGGCTGGAGTGGGTATCGCTGGAGCTCTCGATGCCTCTGATCGGAGCTGAGGACAGTCCCTCTTGAAGTGTCCGGGCATGCCACAATGAAAGCATCCCTGACCTTTGCACTCACCCCGATGGTGCCTCTTGCAGCTAGGGCACTCGGGATAGGAGAATCGGTCTCGCTGCCACCAGACGACTCCCTCTCGTTCCGGTTCCCCCGAACCTCTTGTTCGACTCGAGCCACCGAAGCGTGGGTGCTCTCTTTCTCCGGTCAATGGCCGAACCGCTACTCCCCCGCTAAAGCCCGATGCAGGAGGGGTAGGAGCCCCGCCACTCACCGAGTACCGGGCCGATTCCGACATACACCCAACCGCGCCCTCGCCCGCAAAGGCCTTCTCCACCATCTGAGCATAGGTGGTGCTGTCGTCTGTGGTGATCATCAAGTCATGCCTGATCTTGGCATTCAACCCGTCAAGATACTTCTCCTTCTTGCTGAAGTCGGTTGGCACAATTCTCGAGGCTAACCTCGCCAACCGATCGAACTGAGTCGTATACTCAGTGACGCTCATATTCTCACGCTGGGTCAGGTGAGCGAACTCTTTCCTGTTGGCGCTTCTGACCGCCTCATTGTAGTACTTTGCGTTAAAGAGTTCCTGGAACCTTTCCCAGGTCATGGTGGTGACGTCATGGATCTGAGACACCATGTCCCACAAGACCAGAGCGTCCTCCTGGAACTGGAATGTGGCGCACACCACTCTGTCGTTACCGGTGACACCCATGAAGTTCAAAATCTTGGTGATCACCGTCAGCCACTGCTCGGCTTTCATCACGTCCGGACCTCCCAGGAAAACCGGAGGTGCTTGCTTCCGGAACCGCTCATACAGAGGTTCCAATCTGTGGGCCGCCACCACAATCTCGGCCTGGGCAGCAGGGGCGGGTGCCACTGGAACTACGGGCACTGGAACTGCAGGAGCACCCTGCTGTCTCAACCTCTGAATCTCGAGGTCTTGCTCTTCGATGCGGGCTTGCATCTCCGCAAACCGTAACTCCCAATTCTGGGCTCCCTAATCGGCTGGGGGAGCCTGGGCAGCCTTTGGTGGGTTCTCATCACCCCGACCACGAGCCCTGCCTCGGGGACCTCTACCTCGGCCCCTAACAGGTGGGGGAAACTATGCTCCCTGACCTTGATTCGACCCCACTGAGTTGCCCTGACTCCTGGTGGTCCGCCTGGCGTCCATCTGATTAGAACCGCCTGCGAAACCAAGAGTTGGCATATCAGGTCGTATTCAAGGAGAGCTTACTAATGCCGCTTAATTTGGAAATTAAAAACGAAACATGCGCCTATTCTACTATCAGGCTACTAACATGCTTCCTAACAGGCTTTTCTTTTTTTTTTTTATAACTGAATAAAATAAACTACTAAAGCAATAAAGGCTTACTGAACCGTGAATGGAGCTAACTGCTGATGATGATTGTACATGTCGTGACGATCTTCGGAAGACAACCTGGCGGCTCTGATACCAAATTGTAACACCCTAACTACCGTAGGCGTATTACGTGATTTTTAAACATGCTGTGCAGCTCGTTGCTAATCAACGAGGTTTATGGAAAAACGTGATTAATTAAAATTTTGCTTTTTAATTAAGCTTATAAAACAATATTACAAAAGACTCGGGATCCCGATTATAAAATTATTTACAAAAAGATTTAACAGTTTAACTGATACACAAAATAAAGGTCGTCTAACGACCAGTTACAAAAATCAGCCTCGCTGTCTCGATGATCGTACGCTCCAGGCCTAACCGCCCCGACATGTACAATCTTCACAAGCTCGCTCACGGTCCATCAGCTTTAGCCTTGCCTTTACCTACACATAAACGTAGATCTGTGAGTCGACAGACTCAGTAAGAAAAGCATAATAATACTCATACATAATCCTGGTTATGATCAGACGCCCATACCCCTGATCATAACCCTAACTGCCGTGTCCAACACGATACTGAGTCCTGCTACTGCCGTGTCCAACACCTGCATCGAGCCACTACCGCCATGTCCAACATGGTACCGAGTTCGAACGTTCATAGGGATAGTACTATTGACACGTAACAACCCGACTGGCCGAACCGGCCATATACCGCGCCGCCGGTCATACTCCAAATTTCGTACCGATGTGTTACTATATCCTCCTTATCGGTCGAACCGGTCATACTCCGGCAGCTGGTCATACTCCAGCCTGTACCGACGGGATAGGGTTGGATGGTTCGAAGCCAACATACATAACTAATGTAATCTATCAGGCTTCCTACATGCACGCTAAACATGTAATCTACATATGTATACTGTTATACTAATCTTACCTGGATTCCGAATTCAGGTGTGCCCGTCAACCTGACTGGAACTTTAGCTGAGCCATGGACATGTGCTCCTAAACCATAAAAATCACAACACTATAAGTGACACGCTAAATCACTTCCCGGGGACTTAAACTAGGAACTAAAAGTTTCCCTATCGATAAAAAGCATGGCTATACCCCTTAAAATATAAAAACGAGGAAAAACACGGGTTCTGAAAATTCCCCAACCGGCAGACCGGTTGCCCAACCGGAATTCCGGTTCTGGGAATTACTGGACCCTCATCCGGAATTCCAGATGCACAACCGGAATTCCGGTTCCTCGCAGGCAGCAACAATCAAATTTTCATATCTTTCTCAAATCAACCCCAAATTGATTCAAACCTTCCAGACCTATTCCATATATCCCAAATAACATTCCTAAAGCATCAAACCTACCCAGAATGCACAGAAATGAAAAACACCATGTGAGCTCCAAGCTTTGAGTTTAAACTCAAACTTGGCTAAAGCTCACTCACAAGCCTCAAAGCTAACTTAGAATCACATAATCAAGCATAGAAACACTGCAGAAAACAAAACCTAATTCATGCAATAACTACAACCACCAAATTCTCAATTTTTACTTTGAAAACCTTAGCTTCTTAACAAGAAAATTAACCAACTCAAGCAAGAACAACTAGCATGCATTTCAACCTAAGTTAACATAATTAATTAAACATTTTAGACATAGAAACAACAACAATAACTAGCAGCAGCAACATCATCAAAATCCTCCATGCATTACTCATCTTTTACATCAAAATTTAAAGAAAACAAAGAAAGAAAGCTAGACAAGAATTACCTCAATTAAGAACACTCTAACTTGCTGAAAATCACTAGAAAATGAAGAGGAGAAACCACTCTTCTTGCTGCCTCAAATGGCCGAAAAAGGGAGAGGAAAATAGAGAGAGTTTTTTTGAGAAATTCTATTTTTTTCTAAGTGTAATTTTTTAATGAAAATGAAATACCATCACATAACATATATTAAATCCATTTCAGCCAAATAACAATTAAATAAATATTTAGTTTTCATTCAATAAACTCACATAAGACAAAACACTAATGGGGCAAAAAGACCATTTTGCCCCTCCACCTTAAAACCACATAAATCATACTAAAGGGGTATTTTTGGGAAATTCTAAATTCCCGGCCATTCCCGACATTCCCAATGTCTAAAACCCGTCCCAAACTACTAACATGCTAAGTTGGGATTTCTACTGAGCCAAACGCCGAGTTCCAAAATACAGGGCACCGGAAATGCAAAATATGAAAACTACTGAATAACATAACCATGCATTTCTGAATTCCATAAATAACAGTATAATAAATTATTTAAATAGCTATAAATAATTTCATAAATAATCATGATTAACTGCTAATTTCTAAATTAACTAAGCGGGCTTTACATCTATCTTATGAGCTTCCACCATTGTTTCATACTTTTGGAAGCCGTATTAAAGTCGCCACCATTAGGGTGATCCATACTAAAATAAAATGCTTACAAAGAGTACTTATCCTTCAAGATTTTAAGACGCTAACTTGCTAATGAACGTTCGTCCATTAGGGAGGATTACTCATTAAAACCAACAACGGAGATTGAATATCCTAATAATAATAAAACTCATTATTTAAAAATTTATTTTCTTCTAATATTTATTTTAATCTATTTATTTAAATATATATATTTATTTAGTTAAAATTTCCAATTTAGAATAAAATTCGAATTAAAATTTTAGTTTAATATTTATAAGAATTATACTTAGATGGATATGAAAATAAAATGAATTATTTCGATCTTAGTAATAATTTTTCAATAAAGATTAAGAAAATTATTTAATTTCTGTTGTATTAATTTAAATAAAATTGCAACTCAAATTTAATTTTCTATAAATATATATTGCATTTCGAAAAATTAAAGTACATAATTATACAATTTTCGAAATGCTTTAAAATAAAAATAAAAATAAATTAAACATTAATAGAAAAATACTTTAAGCAAAAAATTAATATCTATCTAGATTTTCTTTAACTAATTAATTCATTTTCAAATCATAATATATTTTAGTTCATTTATTTTAAATTAATCATTAAATGAAAAAATCATTGATTTAAGTTGGTTCAAAATTAATTAAAATAATAAATTTACAAGTTTAATCTATTTTTTAAGAAAAATTCAAAAATATCTTGCATTATTTAATGCAATTTTGAAAATTGATTAATAAAATAAAAAATATATATATTTTGAAAATTATTTAAATTTAAGCTGTTATGAAATTTTAAAGAAAATTTCCAACTTGAAATAATTCTCTATTTAATTAAATAACATGAAAATAATAATATTTAAGTATCATGATGAAAATCAACTTAAATATTTAAATTTTTAATTTAATTAAATGTATTAAATTAAAGAAATAAATAACTAAGTATAGATGAGACTTAATTATTAATTCTAGTTTAACACTAGGAAAATATACTTAACTTAAATTGTACAAAAATTAATTATTAAAAAATTAATTTTTCAATCTAAAATATTTTCCTAATTTAATATTAGAAAAAATAACTAGTACTAGAAATAACTATCTAGAATATATTTCAATTTAACTAAGTGTTTTTCTAAAATTTGAAAAAAAAAACAAATTTAAGTTGCTATAAAAAAAATTTAAACTATCCAACTTAAATATTTTTAAAATAAAATTTAATTAAATATCAAAATTAAGTTGTAACCACCTAATTTAAAAAAAATATTCAATTTTAAGAATTTAAAAAATATCAACTTAAAAAAATATCTTAAGAATCTTCAATAACCAATTCCTAGAATTCCTCAACTTGATTTTAAATTCAAAGATATTCAAATATAAGTTGATAAATAAAATTAGTTAGAAATAACTAATCTACAACTTAAATAGGAATATTTAATGAAATAATTAAAATAAGCTTTAGAAAGAATCTAGTTAGTTATAATTCTTTATTTAATTAAATACAAGAAAAATATAGATAGTTTATCTAGAAATAATTTCATTAAACTAAGAGTGTTTTTCTTAAATTAACTTTAAAATATTAAAATGAAAAATAAATTTCATATATTTTAAAAGTTAATTACGTTCCTAATCAATTTTATTAGGTTAAACTAATTTAATTAACCTAGTACATCCAAATCTGGCAAATGGAACTTCACAGTTGCGGTAGTTCATGTGAGGGAGAGCTGGGTTCAGTATGTCGTACCCAGTTCTATTGGCCCCTACCTCTCACACAAGGCCCAAAAGAGAGGAATTTAACCTTAAAATGAACAACTGTTATTAATTGAATAGGCCCAAAAACTAAATGGGCCTAAATAAAATCTATCAATGTGTGACATTTTATTTAGCAACTAGTTCATTAAAAAATGAACAACCTATATGCTTCTATAACATAAAGTAAACATATAGGCCACACAGGCACACAGATTTGGATGGATCCTGTCATGTTACTAGGTCATACACAGATGAAAGAAGGATGTAAAATTTACCTTTTACAAATTATTTCTTGACTATTGACAATTGAACCATGGGTTAAAATCAGATCATTGGATCTGTCAACAAGTTAACCATGGCAATTTAGATCAAGCAATAATAGGTTTTATAAAACTTACACACAAGCTAAAACACATACTCCTGCAACAAGTTGAATTGGATAGTTGGATGTAAGATTTATTTAATTTTAAATTAATTATTTAAAAAAAAAATCGAAAAATAATTTTTTTTTCTTTCGGTTTTAAAAAAATAAATAAATAAAATAAATTAATATTTAAAATTAAACATACAATTTTGAAAAATTAGGTTTTAACTAACCTAAATATCATTTCAAAAAAAAATTTGCTAACCATCATTAAATTTCATGTTATTTCATAAATTAAATATTCAATAAAATAAAATGATAATTAAATATCCTTTTCTGATTTTATAATTTAATTTAAATAAAAATAACAAAAATTTTAATAGTTAGCAAAATATCTTATTTCTATTCAAAATATCATGACTATAATAATCTTATTTTAAATTTAAATAAGGTCAAATAATTTTAAAAAAAAAATATCTGACCTTAAATTTAAAAATAAGATAAAATAATCAAATTTAAAAATAAGATAAAAAAATTAAGGAAAAAGATAGATTTTTACCTACTTTCAAGTTCAAATTACACTAATATCTTAAATTAATTTTTAAAAAAATTCAAATTAATTTATTTCTGATAATTAGATTTGAAATAGGAATAGTTAAAATCTAAATACAAAACTATGTAAAAAATCAGAAGTTAATTCCATGAAAAAGCATGAAAGAATTGAAAAATTGGAAAAAATTGCATGTGGTACAGACAGTATGCAGAGTTCATACCATTTGCACGCACATAGAGGGCATTCTGACCGAGGGAGCACGGCGCAGGAGGCTGAATGCAGCCTTTCCACGCGAGCCCAATGTCGATTTGAGACATGCGCCCGTGTCCTGACTGAGAAAACTCGGACAGCAGACTGTCTGAAGCCCACGTCCAGGGGTGATGACACCCTGATTTTTCTGATTTTCAAAAATTATTAACTAATTCAAATAAAATCGAAATTAAGTTCTGTAAAAAAGTGAATTTCTTAATTGTTTCCAAACTATCCAAAAAAAAAATAATTCCAAAAACGAAAATTCAATTATTTTTCATCAAATTTTACAAACATCAATCAGTCATCAAATAACACACAGATCAACATGAAACAATCCAAATCACACACAAATTGTTTTAAGTGCAAATTTCTTGAAAGTAAATCAGTTACCATGGCTCTGAGGCCAGTTGTTGGAATTTATTTTACCAGGATCTTAGATTCACAAACAAGTACGTTGTTTAACATCCTAAATATGAACTTCTAAAACGATAATAAACACACATAAAGTTTAGGAAACCTTACATTGGTTGCAGCGAAATAATACCTCTCCTTCAACTCAGATCTGTAACCCTTGTATCCTTTCTATCGCTGTGTATCACCAAGATCTGAGTCCGAATGTCCTTCTCTTCAATTTGGATTCTTCACGATCTTCCATACTATGATTGAGGTATCACTTGATGTGTGTGGCCACTACTCTTTATTCTAAATTAGAAGAAGAAAAGAGAGAGAGAGAGAGAGAGAGAGAGAGAGAGAGAGAGAGAGAGAGAGAGAGAGAGAGAGAGAGAGAGAGAGAGAGAGAGAGAGAGAAAGGTCTGCTATAGAAGGATAGTGAGTGGCTCCATTTTTCTGAAGGCAATCTCTTGAATCATTGAATCTCTCTTTTTGGTGTGAGCCATCACTATCTATTGATAGGTAACCACTAGGTTTAGGTTAGTAATTATTTTGCAATAAAATAATGAAAATAATAATTGGGAAAATACTATCCAAGTGGCCGGCCATGGTGTTAATGGGCCCCACTTGGTATTTTGCAATTTTGACAATTTTCATTTCTATTTTCTCAGAAAGTCAATTTTCCAATTCTAACCATTTAAATGCCAAAACTAATTATTTAATAACTAAAATAAATTATTAAATAATATTGTCATTTAATATAATTATTAGTTAGACATATAAAGTCTCTTAATTAATAAATAAAACCTAGAATCTCTTTTCTTCACAATTTTGCCCTTGGTTAGTGAAAATTCATAAACTAGACACAGTGTAATTCTAGAATTATAACTGATTAATTAAAATCAATTATCTGAGTCTTACAAGCAGTATGGTCTCAACTTGAATGGGGACCATGGACTTATATTATTGAGTTTCCAATAAGCCGAATCGAATTGACCAAGTAAATTCCCTAACTTATTAATTCCTTGTGGAATCCACTCTTAGAACTTGGAATTGCACTCTCAGTTATATAGAATGCTCTATATGTTCCACCATATAGATACAGTATCACATTTAGCAATCGTTCTAATCTCAATTGATCAAAGATCCTCTATATAGATTATTTACACAGAGTAGGGATAAATTTACCGTTTCACCCCTCAATGTATTTTGCTCCTTAATTCACTTAGTTACCTGTAAATGATGTTTTAGTGAACTAAAATACAGTCACTGAAACAAGAGCTCTTCCATTTACTTCTATTTAGCGAAGCTCGAAGGAAATCATGACTTAACTTCTAAACAATTAGAGAAGCTATAGATTCCATATTTATGTTTAGCGCTCCCACTCAATCATATGATCATGTTCCAAAATGTACGTATAACCCTAACCCAAAAGTAGACTTAACTAACAAATCAAAGAACATGAATAGCACTCGTGAGATTGAGCCTAAGCATATCAGGATTTAGATCTTTTGATCTAAGATCAACTAGTGATATTGACTTGGAAAGATACAACGATAAGTATTATAATATCTTAACTAAGATCAATATCGGTCTGGTCTAATGTATATTCAATACATTCGAAACTAGTATACTTTGCCAATGTTCTGGAAAGAACATAACACTTATGAAAAGTGTAAGCACACTTCATCGCTGATTATCACATTAGTGTAAATCCAAAGCACTTATGAAACAGGGACTTAGTCTTTCGAATCATATAATCACAATCACATTCCAATGTGTTGACGTCACTGCAATTGTGAATGACTATATGTTCTGGACTTAACAAATTTTGTACATATATTAAACAATAAACATGAAAACTACATGTTAACATAAATCACTTCTAATCTCTTATTGATAACAAATCAGATTAGATTGTAATGGGTTTTATTTAGGGCATAAAATCCCAAAATGTATTTGTTTACGTAGTAACTTACATCAAAGCTATTTGATCAATCTGATCTTTTAGCTTATCATGAGATAAAACAAATTGCAAAAATAAGAAATTGTACTTTAAATGGTGGTTACCTGATTTGAGTACTTTGTTTCTTTTATCGAAACCTTTGAGTGTAGTCCGCCCAGCAGGCCATTCACTTAAAAGTAAATGTTCATTTAGTACTTAATGTATCATCCGACCTGGTACTTTATTGGTAGTATTTTTTTAAATGTTCCCCATTCCAATACCGTGGTACTAGAACGAGTTGCATTTTTTCGTCATACTTACCTAATTTGTATGCTCCAGAGTCAAGAACTTCGACCACTTGATATGGTCCTTCCAAGTTAGGTCCAAGTACACCTGCCGTACTATCTTTGGTGTTTAGGAATACCCTTCTCAGGACCATATCTCCCACGAATAATTTCAAGCCTTCACTTGTATGTTGAAATATCGAGCTACTTTTTGTTAATGGGCCATCAACTTTAAGTTTGCAGTGGCTCGTTTTTCTTCGATTTTATCAAATGATTCTCGCTAGGAGTATGTGATTGGTGTCTTGATTGTACATTAATCTTCCGTGGGAAGGTGGATCGAGTTCTAGAGGCGCATAGCTTCATATCTCGTATGCCATTGCGAATGGTGTCTGTCTTGTTGTCGTTTTCTCAATTGTGCAATATGACCATAGAACTTCGTGAAACTCTTCGGCCGCTTTTCTTTGGCATCTTCAAGTTATTTCTTCAGTGTATCCTTCAAGGTATTGTTGACTGCTTCAACTTGACCATTCGCTAGAGGATGCGCCACTGCAGAGAAAATTTTGATGATACCATGGTTCGCACAAAAATTAGTGAAAGATTGGTTGTCGAACTGCTTGCCATTATCTAAAACTATTTTGTGCAGCAATCCACTTAGGAAAGTAATCAACCGCTACAACTGCATACTGCACTCCTCCTTTACCTTTGGGTAATTGTCCGATCAGGTTAATCCCCCAAATAGCAAAGGGCCACGGACTTTACATCTGTGTTAACTCGTAGGTGGAGCTCGTGGTATCTTTGAAAATCTCTGGCATTTGTCACACTTCTTGACATAGGCTTTTGAATCTTCAATCATCGTTGGCTAGAAGTAACCTTGCCTTAGAATTTTCTTAGATAAGATTTGCCCGGGGGCATGATTTCTATAGAATACGTTGTGCACTTCAGATAGGAGTCGTGCAGCTTCTTGCCGAGTAACACATCTGAGCAACAGAATTGAGAATCCTCTTCTGTACATAATTCTCTCTACTATGATATACTGTGCAGCTTTCCTTCTCATTTTTTGAGCTTCATTCCGATTATCTAAGAGTTTCCCAAAGTCGAGGTAGGCTACTATTGGTGTCATCCAGTTTGGGGAAGTATCGATGATTTCGATTTCTTCTATGCTAATGATGCTAGGCTCTTCGAGGAACTGGATAGGAACCAAGTTTGCCTTGTGACTTACATTGCTGCTTGCCAATCGAGCTAACGCGTCTGTAGTTGTATTTTCTTCCCTGGGAATTTGTCTGAGACTATAGCTTTTTGATTGTGCGAGAAAATCATGTATTTTTCTCATATATGCTATCATTTTTTCTCCTCGAGCTTCGTATTCTCCGGATACATGATTTACCACCAGCTGTGAATCACTGCAGATTTCAATGTGTTCGGCTTTCATCTCTTGGGCTAGTCTTAGCCCAGCAATTAGAGCTTCGCACTCAGCTTCGTTGTTAAATGTTCTGAATCCGAACTTGACTGCAGCGTACAGGTGTTGCCCCAAGGCGTGACAAGGGCAATTCCTACACCACATAGCTGATCTGTAGCTGACCCATCTACATGTAGTTTCCAGGTTGGCTTATCTTCATTGTTACTTGGCTGAGGTGTTTGTATCGGGTCGGGGCTGCTTTTTGGAATGCTTTCTTTCTTGCCTGTGCATTCTACCACAAAGTCTGCTAAGGCTTGGCCTTTGATTACTGTTCGGGGTTGGAAAGTGATTTCATACTGAATAATTCTCTATTTAATTAAATAACATGAAAATAATAATATTTAAGTATCATGATGAAAATCAACTTAAATATTTAAATTTTTAATTTAATTAAATGTATTAAATTAAAGAAATAAATAACTAAGTATAGATGAGACTTAATTATTAATTCTAGTTTAACACTAGGAAAATATACTTAACTTAAATTGTACAAAAATTAATTATTAAAAAATTAATTTTTCAATCTAAAATATTTTCCTAATTTAATATTAGAAAAAATAACTAGTACTAGAAATAACTATCTAGAATATATTTCAATTTAACTAAGTGTTTTTCTAAAATTTGAAAAAAAAAACAAATTTAAGTTGCTATAAAAAAAATTTAAACTATCCAACTTAAATATTTTTAAAATAAAATTTAATTAAATATCAAAATTAAGTTGTAACCACCTAATTTAAAAAAAATATTCAATTTTAAGAATTTAAAAAATATCAACTTAAAAAAATATCTTAAGAATCTTCAATAACCAATTCCTAAAATTCCTCAACTTGATTTTAAATTCAAAGATATTCAAATATAAGTTGATAAATAAAATTAGTTAGAAATAACTAATCTACAACTTAAATAGGAATATTTAATGAAATAATTAAAATAAGCTTTAGAAAGAATCTAGTTAGTTATAATTCTTTATTTAATTAAATACAAGAAAAATATAGATAGTTTATCTAGAAATAATTTCATTAAACTAAGAGTGTTTTTCTTAAATTAACTTTAAAATATTAAAATGAAAAATAAATTTCATATATTTTAAAAGTTAATTACGTTCCTAATCAATTTTATTAGGTTAAACTAATTTAATTAACCTAGTACATCCAAATCTGGCAAATGGAACTTCACAGTTGCGGTAGTTCATGTGAGGGAGAGCTGGGTTCAGTATGTCGTACCCAGTTCTATTGGCCCCTACCTCTCACACAAGGCCCAAAAGAGAGGAATTTAACCTTAAAATGAACAACTGTTATTAATTGAATAGGCCCAAAAACTAAATGGGCCTAAATAAAATCTATCAATGTGTGACATTTTATTTAGCAACTAGTTCATTAAAAAATGAACAACCTATATGCTTCTATAACATAAAGTAAACATATAGGCCACACAGCAATACAGTATTTGGATGGATCCTGTCATGTTACTAGGTCATACACAGATGAAAGAAGGATGTAAAATTTACCTTTTACAAATTATTTCTTGACTATTGACAATTGAACCATGGGTTAAAATCAGATCATTGGATCTGTCAACAAGTTAACCATGGCAATTTAGATCAAGCAATAATAGGTTTTATAAAACTTACACACAAGCTAAAACACATACTCCTGCAACAAGTTGAATTGGATAGTTGGATGTAAGATTTATTTAATTTTAAATTAATTATTTAAAAAAAAAATCGAAAAATAATTTTTTTTTTCTTTCGGTTTTAAAAAAATAAATAAATAAAATAAATTAATATTTAAAATTAAACATACAATTTTGAAAAATTAGGTTTTAACTAACCTAAATATCATTTCAAAAAAAAATTTGCTAACCATCATTAAATTTCATGTTATTTCATAAATTAAATATTCAATAAAATAAAATGATAATTAAATATCCTTTTCTGATTTTATAATTTAATTTAAATAAAAATAACAAAAATTTTAATAGTTAGCAAAATATCTTATTTCTATTCAAAATATCATGACTATAATAATCTTATTTTAAATTTAAATAAGGTCAAATAATTTTAAAAAAAAAATATCTGACCTTAAATTTAAAAATAAGATAAAATAATCAAATTTAAAAATAAGATAAAAAAATTAAGGAAAAAGATAGATTTTTACCTACTTTCAAGTTCAAATTACACTAATATCTTAAATTAATTTTTAAAAAAATTCAAATTAATTTATTTCTGATAATTAGATTTGAAATAGGAATAGTTAAAATCTAAATACAAAACTATGTAAAAAATCAGAAGTTAATTCCATGAAAAAGCATGAAAGAATTGAAAAATTGGAAAAAATTGCATGTGGTACAGACAGTATGCAGAGTTCATACCATTTGCACGCACATAGAGGGCATTCTGACCGAGGGAGCACGGCGCAGGAGGCTGAATGCAGCCTTTCCACGCGAGCCCAATGTCGATTTGAGACATGCGCCCGTGTCCTGACTGAGAAAACTCGGACAGCAGACTGTCTGAAGCCCACGTCCAGGGGTGATGACACCCTGATTTTTCTGATTTTCAAAAATTATTAACTAATTCAAATAAAATCGAAATTAAGTTCTGTAAAAAAGTGAATTTCTTAATTGTTTCCAAACTATCCAAAAAAAAAATAATTCCAAAAACGAAAATTCAATTATTTTTCATCAAATTTTACAAACATCAATCAGTCATCAAATAACACACAGATCAACATGAAACAATCCAAATCACACACAAATTGTTTTAAGTGCAAATTTCTTGAAAGTAAATCAGTTACCATGGCTCTGAGGCCAGTTGTTGGAATTTATTTTACCAGGATCTTAGATTCACAAACAAGTACGTTGTTTAACATCCTAAATATGAACTTCTAAAACGATAATAAACACACATAAAGTTTAGGAAACCTTACATTGGTTGCAGCGAAATAATACCTCTCCTTCAACTCAGATCTGTAACCCTTGTATCCTTTCTATCGCTGTGTATCACCAAGATCTGAGTCCGAATGTCCTTCTCTTCAATTTGCATTCTTCACGATCTTCCATACTATGATTGAGGTATCACTTGATGTGTGTGGCCACTACTCTTTATTCTAAATTAGAAGAAGAAAAGAGAGAGAGAGAGAGAGAGAGAGAGAGAGAGAGAGAGAGAGAGAGAGAGAGAGAGAGAGAGAGAGAGAGAGAGAGAGAGAGAGAGAGAGAGAGAGAGAGAGAGAGAGAGAGAGAGAGAAAGGTCTGCTATAGAAGGATAGTGAGTGGCTCCATTTTTCTGAAGGCAATCTCTTGAATCATTGAATCTCTCTTTTTGGTGTGAGCCATCACTATCTATTGATAGGTAACCACTAGGTTTAGGTTAGTAATTATTTTGCAATAAAATAATGAAAATAATAATTGGGAAAATACTATCCAAGTGGCCGGCCATGGTGTTAATGGGCCCCACTTGGTATTTTGCAATTTTGACAATTTTCATTTCTATTTTCTCAGAAAGTCAATTTTCCAATTCTAACCATTTAAATGCCAAAACTAATTATTTAATAACTAAAATAAATTATTAAATAATATTGTCATTTAATATAATTATTAGTTAGACATATAAAGTCTCTTAATTAATAAATAAAACCTAGAATCTCTTTTCTTCACAATTTTGCCCTTGGTTAGTGAAAATTCATAAACTAGACACAGTGTAATTCTAGAATTATAACTGATTAATTAAAATCAATTATCTGAGTCTTACAAGCAGTATGGTCTCAACTTGAATGGGGACCATGGACTTATATTATTGAGTTTCCAATAAGCCGAATCGAATTGACCAAGTAAATTCCCTAACTTATTAATTCCTTGTGGAATCCACTCTTAGAACTTGGAATTGCACTCTCAGTTATATAGAATGCTCTATATGTTCCACCATATAGATACAGTATCACATTTAGCAATCGTTCTAATCTCAATTGATCAAAGATCCTCTATATAGATTATTTACACAGAGTAGGGATAAATTTACCGTTTCACCCCTCAATGTATTTTGCTCCTTAATTCACTTAGTTACCTGTAAATGATGTTTTAGTGAACTAAAATACAAATCCTACCGAAACAAGAGCTCTTCCATTTACTTCTATTTAGCGAAGCTCGAAGGAAATCATGACTTAACTTCTAAACAATTAGAGAAGCTATAGATTCCATATTTATGTTTAGCGCTCCCACTCAATCATATGATCATGTTCCAAAATGTACGTATAACCCTAACCCAAAAGTAGACTTAACTAACAAATCAAAGAACATGAATAGCACTCGTGAGATTGAGCCTAAGCATATCAGGATTTAGATCTTTTGATCTAAGATCAACTAGTGATATTGACTTGGAAAGATACAACGATAAGTATTATAATATCTTAACTAAGATCAATATCGGTCTGGTCTAATGTATATTCAATACATTCGAAACTAGTATACTTTGCCAATGTTCTGGAAAGAACATAACACTTATGAAAAGTGTAAGCACACTTCATCGCTGATTATCACATTAGTGTAAATCCAAAGCACTTATGAAACAGGGACTTAGTCTTTCGAATCATATAATCACAATCACATTCCAATGTGTTGACGTCACTGCAATTGTGAATGACTATATGTTCTGGACTTAACAAATTTTGTACATATATTAAACAATAAACATGAAAACTACATGTTAACATAAATCACTTCTAATCTCTTATTGATAACAAATCAGATTAGATTGTAATGGGTTTTATTTAGGGCATAAAATCCCAAAATGTATTTGTTTACGTAGTAACTTACATCAAAGCTATTTGATCAATCTGATCTTTTAGCTTATCATGAGATAAAACAAATTGCAAAAATAAGAAATTGTACTTTAAATGGTGGTTACCTGATTTGAGTACTTTGTTTCTTTTATCGAA
The DNA here is from genome assembly GCF_029168945.1 of Cannabis sativa. NCBI lineage: Eukaryota > Viridiplantae > Streptophyta > Magnoliopsida > Rosales > Cannabaceae > Cannabis > Cannabis sativa. The sequence continues at coordinate 5,114,518 of NW_026870043.1, read as the reverse complement.
ACCTTTGAGTGTAGTCCGCCCAGCAGGCCATTCACTTAAAAGTAAATGTTCATTTAGTACTTAATGTATCATCCGACCTGGTACTTTATTGGTAGTATTTTTTTAAATGTTCCCCATTCCAATACCGTGGTACTAGAACGAGTTGCATTTTTTCGTCATACTTACCTAATTTGTATGCTCCAGAGTCAAGAACTTCGACCACTTGATATGGTCCTTCCAAGTTAGGTCCAAGTACACCTGCCGTACTATCTTTGGTGTTTAGGAATACCCTTCTCAGGACCATATCTCCCACGAATAATTTCAAGCCTTCACTTGTATGTTGAAATATCGAGCTACTTTTTGTTAATGGGCCATCAACTTTAAGTTTGCAGTGGCTCGTTTTTCTTCGATTTTATCAAATGATTCTGCTAGGAGTATGTGATTGGTGTCTTGATTGTACATTAATCTTCTGTGGGAAGGTGGATCGAGTTCTAGAGGCAGCATAGCTTCATATCTGTATGCCATTGCGAATGGTGTCTGTCTTGTTGTCGTTTTCTCAATTGTGCAATATGACCATAGAACTTCAGGAAACTCTTCTGGCCAGTTTTCTTTGGCATCTTCAAGTTTTTTCTTCAGTGTATCCTTCAAGGTCTTGTTGACTGCTTCAACTTGACCATTCGCTAGAGGATGCGCCACTGCAGAGAAAATTTTGATGATACCATGGTTCGCACAAAAATTAGTGAAAGATTGGTTGTCGAACTGCTTGCCATTATCTAAAACTATTTTGTGCAGCAATCCACTTAGGAAAGTAATCAACCGCTACAACTGCATACTGCACTCCTCCTTTACCTTTGGGTAATTGTCCGATCAGGTTAATCCCCCAAATAGCAAAGGGCCACGGACTTTACATCTGTGTTAACTCGTAGGTGGAGCTCGTGGTATCTTTGAAAATCTCTGGCATTTGTCACACTTCTTGACATAGGCTTTTGAATCTTCAATCATCGTTGGCTAGAAGTAACCTTGCCTTAGAATTTTCTTAGATAAGATTTGCCCGGGGGCATGATTTCTATAGAATACGTTGTGCACTTCAGATAGGAGTCGTGCAGCTTCTTGCCGAGTAACACATCTGAGCAACAGAATTGAGAATCCTCTTCTGTACATAATTCTCTCTACTATGATATACTGTGCAGCTTTCCTTCTCATTTTTTGAGCTTCATTCCGATTATCTAAGAGTTTCCCAAAGTCGAGGTAGGCTACTATTGGTGTCATCCAGTTTGGGGAAGTATCGATGATTTCGATTTCTTCTATGCTAATGATGCTAGGCTCTTCGAGGAACTGGATAGGAACCAAGTTTGCCTTGTGACTTACATTGCTGCTTGCCAATCGAGCTAACGCGTCTGTAGTTGTATTTTCTTCCCTGGGAATTTGTCTGAGACTATAGCTTTTTGATTGTGCGAGAAAATCATGTATTTTTCTCATATATGCTATCATTTTTTCTCCTCGAGCTTCGTATTCTCCGGATACATGATTTACCACCAGCTGTGAATCACTGCAGATTTCAATGTGTTCGGCTTTCATCTCTTGGGCTAGTCTTAGCCCAGCAATTAGAGCTTCGCACTCAGCTTCGTTGTTAAATGTTCTGAATCCGAACTTGACTGCAGCGTACAGGTGTTGCCCCAAGGCGTGACAAGGGCAATTCCTACACCACATAGCTGATCTGTAGCTGACCCATCTACATGTAGTTTCCAGGTTGGCTTATCTTCATTGTTACTTGGCTGAGGTGTTTGTATCGGCCTGGCCGCTTTTGGAATGCTTTCTTTCTTGCCTGTGCATTCTACCACAAAGTCTGCTAAGGCTTGGCCTTTGATTACTGTTCGGGGTTGGAAAGTGATTTCATACTGGCCCAACTCGACCGCCCACTTGAGTAGTCGTCCGAAAGCATCTGGCTTTTGCAGTATTTGGCGTAATGGTTGGTTAGTGTATACCCAAAAAGGATGAGCTTGGAAATAAGGCCTTAACTTTCTTGTTGCTAGAATAAGGCAGCAAGCGAGTTTTTCTATGAACGGATATTGGCCCTTGACCTCAATGAGTCTTTTAATGATGTAATAGACTGGGTGTTGTATGCTGTTTTTCTCTCTGATGAACACAACACTCACGTCATGTTCCGTGACAGTAAAGTATATTCCCAGTTCTTCTCCGTCTAGAGGTTTTGAGAGTACGGGAGGTCTTGCAAGTTGTGCCTTTAGTTCTTTGAAATTTTTTTCACATTCCTCCGTCCACTCAAACTGCTTGTTTCCTCGCAGGATGTTGAAGAATTGGACACACTAATCTGTTGATTTTGAAACAAATCTACTAAGCTGGGCGATCCGACCAGTCAAGCTTTGCACTTCTTTGGCTTTTGTTGGCGAGTTCATATCCAGGAGGGCTTGACTCTTCTATGGATTGGCTTCAATTCCACAGGCATTGACGATGAAGCCTAGAAACTTTCCCGAGCTGACTCCAAAGGAACATTTTAAGGGATTTAGTTTCATATTGTACTTTTGGAGGACTTTGAAGCATTCGTCCAGGTCGTCTATGTGCCCCCTAGATTTTCTGGATTTGACGAGCATGTCATCCACGTACACTTCCATATTTCGGCCGATCTGGTCTTTAAATTTTTTTTTACCAATCTTTGGTATGTAGCTCCAGCATTTTTCAAACCAAATGGTATTATTTTGTAGCAATATAGACCCATATCTGTTCGAAAACTTGTATGTTCTTGGTCCGGTGGATGCATTTTGATTTGATTTTAGCCTGAGTAAGCGTCCATGAATCTTAATTTTCATGCCGTACTGTTGCATCTATGAGCTGATCGATCCTTGGTAGTGGAAAACAGTCTTTAGGGCATGCTTTGTTGAGGTTTGTGAAATCAATACAGACTCTACATTTCTTGTTCGGCTTGGGCACTAACACGAGATTCGCATCCCAAGCCGGGTAGAAAGCTTCAATTATAAAGTTGTTGTTGCGTAGCTTTTCAACTTCTTCCTTCAGGGCTACTGCTCGTTCTTTGTCCAGCAGCCTTCGCTTTTGTTGAACTGGCCAGAAGTTGGGATCAATATTAAGAACATGTGAAATTATAGAAGGATCAATTCCAACCATATCCGCATGTGACCACGCAAAAACGTCTAGGATTGCTCTCAGAAATTTTATCAATTCTGATTTTACTTCCAGCAACAAACCTTTTCCAATCTTTAGCTTTCTGGTAAGGATATCTAGATCAATCTCGATCTCTTCTAATTCTTCTACAGGTCCAACATTGCTGCTTGGTTCCCCAAGTCAAGGATCCACATTTTCATCCCCACCTTCGAAGTTCCCTACATGGAAATGTTTTTTCACTTGTCTGTGCTCTAGGCTGGAGGACATTTCCTTCTTAGCCTTGGCCACTGCAATGTTGTAACCTTCCCGAGCAGACTGGTGGTTTCCTCTTAGACACTCTACCCCATTCTTTGTTGGAAACTTCAGGCATGAGTAAAGTAATGATGTGACAGCCTTTAAGTCATACAAGGCCGAACAACCAAGCATTATGTTAAAAGCTGAAGGAACATCTAATATCAGGAACTATACCTTGACAGTCATGCTCGTCGGAGCTTGTCCAACAGTGAGGGGTAGATGAATTTTTCCTACAGGTGCGACTCCTTGACCGGAGAAACCATAGACAGGCTGGAGACATGGGGTTAGATCGTTGAGTTGGAGTCCCATCTTTTCATAAGAAGTTTTGAACAAGATATTGGAAGAGGCTCCGTTATCGATCATCGTTCTGGCCACAATTTTATTGCCTATCTGGACTTCCACGACCAGCGAGTCGTTGTGCGAAAATTTAATTTTGACAGCGTCTTCATCGTTGAAGTTTGTGGTCGGCTCTCCTGCTCGTGGAACTTTGGGCTTCCTTTCTTCCACGACAAGGATAACTTCTTCTTGCTCGTGCTGTGCGGTTTGGGCATATCTCTCCCAAGCTTTGCCCGAATCTCCAGCAATGTGCAGACCTCCAACAATAACTTGCAGATGCCCATCTACCAGTGGAGGTAGCAAATCGTGGTTATTGTCGTTCCTCTGACCCTGATTGGTCTTGACATACTTCTGCAAGTGTGGGTTGTTTTTCCTTATCAGGAATTCAATTTCCCGCTTCAAGTTTTTGCATTCATTAGTGTCAAAGTCGTAGTCTCCATGGAACCAACAAAACTTTGTCATGTCCCGTTTGTTGACATCTTTCTTCATGGGCACGGGCTTCTTATATGGGGCCAGCGACTGAGTTGCCATATACACACTTTCTATATCTTTAGTCAAAATAGTGAATGCAGTGTACTTGACTTGATTTTCCCGGGGAGCTTATTCAGATTTGCTAGTGAACTTTCCTTTCTTCCCATTCTCTTGCTTGTGGTTGTTGTTGGAACGTTTACCACTTGAGCTTCAATTATTTGGGTAATGGGGAAGTTGGGTGAATGTTCCAGTAGAAGGAGCCTTTGACTTGCCAGGATTTTGCTCACCTTCTGCTCGTTGAACGACTTCTTCGAGCTTGATGAAGCCTTCGGCTCGGTCAAGAAAATCACTCATTGAGTCTACCGACCCGTTCTTCCTTATATCCTTCCAAAGTTTGCCGAGGACTTCAACGCCCCCCTGTATCGCGGATAACTTTCCATCTTCAATTACCCGTGAAACTTTGGTCGCCTCCGTCATGAATCTGCTGATATATGCCCGGAGAGGCTCGCCTGGTCTTTTCTTAACTTTGACCAAGTTTCCTAGATGCAATGGAAGTTGGCGTGAGGAGGAGGATTGAGCATGGAATTCCAAAGAGAAGGTTTTCCATGAACAAAAATTTTCAGGGGCCAACTTGAAATACCATTGCTGAGCGGCTTCTAATAGGGTAGCAGGAACAATTCTGCAACATACATCTCCTCGTACCACTTGCAAATCCATATTTATTTCAAAGTACTTAAGATGGGAAAGGGGATCTTCTCTCCCTGTGTACATCTTCCATGTTGGCATTTTAAACTTGTGGGGAAATGCTAGGAGATTGATCTCAGGTGAGAAAGGAGTTCCGCGTGCTCGGTCCAGCTCAAGATCATTGTTTCTTTGTCCAGCCATGCCATGAAACATATTTTTCAGTTCGTCTAGCTGTGCCTTTACGGCTGGGCTAACATGCTTGGCATTCTGGTCAATTTGAATTACGTCATCATTTTTCTGAGCGAGAATTTGAGTACGGGTTCTGGGCTGCACGATCGTTGTGACATTCTGATCGTCTACTCCCCTCCTTCTATTCAGATCATTCCTTAGGTCATGGGTCGCCCCTAACCTTTCGAATATAGAAGCGCCTGGCTGACATAGCAAATTATTTGCTTGGTTGATGGGTGGAATGGCACCATTGATCTAGTTGTAACCATCAGGTATGACTTCTCCTGATGAATTACTAGACAAGGTCTGCTCGCCTACCACTAGGCCCACGAGTGGAACTTGTGACCGGGGATTGGGCGACTGACCATTTGAAGTTTGGGAAGTATTCATCACTGGATCTTCGTCTGTCTCACCCAGGGGAATGACATTCGGAGGTTGTTGACCTACAGTTTTGTAGGCTTTTCGTATCAGCACGGTAACTTGCCGACTACGATTTTCAATCTTTGTATGATGAGCCCTTAACAGTTCCATCTCTCTATCGGTCCACTCGCTAAACATACGCCTTTGTTCTTCGAACGCGAGATTTAACGCAGTGCAGAGTTTGTCCTGATCATGATGCAGGGTATTGTTATGACCCTGCATGAGTCCAAGAGCGTCGTGGAGATTTTGCAACTCAGTAGCATCTCCGATGGTCGTCTGGGTGTTGCTTCCAGGCGGAACAGTTGTATTATGAATGCACTGGTTGGGTGCAGAACTGTTATTCCTAATCTCTTGCACACCAGGCGCGATTTCATCTATAGGAGTTGTTACACCATTCCCCACGTTTGGCAGCTGTTAATTTTATAGAGGTTGTGCAGTTCGGTAATAGCCTAATCCTCGTTACTTGTATTGACTTAAGAACAAGGAGAAAGGTTCCTTTTCCTATAGCTCTTACAAGAGTATCTTTGAATATGTATTCTTAGATAATATCTTTAGGGTATAGTCTCGACTAAACTGTTTGCGACCTTTTCCCAGTGAACATGCATCACTATTTATAGGGCTATGAACTTGGAGTGGAAGTGTTACCCCTCTCGTTACAATGGATATAAGCAGAAAGATTGCACAATCCATACAGTATACAATGATCGTGAGATATATGCGAAATACATTGATCGTGGGATAACTACAGAATACACTGATCGTGGGGTCGTGGGTGTGCCATATCTCTGTAATCTAATCCCCAAGTTATAGGACTTTTGTTGATGACTCACAATGCGAAAGGTGAATTCGCTAAGTGTTGGTTGCCCTGCACAGATTGCTAATTACTTTGCTCTTGTCATGCCAGCGAGGCATCCTGCTCAGACTGTACCCTCCGAGCAGATACTCCAAGTGAATTCCACGTGTCACCATTATGCGATGCCACGCCAAAGTGCAAAAATAAGAATAACAAGATCTATTGACAATTGGACTATGATTAAAATAAGATCATTGGATTTATCAACAAGTTAATCATAGCAATTTAGATCAAATAAATAATAGGTTTGTAAAAAAATTTTTGAATAAATAAATAAATAAACAAAGAAACATGTAACAGATAATTGGAAAGTAGGTTAAGCTATTTCTTATTTTAAAATATATCTTCACTAGAATTTAAAATTTACGTTGTTAGAAAATATTTGAAAATATGTAAAATGTAACAAATCTCCTAAATATCCTAAATTCTAACTTAAATTCAAATATCTAACCAATGTTCAAATTTTCAAGTTTATTTAAATAATTTAAATTAATTAAATATATAATAAGATAATATAATATTATATATTGAATTTTAAAAATTTAGATATTTCTAATATTATATTCTTAACCTTATAATTTAATAAATTAAATATTACAAAAATAAACAATTTGAAAATAAGATATTTTATGGTTAGGATATTATCAATTTTATTTAAATAAAATAATTAAATAAAATAAAATATCCTAATTTTGAAAATTGTATGGTTAGAAACCTTAAAATTTCTATTCAAACATAAATTAATAATTTTTTTTTAAAAAAAATTCATGTGATTTTGCCAAAAATTAATTTTAAGAAAAAAAATATCTAATAAGATAAAATGTCAAAACTAACATTTTTGAATCTTATAATCTAATTTAATAAAATATATTTCAAAGATAACAAATTTTGAAAATCTAATATGGTAGCAAATTTTGAAATTTAAACTAGATTATTCTAAATTTTATTAATATTTTAATATCAAAATAAGATCATTCAAATTTTCATAATAGAATAAGTCATATCTGATCTTATAATTAAAATAAAAAAAATTATCAAAATTTCAAAATTAACCATACAGCTATTTTTGTGGAAAAAACAAATTTTCAAATTCAAAGGCTACTAATATCTAAAACCAATTTTTATTAAATAAAAATTAATTTTATTCTGATAATTAAATTTTTTGGCACTAAGGGAGTATGCATTGCATACTCCCCGTGCGCACATGAGGCTGCTGATGGGCGAGGGAGAGGCTGCAAGTAGCATGTATAGGGGGCAAACCTCTGTCAGGAGGGGAAAAAACTCGGACAGGGCCTGGTCTCTGTTGGAAATATTTTACCAGGATCTAGATTTACTACCATGTATGTTTCATTAACATCCTAATATGAATTCTAAAACAATGAAATAAACACATATAAAGTTTAGGAAACCTTACATTGGTTGCAGCGGAATATAACGACTCCTTCTATTCAGATCTCTAGCCCTTGATTCCTTTCTCTTGCAGAGCATTACCAAGATCTGAACCTGGATCTCTTTCTCTCCTTCCTTTGATGCTGATTCTCCTTCTTGTTCATTGGATTCTTCACAATCTTCCACACTATGATTGAGATACCACTTGATGTGTGTGGGCACTACTCTATCACTAGGGTATTTCGAAATTGAAGAGAAGAAAAGAGAAGAAGAGGGTGGCGACTATAGAGAAAGAATAGGAGGCTCAGGTTTTTCTCTGAAAGGAATAAGATGCATGTCCTTATTTCCTAAGCCATCACTATCTATTTATAGTAAGCCATCTAGGTTTAGGTTAGAATTAGATGACATTAAAATAATGAAAATATAAATGGTAAAATACTTGCATAGTGGCCCGCCATGATATGGAGAATGGGACTCACTTTGCAATTTTGCCATTTTGTCATTTCTGCATCTCATTTTCTCAAAAAAAACACCAACTTTCCAATTCAACCATTTAAATGCCAATTCTAATTATTTAATAACTAAAAATTAATTATTAAATAATATTGTCATTTAATATATTTATTAATTGGACATATAAAGTCCCTTAATTAATAAATAAAACCTAGAATGTCTTTTCTTCACAATTTTGCCCTTGCTTAGTGAAAATTCATAAAGTAGACATAGTCTAACTTTAGAATTATAATTGATTAATTAAAATCAATTAACTGAGTCTTACAAGCAGTATGGTCTCAACTAGTATAGGGACCATGGGCCTATATAACCGAGCGTCCAATAAGCCGAACCGAATTTACCAAGTAAATTCCCTAACTTATTAATTCCTTATTGAATCCACACTTAGAACTTGGAATTGCACTCTCAGTCATATAGAACCCTCTATATGTTCCACGATATAGATATGTTATTAATTATCCATTGTTATAATCCTAATTCGATCAATGACCCTCTAATAGATGATCTACATTGAATAGGCACTAAATTACCGTTACACCAATGTATTTTATCCTTAAAACACTTAGCTCCGTATAAATGATATTTCAGTGAAGTGAAATGAGATCTCAACCATTTATCTCTGTTTAGCTAAGGTCGAAGGATATCATCGTTTCACTTCGAAATTCCTATAAAACTTATAGACTCCATATTTATGTTAGCGCTCCCACTCAATTATACTATCATGTTCCCAAAATGTACGTATCACCCTGACTATCAAAAGTGGGCTTAACTAACAAATAAAAGAACATGTATAATACTCTTGAGATCAAACCTAAACATATCAGGATTAAGATCATTTGGTCTAAGATCAACAAGTGATATTGAATTAAATAGATATTACCAGAAATGTTAATATATCTAATCAAAGTTCAATATCGGTCCCTTCTGATGTATACTCCATACATCCGATACTGGTACACTTTGCCAATGCCCTGGAAAGATCATAACACTTATCGAAGGTGTAAGAATACCTATCCCTGATTATCATGTCAGTCTAAATCCAGTGAACTGACAAATCAAGGAATAAACCTTCGAACATATAATTAAGATTATATTCCACTTTGCTGACAACACTATAATCATTAACAAATTCATATGTTGTGGACTTAAATAGAATTCATACATTATATGTATATAATCATGAAATAAATCATGTGAACCATGCAACATAAAATGTTATTTCTGATCTATATTAATAAGTAAATCTGATTATATTGAAACATGTTTTATTTAGGGCACAAAACCCAACAAACTCCCACTTGCACTAATATAAAACAAAATGTGCATTTCAGATAGTCTCAAACACCTTGATATACAAATCAAGTGTAGTAGTAGTATACTCCCCGTAATAGGATCTGGTAGGTTGAATTCAACACAACCTTTTCTCCACCATTACTCGTCCTTAATCACAAAAACCTTGATATTGTGAAATTCCTCTCTATATGTCTACTCTCTTGGGATACTGGATTCTATACTTTTGGCAACTACTTTTTGGTTAATCAGAAAATAACACTAGTAGTTAATAAATGTTGGAACAGTGCCACAAATGTATAGAACTTTACTTAGACTGAATATAAGTACCTTTCCTGCATCTTTTACATTCAGTCTCTCTCTGGTAGACCTAGAGACTTCAGATAGGTTCTTACACTTCTCCAAAATCACTACTCCAACCCCCAGAGTAATCACCATCTTATCAGCAGACTTTCTAGCACAAAGGCAAGTCTCGAAATCTGATGCGGTGTAGTCTAAGAGTTTTAAATACACCCTTATCGACTAACATATAATTCCTATTCTTAATCTTAAGATTTACTTGATTGTCTTCCAATGTTCCTTTCCTGGATTAGTCTGATACCTACTCATTACTCCCACTCAACAGCAGGTGTCTGGTCTAAGGCATACTAAAGCATATCTGAGACCTCTCACTGTTGATTTAAGGAATTCTTTCACGGCTTTATCTTTTCAAGAATAGTTGAGACTTTTCGTTAGATAAATAAAATCTGTGTCTAGTAGTCGAGAAGCTTCGATAGATTACCATTAAAAAGAAAATGCTTCAGCATCTTACTAAAGTAAGCTGCTTGCACTAGAGTAAGTAATTAACCAGGTATACCATAATTCATATGTTTAGATAAACTCAAACCTATAATACTATGAATAGGAAGTTTTGTTAAGTCCATTAAATAGACCTACAAACAAAAAGTTTCCTTTCTTGTCGTTGTAATAGGAAACCATTGTTTTCTTGACTTTTCTTCTTAGTTTCTTATTTTTTGACAATCCATTACTTGTTTAAACTCACAGTGGATTTTCATCACTAGTGGCTTCCAAGTCATAAGAAGGTGGGTTCCTTGAAACCCTCCCACTACGACAAGGTACCGTGAATTATGTCTAAGAAAACTACATGGTATTGACCTCTTCAGTTGTGTCAAAACAACAGAGGCAGTGGGATCATCTTGTGTAGAATAAGATGATAGAACACTTTTGGAATCAAGAAAAAAATATCTCCTTTATTTGCTACTTTATTTTCAGACTTAGTCATTTTCTTAGAAAATTAATATATGTTTAAACAAACACTTTCTTATCTATTGACTACGGGATGTTCCACCCCTAATCATTTAGAATAGCTAACAAACATGCAAACCATAGTTCTAGCTTTTTGATTAGGTCATCCATGAATCTAGTAATGGGTTACACTAAGTACACAACCATTGCATCATTCTGAAATTGTATTACCATAAAAGGATTTAGGCAACGACTAGTAACTAATCATCAATATGCAAATTGAATTTCTGGGGAGGTAAGTTTGGATATAATTCAAAATCAACTTAATGATCTTCGAACTGCATATCTACTAATTATTTCTCCACCCCTATCAGTTCGCAAGATCTTTAACCACTTACCTTAATGGTTTATCACCATTGGTAGAAATTCATGAAATTTTTCAAACATTTCAAATTTCTTTTGCATAAGGTAAAATCTAGAGTGGTCGTTTTTAAGAATATAAAAAAAAACTCATATCCACCCCTGAATGTACATCCATCTGCGAATGAGATGATTATACTTTCAGTGGATATAGACATATTAACTCTTTGCAGAGATTGATCTTGTCAAAACCACTATGAAAAAGATACAAATGCCATAGATTTATAAGATTGTGGCTGTAGTCGTTTATGACTTAGGTTTAGTTACATCAAAGAGTTCTTAGAATAGTGCAACTGGATCCTGGTCACAGAATACTAAACTCATATTCCTTACAGTTTGAATCCATTTATAGAAAATGGTAATTAAACACTTGTGAAAGTGAAACTGTATTGTATTAAAAAAAAAAATTATTTGGAATCTAAAATTTGAAGTCAAAGACTTAAATTTATACCAAATATAATGAGTAATTCTTTCTTGGACAACCACTACTAATTTAACTCTAAGTCTAATTTGCCCATACAAGTAGGAGATTTCTAAGATTGAGGATTTATATCATTTTGGGATAGAATTTCAGGAATATAATCATATGCCTCATTTAATTTCTTAAGAGAAAATATAGAATGACATGAAATGATTTATAGACCATTCATCCAATGATATGTTATTGAGCTAATTCGAAATGAATAAGCTTAGAGGAATTAGGATAATTTTGTTTTTAAATAAGAATCCAACGATGCTTTGATTAGCGAGAGTCAAAGTAATCTTATTTATACAATCTTCTTGTTTCATATTGTAAATACTAGTCTAAGGTGTCATCAATTGCTGAACAGCTAGATGTTACATTTACAATATTTATCTTTTGAGATTTAACACTATTATGTTTGTTTAATGGTTGACAATCCATTAGGGATTTGTCCCATTAGAACAACAAACCTTGTTAGACCAACAATGAATATTCGAAATTAAACTACAATTTAATAACTGAAAATAACATGGTTCAATATAAATTCATACACAATTCAGAAATTATTAAACATATAGCAAGTAGGGATGACAAGTGAAAATACTAAAACATACAATCCTAAATAATTTCCAAGGTTTTCAACAAACTGATATCAGTGTCCCGTTTAGGCGAGAGTCAAAGCTACAATCCATTGAATAGAGTTGTTAGCTCATCTGAAATGATAAACATTTTAGCAACCTTTTATTTAATTAAGATCAGAATCCAGCGTTGTCACGTTTAGGCGAGAGTCAAGGCTATTCTATCTTATGAGCTTCCACCATTGTTTTATACTCTTGCAAGTCTTTTACAATCGCCACCATTAGGGTAATCAATACTATATAAAAAACTTACGAGAATACTTATCTTTCGAGATTAAACAGCGCTAACTTGCTAATGAATGTTCCTCCATTAGGGAGGATTACTCACTAAAACAATAGCTATGTAAAACCAACAATGGAGATCGAATATCCTAATAATAATAAAGCTCATTATTTAAAGCGTATTTTATTCTATTATTTATTTTAAATATATATTTATTTAATTAAAATTTTCAATTTAGAATGAAAAATTCTAAATATAAATTTTAATTTAATATTTATAAATTATACTTAGATGGATATGAAAAAACATGAATTATTTTCATCTTAGTAATAATTTCCAATAAATATTTAGAAAAATGTTCAATTTAAGTTGTTTCAAAATTAATTTAAATTAATTTAACACTCAAATTTAATTTTCTATAAATATATATTGCATTTCGAAAAATTGAAGTATATATAAGAATACAATTTCCGAAAATACTTTTTAAAATAAAATAGAAATAAATCCTGGAAAAAATTTGTAAAGCCCGCTTAGTTAATTTGGAAATTAGCAGTTGTTTATGTTTAATTATGAAATTATTTATAGCTATTTAAATAATTTATTACTGTTATTTATGGAATTCAGAAATGCATGATTATGTCATCAGTAGCTTTTATATTTTGCATTTCCGGTGTCCGGTATTTTGGAACTCGGCGTTTGGCTCAGTAGAAATCACAACTTAGTATGTTAGTAATTTGGGGACGGGTTTTAGACATTGGGAATGTCGGGAATGGCCGGGAATTTAGAATGTCCCAAAAATACCCCTTTAGTATGATTTATGTGATTTTATGGTGGAGGGGCAAAATGGTCTTTTTGCCCCAATGACTTTTTGTCTTTTAGTGACTTTTTATTTGAGAAATTAAATGTTTATTTCATGGTTTATTTGGCTGAAATGATTTTAGGTTAAGTGGCTTTATTCACTATTTGACTTTTCAAAACATAACACTTAGAAAAATTTACAAACTTTCAACTCTCTCTCTCTCTTTTCCTCTCTCTCTCTCGGCTGTGCATGTGGGTGTAAAGGGGGGATTTTTGCTTTGATTTCTTAGTGGATTCTCATTCAAAGCCAAGCAATCATCAAGCTAGGTTAGCTCTTTGGTTTTCTCTTGAATTTTATTGAAATTTTGATGAAAATGTGATGATTCTTGCATGATTTATAGTTGTTGTTGCTGCTGTGATTTTGTGTTAATTTATGTGGTTTAAAGCATGTTAATTGAAGTTAAATTGGGCTGTATTGAAGCATGTAAGATAGGTTATGCAAAGCTTTAAGTTTTCTATGTAAAAATATGTGATTTTTGAGAGAAAATGTTATATTTTGTTGCTGTGTTGTTGAGGATGTTTGCTTGAGTTTCCAGAGGTTATTTTGAGCTTGATTATGTAGAATTAAGTTGGTTTGATTGCATGTTTAGGTGTTTTTGCTCAAGTTTAAGTTTAGAACTCAAGCTTGAGCTCCAATGGCATTTTTCATGTTTGAGGTTTCTGGGTGGTTTTGATGCCTTGGATTTGTTCTAGGGATAGTTTAGAACAGGTCTGGAAAGTTTGGGACCAATTGGGGTTGAATTGGTCGAGTTATGAGAATTTTAGTTGGCTGCCTGCGAGGAACCGGAATTCCGGTTGTACATCCGGAATTCCGGATGAGGGTTCTGAATTTTCCAGAACCGGAATTCCGGTTGGGCAACCGGTCTACCGGTTGGGGAATTTTTCCGAACCCTAGTTTTCCTCGTTTTTATGTTTTAGGGGGTATTGCCATGCTTTTTATCGATAGGGAAACTTTTAGTTCCTAGTTTTAGTCCCCGGGAAGTGATTTAGCGTGTCACTCATAGCGTTGCGATTTTTATGGTTTAGGAGCCAGTAATCCGCCGCTCAGCTTCGATTCCCAACAGTTGACCCAAGCACACCCGAAATCGGAATCCGTGTAAGATTAGTATAACAAGATGCATATGTAGATTACATGTTTAGCGTGCATGTAGGAAGCCCGCTAGATTACATTAGTTATGTATATAGGCTTCGAACCATCCAACCCCGTCACGTCGGTACAGCCGGAGTATGACCGAATGAGTATGACCGGCTCGACGATCAGCCGACATTTGGTTGGTGGTTCATTGCTATTGACCTATCCGGTTTCAGACAGCCGGAGTATGACCAGCAGCCGGAGTATGACCGGTTCGACCGATCAGGAGGATACTTGTCAATAGTACCGTCCCTATGAACGTTCAAAACTAAGTACCATGTTGGACATGGTAGTAGTGGCTCAGTACCATGTTGGACATGGCAGTAGCGGGACTCAGTATCGTGTTGGACACGGCAGTTAGTTTTATGTATGATATTATTATGCTTTTCTTACTGAGTCTGTCGACTCACAGTTTATGTTCACGTGTAGGTAAAGGCAAGGCTATACCGATGGACCGTGAGCGAGCTTATGAGATTGTACATGTCGGGGCGGTTAGGCTCGGAGCGTACGATCCTCGGGACAGCAAGGCTGAATTTTTGTAACTGTCGTTAGACGACTTTTATTTTGATGTAATAGTTAAACAGTGAAACTTTTTGTAAATATTTTTATAATCGGGATCCCGAGTCTTTTGTAATATGTTTTACAAGTTTAATCAAAAAGCAAAATTTTAATTAATCACGTTTTTCCATAAACCTCGTTGATTAGCAACGAGCTGCACAGTGCGTTTAAAAATCACGTAATACGCCTAAGATAGTTAGGGTGTTACAATTTGGTATCAGAGCCGCCAGGTTGTCTTCCGAAGATCGTCACGACATGTACAATCATCATCAGCAGTTAGCTCGGTTCACGGTTCAGTAAGCCTTTATTGCTTTAGTAGTTTATTTTATTCAGTTATGAAAAAGAAAAGCCTGTTAGGAAGCATGTTAGTAGCCTGATAGTAGAATAGGCGCATGTTTCATTTCTAATTTCCAAATTAAGCGGCATTAGTAAGCTCGCCTTGAATACGACCTGATATGCCAACTCTTCGTTTCGCAGGCGGTTCTAACTAGATGGACGCCAGGCGGACTACCAAGAGTCAGGGCAACTCCGTAGGGTCGAATCAGGGGCAGGGAGCTCAGTTTCCCCCACCTGCCAGGGGCCGAGGTAGAGGTCCCCGAGGCAGGGCTCGTGGCCGGGGTGATGAGAACCCGCCACAGGCTGCCCAGGCTCCCCCAGCCGATCAGGGAGCCCCGAACTGGGAGTTACGGTTTGCGGAGATGCAAGCCCGGATCGAAGAACAAGACCTCGAGATCTCGCAGGTTGAGACGGCAGGTGCTCCCGCAGCCTCGTGCCCATAGTTCCGGCCGCACCGCCCTCGCCGCCTGTGCCGAGATAGTAGTGGCGGCCCATAGATTGGAACCATTGTATGAGCGGTTCCGGAAGCAAGCACCTCCGGTATTCCTGGTAGGTCCGGATGTAATGAAAGCCGAACAGTGGCTGACGGTGATCACCAAGATTTAGAACTTCATGGGTGTCACCGGTAACGATAGAGTGGTGTGCGCCACGTTTCAGTTCCAGGAGGACGCGTTGGTATGGTGGGACATGGTGTCTCAGATCCATGACGTCACCACCATGACCTGGGAAAGGTTCCAGGAACTCTTCAACGCGAAATATTACAATGAGGCGGTCAGAAGCGCCAAGAGGAAAGAGTTCGTTCACCTGACCCAGCGGGAGAACATGAGCGTCACGGAGTATACTACTCAGTTTGATCGGTTGGCGAGGTTAGCCTCGGGAATTGTGCTGACCTACTTCAGCAAGAAGGAGAAGTATCTGGACGGGTTGAATCCCAAGATCAGGCATGACCTGATGATCACCACAGACGACAGCACCACCTATGCTCAGATGGTGGAGAAGGCACTGCGAGCTGAGGGCGCAGTGGGGTGCATGTCAGAATCAGCGAGTACTCCGGTTAGTGGCGGGGCTCCTACCCCTCCTGCATCAGGCTATAGCAGGGGGAGTAGTGGTTCGGCCATTGATCAGAGGAAGAGGGCACCCACTGCTTCCGGCGGCTCGAGTCAGAACAAGAGGTTCCGGGGGAACCGAACTGCAGGGAGTCGTCCTGGTGGTAATGAGACCCGATTCTCCTATCCCGAGTGCCCTAGCTGCAAGAGGCACCATCGGGGTGAGTGCAAAGGTCAGGGATGCTTCCATTGTGGCATGCCCGGACACTTCAAGAGGGAATGTCCCCAGCTCCGACCAGAGGCACCGAGAGCTCCAGCGATACCCACTCCAGCCAGGGTATTCGCTATCACGCAGGCTGATGCAGATGCCAGCCCATCAGTAGTCACAGGTTAGCTTTTTATTAACAACTCGCTTTATTCGATCGTTTGATTACGGGGCTACACATTCTTATGTGGCGGCCAGAGTCTTTAGTAAATTGGGTAGACCCTATGATAGATATGAATCAGGGTTTGGAACCCTGTTACCTGGCGGAGAATTGGTTATCTCCAATAGGTGGATTAGGTCTATGCCGATCAGGATAGATGGTAGAGAGTTAAGCGCTGATCTGATAGAGATGAGCTTAGTCGAATTTGATATTATTTTAGGAATGGATTTCCTATCTAAATATTCGGCGAGCATTGACTGTAAGAGGAAGATGGTGGTCTTCCAACCGGAAAGTGAAGAACCATTTGTTTTTGTGGGTTCGGTTCAGGGATCTCGGATCCCGGTGATCTCGGCTATGTCAGCGAGAGAATTGTTGCACGGCGGGTGCTTAGGGTTTCTGGCCGTGGTGGTGGACACCACTCGGCCAGACACCATTCGGCCAGAGGACATCAGAGTGGTTCGGGAATTTTTGGACGTTTTTCCCGAAGAACTTCCAGGGTTACCACCTCAGCGGGAGATTGATTTCGTGATCGACTTGGCACCAGGGGTGGATCCGGTTTCCAAAGCCCCGTATAGGATGGCTCCAGCTGAACTTAAGGAATTAAAGATTCAGCTCCAAGGGTTGCTTGACGTAGGGTTCATTCGGCCCAGTGTGTCACCCTGGGGAGCCCCGGTTTTGTTCGTTAAGAAGAAGGATGGATCTATGAGGATGTGCATCGACTACAGGGAGTTGAACAAGCTGACGGTGAAGAATAAATATCCATTACCTAGGATCGATGACTTGTTCGATCAGCTTCAGGGGAAGACGGTCTTTTCTAAGATTGATCTCCGTTCGGGTTATCATCGCCCGTAATCCGAGAGGAGGACATTCCAAAGACGGCTTTCCGCACTAGGTATGGACATTACGAGTTTCTGGTTATGTCATTCGGCCTAACCAATGCTCCTACAGCATTCATGGACCTGATGAATAGAGTATTCAAGGATTTCCTCGATATCTGTGTGATTGTGTTTATCGACGATATCCTCGTGTACTCTCAATCAGAAGAGGAGCACGAGTTACATCTTCAGATGGTACTGCAACGACTTCGAGAACATAAGCTTTATGCCAAATTCAAGAAATGTGAGTTCTGGTTGTCTCAGGTGTCCTTCCTAGGGCACATTGTGAGTAAAGATGGGATCAAGGTGGATCCCGGGAAGATTGAATCCGTCAGGGATTGGCCGAGACCGAAGACAGTGATGAGATCGAAGCTTCTTGGGATTAGCTGGGTACTACCGTAGGTTCGTGGAGGGGTTCTCCAAAATTTCAATGCCCCTAACCGAGCTTACAAAGAAGAATCAGCGATTTATCTGGTCAGATAAATGCGAAGCTAGTTTTCAGGAGCTGAAACAGAGGTTGATTACTGCTCCGGTACTAGCTTTGCCTTCGGACAAGGAGAAGTTCGTAGTCTACTGTGACGCATCCAAACAGGGTTTGGGGTGTGTATTAATGAAAGCCGATCGGGTTATCGCTTATGCCTCCCGTCAGTTAAAGGATTATGAACAGCGATACCCGACTCATGATTTAGAATTGGCCGCAGTGGTTTTTGCACTGAAGATTTGGCGGCATTACCTTTACGGGGAGAAGTGTGAGATCTATACCGACCATAAAAGTCTCAAGTATTTCTTTACTCAGAAAGATTTGAACATGAGACAAAGGCGTTGGTTGGAATTAGTGAAGGATTACGATTGTGAGATCCTCTATCATCCCGGAAAAGCCAATGTAGTGGCCGATGCCCTGAGCAGAAAGGGGCCCGGGCAAGTAGCTAGCATGGTTCAGATCTCACCTCAGCTAGCTGAGGATATGGTTAGATCCAGCATTGAGTTTGTGGTAGGTCAGCTTCACAACTTGACGCTGCAATCCGATCTATTAGAAAGAATAAAAGTCGCTCAGATGACAGATCCGGAGTTAATGAAGATCCGAGATGAGGTGTTGGCTGGTCAAGCTAAGGACTTTTCAGTGTCAGATAGTGGGATGCTTTTGTATAAAGCCAGGGTTTGTGTTCCGAGCAGTGCGGAACTTAGAAATGAGATCTTTGAGGAGGCTCATTCTACTCCATATTCTCTGCATCCCGGCACCACCAAGATGTACCAAGATTTGAAACCGTACTTCTGGTGGAACGGTATGAAGAAGAATTTGGTAGAATTCGTATCGAGATGCCTCACTTGTCAGCAGATCAAGGCTGAACATCAGAGACCAGCAGGGTTGTTGCAGCCTCTAACCCTACCAGAATGGAAATGGGAGGATATTACGATGGATTTTGTGGTCGGGTTACCTAGGACCACGGGTATGTATGATTCCATCTGGGTAGTGGTGGACCGGTTTACGAAATCTGCTCATTTTCTGCCGGTCAGAACAACATTTACAGTGGATCAGTTGGCAGAGTTATATGTCAGAGAGATAGTGAGACTTCACGGGGTACCGAAGTCTATAGTTTCGGACAGGGATCCGAAATTCACCTCCAAATTTTGGCAAAGTTTGCAACGGGCAATGGGTACGAAGCTGAAATTCAGTACAGCATTCCATCCTCAGACAGATGGTCAGTCCGAAAGGACAATTCAGATATTGGAGGATATGTTGAGAGCCTGTGTTATGGACTTTGAGGGTTCATGGAGTAAGTATCTACCGTTGATAGAATTTTCGTACAACAACAATTATCAGAGTACGATAGGGATGGCTCCCTATGAACTGTTATACGGTAGGAAATGTAGATCCCCTATCCACTGGGATGAGACAGGGGAGAGGAAATACCTAGGTCCAGAGTCAGTTCAGCGGACCAATGAGGCGATAGAGAAGATAAAAGCTAGAATGCTTGCCTCACAGAGCAGACAGAAGAGTTACGCAGATCCGAAACGCAGAGATGTTGAGTTCCAAGTAGGGGAACATGTGTTTTTACGAGTATCTCCGATGAAGGGGATTAAACGTTTCGGGAAAAGAGGCAAGTTATGCCCTAGATTTACAGGACCTTTCGAGATTCTCGAGAAGATAGGTCAAGTGGCATATCGGTTAGAGTTGCCTCCAGCCTTATCAGCAGTGCACAACGTATTCCATGTCTCAATGTTGAGAAAATACGTTTCAGACCCCTCTCATATACTCAGTTATGAGAGTCTTCAGCTTCAGCCAGACATGTCATATGAGGAACAACCAGTGCAGATCCTGGATAGAAAGGATAAAGTCCTTCAGAATAAGACCATAGCATTGGTCAAGGTTCTCTGGAGAAACAGCAATGTGGAGGAAGCCACCTGGGAGCTAGAGTCAGATATGAGAGCTCAATATCCAGAGTTATTCAGGTTAGATTTCGGGGACGAAATCCTTTTAAGGGGGGAATAGTTGTAAAGCCCGCTTAGTTAATTTGGAAATTAGCAGTTGTTTATGTTTAATTATGAAATTATTTATAGCTATTTAAATAATTTATTACTGTTATTTATGGAATTCAGAAATGCATGATTATGTCATCAGTAGCTTTTATATTTTGCATTTCCGGTGTCCGGTATTTTGGAACTCGGCGTTTGGCTCAGTAGAAATCACAACTTAGTATGTTAGTAATTTGGGGACGGGTTTTAGACATTGGGAATGTCGGGAATGGCCGGGAATTTAGAATGTCCCAAAAATACCCCTTTAGTATGATTTATGTGATTTTATGGTGGAGGGGCAAAATGGTCTTTTTGCCCCAATGACTTTTTGTCTTTTAGTGACTTTTTATTTGAGAAATTAAATGTTTATTTCATGGTTTATTTGGCTGAAATGATTTTAGGTTAAGTGGCTTTATTCACTATTTGACTTTTCAAAACATAACACTTAGAAAAATTTACAAACTTTCAACTCTCTCTCTCTCTCGGCTGTGCATGTGGGTGTAAAGGGGGGATTTTTGCTTTGATTTCTTAGTGGATTCTCATTCAAAGCCAAGCAATCTTCAAGCTAGGTTAGCTCTTTGGTTTTCTCTTGAATTTTATTGAAATTTTGATGAAAATGTGATGATTCTTGCATGATTTATAGTTGCTGTTGCTGCTGTGATTTTGTGTTAATTTATGTGGTTTAAAGCATGTTAATTGAAGTTAAATTGGGCTGTATTGAAGCATGTAAGATAGGTTATGCAAAGCTTTAAGTTTTCTATGTAAAAATATGTGATTTTTGAGAGAAAATGTTATATTTTGTTGCTGTGTTGTTGAGGATGTTTGCTTGAGTTTCCAGAGGTTATTTTGAGCTTGATTATGTAGAATTAAGTTGGTTTGATTGCATGTTTAGGTGTTTTTGCTGAAGTTTAAGTTTAGAACTCAAGCTTGAGCTCCAATGGCATTTTTCATGTTTGAGGTTTCTGGGTGGTTTTGATGCCTTGGATTTGTTCTAGGGATAGTTTAGAACAGGTCTGGAAAGTTTGGGACCAATTGGGGTTGAATTGGTCGAGTTATGAGAATTTTAGTTGGCTGCCTGCGAGGAACCGGAATTCCGGTTGTGCATCCGGAATTCCGGATGAGGGTTCTGAATTTTCCAGAACCGGAATTCCGGTTGGGCAACCGGTCTACCGGTTGGGGAATTTTTCCGAACCCTAGTTTTCCTCGTTTTTATGTTTTAGGGGGTATTGCCATGCTTTTTATCGATAGGGAAACTTTTAGTTCCTAGTTTTAGTCCCCGGGAAGTGATTTAGCGTGTCACTCATAGCGTTGTGATTTTTATGGTTTAGGAGCCAGTAATCCGCCGCTCAGCTTCAGTTCCAGTCAGGTTGACCGGCACACCTGAAATCGGAATCCATGTAAGATTAGTATAACAGTATGCATATGTAGATTACATGTTTAGCGTGCATGTAGGAAGCCTGCTAGATTACATTAGTTATGTATATAGGCTTCGAACCATCCAACCCTGTCACGTCGGTACAGGCTGGAGTATGACCGACGGCCGGAGTATGACCGGCTCGACCGATCAGCCGACATTTGGTTGGTGGTTCAGTGCTATTGACCTATCCCGTCGGTACAGGCTGGAGTATGACTAGCAGCCGGAGTATGACCGGTTCGACCGATCAGGAGGATACTTGTCAATAGTACCGTCCCTATGAACGTTCAAAACTCAGTACCATGTTGGACATGGCAGTAGTGGCTCAGTACCATGTTGGACATGGCAGTAGCGGGACTCAGTATCGTGTTGGACACGACAGTTAGTTTTATGTATGATATTATTATGCTTTTCTTACTGAGTCTGTCGACTCACAGTTTATGTTCATGTGTAGGTAAAGGCAAGGCTATAGCTGATGGACCGTGAGCGAGCTTATGAGATTGTACATGTCGGGGCGGTTAGGCCTGGAGCGTACGATCCTCGGGACAGCAAGGCTGAATTTTTGTAACTGTCGTTAGACGACTTTTATTTTGATGTAATAGTTAAACAGTGAAACTTTTTGTAAATATTTTTATAATCGGGATCCCGAGTCTTTTGTAATATGTTTTACAAGTTTAATCAAAAAGCAAAATTTTAATTAATCACGTTTTTCCATAAACCTCGTTGATTAGCAACGAGCTGCACAGTGCGTTTAAAAATCACGTAATACGCCTAAGATAGTTAGGGTGTTACAAAATTATTCTAATTTTATGTTGGCCCAAAATTAATTAATAAAATTAATTTACAACAAAAAAATATAATTTTCCTATTTAATTAATTATTAAAGAAAAAATTTAAAATATTTAAGTATCATGATGAAAATCAACTTAAATATTAATTTTCTATTTAATTAAATACACTTGAAAAATACTTCAAGCAAAACAGATAATAACTATCTAGACTTTCATTGACTAATTAATTCATTTTCTAATAATAATATATTTTAATTAATCATTAAATGAAAAAAAAATCATTGATTTCAGTTGGTTCAAAAAAAAAAATCAACTTTAATCTAGTTTTCAAATAAAATTCGAAATTTCTACATTAAAGAAATGCAATTTAGAAATTGTGGGAAAAAGATTAATAAAATAAAATAAAATATATTTTGAAAATTATTTAAATTTAAGCTGTTATGAAATTTTAGAGAAAATTTCCAACTTAAAATAATTTTCTGTTTAATTAAATATCATGAAAATAACAATATTTAAGTATCATGATAAAAATAAACTTAGATATTGAATTTTCAATTTGATCAAATGTATTAAATTCAAGAAATAAATAATTAAGTATAGAGGAGACTTAATTATTAATTCTAGTTTAATACTAGGGAAAAATATACTTAACTTAGGTTGTACCAAAATTAATTATTAAACAATTAATTTCACAATCTATGATATTTTCCTAATTAAATATTAGAAAATATAATTAGTTCTAGAAATAGCTATCTAGAATATATATCATTAACTAAGTGTTTTTCTAAAATTAACTTTAAAATATTAAATTAAAAATAAATTTCATATATTTTAAAAGTTAATTATGTTGCTAATTAAATTTTAATTAGGTTAGACTAATATAATTAACCTAATACAATTATTTAAATAAGGCAAATGGACCTTCACAATTGGGGTAGTTCATGTGAGGGGGAGCTGGGTTCAGTATGTCGTACCCACTTCTATTGGCCCCAAACTCTCACACAAGGCCCAAAAGAGAGGAATTTAACCTTTAAATAAACAATTGTTATTCATTGATAAGCCCAAATCTAATTGGGCCTAAATAAACTTACTTCTATCAAATTTTATTTTAGCAACCTAGTCCATTTACTTAGTAATAACTTAAATGAGCTTCCTATATGCATCTAAGCCCAATAGAAAACATATAGGCTCACACAGATGAAAGAAGTCTGCAGTGATTGTAAAAGTCTATAGTGACGCGCTTTGAGAGAGTCTGAAAGGTTTAAATAACACATAGAAAGAGTCACTATATATTACTTTTCCTCACACACACATTAGTGACGCGCAGTGAAGTGTCACTAAAGCATTTTAGAGTCTGTCAATAAGTGTCACTGAAACCCATTTTTGTAGTAGTGGCACTACTCTATCAATAGGGTATTTCGAAATTGAAGAGAAGAAAAGAGAAGAAGAGGGTGGCGGCTATAGAGAAAGAATAGGAGGCTCAGGTTTTTCCCTTAAAGGAATACGATGCATGTCCTTATTTCCTAAGCCATCACTATCTATTTATAGTAAGCCATCTAGGTTTAGGTTAGAATTATATGGCATTAAAATAATGAAAATATAAATGGTAAAATACTTGCATAGTGGCCGGCCATGATATGGATAATGTGCCTCACTTTGCAATTTTGCCATTTTGTCAATTTTGCACCTCATTTTCTCAAAAAAATGCCAAGTTTCCAATTCAACCATTTAAATGCCAATTCTAATTATTTAATAACTAAAAATTAATTATTAAATAATATTGTCATTTAATATATTTATTAATTGGACATATAAAGTCCCTTAATTAATAAATAAAACGTAGAATCTCTTTTCTTCACAATTTTGCCCTTGCTTAGTGAAAATTCATAAAGTAGACATAGTCTAACTTTAGAATTATAATTGATTAATTAAAATCAATTAACTGAGTCTTACAAGCAGTATGGTCTCAACTAGTATGGAGAACATGGGCCTATATAACTGAGCTTCCAATAAGTCGAACCGAATTTACCAAGTAAATTCCCTAACTTATTAATTCCTTATTGAATCCACACTTAGAACTTGTAATTGCCCTCTCAGTCATATAGAACGCTCTATATGTTCCACGATATCGATACGCTATTAATTATCCATTGTTATAATCCTAATTTGATCAATGACCCTCTAATAGATGATCTACATTGAATAGGCACTAAATTACTGTTACACCTTCAATGTATTTTATCCTTAAAAGACTTAGCTCCGTATAAATGATATTTCAGCGAAGTGAAATGAGATCTCAACCATTTATCTCTATTTAGCCAAGCTTGAAGGATATCATCGTTTCACTTCTAAATTCCTATAGAAGTTGCTCCATATTTATGTTAGCGCTCCAACTCAATTATACTATCATGTTCCCAAAATGTACGTATCACCCTGACTGTCAAAAGTAGGCTTAACTAACAAATCAAAGAACATGTATAATACTCTTGAGATCGAACCTAAACATATCAGGATTAAGATCATTTGATCTAGGATCAACAGGTTATATTGAATTGAATAGATATTACGGTAAATTTTAATATATCTAATCAAAGTTCAATATCGGCCCCTTCCGATGTATACTCCATACATCCGATATTGGTAAACTTTGCCAATGCCCTGGAAAGGACATAACACTTATCCAAGGTCTAAGAATACCTATCGCTGATTATCATGTCATTCTAACTCAAGTGAACTGACAAATCAGGGAATAAACTTTCGAACATATAATTAAGATTATATTCTACTGTGCTGGCAACACTATAGTCATTAACAAATTCATATGTTCTGTACTTAAATAGAATTCATACATTATATGTATATAATCATGAAATAAATCATGTGAACCATGCAACAAAAAATGTTATTTTTGATCTTTATTAATAAGTAAATCTGATTATATTGAAACGAATTTTATTTAGGGCACAAAACCCAACAGTCTCCCCATCCGCGCTCGCACGTGTGTGCTTAGTTTCAAATATTTTCATTCAAATTTAAAAAATCATAACTAATTCATAAAATCCAAATTGAGTTCTGTAAAAGCCTAAATTCATTAATTTTTCTTCTACTTTCCAGTAAAATATTTTCAGAAGGAAACAAAAAATATTTTTCAACATAAATTGTTATTTCTATACAATCATTAAATAAGCACAGAAACCATCATGAAACCGTCCAAATCAACAAAAACATCGTTTTTAATCCATATTTCATGAAAGTAAATCATTACCATGGCTCTGAGGCCAGTTGTTGGATTATATTTAACAAGGATCTAGATTTACTACCATGTATGTTATTTAACATCCTAAATATGAATTTCTAAAACAATGTAATTTAAACACATATAAAGTTTGAGAAACCTTACAGTGGTTTCAGCGGAATTAAATGACTCCTTCCACTCAGATCTCTAACCCTTGTCTTTTCTATAGCACAGTTGCACAAAGATCTGAGCCCGAAACTCCTTCCTTGTGTTTGGATTCTTAACAGTCTTACACACTATGATTGAAGACTTACTTGATATATATGGGCAGGCACTCAATCACTAAGGCTTGAAATTATTTGTGAAGAGAGGCTATAGTATTTCAAAAATTGAAGAGTAAGAAGAAGGAAGAGGTCTCATCAAAACCAGATAGAAAACTAGGTTTTTAGCTTTGGAGGCATTAGTTGGATAATGAGACCATAGCCTTTCATTTATACTATTCTCCAATAGGGTTACAGTTGAATTATTAGGAATAAAAAATTGATAAAAATAGAGTGAAAAAGCCACCTAAAGGTCGGCCATACGATGGGCCCTACATTAGTTTGGGCTTTATCATTTTTCTAACCTATTTTATATATTTTTCACAAATACTACTTTTTGCACTTTACACACTATAAATGCCAAAACTATTGATTTAATAATTCAAATAACTATCAAATAAAATTGTCATTTATAATATTTATTAGTTAGACTCCATAAAGTCTCTTAATTAAAAAATAAACCCCAAAACACTATTTCTTCACAATCAAGTCATATCTTAGTGAAAAATTCATAAACTAGACATAGTCTAATTTTAGAATTATAATTGTTTAATTAAAATCAATTAACTGAGTCTTACAAGCAGTTTGTCTCAACTAGTATGGGGACCATGGGCCTATATAGCCGAGCTTCCAATAAGTAGATCTAGAATTTACCAAGTAAATCCACAAACTTATTAATTCCTCATTACATCCACCATAGAACTTGGAATCGCACTCTGAGTTACATAGAACGCTCTATATGTTCCATGATATAAATACGCTATTAATTATCCATTATTATAATCCCTATAATTAATGATCCTCTACAGATGATATACATTTCATAGGGACAAAATTACCGTTACACCGTTTCAATGTATTTTATCCTTAAAACACTTGGCTACCTATAAATGATATTTTAGTGAACTAATATAATCACTAAAATGAGCACTCTATCATTTATTTCTATTTAGCCTAGCTCGAAGGAAATCATCGTTTCACATCTATGTCCAGATAGAAGTTATAGATTCCATATCTATGATTAGCGCTCCCACCCAATTGTACTGTTGTATTCCCAAAATGTACGTATCACCCTGACCAAAAAGTAGGCTTAACAAACAAATCAAAGAACACAAATAACACTCTTGAGATCGAACCTAACCATGTCAAGATTAAAATTATTTGATCTAGGATCAACTAGGTGATATTGAATTGAATAGACATGACGATAAATTTATCATATCAAATCAAAGATCAATATGTTGGAATTTATTTTACCAGGATCTTAGATCTACTCACAAGTATGTTTATTAACACCCTAAATATGAACTTTCTAAAACGATTAAATAAACACATATAAAGTTAAAAAAACCTTACATTGGGTGAAGCGGAATAATATGACTCCTTCCGTTCAGATATCTAGCCCTTGATTCCTTTCTGTAGCAGAGCATTATCAATATCTGAACCTAGATCTCTTTCTCTGAATCTTTGATGCTGAAACCTCCTTCTTGCTGAAAATCTTTCTTCACGATCTTCCTCACTATGATTGAGGTATCACTTGCTGTGTGTGGGCACTACTCATACACTAAGAATTTCAAAATCTCAATGAGGAAGAGAGAGAGTGGGTTCGGCCAAAGATAGGGAGAGAGCAGGCTCAGTTTTTTCTGAATCAGAAGTGTCAGAAGAAAAGTGTAATTTTCCAGAAGCCTTCACTATCTATTTATAGCATTCCACTAGGGTTAGGTTTGAATTATTTGGAATTAAAATAATGAAAATATTAGAGGGAAAAACCCTACAAAAGTGGTCGGCCCTACATGGTGGATTTGGGCCTCACTTTTTGCAATTTTGCAGTTTTATCTTTTCTACATCTGATTTTCTCAAAAACGCCAATTTTCTAATTCAACCATTTAAATGCCAATTCTAACTATTTAATAACTATAAATAATTATTAAATAATATTGTCATTTATCATATTTATTAATTGAACCATACAAAGTATCATAATTAACAAATATGGCCCTAAAACTCTTTCTTTACAATTTCGCCCTTACTTAGTGAAAAATTCACAAATAGACATAGTCTAATTTGAGAATTATAATTGATTAATCAAAACCAATTATATGAGTCTTACAAGCAATATTATCTCAACTAGTGCGGGGACCATGGGTCTATATAACCGAGCTTCCAATAAGTAGATCAAGAATTTAGCACTAAAATTCACTAACTTATTAATTCTTCGTTGAATCCACGCATAGAACTTAGAATTGCACTCTCAGTATATAGAATGCTCTATATGTTCCACCATATAGACACATCATTAGTTATCCATTGTTATAATCCTAGTTTTATCACTGAATCCTCTATATGAATGATCTACACTGTAAAGGGATTAATTACCGTTACACCCTACAATGTATTTATTCTTTAAAACACTTGACCCCGTATAAATGATATTTCAGCTTATGTGAAATGAGTACTCCACCATTTATGTTCGTTTGGTCAAGCTCGAAGGAGATCATCCTTTGCTTACTATTCGACAGATAGAAGCTATAGATTCCATGTTTATGATAGCGCTCCCACTCAATTGCACTACCGTGTTCCCAAATTGTACATATCACCCTGACCTAAAAGTAGGCTTAACTAACAAATCAAAGAACACGAATAGCCTTTCAAGATTGAGCCTAATCATAACAGGATTAAGATCATTTGATCTGGGATCAACTAGGCGATATTGACTTGAATAGATATTACGGTAAGTTTAATAAATCTAAGTCAAAGTTCAATATCGGTCCCTTCCGATGCATACTCCATGCATCCAACCTGAGCTTTACTTTAACCAATGCTCTGGAAAGAACATAGCACTTCTCCAAATGCAAGTAAACTCTGTTTTAGATTATCATATCAGTAAAACCCTATGTCTGATAAATCTAGGAAACTTTATTCACATAGTCATGTTTACTTTCCAATGTGTTGACGGCACAATAAACCGGATCAAGTATGTGAAAAGGGTTTCAAATGAATTTATACATTATGTACATATAATCATGAAATAAATCATGTGAACCATGCAACATTAAATGTTATTTCTGATCTATATTAATAAGTAAATCTGATTATATTGAAATGAGTTTTATTTAGGGCATAAAACCCAACAAACTCCCACTTGCACTAATATAAAACAAAAAGTGCGTTTCAAATAATCTCATCACCTTGATATACAAATCAAGTGTAGTAGTAGTAAACTCCTCGTAATAGGATCTGAAAGGTTGAATTAACCACAACCTTTTCGCCACCATTACTCTTCATTTGATCACAAAATCATTGATAATGTGAAATTCCTCTCTATATGTCTACTCTCTTGGGATACTGGATTCTATACCTTTGGCAACTACTTTTGGTTAATCAGGAAATTAACACTAGTAGTTTAAGGCAATTTGGAATGGTGCCAAAGATGTATAGAACTTTCCTTAGACTGAATAAGTACCTTTCCTGTAACCTTAACATTCAGTCCCTCTCTGGTAGACCTGGAGACTTCAGATAGGTTCTTACACTTCTCCAAAATCACTATTCCACCCCCAGAGTAACCACCATCTTATCAGAAAGATTTACTAGCACAAAGGCAAATTTCGAAATCTGATGTGGTGTAGTCTAAGAGTTTTAAACACACTCTTATAGACTAACATATAGTTCCTCTTCTTAATCTTAAGATTTACTTGATTGTCTTCCAATGTTCTTCTCCTGGATTAATCTGATACCTACTCATTACTCCCACTCAACAGCAGGTGTCTGGTCTAAGGCATACAAAAGCATATCTAACACCTCTCACTGTTGATATAAGAAATTCTTTTATGGCTTTATCTTTTCTGGAATAGTTGAAACTTTTCCTTAGATAAATAAAATCTTTACCTAAGAAGTTGTGAAGCTTCTATAGATTGCCATAAGAAAGAAAATGCTTCAGCATCTTACTAAAGTACGTTTCTTGCATTAGAGTAAGTAATTACCAGGTATACCACAAGCCATAGGTTTAGATAAACTCAAACCTATAATACTAGGAACAGGAAGTTTGTTAAGTCCATAGAATAGACTTATTAACTAAAATTTCCTTTTATGTCCTTGTAATAGAAAACTTTAGGTTATTCCATGTGAATGGATTAAACCATAGTTCTATTGGCTTTTCTTCTTAGTTTCTTATCTTGACAATCCTTTACTTGTTTAAACTCACAATGGATTTTAATCACTAGTGTCTCCCAAGTCATAAGAAGATGAGTTCCTAGAAACTCTCCCACTACGACGAGGTACCGTGAATTATGTCTAAGAAAACTAAATGGTATTGATCTCTTCGGTTGTGACAAGACAACAGAGGCAGTGGGATCATCATATGTCATATAAGATGATAGAACACTATTGGAATCAAGAAAAAATATCTCCTTTATTTGCTACTTGTTTTCAGACTTAGTCATTATCTTAGAAAAGTAGTTTTTGTTTGAACAAACACTTTCTTATCTATTGACAATGGGATGGTCCACCCCTAATCACTTAGAATAGCAAACAAACCATGGTTAACGGTTCTAGCTTTTCTTAAGATTTTGATTAGGTCATCCATGAATCTAGTAATGATTTACATTAAGTACCCAACAATTACATCATTCTGAAATTGTATTACCATAGAAGGATTTAGGCAACGACTAGTAACTAATCATCAATATGCAACTCAAAATTTCTGGGGAGGTAAGTTTGGATATAATTCAAAAATCAATTTAATGATCTTTGAACTGCATATCTACTAACTATTTATCCACCCTTATCAGTTCGCAAGATCTTTAACAACTTACCTTAATGGTTTTAACCATTGCTAGAAATTAATGAAATTTTTCAAACATTTCAAATTTCTTTGCTAAAAGGTATAATCTAGAGTTATCGTTTTAAGAATACAACGAAAAACTCATATCCACCCCTGAATGTACATCCATCTGCGAATGAGATGAACTACTTTCAGTGGATATAGGCATATTAACTCTTTGCAGAGATTGATCTTGTCAAATCCACTATGAACAAGATACAAATGCCATAGATTAAAAAAAAATGTGGTAGTGTCTATTGATGACATAGGTTTAGTTACATCAAAGAGTTTTTAGAATACTGCAAGTGGATCCTGGTCACAGAATACCTAACTCATATTCCATACAGTTTTAATCCATTAATAGAAGATGGATATTAAGCACTTGAGAAAGTGTAACTGTATTGTATTCTGGATTTAGAAATATAAGAAAATTTCTATTTGGAATCTAAAATTAAAGTCAAAGACTTAAATTTATACCAAATATAATGAGTAATTCTATCTTGGACCAACACTACTAATACAAACTCTAAGTCTGATTTGCCCATACAAGTAGGAGATTTCTAAGATTGAGGATTTATATCAATTGGGAATAGAATTTCGGGATTATAATCATATGCGTCATTTAATTTCTTAAGAGAAAATATAATGACATGAAATGATTTATAGACCATTCATCCAATGATATATTTTTGAGCTAATTCGAAATGAATAAGCTAAGAGGAATTAGGATAATTTCGTTTATAAATAAGAATCCAACGATGCTTCGATTAGCGAAAGACAAAGTAATCTTATTTATGTAATCTTCTTGTTTCATATTGTAAAAATGCTAGTTCAAGGTGTCATCAATTGATGAACAGCTAGATGTCGCATATACAATATTTATCTTTCGAGATCTAACACTATTATGTATGTCTAATGGTGAAAATCTATTAGGGATTTATCTCATTAGAAAAACAAATATGTTAGACCAACAATGAAGATTCGAAATTAAACTACAACTTAATAACAGAAAATAACATGGTTCAATATAAATTCATACACAATTCAGAAATTATAAACATATAGCAAGTAGGAATGACCAGTGAAAATACTAAAACATACAATCCTAAATAATTTCCAAGGTTTTCAACAAACTGATACAAAGGTCCCTAAATAGGCGAGAGTCAAAGTATCATTCATTGAATAGAGTTGTCAGCTCATCTAAAATAGAAACCATTCTAGCAACCTTTTATTCGATCAAAATAAGAATCCAACGTTGTCCCGGTAGGCGAGAGTCAAGGTTATTCTCATTTTATGAGCTTCCACCATTGTTTCATGTTTTATGAGTTTATCTCTAAGTAGTCACCGTAGGGGAGAGTCTAAATAGAGACGAAAACTCACAAAACACTTATCAAATGAAATCTTACGGTGTTAAATGCGTTCAACGAATAACCATCCATACGGGGACGAAGTCTAGCGTCTCGAGGTTATTTTGAAAACATTTAACTTTTGTAAGACCAACAATGGAGATCGAATATCTTAATAATAATCAAGCTCATTATTTAAAGTGAGTTGTATTTTCTTTGATTCTCTTTATTTAATTTATTTATTTTAAATATATATTTATTTAAAATTTCCAATTTAGAATAAAAAATTCTAAATATAAATTTTAATTTAATAATTTATAAATTTTACTTAGATGGATATGAAAATAACATGAATTATTTCCATCTTAGTAATAATTTCCAATAAATATTTAGAAAAATATTCAATTTAAGTTGTTACAAAATTAATTTAAATTAATTTACAACTCAAATTTAATTTTCTATAAATATATATTTCATTTCGAAAAATTAAAGTATTCTAGGACACAATTTTCGAAAATGCATGTTAAAATAAAAAATTAATCCTGGAAAAATTATTCTAATTTAATGTTGGCCCAAAATTAATTAATAAAATTAATTTACAACAAAAAATATAATTTTCCTATTTAATTAAATATATAAGAAAAATTTTAAATATTTAAGTATGATGATTAAAATCAACTTAAATATTAATTTTCTATTTAATTAAATACACTAGAAAAATACTTCAAGCAAAAATATCATCTATCTAGATTTTCCTTTGACTAATTAATTCAATTTCTAATAATATACTTTAATTCAATTTATTTTAATTAATCATTAAATGAAAAAATTATTGATTTAAGTTGGTCCAAAATTAAAATAAATAATTTACAACTTTAATCTATTTTTCAAATAAAATTCAAAATTCCAGCATTTAAGAAATGCAATTTCGAAATCTGATTAATAAAATAAAGAAAAAATATATTTTGAAAACTATTTAAATTTAGTTGAAAAAATAAATTTCAACTAAAAATAATTTTCTATTTAATTAAGTGTCATGAAAAAAAATATTTAAGTATCATGATGAAAATCAACTTAGATATTTAATTTTCAAATTAATTAAATGTATTAAATTCAAGAAATAAATAATTAAGTGTAGAGAAGGCTTAATTATTAATCTCTAGTTTAATACTAGGAAAAATATACTTAAATAAATTGTACCAAAATTAATTATATAAATAATTAATTTCACAATGTATAATATTTTCCTTTTAAATATTAGAAATAATAAGTAGTCTAGAAATAACTATCTAGAAAATATCTTATTTGACTAAGTATCTTTTCCACAAAATTTGAAAAAATATCTAATTTAGGTTGTATTAGAAAAAATCTAGAACCTAAATATTTTTCAAATTTAAATTTAATTAAATATCAAAAATTAAGTTGTAACCAATTAATTTGAAAATATTCCATTTTAAGTTAATATTCGAAAAGATATTAACTTAAAAAATATCTAAAGAATCTTAATAACCAATGCCTAAAATTCCTCAACTTAATTTTCAAATTTTAAATCCAAAAGATATTCAGAGTTAAGTTGGTTAGTTGAAGATAACTAAATATCAACTTAAATAGGAATATGTAATGAAAAATTTAAATTAAGCTCCAGAATGAATCTAGATGGTTATAATTCTATATTTAATTAAATACAAGAAAATACATATAGTTTAGCTTAGAATAAAAAATTCTTTAAACTATAATTTTCTTAAATTATTTTCAAAATAAATGAAATTAATTATGTTGCTAATCAATTTTATTAGGTTAAACTAGTTTAATTAACCTAGTACAGTTATTCAAATCAGGCAAATGGGCCTTTACAATTCGGGTGGTTCATGTAAGGGGGTGCTGGGTTCAGTATGTCGTACCCACTACTATGGCTCCCAACTCTCACACAAGGCCCAAAAGAGAGGAATTTCACCTTAATAAGAACAACTGTTATTAATTGAATAGGCCCAAAAACTAAATGGGCCTAAATAAATTCTATCAAGAACTATGATAATTTATTTTAGCAACAGCACCTATATGCATCTATAATAAAATTAAACACATAGGCTCACACAGGCACACTTTGGATGGGTCCTATCATGTTGCTAGGTCATACACAGATGAAAAAAGATTGTAAATATACCTGTTACAAATTATTAACTTGACCAAGGGAGCCATCAGATCATTAGATCTGGCAAAAAGTAACCATGGCTATTTGCAATCAAGTAATAATAGGTTTTGAAAACTTACAAACAAGCTAAAACACATACTCCTACAACAAGGTTAGCTGGATAGTTGGATGTAGGATTTATTTAATTTTAAATTAAATAATTAATTTTGAAATAATTAATTAAATAAATAAAATATTTATTTTCGAAAAATTAAAATAAAATAAAAAAATTTCGAAAATTTTTTAAAAAAATTAAATTTAAAATTAAACCTACAATTTTGAAAAATTAGGTTTCAACCAACCTAAATATCATTTCAAAATTTGCTAACTACTTTTAAAATTTAAATGTTATTTTATCAATAAAAATTAAATAAAAAATTAGAAAAGATAAATGAATATCTTTTTCAGATTTTAAATGTAATTTAAATAAATAAAATAACAAAATTTAAAAGTTAGCAAAATATCTTATATCTATTTAAAATTACATGATTATAGTTATCTTATTTTAAATTTAAATAAGGTCAAATTATTTTTAAAAAAAAAAAGATTTAAAATATTAAAATCTGACCTTAAATTTAAAAATAAGATAAGATATAATCAAATTTAAAAATAAGATAGATTATTAAGCAAAAAAGATAGATACTAACTATTTTCAAATTCAAATTACACTAATATTTTGAATTAAATTTAAAAAATATTAAATTAATTCAAAATGATAATTAGAATTGAATTAGGAATAGTAATAGTATAAATATAGAACTACACAAAAAATCGGAAGGTAATTCCATGAAAAAGCATGAAAAAACGAAGAAAAACGAAAAAATTGTGAGCTGTACGGACAGTTTTCGCGACCGCAGGAAAATTTCAGCACAGCCCCGATTTTTTCGAATCTTCAAAAAATCATAACTAATTCAAATTAAATTGAAATTGAGTTATGTAAAAAAGTAACTTGCTTAATTTTTTCCATACTATCCAATAAAAATAATTCCAGAAACAGAATCGCAATTATTTTTCACAAAAATTTACAAACATCAATCAATCATCAAATAACACTCAATACAAAATGATACCATCCAAAAACAAACAAACAATCGTTTTACAGTCCAAATTTCTTGCAAGTAAATCAATTACCATGGCTCTGAGGCCAGTTGTTGGAATTTATTTTACCAGGATCTTAGATCTACTCACAAGTATGTTTATTAACACCCTAAATATGAACTTTCTAAAACGATTAAATAAACACATATAAAGTTAAAGAAACCTTACATTTGGTGCAGCGGAATAATATGACTCCTTCCGTTCAGATATCAAGCCCTTGATTCCTTTCTGTAGCAGAGCATTATCAATATCTGAACCTGGATCTCTTTATCTGAATCTTTGATGCTGAAACCTCCTTCTTGCTGAAAATCTTTCTTCACGATCTTCCTCACTATGATTGAGGTATCACTTGCTGTGTGTGGGCACTACTCATACACTAAGAATTTCGAAATCTCAATGAGGAAGAGAGAGAGTGGGTTCGGCCAAAGATAGGGAGAGAGAAGGCTCAGTTTTTTCTGAATCAGAAGTGTCAGAAGAAAAGTGTAATTTTCCTGAAGCCTTCACTATCTAATTATAGCATTCCACTAGGGTTAGGTTTGAATTATTTTGCATTAAAATAATGAAAATATCAGAGGGAAAAACCCTACAAAAGCGGTCGGCCCTACATGGTGGATTTGGGACTCACTTTTTGTAATTTTGCAGTTTTATCTTTTCTGCATCTGATTTTCTCAAAAACGCTAATTTTCTAATTCAACCATTTAAATGCCAATTCTAACTATTTAATAACTATAAATAATTATTAAATAATATTGTCATTTATCATATTTATTAATTGAACCATACAAAGTATCATAATTAACAAATATGCCCCTAAAACTCTTTCTTTACAATTTCGCCCTTACTTAGTGAAAAATTCACAAGTAGACATAGTCTAATTTGAGAATCATAATTGATTAATCAAAACAAATTATATGAATCTTACAAGCAATATTATCTCAACTAGTGCGGGGACCATGGGTCTATATAAACGAGCTTCCAATAAGTAGATCAAGAATTTAGCACTAAAATTCACTAACTTATTAATTCTTCGTTGAATCCACGCATAGACCTTAGAATTGCACTCTCAGTATATAGAATGCTCTATATGTTCCACCATATAGACACATGATTAGTTATCCATTGTTATAATCCTAATTTTATCATTGATCCTCTATATGAATGATCTACACTGTAAAGGGATTAAATTACCGTTACACCCTACAATGTATTTATTCTTTAAAACACTTGACCCCGTATAAATGATATTTCAGCTTATGTGAAATGAGTACTCCACCATTTATGTTCGTTTGGTCAAGCTCGAAGGAGATCATCCTTTGCTTACTATTCGCCAGATAGAAGCTATAGATTCCATGTTTATGATAGCGCTCCCACTGAATCGCACTACCGTGTTCCCAAAATGTACATATCACCCTGACCTAAAAGTAGGCTTAACTAACAAATCAAAGAACACGAATAGCCTTTCAAGATTGAGCCTAATCATAACAGGATTAAGATCATTTGATCTAGGATCAACTAGGCGATAGTGACTTGAATAGAATTACGGTAAGTTTAATAAATCTAAGTCGAAGTTCAATATCGGTCCCTTCCGATGCATACTCCATGCATCCAACCTGAGCTTTACTTTAACCAATGCTCTGGAAAGAACATAGCACTTCTCCAAATGCAAGTAAACTCTGTTGTAGATTATCATATCAGTAAAACCCTATGTCTGATAAATCTAGGAAACTTTATTCACATAGTCATGTTTACTTTCCAATGTGTTGACGGCACAATAAACAGGATCAAGTATGTGAAAAGGGTTTCAAATGAATTTATACATTATGTACATATAATCATGAAATAAATCATGTGAACCATGCAACATTAAATGTTATTTCTGATCTATATTAATAAGTAAATCTGATTATATTGAAATGAGTTTTATTTAGGGCATAAAACCCAACACAATATTGGTCCCTTCCAATGTATACTCCATAAATCCGATACTGGTAAACTTTGCCAATGCCCCAGAAAGGACATAGCACTTATCCAATGTGTAAGTATACCTATTGCTGATTATCATGCCAGTCTAAATCTAGTGAACTGACAAATCACGAAATTAAACTTTTGAACATATTATCATGATTATATTCCACTGTGGTGACAACACTATAATCATGAAAAAATACATATATTTTACACTTAATAGAATTTATACATTAAATATAATCATGAAATAAATCATGTGAACCATTCAACATAAAATGATTTCTGATCTTTATTAATTAGTAAATCTAATTATATTGAAATGAGTTTTATTTATGGCACAAAACCCAACAGCCCGTAGACCTGGTGCCACCATATCATAGGAGGATGACCTATGACCAAAAAGTAAGCAACACCTTATTGGCAAAATCCCTTGACAAAATAGAAGAAATGAGAGACTAAGCCAACCTAAAGCTATAGGCCTACCAACAAAAGGTTGCAAGATACTTCAACAAACATGTTAAGAAAAGGAGATTCTTCCTAGGAGACTTAGTGCTCTAAAGAGTTCTGTTGAACACCAAAGATCGCGCAGCAGGAGTGTTCACACCTAGCTTGGAAGGCCCTTACCAAGTTACAGATATAATAAGTATAGGCACCTACAAGCTTTGCAGGTACAATGAGAACATGGAGTTAGTTCTCCTATAAAGATATTTGGAATGGAGAGCACCTTTGACAGAACTACCAGTGACAAGCTTGTATGAACACTATGTTGGAATATATTTTACCAGGATCTATATTCACTACCATGTATGTTATTTAACATCCTAAATATGAATATCTAAAATAATGTAAATAAACACAAATAAATTTAAGGAAACCTTACATTGAGTGCAGCAGAATATTAATGGCTCCGTCCGCTCAGATCTCTAACCCTTGTATCCTGTCTGTAGCAGAGTATCACCAAGATCTGAGGTTGAATGTCCTTCTCTTAATTCTAGATTCATCACAGCCTTACACACTATGATTGAGATACCACTTGATGTGTGTGGGAACTCACTCTATCACTCAAGGTATGAAAATATGAAGAGAAGAAGAAGGTGGCTGGTTCGTAAATAGAAGGAAGAATAGATGGCTCAATTTTTCGTGAAGGCAAGAAATTGCATCATCTTTTAGTGTGAGCCATCACTATCTATTTATAGGCAACCACCAAGGTTTAGGTTAGGATTTATTAGGCATTAAAATAATGGAAATATTAAGTGGAAAATACCACTTAAGTGGCCGGCCATAGTGATGGGCCCCACTTGGGAATTTTTCCACTTTTGACAATCTTTCCTTTATTTTCTCAAAAATGCAATTTTTTAAATTCTAACCATTTAAATGCCAAAACTAATTAAAATTAATTATCAAATAAAATTACCA
The DNA here is from genome assembly GCF_029168945.1 of Cannabis sativa. NCBI lineage: Eukaryota > Viridiplantae > Streptophyta > Magnoliopsida > Rosales > Cannabaceae > Cannabis > Cannabis sativa. Next base: position 5,075,595 of record NW_026870043.1, on the reverse strand, counting down.
TTTAATATATTTATTAAGTAGACATAATAAAGTCTTTCAATTAATAAATAAAACCTAGAATCTCTTTTCTTCACAATTAAGCCCTTGCTTAGTGAACATTCATAAACTAGATATAGTCTAATTTTAGAATTATAATTGATTAATTAAAATCAATTATCTGAGTCTTACAAGCAGTATGGTCTCAACTAGTATGAGGACCATGGGCCTATACAACCGAGCTTCCAATAAGTAGAACTAGAATTTACCAAGTAAATTCTCTAACTTATTAATTCCTTATTGCATCCACTCATAGAGCTTTGAATTGCACTCTCAGTCATATAGAACGCTCTATATGTTCCACGATATAGATATGCTATAAATATTTAACCATCGTTCTAATTTCAATAATCAAAGATCCTTTATAGATGATTTACATCGAGTAGAAATAAATTTACCCTTTCACTCCTCAATGTATTTTATCCTTAAAACACTTAGCTTCCTGTAAATGATGTTTCAGTCAACTAAAATATAATCACTGAAACTAGAGCTCTTCCATTTACGTCTATTTAGCCAAGCTCGAAGGAAATCATCATTTCACTTCTATGTCCTTAAAGAAGCTATAGATTCCATTTCTATGTTTAGCGCTCCCACTAAATCACACTACCATGTTCACAAAAGGTACGTATCACCCTGACCAGAAAGTAGGCTTAACTAACAAATCAAAGAATATGAATAACACTCCTGAGATTGAACCTAAGCATGTTAGGATTAAGATCTTTTGATATAAGATCAACCAGTGATATTGTCTTAGAAAGATACAATGGTAAGATTATAATATCTTTACCAAGATCAATATCGGTCTCAGTCCAATGTATACTCCATACATCCAAAACTAGAATACTTTGCCAATGTTCTGGAAAGAACATAACACTTATGCAAAGGGTAAGTACACTTCATCGCTATTTATCTCATCAATGTAAATCCAGTGCACTGATGAATCAGGGACATTGTCTTTTGAAGCATATAATCACAATCACATTCCACTGTGTTGACATCACTGTAATTGTTAAAGACTATACATTCTAGACTTAACAGATTTTGTATATATTAAACCACAATCATGAAAACTACATGTAAACATAAATGACTTCTAATTTTTCATTGGTAACAAATCAGATTAGATCTAAATGAGTTTTATTTAGGGCATAAAATCCCAACACGCGACTCTTCAGTTGTAGTTCTATTAACTCATTTATAAGAGTTAGTTTAGAAAGAGCTAAGACTCCATCACTCTTCAATGATTGCCTCTACTTGATATTTTGGGTAGGTGTAGCCCCTTGATTTCTATAAGAATTTTTTTTTATTTTGTAAGCTTGTAGAGTCAATAAATGTGCTTTTCACAACAACAACACATATTGAACACCAGTTGATGAGTAAAAATGGTGTTTCAGTTAAAATATATTTTGTCTAAACCACTTGCTCACAAGATAACTTCTTAAAGTTATTCTTTATTTTTAGTTCCACATGCATACAACTGGTAGCCCTCTAAGAAAATTCAAAGGCAAGGTCTATGAAACTTGGTAAGTTGCAAGTGAGAAAGAGACCGTAAGTCTACTTGCTTACTTGGGCAGCACCCACACCATGCAAGCATCGAATTAGCACAGTGAACTTATGTAAAGAAATTTCAAACTGAGTAAGAAAAAAATTGAAAGACAAGTTAGTGCAAGCATACTTTGCTAGACCTAAAAAAAGTCAATTTAGATACTTATATGTCTAAGCATAAGAAGATAGCCATGATTAAAGACTTCCTGGTCAGTCATATGTCTATAATAAAATTCTTTAAGGCTAAACATATGTTGTATTCAAAAGTAGAGGGCTAATAAGCCAAAACAAGACTCGAAAGCCTTAAGGTTGAATAAAAGTAATGTTAAAAAGTAAAGGGAAAATAGGACATACATGAACATGAAACTAATATGAAATAAAAGCATAAACATAAGATACTAATGAAATGTGTCTACTTCTGTGTAGTTGCAGGGGGATTCAAATTGTGAGCTGAAGCATCCTGATTTCCAAGAAGTTGGCCAGCCATAGGCTCTGTAGGTTGACTAGCCATGAGATTAGTGGCCTGGCCGACCACCTCATCCATGGGTTGGTCGGCAATAGCCTTGTCAAGATGGCTAGTGAAGAACCCTTAGGCTAGACAGCAGACTGGCCTGCCACCTGGTCAACATGGTCTGCTCACATCCTACTATCATAGAGCTCCTTCCCCTGAGCGAGTGTTCTCTTGCGGAAAGGAGACCCTATGTAGAAGAATTCAACATTGGGGTTATGAAAATAAACCTCATATAAGACCTCAAAGGACAAGTCCAAATACTCGTCCTTGATGGCTTGTTGTCCATCAAAGGCAAGTTGCTTTGACTGGCACTCATTCTCAAGCTCCATCTCCAACCAAGAGGATTCGACAATAAGGTTGGTCACTTCTTGGTTCCTAATACCAAGTAAACGTTCCAGGTCATTCTTTAGATCCTGGGTTTTTCTCAGGCCAGTTTATCTCTAGACATGTGCGTCCCTCTCTGTTTGAAGCTCATTCTCCTTTGTAACGCCCTGACCCTCAGGGACGCCACATGTGTACTTTTATAAACTTATTATTACTAATCTATAAATTTTGGAAAAGTGTGGTTTAATTTAAATCTTTAATTAAATTCAAAATAAAAACTTTCATTTTAAATACTGTCGTAATATAGGGATCCCCTGTTTAAAAAAAATTCTTTTACAATAGGTTACATTTCCAAACAGAGAAAGGAAATCGATCCCACTTCCCAGAAGCCAAGACCCCACGGCTGATATGTACATTGCTGGGAGACCTCTGACTCATGGCTAAACATAACTTCTAACTTCTTCACCTGCACCATGAAGCACCCGTGAGTCACAATGACCCAGCAAGAAAAGCTACTAAATAAAATTCATGGAAAGTGCTAGCAAATTTCATTACAATGTAATATATATACCGATAGGTCATCCACTTTCAAGGTGCACAAATAACCTAACGTCTATGAGAGTACACTTATCACATAATCAAGTATATTCATAGTTATTCAGAATCAACAGTCTCGGTGTTTCATACAACACCCTAAACATTCATCATTATAAATACTCATCTTCAGTGATTCATAAAACACTCTAATTCCCACATTACCATAATCCCATAACCTCAGTGCTTCATAAAGCACTCTCATCTTACCTCTTCATAAACACAAATTCTTACATTTCGTGAGTCACTAAGATTCTGCAAGAAAAGAAACTAATTTCTTAAGCAATATAAAAATCCATTCATTCACATTATAACAAAGATATATCCTGTTACAACTCATCACATAATAACATGCTTAAGTCATTTCACAAATTCGTAATCACATAATCTTGGTACTATATAAAGTACCCTTACCACTCGTCAACCACGAGCTGCTTATGTCACTATTGTTGACCGATACAGAAAACGATAAGTAAGAAACCTATCCGCGATTTCAGGAGTAATTACTCATAACGGTAATGACCGTTTCTGTAAAGATCGCTTAGTTTAAATTTGGAAATAAGCAGATAATTAGGATTTAATTATGAAAATTATTTATTGATATTTAAATAATTATTTATGTTGATTTATTTGAAATCAGAATGCATTTTATATGTCATATATAGAAATGTCATATTTTTCCATGTTCAGTGCCCGACAACATTGGAACGCGGTGTATGGCTTAGTAGAATCACATCTTAATATTTTTGTATAGCGGGGTAGTTTATATAGACATGGGGAATGTCATGATTGGTCGGGAATTTAGAATTTCCCAAAAATACCCTTAAGTGCCTTTTTAATCCTTTTAGTGTGGGAGGGGAAAAATGGTCATTTTACCCCATAAGATTTTGTCCTTTAGTGGACTTAGTGTTAAGTGATTAATTGATTTATTTTGGTTTATGTTAGCGTAAATAAGATAGGTATTATGTTATTTGTTCATTTATTCAAAAGCTAAAATTTGGAAATTCAAGAGAATTCTCTCTCTCTATCTCTCTCTCTCTCTCTCTCTCTCTCTCTCTCTCTCTCTCTCTCTCTCTCTCTCTCTCTCTCTCTCTCTCTCTCTCTCTCTCTCTCTCTCTCGCTCTCTCTCTCTCTCTCTCTCTCTCTCTCTCTCTCTCTCTCTCTCTCTCTCTCTCTCTCTCTCTCTCTCTCTCTCTCTCTCTCTCTCTCTCTCTCTATTTCGGCCACCCTTAGAACAGCTAGGGTTTGGGGGGATTTTTCTCCATTTCCAGCAAGATTCTTCAAGGATTTGAAGTTCTTAAGCTCTAGGTAATTTATTATAGCTTTCTCTTTTGTTTCTTGGGTTTTACGGAAATGAAATTTTGCATGTTTTGAGGAATTGCTTGCTGTAGCTACTGTTATTGTTTAGTGCTGTTATCTGAAGCTCAAATATGTTTAGTTATGTGGATTCAACCAGGTTTTGTTGATTGTTAGTTAGATTTAACTAAGTTTGAGTTTTGAACTCAAACTTGGAGCTTTAATGGAAAATTTGGATTTTGTGGTTGGGTGGTTGTTTTGTTGCTTTAGAAATGTTCATTAGGGTCTAATTAGCAGGTTTGGAGAGTTTGGTTTGATTTGGGGTTAAATTGCATGAGTTATGAAATTTTAAAAAATTCCTGCAATGAACCAGAATTCCGGTTCAGGGAGGCCAGTAGGAACCAAAATTCCAGTTGGCTTCCAGGAATTTTTTCCCAGAACCAGAATTCCGGTTGGGGAACCGGTCTACACGTTGGGGCAAATTTGAGAACCCTAGTTTTTCCCATTTTTTTGTTATTTAGGGTATTGCCATGTTATTTATTGATAGGGAAATGTTTAGTTTCAAGTTTAAGTCCCCAGGAAGTTATTTAGCGTGTCGCTTATCAGTGTTGTGATTGATGTGATTTAGGAGCCTGTAATTCGCCGAGCAGATAGTTCCACTCAGGTTGACCGGGACACCTGATTTCGGAATCGAGGTAAGATTAGTATAACAGTATGCATATGTATTTACATGTTGAGCGTGCATGTTAGTACGCTTGTTAAATTACATTAGATATGTATGTTGGCTTTCATGCTATTTGATAGTATCACATCGGTACGGCTATAGTATGACTAGCGTACCGAGTATAGGCTGATATTATTGTCATTAGCACCGTACTATTTGAAAGTATCACATCGGTAGGGCTAAAGTATGACTAGTGTACCGAGTATAGGCTGATATAGTAGCACATCGGTACGGCTAGAGTATGACTAGCGTACCGAGTATAGGTTGTTACTATATCAAAAGTATCGTCGTACAAACGTTCGAGACTCAGTACCGTGTGGGACACGGGGATTAGGATTATGGTCAGGGGTATGGGCGTCTGATCATAACCCGGGATGTATGTATGTTATATGATTTATGCTTTTCTTACTGAGTCTGTCGACTCATAGTGCTATGTTATAGTGTAGGTAAGGGCAAGGCTAAAGTTGAGGAACCGTGAGGACGAGCAGATGAAGATTGTACATGTCAGGGCGGTTAGGCCTGGAGCGTACGATCTTCGGAACATCAAGGCTTTTGTTGTTAGTTGCTGGGCTACAAATATTTTGTAAATGAATAGTAAACTTTTGTAAAGTGTTTGGTAAACGGGATCCCCAAGTATTTTGTATGTAATATTATAAGTTTTAATTAAATAGGAAATTTTAATTAATCACATTTTTCATTAACCTCGTTGATTAGCAACGAGCTGCACAATAATTTAAAACCTAGTAACATGATAGGGCCCATCCAAATCTTTTGACCTGTGTGAGCCTATATGTTTGCTATTGGGCTTAGATGCATATAGGAAGCCCATTTAAGTTTTACTAAGTAAATGGACTAGGTTGCTAAAATAAATTTTGACATCAGTAAATTTATTTAGGCCCAATTAGATTTGGGCTTATTCAATGAATAACAATTGTTTATTTAAAGGTTAAATTCCTCTTTTTTGGGCCTTGTGTGAGAGTTGGGGGCCAATAGAAGTGGGTACGACATACTGAACCCAGCTCCCCCTCACATGAACTACCCCAATTGTGAAGGCCCATTTGCCTTATTTAAATAATTGTATTAGGTTAATTATGTTAGTCTAACCTAATTAATATTGAATTAGCATCATAATTAACTTTTAAAATATATGAAATTTAATTTTTCATTTAATATTTTAAAGTTAATTTTAGAAAAACACTTAGTAAATGAAATTATTCTAGATAGTTATTTCTAGAACTAGCTATTTTTTCTAATATTTAATTAGGAAAATATCATAGATTGTGAAATTAATTGTTTAATAATTAATTTTGGTACAATCTATGTGAAGTATATTTTTCCTAGTATTAAATTGGAATTAATAATTAAGTCTTCTCTATACTTAATTATTTATTTCTTGAATTTAATACATTTAATTAAATAGAAAATTTAAATATTTAAGTTGATTTTCATCATGATACTTAAATATTATTATTTTCATGTTATTTACTTAAAATTGAAAATTATTTTAAGTTTGAAATCTTATTTCATATAACTTAAATTTGAATAATTTTCAATATGTATATTATTTTATTTTATTTTCTTAATCTTTTTCCCACAATTTCGAAATTGCATTTTTTAAATGCAAAAATTTCGAATTTTATTTGAAAAATAGATTAAAGTTTGTAAATTATTTATTTTAATTTTGGACCAACTTAAATCTGTGATTTTTTCACTTAATGATTAATTAAAATAAATGAAATAAAATATATTTAATTAGAAAATGAATTAATTAGTCCATGAAAATCTAGATAGATATTATCTGTTTTTGCTTGAAGTATTTTTCTAGTGTATTTAATTAAATAGAAAAATAATATTTAAGTTGATTTTCATCATCATACTTAAATATTTGAAATTTTTCTTATATATTTAATTAAATAGGAAAATTATATTTTTTGTTGTAAATTAATTTTATTAATTAATTTTGGGCCAACATTAAATTAGAATAATTTTTCCAGGATTTATTTTTATTTTATTTTAACAAGCAATTTCAAAAATCGTATTATTAAATACTTCAATTTTTGGAAATGCAATATATATTTATAGAAAACTAAATTTGAGTTGTAAATTAATTTAAATTAATTTTGTAACAACTTAAATTGAATATTTTTCTAAATATTTATTGGAAATTATTACTAAGATGGAAATAATTCATGTTATTTTCATATCCATCTAAGTAAAATGTATAAATATTAAATTAAAATTTATATTTAGAATTTTTCATTCTAAATTGGAAATTTTAATTAAATAAATATATATTTAAAATAAATTGATTAAAATAAATATTAGAGAAAATACATTTTTTTTTTAAATAATGAGCTTTATTATTATTAGGACATTCGATCTCCATTGTTGGTATTACAATAGTTAAATGTTTTCAATATAACCTCAAGACGCCAGACTTCGTCCCCCTTATGGATGGTTATTCGTTGAACGCATTTAACACCGTAAGTTCTCATTTGATAAGTGTTTTGTAAGTTTTCGTCTCTATTAGACTCTCCCCTACGGTGACTACTTAGAGATAAACTTATAAAACATGAAACAATGGTAGAAGCTCATAAAGTGAGAATAACCTTGACTCTCGCCTACCGGGACAACGTTAGATTCTTATTTTGGTCGAATAAAAGGTTGCTAGAATGGTTTGCATTTTAGATGAGCTGACAACTCTATTCAATGAATGATACTTTGACTCTCGCCTACCGGGACACTGTATCAGTTTGTTGGAAACCTTGGAAATTATTTAGGATTGTATGTTTTAGTATTTTCACTTGTCATTCCTACTTGCTATATGTTTAATAATTTCTGAATTGTGTATGAATTTATATTGAACCATGTTATTTTCTGTTATTATTTGTAGTTTAATTTCGAATCTTCATTGTTGGTCTAACTTGGTTTGTTGTTCTAATGGGACTAATCCCTAATGGATTGTCAACATTAGACAAACATAATTGTGTTAGATCTCAAAAGATAAATATTGTAAATGCAACATCTAGCTGTTCATCAATTGATGACACCTTAGACTAGTATTTTTATAATATGAAACAAGAAGATTGTATAAATAAGATTACTTTGACTCGCGTTAATGGAATCATCGTTGGATTCTTATTTAAAACAATGAAATTATCCTAATTGCTCTTAGCTTATTCATTTCGAATTAGCTCAATAACATATCATTGGATGAATGGTCTATATATCATTTCATGTCATTTTTTCTCTTCAGAAGTTAAATGACGCATATGATTATAATCCCGAAATTCTATTCCAAAAATGATATAAATCCTCAATCTTAGATATCTCCTACTTGTATGGGCAAATCAGACTTAGAGTTATATTAGTAGTGGTGGTCCAAGAAAGAATTACTCATTCTATTTGGTATAAATTTAAGTCTCTGACTTTAATTTTAGATTACAAACGAAATTTTCTTATATTTCTAATTCCATAATACAATACAGTTACACTTTCACAAGTGTTTAATAACCATTTTCTATCAATGGATTCAAACTGTATGGAATATGAGTTTAGTATTCTGTGACCCAGGATCCACTTGCACTATTCTAAGAACTCTTTGATTTAACTAAACCTTAGTCATCAAACGGACACAACCACACATTTTTAATCTATGGCATTTGTATCTTGATCATAGTGGTATTGACAAGATCAATCTCTGCAAAGAGTTAATATGCCTATATCCTCTGAAAGTAAGTTCATCTCATTCGCAGATGGATGTACATTCAGGGGTGGATATGAGTTTTTCGTTGTATTCTTAAAACGATCACTCTAGATTATACCTTATGCAAAGAAATTTGAAATATTTGAAAATTTTCATGAATTTCTAGCAATGGTGAAAACAATTAAGGTAAGTGGTTAAAGATCTTGCGAACTGATAGGGGTGGAGAAATAGTTAGTAGATATGCAGTTCAAAGATCATTAAATTGATTTTTGAATTATATCCAAACTTACCTCCCCAGAAATTTCGATTTGCAAATTGATGATTAGTTACTAGTTGTTGCCTAAGACCTTCTGTGGTAATACAATTTCAGAATGATGTAATGGTTGTATACTTAACGTAAATCATTACTAGATTCATGGATGACCTAATCAAAATCTTAAGAAAAGCTAGAACTGTTAACCATGGTTTTCATGTTTGTTAGCTATTCTAAGTGATTAGGGGTGGACCATCCCATAGTCAATAGATAAGAAAATGTTTGTTTAAACAAATACTACTTTTCTAAGATAATGACTAAGTGTGAAAATAAAGTAGAAACTAAAGGAGATATTTTTCTTGATTCCAAAAGTGTTCTATCATCTTATTTGACATATGATGATCCCACTGCCTCTGTTGTCTTGTCACAACCGAAGAGATTAATACCATTTAGTTTTCTTAGACATAATTCACAGTACCTTGTCGTAGTGGGAGAGTTTCTAGGAACTCACCTTCTTGGAATACACTAGTGATTAAAATCCATTGTGAGTTTAAACAAGTAATGGATTGTCAAAATAAGAAACTAAGAAGAAAAGCCAATAGAACTATGGTTTAATCCATTCACATGGAATAACCTAAAGTTTTCTATTACAAGGACCTAAAAGGAAATTTTCGTTAATAAGTCTATTCAATGGACTTAACAAAACTTCCTGTTCCTAGTATTATAGGTTTGAGTTTATCTAAACCTATGGCTTGTGGTATACCTGGTAATTACTTACTCTATTGTAAGCAACTTACTTTAGTAAGATGCTGAAGCATTTTCTTTCTAATGGCAATCTATGGAAGCTTCTCGACTTCTAGGCATAGATTTTATTTATCTAAGGAAAAGTCTCAACTATTTCAGAAAAGATAAAGCCATGAAAGAATTTCTTATATCAACACTGAGAGGTCTCAGATATGCGTTAGTATGCCTTAGACCAGACACCTGCTGTTGAGTGGGAGTAATGAGTAGGTATCACATTAATCCAGGAGAAGAACATTGGAAGACATTCAAGTAAATCTTAAGATTAAGAAGAGGAACTGTATGTTAGTCAATAAGGGTGTGTTTAAAACTCTTAGACTAAACCACATCAGATTTCAAGACTTTCCTTTGTGTTAGAAAGTCTGCTGATAAGATGGTGATTACTCTGGGGGTGGAATAGTGATTTTGAAGAAGTGTAAAAACCTATCTGAAGTCTCTAGGTCTACCAAAAAGGGACTGAATGTTAAAGTTGCTGGAAAGGTACTTATTCAGTCTAAGAAAAGTTCTATACAACTGTGGCACCGTTCCAACCTGCCTTAACTACTAGGGTTACTTCCTGAATAACCAAGAAGTAGTTGCCAAAGGTATAGAATCCAGTATCCCAAAAGAGTAGACATATAGAGAGAGGAATTTCACATTATCAATGATTTTGTGATTGAGGAAGAGTAATGGTGGAGAAACGGTTGTGTTTAATTCAACCTTTACGAGGAGTTTACTACTACTGCACTTGATTTGTATATCAAGGTGTTGAGATTATTTGAAATGCACTTTTTTGTTTTATATTAGTGCAAGTGGGAGTTTGTTGGGTTTTATTCCATAAAAAAAATCATTTCAATATAATCAGATTTACTTATTGTTGCCCTTGATTTTTCCCAATATACGTGGACCAACCAGACAGGGACACGTGGACCAAAAGATCTTAAGATTTGAATTAATTGCTAAGTCTTTATGAAGAAAGGCAGCATTCGGGATCTGCCTCCCGGAGAAGGCATACAAAGTCCCCTATGCTCCCGGAGGCCTAAGTAGCATCAAAGCATCTCCGCGAGGTGTCAGGCTTCCCCTGAGCAGTCATCTCGCATTTAATGCCACATGGGAGGAAACGTGTGTTGGAAATTATTTTACCAGGATCTTAGATCTACTCACAAGTATGTTGATTAACACCGTAAATATGAACTTTCTAAAACGATGAAATAAACACATATAAAGTTTAGTAAACCTTACATTGGGTGCAGCAGAATAATATGACTCCTTCCGTTCAGATCTCTAACCCTTGTATCCTTTCTGTCGCTGAGTATTATCAAGATCTGAACCTGGATCTCTTTATCTGATTCTTTAGTGCTGAAACTCCTTCTTGCTGAAAGTCTTTCTTCACGATCTTCCACACTATGATTGAGGTATCACTTGCTGTGTGTGGGCACTACTCGAATCATTAAGTATTTCGAAATCTTAAGGAAGAAGAGAGAGAGAGAGTGGTCGGCCAAGAATAGAGAGAGAGGGTCAGGTTTTTTTTTGAATGAAAAGTGTGAAAGTTAAGTGTAAATTTCCTGAAGCCTTCACTATCTATTTATAGCATTCCACTAGGATTAGGTTTGAATTATTTGGCATTAAAATAATAAAAATATCAGATGATAAATGCCATAAAAGTGGCCGGCCCTAGCAGTGTGGATTTAGGCCTCACTTTTTGCAATTTTGCAGTTTTATCAATTCTGCATCTAATGTTCTCAAAAAAGCCAATTTTCTAATTCAACCATTTAAATGTCCATTCTAATTATTTAATAACTATAAATAATTATTAAATAATATTGTCATTTATCATATTTATTAATTGAACAATACAAAGTATCATAATTAACAAATATGCCCCTAAAACTCTTTCTTTACAATTTCGCCCTTACTTAGTGAAAAATTCACAAATAGACATAGTCTAAATTGAGAATTATAATTGATTAATCAAAACTAATTATATGAGTCCTACAAGCAATATTATCTCAACTAGTGGGGGGACCATGGGTCTATATAACCGAGCTTCCAATAAGTTTCCAATAAGTAGATAAGGAATTTATTACCTAAATTCACTGACTTATTAATTCCTCGTTGAATCCACGCATAGAACTTAGAATTGCACTCTCAGTATATAGAATGCTCTATATGTTCTACCATATAGACACATCATTAGTTATCCATTGTTATCATCCTAATTTGATCAATGATCCTCTATATGAATGATCTACACTGTAAAGGGATTAGATTACCGTTACACCCTACAATGTATTTAATCCTTAAAACACTTAACCCCGTATAAATGATATTTCAGCTTATGTGAAATGAGTACTCCACCATTTATTTTCGTTTGGTCAAGCTCGAAGGAGATCATCCTTTACTTACTATTCGCCAGATAGAAGCTATAGATTCCATGTTTATGTTAGCACTCCCACTCAATTGCAGTACCGTGTTCCCAAAATGTACGTATCACCCTGACCCAAAAGTAGGCTTAACTAACAAATCAAAGAACACGAATAGCCTCTCGAGATCGAGCCTAATCATAACAGGATTAAGATCATTTGATCTAGGATCAACTAGGCGATATTGACTTGAATAGATATTACGGTAAGTTTAATAAATCTAAGTCAAAAATCAATATCGTTCCCTTCCGATGCATACTCCATGCATCCAACCTGAGCTTTACTTTAACTAATGTTGTGTAAAGAACATAGCATTTCTCCAAATGCAAGTAAACTCTGTTGTAGATTATCATATCAGTAAAACCCTGTGTCTGATAAATCTAGGAAACTTTATTCACATAGTCATGTTTACTTTCCAAAGTGTTGACAGCACAATAAACAGGATCAAGTATGTGAAAAGGGTTTCAGATGAATTCATACATTATATACATATAATCATGAAATAAATCATGTGAACCATGCAAGATTAAATGTTATTTCTGATCTATATTAATAAGTAAATCTGATTATATTGAAATGAGTTTTATTTAGGGCATAAAACCCAACAAACTCCCACTTGCACTAATATAAAACAAAAGGTGCATTTCAAATAATCTCAACACCTTGATATACAAATCAAGTGTAGTAGTAGTAAACTCCTCGTAATAGGATCTGAAAGGTTGATTTAAACACAACCTTTTCTCCACCATTACTCTTCCTTAATCACAAAATCATTGATAATGTGAAATTCCTCTCTATATGTCTACTCTTTTTGGGATACTGGATTCTATATCTTTGGCAACTACTTTTGGTTAATCACGAGATAACACTAGTAGTTAAGGCAATTTGGAATGGTGCCAAAGTTGTATAGAACTTTCCTTAGACTGAATAAGTACCTTTCCTGCAACTTTAACATTCAGTCCCTTTCTGGTAGACCTAGAGACTTCAGATAGGTTTTTACACTTCTCCAAAATCACTATTCCACCCCCAGAGTAATCACCATCTTATCAAAAAGATTTTCTAGCACAAAGGCAAATTTCAAAATCTGATGTGGTGTAGTCTAAGAGTTTTAAATACACCCTTATTGACTAACATATAGTTCCTCTTCTTAATCTTAAGATTTACTTGATTGTCTTCCAATGTTCTTCTCCTGGATTAATCTGATACCTACTCATTACTCCCACTCAACAGCAGGTGTCTGGTCTAAGGCATACTAAAGCATATCTGAGACCTCTCACTGTTGATATAAGAAATTCTTTCATGGCTTTATCTTTTCTGGAATAGTTGAGACTTTTCCTTAGATAAATAAAATCTATGCCTAGAAGTCGAGAAGCTTCTATAGATTGCCATTAGAAAGAAAATGCTTCAGCATCTTACTAAAGTAAATTGCTTGCATTAGAGTAAGTAATTACCAGGTATACCATAAGCCATAGGTTTATATAAACTCAAACATATAATACTAGGAACAAGAAGTTTTGTTAAGTCCATTGAATAGACTTATACACGAAATTTCGATTTATGTCCTTGTAATAGAAAGTTTAGGTTACTCCATGTGAATGGATTAAACCATAGTTGTATTGGCTTTTCTTCTTAGTTTCTTATCTTGACAATCCATTACTTGTTTAAACTCACAATGGATTTTAATCACTAGTGTCTTCCAAGTCATAAGAAGGTGAGATCTCATTTCACATAAGCTGAAATATCATTTATACGGGGTTAAGTGTTTTAAGGATTAAATACATTAAAGGGTGTAACGGTAATCTAATCCCTTTACAGTGTAGATCATTCATATAGAGGATCATTGATCAAATTGGGATTATAACAATGGATAATTAATGATGTGTCTATATGGTGGAACATATAGAGCATTCTATATACTGAGAGTACAATTCTAAGTTCTATGCGTGGATTCAACGAAGAATTAATAAGTTAGTGAATTTTAGTAATAAATTCTTGATCTGCTTATTGGAAGCTCGGTTGTATAAACGCATGGTCCCCCCACTAGTTGAGATAATATTGCTTGTAAGACTCATATAATTGGTTTTGATTAATCAATTATAATTCTCAAATTAGACTATGTCTATTTGTGAATTTTTCACTAAGTAAGGGCGAAATTGTAAAGAAAGAGTTATTAGGGGCATATTTGTTAATTATGATACTTTGTATGGTTCAATTAATAAATATGATAAATGACAATATTATTTAATAATTATTTATAGTTATTAAATAGTTAGAATCGACATTTAAATGGTTGAATTAGAAAATTGGCGTTTTTGAGAAAATCAGATGCAGAAAAGATAAAACTGCAAAATTGCAAAAAGTGAGGCCCCAATCCACTTGTATAGGGCCGGCCACTTTAGTAGGGAATTTAAACTGATATTTTCATTATTTTAATGCCAAATAATTCAAACGTAACCTTAGTGGAATGCTATGATTAGATAGTGAAGGCTTCAGGAAAATTACACTTCTGATTCAGAAAAACCTGAGCCTCTCTCTCTCTCCCTATCTGAAGTCTCTAAGTCTACCAGAAAGGGACTGAATGTTAAAGTTGCAGGAAAGGTACTTTTTCAGTCTAAGGAAAGTTCTATACATTTTTGGCACCATTCCAAATTGCCTAAACTACTAGTGTTAATTTCCTGATTAACCAAAAGTAGTTGCCAAAGATATAGAATCCAATATCCCAAGAGAGTAGACATATAGAGAGGAATTTCACATTATCAATGATTTTGTGATTAAAGGAAGAGTAATAGTGGAGAAAAGGTTGTGGTTAATTCAACCTTTCAGATTCTATTACGAGGAGTTTACTACTACTACACTTGATTTGTATATCAAGGTGTTGAGATTATTTGAAACGCACTTTTTGTTTTATATTAGTGCAAGTGGGAGTTTGTTGGGTTTTATGCCCTAAATAAAACTCATTTCAATATAATCAAATTTACTTATTAATATAGATCACAAATAACATTTAATGTTGCATGGTTCACATGATTTATTTCATGATTATATGTACATAATGTATAAATTCATCTGAAACCCTTTTCACATACTTGATCCTGTTTATAGTGCCGTCAACACATTGGAAAGTTTGTGCCGTCAACACATTGGAAAGTAAACATGATTATGTGAATAAAGTTTCCTAGATTTATCAGACACAGGGTTTTACTGATATGATAATCTACAACAAGAGTTTACTTGTATTTGGAGAAATACTATGTTCTTTCCATAACATTGGTTAAAGTAAAGCTCAGGTTGGATGCATGGAGTATGCATCGGAAGGGACCGATATTGAACTTTGACTTAGATTTATTAAACTTACCGTAATATCTATTCAAGTCAATATCGCCTAGTTGATCCTAGATCAAATGTTCTTAATCCTGTTATGATTAGGCTCAATCTTGAAAGGCTATTCGTGTTCTTTGATTTGTTAGTTAAGCCTACTTTTAGGTCAGGGTGATACGTACATTTTGGGAACACGGTAGTGCAATTGAGTGGGAGCGCTATCATAAACATGGAATCTATAGCTTCTATCTGGCGAATAGTAAGCAAAGGATGATCTCCTTCGAGCTTGACCAAACGAACATAAATGGTGGAGTACTCATTTCACATAAGGTGAAATATCATTTATACGGTGTCAAGTGTTTTAAGGAATAAATACATTGTAGGGTGTAACGGTAATTTAATCCCTTTACAGTGTAGATCATTCATATAGAGGATCATTGATCACATTAGGATTATAACAATGGATAACTAATGATGTGTCTATATGGTGGAACATATAGAGCATTCTATATACTGAGAGTGCAATTCTAAGTTCTATGCGTGGATTCAACGAAGAATTAATAAGTTAGTGAATTTTAGTGCTAAATTCTTGATCTACTTATTGGAAGCTCGGTTATATAGACCCATGGTCCCCCCACTAGTTGAGATAATATTACTTGTAAGACTCATGTAATTGGTTTTGATTAATCAATTATAATTCACAAGTTAGACTATGTCTATTTATGAAATTTTCACTAAGTAAGGGCGAAATTGTAAAGAAAGAGTTTATAGGGGCGTATTTTTTAATTATGATACTTTGTATGGTTCAATTAATAAATATGATAAATGACAATATTATTTAATAATTATTTATAGTTATTAAATAGTTAGAATTGGCATTTAAATGGTTGAATTAGGAAATTGGCAATTTTGAGAAAATCAGATACAAAAGGTGTTAAAATTGCAAAATTTCAAAACCAAAGGCCCAATCCATTAAAGGCATGGCCGGCCACCTATTGTAGCATTTTAAATTGATTTTTTCATTATTTTAATGCCATATAATTCAAATCTAACCCTAGTGGAATGCTATAAATAGATAGTGAAGGCTTCAGGAAAATTACACTTTCTTCAGACTTTCTGAATTAGAAAAACTGAGCCTTCTCTCTCCCTATCTTTAGCTGACCACTCTCTCTTTTCTTCCTTAGAATTTCGAAATCCTTAGTGTATGAGTAGTGCCCACACACATCAAGTGATACCTCAATCATAGTGAGGAAGATCGTGAAGAAAGATCATCAACAAAGG
The DNA here is from genome assembly GCF_029168945.1 of Cannabis sativa. Taxonomy (NCBI): domain Eukaryota; kingdom Viridiplantae; phylum Streptophyta; class Magnoliopsida; order Rosales; family Cannabaceae; genus Cannabis; species Cannabis sativa. Next base: position 5,058,804 of record NW_026870043.1, on the reverse strand, counting down.
AGATTCAGCATCAAGGATTCGGAGAAAGAGATCCAGGTTCAGATATTGATAATGCTCTGCTACAGAAAGGAATCAAGGGCTAGATATCTGAACGGAAAGAGTCATTATATTCCGCTGCACCCAATGTAAGGTTTCTTTAACTTTATATGTGTTTATTTCATCGTTTTAGAAAGTTCATATTTAGGATGTTAATAAACATACTTGTGAGTAGATCTAAGATCCTGGTAAAATAAATTTCCAACAACTGGCCTCAGAGCCATGGTAATTGATTTACTTGCAAGAAATTTGGACTTTAAAACGATTGTTTGTATGTTCTTTGGATGGTATCATGTTGTATTGAGTGTTATTTGATGATTGATTGATGTTTGTGAAATTTTCGTGAAAAATAATTGCGATTTTATCTCTGGAATTATTTTTATTGGATAGTATGGAAAAAATTAAGCAAGTTAGCCTTTTACAGAACTTAATTTGGATTTTATTTGAATTAGTTATGATTTTTTGAAGATTTGAAAAAATCGGGGCTGTGCTCATATTTTCCTGGAATCGCAAATCTGTCCGTACAGTTTCGAAATTTTTTGTTTTTCTTTAATTTTTCATGCTTTTTCATGGAATTAACTTCCAATTTTTTGTATAATTTTGTATTTATACTATTACTATTCCTAATTCAATTCTAATTATCATTTTGAATTAATTTAATATTTTTTAAATTTAATTCAAGATATTAGTGAAATTTGAATTTGAATAGAATTAGTATCTATCTTCTTGCTTAAAAATCTATCTTATTTTTAAATTTGATTATATCTTATTTTTTTTAAATTTAAGGTCAGATTTTGTAAAGCCCGCTTAGTTAATTTGGAAATTATCAGTTAATTATGATTAATTATGAAAATTATTTATAGCTATTTAAATAATTTATTATACTGTTATTTATGGAATTCAGAAATGCATGGTTATGTTATTCAGTAGTTTTCATATTTTGCATTTCCGGTGCCCGGTATTTTAGAACTCGGTGTTTGGCTCAGTAGAAATCACAACTTAGCATGTTATTAGTTTGGGACGGTTTATTAGACATTGGGAATGTCGGGAATGGCCGGGAATTTAGAATTTCCCAAAAATACCCCTTTAGTGTGATTTATGTGGTTTTAAGGTGGAGGGGCAAAATGGTCTTTTTGCCCCATTAGTGTTTTGTCTTTAGTGACTTTATTATTTGAAGATTAAATATTTATTTTAAGGTTTATTTTGCTGAAATAGTTATATGCTAGGTGTCCTTTGTTTATTTTTCATTTTACAACAAAAATTACAAAGTAAAGGAAAAGAAAGAAATTTTCAAAAAAACTCTCATTCTCTCTCTCATTTTCGGCCAAGTCTTGGGCTGCAAGGAGCTGGGTTTTGCTCAGATTTTTCAAGTAATTTCTCATCCATTCTAAGGATTCTTCAAGCTAGGTTAGCTTCTCTTCATTGTTTCTTTAAGATTTGTTGAATTTTGATGAAATTGATGTAATGCATGCATGATAAATTGAAGTTGTTGCTGCTGTATTTTGTGGTTGATTTTTGAGGTTTGAAGCTTGTTTATTTGAGTTGATTTGAACTGTGGTGAAGCATGTTAGATAGGTTGTGTAAAGCTTTGAGTTTTCTATGTAAAATATGTGATTTTTGAAAGAAAAGGTTATATTTTGTTGCTGTGATGTTGTGGAAGTTTGTTTGTGTTTCCAGAGGCTATTCTAAGCTTGTTTATGTAAGTTTAGATGGTTTTGATTGCATGTTAGCTAAGTTTGCTCAAGTTTGAGTTTAGAACTCAAAGCTTGAGCTCTAATGGTGAAATTCGAATTTGTGCAATCTGGGTGGTTTTGATGCCTTAGAAATGTTCTAGGGGTTATATGGAATAGGTCTGGAAAGTTTGAGGTAATTTGGAGTTGATTTGAGCAAGATATGAAAATTTGATTGTTGCTGCCTGTGAGGAACCGGAATTCCGGTTGTGCATCCGGAATTCCAGATGAGGGTCCTGAATTTCCCAGAACCGGAATTTCGGTTGGGCAACCGGTCTACCGGTTGGGGAATTTTCAGAACCCGTGTTTTTCCTCGTTTTTATGTTTTAGGGGGTATTGCCATGCTTTTTATCGATAGGGAAACTTTTAGTTCCTAGTGTAAGTCCCCGGGAAGTGATTTAGCGTGTCACTTATAGTGTTGTGATTTTTATGGTTTAGGAGCCTGTAATCCGCCGCTCAGCTAAAGTTCCAAATGTTGATCAAGACACCCGAATTTCGAATCCGTGTAAGATTAGTATAACAAGATGTATATGTAGATTACATGTTTAGCGTGCATGTAGGAAGCCTGTTAGATTAGATTAGTTATGTATGTTGGCTTCGAACCATCCAACCCCGCCACGTCGGTACAGTGCCGGAGTATGACCAAGCCGAGTATGACCGGCTCGACCGATCAGCCGCCACTTGGTTGGTGGTTCCGTACTATTGACGTATCCCGTCTGTACAGTCGGAGTATGACCAAGAAATTCGGAGTATGACCGGATTCGACCGATTAGGAGGATATAGTAACACGTCGAGACAGCCGGAGTATGACTAAGAATGAGTATGACCGGTTCGACCGATCAGGTTGTTACGTGTCAATAGTACCGTCCCTATGAACGTTCAGAACTCAGTACCATGTTGGACATGGCGGTAGTGGCTCAGTACCGTGTTGGACACGGCAGTAGCGAGACTCAGTATCGTGTTGGACACGGCAGTTAGGGTTATGATCAGGGGTATGGGCGTCTGATCATAACCAGGATTATGTATGAGTATTATTATGCTTTTCTTACTGAGTCTGTCGACTCACAGATCTACGTTTATGTGTAGGTAAAGGCAAGGCTAAAGCTGATGGACCGTGAGCGAGCTTGTGAAGATTGTACATGTCGGGGCGGTTAGGCCTAGAGCGTACGATCATCGGGACAGCGAGGCTGATTTTTGTAACTTGTCGTTAGACGACATTTATTTTGTGTATCAGTTAAACAGTTAAATCTTTTTGTAAATGATTTTATAATCGGGATCCCGAGTCTTTTGTAATATTGTTTTATAAGTTTAATTAAAAAGCAAAAATTTTAATTAATCACGTTTTTTCCATAAACCTCGTTGATTAGCAACGAGCTGCACAGTATGTTTAAAAATCACGTAATACGCCTATGTTAGTTAGGGTGTTACAATTTGGTATCAGAGCCGCCAAGTTATCTTCCGAAGATCGTCACGACATGTTCAATCATCATCAGCAGTTAGCTCGGTTCACGGTTCAGTAAGCTTTTATTGCTTTAGTAGTTTATTTTATTCAGTTATGAGAAAAAAAAAAAAAGAAAAGCCTGTTAGGAAGCATGTTAGTAGCCTGATAGTAGAATAGGCGCATGTTTCGTTTTTAATTTCCAAATTAAGTGGCATTAGTAAGCTCTCCTTGAATACGACCTGATATGCCAACTCTTGGTTTCGCAGGCGGTTCTAATCAGATGGACGCTAGGCGGACCACCAGGAGTCAAGGCAACTCAGTGGGGTCGAATCAAGGTCAGGGAGCTCAGTTTCCCCCACCTGTTAGGGGCCGAGGTAGAGGTCCCCGAGGCAGGGCTCGTGGTCGGGGTGATGAGAACCCACCACAGGCTGCCTGTGCTCCCCGCCGATCGGGGAGCCCAGAGTGGGAGTTACGGTTTGCGGAGATGCAAGCCGGATCGAAGAGCAAGACCTCGAGATTCGTAGGTTGAGACAGCAGGTGCTCCTGCAGCACTGTGCCCGTAGTTCCGCGGGCACCCGCCCTCGCCGCCTGTGCCGAGATAGTGGTGGCGGCCCATAGATTGGAACCTCTGTATGAGCCGTTCCGGAAGCAAGCACCTCCAGTTTTCCTGGGAGGTCCGGACGTGATGAAAGTCGAGCAGTGGCTGACGGTGATTACCAAGATTTTGAACTTTATGGGTGTCACTGGTAACGACAGAGTGGTGTGCGCCACATTCCAGTTCCAGGAGGACGCTCTGGTCTAGTGGGACATGGTTTCTCAGATCCATGACGTCACCACCATGACCTGGGAAAGGTTCCAGGAACTCTTTAATGCAAAGTACTACAACGAGGCGGTCAGAAGCGCCAAGAGAAAAGAGTTCGCTCACCTGACCCAGCGTGAGAATATGAGCGTCACTGAGTATACGACTAAGTTTGATCGGTTGGCGAGGTTAGCCTCGGGAATTGTGCCGACCGACTTCAGCAAGAAGGAGAAGTATTTGGACGGGTTGAATGCCAGGATCAGGCATGATTTGATGATTACCACGGACGACAGCACCACCTATGCTCGGATGGTGGAGAAGGCACTGCGAGCTGAGGGCGCAGTTGGGTGTATGTCAGAATCAGCCAGTACTCCGGTGAGTGGCGGGGCTCCTACCCCTCCTGCATCAGGCTTTAGCAGGGGGAGTAGTGGTTCGGCCATTGATCAGAGGAAGAGAGCACCCACTGCTTCCGGTAGCTCGAGTCAGAACAAGAGGTTCCGGGGGAACCAGAACAGAGGGAGTCGTCCTGGTGGTATTGAGACCCGATTCTCCTATCCCGAGTGCCCTAGCTGCAAGAGGCACCATCGGGGTGAGTGCAAAGGTCAGGGATGCTTTCATTGTGCCATGCCCGGACACTTCAAGAGGGACTCGTCCCGCCTCCGATCGGGGAGGCACTGAGAGCTCCAGCGATACCCACTCCAGCCAGGGTATTCGCTATCACTCAGGCTGATGCAGATGCCAGCCCATCAGTTGTCACAGGTCAGCCTTCTATTAACAACTCGCTATATTCAGTGCTGTTTGATTCTGGGGCTACACATTCTTATGTGGCGGCCAGAGTCTTTGGTAAATTGGGTAGACCGTACGATAGTTATGAATCAGGGTTTGGAACCCTGTTACCTGGCGGAGAATTGGTTATCTCCAATAGGTGGATTAGGTCTATGCCAATCAGGATAGATGGTAGAGAGTTAAGTGCTGATCTGATAGAGATGAGTTTAGTCGAATTCGATATTATTTTAGGAATGGATTTCCTATATAAATATTCGACGAGCATTGATTGTAAAAGGAAGATGGTGATCTTCCAACCGGAAAGTGAGGAACCATTTGTGTTTGTTGGTTCAGTTCAGGGATCTCGGATCCCGGTGATCTCGGCTATGTCAGCTAGAGAATTGTTGCATGGCGGTTGTTTAGGGTTTCTAGCCGTGGTGGTGGACACCACTCGGCCGGATACCATTCGGCCAGAGGACATCAAGGTGGTTCGGGAATTTTTGGATGTATTTCCCGAAGAACTTCCAGGGTTACCACCTCAGCGGGAGATTGACTTCGTGATAGACTTGGCACCAGGTGTGGAACCGGTTTCCAAAGCCCCGTATAGAATGGCTCCAGCTGAACTTAAGGAATTAAAGATTCAGCTCCAAGGGTTGCTTGACATAGGGTTTATTCGGCCCAGTGTGTCACCCTGGGGAGCCCCGGTTTTATTCGTCAAGAAGAAGGATGGATCTATGAGGATGTGCATCGACTACAGAGAATTGAACAAGCTGACGGTAACGAATAAATATCCCTTACCTAGGATCGATGACTTGTTCGATCAGCTTCAGGGGAAGACGGTCTTTTCTAAGATTGATCTCCGTTCGGGTTATCATCAGTTGAGAATCCGAGAGGAGGACATTCCGAAGATGGCTTTTTGCACTAGGTATGGACATTACGAATTTCTGGTTATGTCATTCGGACTAACCAATGCTCCTGCAGCATTCATGGACTTGATGAATAGAGTATTCAAGGATTTCCTCGATATCTGTGTGATTGTGTTTATCGACGACATCCTCGTGTACTCTCAATCAGAAGAGGAGCATGAGTTACATCTTCAGATGGTACTCCAACGGCTTCGGGAACACAAGCTTTATGCCAAGTTCAAGAAATGTGAGTTCTGGCTATCTCAGGTGTCCTTCCTAGGTCACATTGTGAGCAAAGATGGGATCAAGGTAGATCCCAGGAAGATCGAATCTGTAACACCCTAACTACCTTAGGCGTATTACGTGATTTTTAAACGTACTGTGCAGCTCGTTGCTAATCAACGAGGTTTATGGAAAAACGTGATCAATTAAAATTTTGCTTTTTGATTAAACTTGTAAAACATATTATAAAAGACTCGGGATCCCGATTATAAAAATATTTACAAAAAGTTTCACTGTTTAACTATTACATCAAAATAAAAGTCGTCTAACGACAGTTACAAAAATCTCAGCCTTGCTGTCCCGAGGATCGTACGCTCCAGGCCTAACCGCCCCGACATGTACAATCTCATAAGCTCGCTCACGGTCCATCAGCTACAGCCTTGCCTTTACCTACACATGAACATAAACTGTGAGTCGACAGACTCAGTAAGAAAAGCATAATAATATCATACATAACTAACCGCCGTGTCCAACACGATACTGAGTCCCGCTACTGCCATGTCCAACATGGTACTGAGCCACTACTGCCATGTCCCACATGGTACTGAGTTTTGAACGTTCAGGGGACGGTACTATTGACAAGTATCCTCCTGATCGGTCGAACCGGTCATACTCCGGCTGCTGGTCATACTCCAGCCTGTACCGACGGGATAGGTCAATAGCACTGAACCACCAACCAAGTGTCACTGATCGGCCGAACCTGGCCATACTTCGGCCGCCGGTCATACTCCACTGTACCGACGTGACAGGGTTGGATGGTTCGAAGCCTAAATACATAACTAAGGTAATCTAGCAGGCTTCCTACATGCACGCTAAACATGTAATCTACATATGCATACAGTTATACTAATCTTACCTGGATTCCGATTTCGTGTGTGCCGGTCAACCCGACCGGAACCGAAGCCGAGCTTACGGCGGATTACTGGCTCCTAAACCATAAAAATCACAACGCTATAAGTGACACGCTAAATCACTTCCCGGGGACTAAAACTAAGAACTAAAAGTTTCCCTATCGATAAAACGCATGGCAATACCCCTAAAAACATAAAAACGAGGAAAACTAGGGTCCCTGAATTTTCCCCAACCGGTAGACCGGTTGCCCAACCGGAATTCCGGTTCTGGAAAATTCAGAACCCTCATCCGGAATTCCGGATGTGCAACCGGAATTCCGGTTCCTCGCAGGCAGCCAACTAAAATCTTCATAACTCGACCAATTCAACCCCAATTGGTACCAAACTTTCCGCACCCGTTCTAAACACCCCAAAGAACAAATCTAAGGCCTCAAAACCACCCAGAAAACACATATACAAAAATCACCATTAAAGACCAAGCTTTGAGTTCCAAAACTCAAACTTGGTTAAATCCACTAACATGCATCCAAACCTAGTTAATTCTACTCAACTAAGCATGAATAAGCTTCTGAAAACATACAAGAACAACAGCAACAACATAGTAACAGATTACACACTATTTCATCAAAATCACACATTTTGCATAGAAAATTTTCAAGCTTTTCACAACCTATCTAGCATGCTTTCCAACCTAACTAAACATAATTAATCCAGTATTTTGAACATAAAAATAACAACAATCACAAGCAGCAGCAACAACATTCAAATTAACATGCATTTACTCATATTTTCATCAAAAACTCAAGAATTTAAGGAAGGAAGAAGATGAGCTAACCTAGCTTGCAAAGGATCTTAAGAATGGATGAAAGTTGCTTGGAAATCAAAGAGAAAATCAGTTCATGCACCCCAAATGCTTCATAGAAAATAGAGAGGAAAGGAGAGTGTTTCTTTGAAATTTTCTTTCTTTTCAACACTTAGTAAAATTTTGTAAAAATTGGAGAATAAAACAAACTCATTTATCTCATTTATTTCAGCCACAAAACAATTAAAATAAACATTTAATTTCCAAATAAAAGTCACTAAAAGACAAAAAGTCATTGGGGCAAAAAGACCATTTTGCCCCTCCACCATAAAATCACATAAATCATACTAAAGGGGTATTTTTGGGAAATTCTAAATTCCCGGCCATTCTCGACATTCCCAATGTCTAAAACCCGTCCCCAAAATACTAACATACTAAGTTGTGATTTCTACTGAGCCAAACGCCGAGTTCCAAAATACCGGACACCGGAAATGCAAAATATAAAAGCTACTGATGACATAATCATGCATTTCTGAATTCCGTAAATAACAGTAATAAATTATTTAAATAGCTATAATTAATTTCATAATTAAACATAAACATATGCTAATTTCCAAATTAACTAAGCAGGCTTTACAACTATTCCCCCCTTAAAAGGATTTCGTCCCCGAAATCTAACCTGAATAACTCTGGATATTGAGCTCTCATATCTGACTCTAGCTCCCAGGTGGCTTCTTCCACCTTACTGTTTCTCCAGAGAACCTTGACCAATGCTATGGTCTTATTCCGAAGGATTTTATCCTTTCTATCCAGAATCTGCACTGGCTGTTCCTCATATGACATGTCTGGCTGAAGCTGAAGACTCTCATAACTGAGTATATGAGAGGGGTCTGAAACGTATTTTCTCAACATTGAGACATGGAATACGTTGTGCACTGCTGATAAGGCTGGAGGCAATGCTAACCGATATGCCACTTGACCTATTTTCTCGAGAATCTCGAAAGGTCCTGTAAATCTAGGGCATAACTTGCCTCTTTTCCCGAAACGTTTAATCCCCTTCATCGGAGATACTCGTAAAAACACATGTTCCCCTACTTGGAACTCAACATCCCTGCGTTTTGGATCTGCGTAACTCTTCTGTCTGCTCTGTGAGGCAAGCATTCTAGCTTTTATCTTTTCTATTGCCTCATTGGTCCGCTGAACTGACTCTGGACCTAGGTATTTCCTCTCCCCTGTCTCATCCCAGTGGATAGGGGATCTGCATTTCCTACCGTACAACAGTTCATAGGGAGCCATCCCTATCGTACTCTGATAACTGTTGTTGTATGAAAATTCTATTAACGGTAGATATTTACTCCATGAACCCTCAAAGTCCATAACACAGGCTCTCAACATATCCTCCAATATCTGAATTGTCCTTTCGGACTGACCATCTGTCTGAGGATGGAATGTTGTACTGAATTTTAGCTTCGTACCCATTGCCCGTTGCAAACTTTGCCAAAATTTGGAGGTGAACTTCGGATCCCTGTCCGAAACTATAGACTTCGGTACCCTGTGAAGTCTCACTATCTCTCTGACGTACAGTTCTGCCAACTGATCCACTGAAAATGTTGTTCTAACCGGCAGAAAATGAGCAGATTTCGTAAATCGATCCACCACTACCCAGATGGAATCATACATACCCGTGGTCCTAGGTAACCCGACCACAAAATCCATCGTAATGTCTTCCCATTTCCATTCTGGTAGGATTAGAGGCTGCAACAACCCTGCTGGTCTCTGATGTTCAGCCTTGATCTGCTGACAAGTGAGGCATCTCGATACGAATTCTACCAAATTCTTCTTCATACCGTTCCACCAGAAGTACGGTTTCAAATCTTGGTACATCTTGGTGGTGCCGGGATGCAGAGAATATGGAGTAGAATGAGCCTCCTCAAAGATCTCATTTCTAAGTTCCGCACTGTTCGGAACACAAACCCTGGCTTTATACAAAAGCATCCCACTGTCTGACACTGAAAAGTCTTTGGCTTGACCAGCCAATACCTCATCTCGGATCTTCACTAACTCCGGATCTGTCATCTGAGCGACTTTTATTCTTTCTAACAGATCAGATTGCAGCGTTAAGTTGTGAAGCTGACCTACCACAAACTCAATGCTGGATCTAACCATATCCTCTGCTAGCTGAGGTGAGATCTGAACCATGCTAGCTACTTGCCCGGGACCCTTCGCTCAGGGCATCGGCCACTACATTGGCTTTTCCGGGATGATAGAGGATCTCGCAATCGTAGTCCTTCACTAATTCCAACCAACGCCTTTGTCTCATGTTCAAATCTTTCTGAGTAAAGAAATACTTGAGACTTTTATGGTCGGTATAGATCTCGCACTTCTCCCCATAAAGGTAATGCCGCCAAATCTTCAGTGCAAAAACCACTGCGGCTAATTCTAAATCATGAGTCGGGTATCGCTGTTCATAATCCTTTAACTGACGGGAGGCATAAGCGATAACCCGATCGGCTTGCATCAATACGCACCCCAAACCCTGTTTGGATGCGTCACAGTAGACTACGAACTTCTCCTTGTCCGAAGGCAAAGCTAGCACCGGAGCAGTAATCAATCTCTGCTTTAGCTCCTGAAAACTAGCTTCGCATTTATCTGACCAGATAAATCGCTGATTCTTCTTTGTAAGCTCGGTTAGGGGCATTGAAATTTTGGAGAACCCCTCCACGAACCTACGGTAGTACCCAGCTAATCCCAAGAAGCTTCGATCTCCGTCACCGTCTTCGGTCTCGCCAATCCCCGACGGATTCAATCTTCCCGGATCCACCTTGATCCCATCTTTACTCACAATGTGCCCTAGGAAGGACACCCGAGACAACCGTAAACTCACATTTCTTGAACTTGGCGTAGAGCTTATGTTCTCGAAGTCGTTGCAGTACCATCTGAAGATGTAACTCATGCTCTTCTTTCCGACCGAGAGTACACGAGGATGTCGTCGATAAACACAATCACACGGATATCGAGGAAATCCTTGAATACTCTATTCATCGTGTCCATGAATGTCGCAGGAGCATTGGTTAGCCCGAATGACATAACCGTAAACTCGTAGTGTCCATACCTAGTGCGGAAAGCCGTCTTTGGAATGTCCTCCTCTCGGATTCTCAACTGATGATAACCCGAACGGAGATCAATCTTAGAAAAGACCGTCTTCCCCGAAGCCGATCGAACAAGTCATCGATCCTAGGTAATGGATATTTATTCTTCACCGTCGCCTTGTTCAACTCTCTCGTAGTCGATGCACATCCTCATAGATCCGTCCTTCTTCTTGACGAACAAAACCGGGCTCCCTGTGGGTGACACACTGGGCCGAATGAACCCTATGTCAAGCAACCCTTGGAGCTGAATCTTTAGTTCCTTAAGTTCAGCTGGAGCCATCCTATACGGGGCTTTGGAAACCGGATCCACCCCTGGTGCCAAGTCGATCACGAAGTCAATCTCTCGCTGAGGTGGTAACCCTGGAAGTTCTTCGGGAAAAACGTCCAAAAATTCCCGAACCACTCTGATGTCCTCTGGCCGCACGGTGTCTGGCCGAGTGGTGTCCACCACCACGGCCAGAAACCCTAAGCACCCGCCGTGCAATAATTCTCTCGCTGACATAGCCGAGATCACCGGGATCCGAGATCCCTGAACCGAACCCACAAATACAAACGGTTCTTCACTTTCCGGTTGGAAGACCACCATCTTCCTCTTACAGTCAATGCTCGCCGAATATTTAGATAGGAAATCCATTCCTAAAATAATATCGAATTCGACTAAGCTCATCTCTATCAGATCAGCGCTTAACTCTCTACCATCTATCCTGATCGGCATAGACCTAATCCACCTATTGGAGATAACCAATTCTCCGCCAGGTAACAGGGTTCCAAACCCTGATTCATATCTATCAAAGGGTCTACCCAACTTACTAAAGACTCTGGCGGCCACATAAGAATGTGTAGCCCCAGAATCAAACAGCACTGAATAAAGCGAGTTGTTAATGAAAAGCTGACCTGTGACTACTGATGGGCTGGCATCTGCATCAGCCTGCGTGATAGCGAACACCGTGGCTGGAGTGGGTATCGCTGGAGCTCGCGGTGCCTCTGGTCGGAGCTGGGGACATTCCCTCTTGAAGTGTCCGGGCATGCCACAATGAAAGCATCCCTGACCTTTGCATTCGCCCCGATGGTGCCTCTTGCAGCTAGGGCACTCGGGATAGGAGAATCGGGTCTCGCACCACCGGGACGACTCCTCCGTTCGGTTCCCCGAACCTCTTGTTCTGACTCGAGCCGCCGGAAGCAGTGGGTGCCCTCTTCCTCTGATCAATGGCCGAACCACTACTCCCCCTGCTATAGCCTGATGCAGGAGGGGTTGGAGCTCCGCCACTAACCGGAGTACTCGCTGATTCTGACATGCACCCCACTGCGCCCTCAGCTCGCAGTGCCTTCTCCACCATCTGAGCATAGGTGGTGTGGTCGTCTGTGGTAATCATCAGATCATGTCTGATCTTGGGATTCAACCCGTCCAGATACTTCTCCTTCTTGCTGAAGTCGGTCGGCACAATTCCCGAGGCTAACCTCGCCAACCGATCAAACTGAGTAGTATACTCAGTGACGCTCATGTTCTCCCGCTGGGTCAGGTGAACGAACTCTTTCCTCTTGGCGCTTCTAACCGCCTCATTGTAGTATTTCGCATTAAAGAGTTCCTGGAACCTCTCCCAGGTCATGGTGGTGACGTCATGGATCTGAGACACCATGTCCCACCATACCAGGGCGTCCTCCTGGAACTGAAACGTGGCGCACACCACTCTGTCGTTACCGGTGACACCCATGAAATTCAGGATTCTGGTAATCACCGTCAGCCACTGCTCGGCTTTCATTACATCCGGACCTCCCAGGAATACCGGAGGTGCCTGCTTCCGGAACCGCTCATACAATGGTTCCAATCTATGGGCCGCCACCACTATCTCGGCCTGGGCAGCAGGGGCAGGTGCCACTGGAACTATGGGCACAGGAACTGCAGGAAAACCCTGCTGTCTCAACCTCTGAATCTCGAGGTCTTGTTCTTCGATCCGGGCTTGCATCTCTGCAAACCGTAACTCCCAGTTCGGGGCTCCCTGATCGGCTGGGGGAGCCTGGGCAGTCTGTGGCGGGTTCTCATCACCCCGGCCACGAGCCCTGCCTCGGGGACCTCTGCCTCGGCCCCTAGCAGGTGGGGGAAACTGAGCTCCCTGTCCCTGATTCGACCCTGCGGAGTTGCCCTGACTCCTGGTAGTCCGCCTGGCGTCCATCTAGTTAGAACCGCCTGCGAAACCAAGAGTTGGCATATCAGGTCGTATTCAAGGCGAGCTTACTAATGCCGCTTAATTTGGAAATTAAAAACGAAACATGCGCCTATTCTACTATCAGGCTACTAACATGCTTCCTAACAGGCTTTTCTTTTTCATAACTGAAATAAATAAACTACTAAAGCAATAAAGGCTTACTGAACCGTGAACCGAGCTAACTGCTGATGATGATTGTACATGTCGTGACGATCTTCGGAAGACAACCTGGCGGCTCTGATACCAAATTGTAACACCCTAACTACCTTAGGCGTATTACGTGATTTTTAAACGTACTGTGCAGCTCGTTGCTAATCAACGAGGTTTATGGAAAAACGTGATCAATTAAAATTTTGCTTTTTGATTAAACTTGTAAAACATATTATAAAAGACTCGGGATCCCGATTATAAAAATATTTACAAAAAGTTTCACTGTTTAACTATTACATCAAAATAAAAGTCGTCTAACGACAAGCATAAAATCTCACTTGTCGTCCCGAGGATCGTACGCTCCAGGCCTAACCGCCCCGACATGTACAATCTCATAAGCTCGCTCACGGTCCATCAGCTACAGCCTTGCCTTTACCTACACATGAACATAAACTGTGAGTCGACAGACTCAGTAAGAAAAGCATAATAATATCATACATAACTAACTGCCGTGTCCAACACGATACTGAGTCCCGCTACTGCCATGTCCAACATGGTACTGAGCCACTACTGCCATGTCCAACATGGTACTGAGTTTTGAACGTTCAGGGGACGGTACTATTGACAAGTATCCTCCTCGATCGGCCGAACCGGTCATACTCCGCCGTCGGTCATACTCCAGCCGTACCGACGGGATAGGTCAATAAGATCGAACCACCAACCAAGTGTCACTGATCGGTCGAACCGGTCATACTCCGGCTGCTGGTCATACTCCAGCCTGTACCGACGTGACAGGGTTGGATGGTTCGAAGCCTAAATACATAACTAATGTAATCTAGCAGGCTTCCTACATGCACGCTAAACATGTAATCTACATATGCATACTGTTATACTAATCTTACCTGGATTCCGATTTCAGGTGTGCCGACCAACCCGACCGGAATCGAAGCCGAGCGGCGGACATCGGCTCCTAAACCATAAAAATCACAACGCTATAAGTGACACGCTAAATCACTTCCCGGGGACTAAAACTAAGAACTAAAAGTTTCCCTATCGATAAAAAGCATGGCAATACCCCTAAAAACATAAAAACGAGGAAAACTAGGGTCCCTGAATTTTCCCCAACCGGTAGACCGGTTGCCCAACCGGAATTCCGGTTCGGAAAATTCGTAACCCTCATCCGAATTCCGGATGTGCAACCGAATTCCGGTTCCTCGCAGTGCAGCCAACTAAAATCTTCATAACTCGACCAATTCAACCCCAATTGGTACCAAACTTTCCTGCAATTCGTTCTAAACACCCCAAAGAACAAATCTAAGGCCTCAAAACCACCCAGAAAACACATATACAAAAATCACCATTAAAGACCAAGCTTTGAGTTCCAAAACTCAAACTTGGTTAAATCCACTAACATGCATCCAAACCTAGTTAATTCTACTCAACTAAGCATGAATAAGCTTCTGAAAACATACAAGAACAACAAAGAACAACATAGTAACAGATTACACACTATTTCATCAAAATCACACATTTTGCATAGAAAATTTTCAAGCTTTGCACAACCTATCTAGCATGCTTTCCAACCTAACTAAACATAATTAATCCAGTATTTTGAACATAAAAATAACAACAATCACAAGCAGCAGCAACAACATTCAAATTAACATGCATTTACTCATATTTTCATCAAAAACTCAAGAATTTAAGGAAGGAAGAAGATGAGCTAACCTAGCTTGCAAAGGATCTTAAGAATGGATGAAAGTTGCTTGGAAATCAAAGAGAAAATCAGTTCATGCACCCCAAATGCTTCAGCCGAAAATAGAGAGGAAAGGAGAGTGTTTCTTTGAAATTTTCTTTCTTTTCAACACTTAGTAAAATTTTGTAAAAATTGGAGAATAAAACAAACTCATTTATCTCATTTATTTCAGCCACAAAACAATTAAAATAAACATTTAATTTCCAAATAAAAGTCACTAAAAGACAAAAAGTCATTGGGGCAAAAAGACCATTTTGCCCCTCCACCATAAAATCACATAAATCATACTAAAGGGGTATTTTTGGGAAATTCTAAATTCCCGGCCATTCTCGACATTCCCAATGTCTAAAACCCGTCCCCAAAATACTAACATACTAAGTTGTGATTTCTACTGAGCCAAACGCCGAGTTCCAAAATACCGGACACCGGAAATGCAAAATATAAAAGCTACTGATGACATAATCATGCATTTCTGAATTCCGTAAATAACAGTAATAAATTATTTAAATAGCTATAATTAATTTCATAATTAAACATAAACAACTGCTAATTTCCAAATTAACTAAGCGGGCTTTACAACTATTCCCCCCTTAAAAGGATTTCGTCCCCGAAATCTAACCTGAATAACTCTGGATATTGAGCTCTCATATCTGACTCTAGCTCCCAGGTGGCTTCTTCCACCTTACTGTTTCTCCAGAGAACCTTGACCAATGCTATGGTCTTATTCCGAAGGATTTTATCCTTTCTATCCGTAATCCGCACCGTCGTTCCTCATATGACATGTCTGGCTGAAGCTGAAGACTCTCATAACTGAGTATATGAGAGGGGTCTGAAACGTATTTTCTCAACATTGAGAAATGGAATACGTTGTGCACGTCGATAAGGCTGGAGGCAATGCTAACCGATATGCCACTTGACCTATTTTCTCGAGAATCTCGAAAGGTCCTGTAAATCTAGGGCATAACTTGCCTCTTTTCCCGAAACGTTTAATCCCCTTCATCGGAGATACTCGTAAAAACACATGTTCCCCTACTTGGAACTCAACATCCCTGCGTTTTGGATCTGCGTAACTCTTCTGTCCGCTTCCGTGAGGCAAGCATTCTAGCTTTTATCTTTTCTATTGCCTCATTGGTCCGCCGAACTCGACTCGGACCTAGGTATTTCCTCTCCCCCGTCTCATCCCAAAGGATAGGGATCCGCATTTCCTACCGTACAACAGTTCATAGGGAGCCATCCCTATCGTACTCTGATAACTGTTGTTGTATGAAAATTCTATTAACGGTAGATATTTACTCCATGAACCCTCAAAGTCCATAACACAGGCTCTCAACATATCCTCCAATATCTGAATTGTCCTTTCAGACTGACCATCTGTCTGAGGATGGAATGTTGTACTGAATTTTAGCTTCGTACCCATTGCCCGTTGCAAACTTTGCCAAAATTTGGAGGTGAACTTCGGATCCCTGTCCGAAACTATAGACTTCGGTACCCTGTGAAGTCTCACTATCTCTCGACGTACGCCCGCCAACTGATCCACTGAAAATGTTGTTCTAACCGGCAGAAAATGAGCAGATTTCGTAAATCGATCCACCACTACCCAGATGGAATCATACATACCCGTGGTCCTAGGTAACCCGACCACAAAATCCATCGTAATGTCTTCCCATTTCCATTCTGGTAGGGTTAGAGGCTGCAACAACCCTGCTGGTCTCTGATGTTCAGCCTTGATCTGCTGACAAGTGAGGCATCTCGATACGAATTCTACCAAATTCTTCTTCATACCGTTCCACCAGAAGTACGGTTTCAAATCTTGGTACATCTTGGTGGTGCCGGGATGCAGAGAATATGGAGTAGAATGAGCCTCCTCAAAGATCTCATTTCTAAGTTCCGCACTGTTCGGAACACAAACCCTGGCTTTATACAAAAGCATCCCACTGTCTGACACTGAAAAGTCTTTGGCTTGACCAGCCAATACCTCATCTCGGATCTTCACTAACTCCGGATCTGTCATCTGAGCGACTTTTATTCTTTCTAACCGTATCATATTGCAGCGTTAAGTTGTGAAGCTGACCTACCACAAACTCAATGCTGGATCTAACCATATCCTCTGCTAGCTGAGGTGAGATCTGAACCATGCTAGCTACTTGCCCGGGACCCTTTCTGCTCAGGGCATCGGCCACTACATTGGCTTTTCCGGGATGATAGAGGATCTCGCAATCGTAGTCCTTCACTAATTCCAACCAACGCCTTTGTCTCATGTTCAAATCTTTCTGAGTAAAGAAATACTTGAGACTTTTATGGTCGGTATAGATCTCGCACTTCTCCCCATAAAGGTAATGCCGCCAAATCTTCAGTGCAAAAACCACTGCGGCTAATTCTAAATCATGAGTCGGGTATCGCTGTTCATAATCCTTTAACTGACGGGAGGCATAAGCGATAACCCGATCAGCTTGCATCAATACGCACCCCAAACCCTGTTTGGATGCGTCACAGTAGACTACGAACTTTTCCTTGTCCGAAGGCAAAGCTAGCACCGGAGCAGTAATCAATCTCTGCTTTAGCTCCTGAAAACTAGCTTCGCATTTATCTGACCAGATAAATCGCTGATTCTTCTTTGTAAGCTCGGTTAGGGGCATTGAAATTTTGGAGAACCCCTCCACGAACCTACGGTAGTACCCAGCTAATCCCAAGAAGCTTCTGATCTCTGTCACTGTCTTCGGTCTCGCCAATCCTCGACGGATTCAATCTTCCCGGATCCACCTTGATCCCATCTTTACTCACAATGTGCCCTAGGAAGGACACCTGAGACAACCAGAACTCACATTTCTTGAACTTGGCGTAGAGCTTATGTTCTCGAAGTCGTTGCAGTACCATCTGAAGATGTAACTCATGCTCTTCTTCTGACTGAGAGTACACGAGGATGTCGTCGATAAACACAATCACACAGATATCGAGGAAATCCTTGAATACTCTATTCATCAGGTCCATGAATGCTGCAGGAGCATTGGTTAGCCCGAATGACATAACCAGAAACTCGGAGTGTCCATACCTAGTGCGGAAAGCCGTCTTTGGAATGTCCTCCTCTCGGATTCTCAACTGATGATAACCCGAACGGAGATCAATCTTAGAAAAGACCGTCTTCCCCTGAAGCTGATCGAACAAGTCATCGATCCTAGGTAATGGATATTTATTCTTCACCGTCAGCTTGTTCAACTCTCTGTAGTCGATGCACATCCTCATAGATCCGTCCTTCTTCTTGACGAACAAAACCGGGGCTCCCCAGGGTGACACACTGGGCCGAATGAACCCTATGTCAAGCAACCCTTGGAGCTGAATCTTTAGTTCCTTAAGTTCAGCTGGAGCCATCCTATACGGGGCTTTGGAAACCGGATCCACCCCTGGTGCCAAGTCGATCACGAAGTCAATCTCTCGCTGAGGTGGTAACCCTGGAAGTTCTTCGGGAAAAACGTCCAAAAATTCCCGAACAACTGTGATGTCCTCTGGCCGCACGGTGTCTGGCCGAGTGGTGTCCACCACCACGGCCAGAAACCCTAAGCACCCGCCGTGCAATAATTCTCTCGCTGACATAGCCGAGATCACCGGGATCCGAGATCCCTGAACCGAACCCACAAATACAAACGGTTCTTCACTTTCCGGTTGGAAGACCACCATCTTCCTCTTACAGTCAATGCTCGCCGAATATTTAGATAGGAAATCCATTCCTAAAATAATATCGAATTCGACTAAGCTCATCTCTATCAGATCAGCGCTTAACTCTCTACCATCTATCCTGATCGGCATAAACCTAATCCACCTATTGGAGATAACCAATTCTCCGCTGTGTAATGTGGTTCCAAACCCTGATTCATATCTATCAAAGGGTCTACCCAACTTACTAAAGACTCTGGCCGCCACATAAGAATGTGTAGCCCCAGAATCAAACAGCACTGAATAAAGCGAGTTGTTAATGAAAAGCTGACCTGTGACTACTGATGGGCTGGCATCTGCATCAGCCTGCGTGATAGCGAACACCCTGGCTGGAGTGGGTATCGCTGGAGCTCGCGGTGCCTCTGGTCGGAGCTGGGGACATTCCCTCTTGAAGTGTCCGGGCATGCCACAATGAAAGCATCCCTGACCTTTGCATTCGCCCCGATGGTGCCTCTTGCAGCTAGGGCACTCGGGATAGGAGAATCGGGTCTCAGTACCACCAGGACGACTCCCTCTGTTCTGGTTCCCCCGGAACCTCTTGTTCTGACTCGAGCCGCCGGAAGCAGTGGGTGCCTTCTTCCTCTGATCAATGGCCGAACCACTTCTCCCCCTGCTATAGCCTGATGCAGGAGGGGTAGGAGCTCCGCCACTAACCGGAGTACTCGCTGATTCTGACATGCACCCCACTGCGCCCTCAGCTCGCAGTGCCTTCTCCACCATCTGAGCATAGGTGGTGCGGTCGTCTGTGGTAATCATCAGATCATGTCTGATCTTCGGATTCAACCCGTCCAGATACTTCTCCTTCTTGCTGAAGTCGGTCGGCACAATTCCCGAGGCTAACCTCGCCAACCGATCAAACTGAGTAGTATACTCAGTGACGCTCATGTTCTCCCGCTGGGTCAGGTGAACGAACTCTTTCCTCTTGGCGCTTCTAACCGCCTCATTGCAGTATTTCGCATTAAAGAGTTCCTGGAACCTCTCCCAGGTCATGGTGGTGACGTCATGGATCTGAGACACCATGTCCCACCATACCAGGGCGTCCTCCTGGAACTGAAACGTGGCGCACACCACTCTGTCGTTACCGGTGACACCCATGAAATCTCGTGGATTCCGGTAATCACCGTCGCCCATCGCTCGCTTTCATTACATCCGCACCTCCCAGGAATACCGGAGGTGCCTGCTTCCGGAACCGCTCATACAATGGTTCCAATCTATGGGCCGCCACCACTATCTCGGCCTGGGCAGCAGGGGCAGGTGCCACTGGAACTATGGGCACAGGAACTGCAGGAAAACCCTGCTGTCTCAACCTCTGAATCTCGAGGTCTTGTTCTTCGATCCGGGCTTGCATCTCTGGAAACCGTAACTCCCAGTTCGGGGCTCCCTGATCGGCTGGGGGAGCCTGGGCAGTCTGTGGCGGGTTCTCATCACCCCGGCCACGAGCCCTGCCTCGGGGACCTCTGCCTCGGCCCCTAGCAGGTGGGGGAAACTGAGCTCCCTGTCCCTGATTCGACCCTGCGGAGTTGCCCTGACTCCTGGTAGTCCGCCTGGCGTCCATCTAGTTAGAACCGCCTGCGAAACCAAGAGTTGGCATATCAGGTCGTATTCAAGGCGAGCTTACTAATGCCGCTTAATTTGGAAATTAAAAACGAAACATGCGCCTATTCTACTATCAGGCTACTAACATGCTTCCTAACAGGCTTTTCTTTTTCATAACTGAAATAAATAAACTACTAAAGCAATAAAGGCTTACTGAACCGTGAACCGAGTTAACTGCTGATGATGATTGTACATGTCGTGACGATCTTCGGAAGACAACCTGGCGGCTCTGATACCAAATTGTAACACCCTAACTACCTTAGGCGTATTACGTGATTTTTAAACGTACTGTGCAGCTCGTTGCTAATCAACGAGGTTTATGGAAAAACGTGATTAATTAAAATTTTGCTTTTTGATTAAACTTGTAAAACATATTATAAAAGACTCGGGATCCCGATTATAAAAATATTTACAAAAAGTTTCACTGTTTAACTATTACATCAAAATAAAAGTCGTCTAACGACAGTTACAAAAATCTCAGCCTTGCTGTCCCGAGGATCGTACGCTCCAGGCCTAACCGCCCCGACATGTACAATCTCATAAGCTCGCTCACGGTCCATCAGCTACAGCCTTGCCTTTACCTACACATGAACATAAACTGTGAGTCGACAGACTCAGTAAGAAAAGCATAATAATATCATACATAACTAACTGCCGTGTCCAACACGATACTGAGTCCCGCTACTGCCATGTCCAACATGGTACTGAGCCACTACTGCCATGTCCAACATGGTACTGAGTTTTGAACGTTTAGGGGACGGTACTATTGACAAGTATCCTCCTGATCGGTCGAACCGGTCATACTCCGGCTGCTGGTCATACTCCGGCCGTACCGACGGGATAGGTCAATAGCACCGAACCACCAACCAAGTGTCACTGACGGCCGAACCGGTCATACTCCGTCTGCTGGTCATACTCCTTCCTGTAACGACGTGACAGGGTTGGATTGTTCGAATCCTATATACATAACTAATGTAATCTAGCAGGCTTCCTACATGCACGCTAAACATGTAATCTACATATGCATACTGTTATACTAATCTTACCTGGATTCCGATTTCGTGTGTGCCGGTCAACCCGACCGGAACCGAAGCCGAGCGGCGGACATCGGCTCCTAAACCATAAAAATCACAACGCTATAAGTGACACGCTAAATCACTTCCCGGGGACTAAAACTAAGAACTAAAAGTTTCCCTATCGATAAAAAGCATGGCAATACCCCTAAAAACATAAAAACGAGGAAAACTAGGGTCCCTGAATTTTCCCCAACCGGTAGACCGGTTGCCCAACCGGAATTCCGGTTCTGGAAAATTCAGAACCCTCATCCGGAATTCCGGATGTGCAACCGGAATTCCGGTTCCTCGCAGGCAGCCAACTAAAATCTTCATAACTCGACCAATTCAACCCCAATTGGTACCAAACTTTCCAGACCTGTTCTAAACACCCCAAAGAACAAATCTAAGGCCTCAAAACCACCCAGAAAACACATATACAAAAATCACCATTAAAGACCAAGCTTTGAGTTCCAAAACTCAAACTTGGTTAAATCCACTAACATGCATCCAAACCTAGTTAATTCTACTCAACTAAGCATGAATAAGCTTCTGAAAACATACAAGAACAACAGCAACAACATAGTAACAGATTACACACTATTTCATCAAAATCACACATTTTGCATAGAAAATTTTCAAGCTTTGCACAACCTATCTAGCATGCTTTCCAACCTAACTAAACATAATTAATCCAGTATTTTGAACATAAAAATAACAACAATCACAAGCAAGAAAGAACAACATTCAAATTAACATGCATTTACTCATATTTTCATCAAAAACTCAAGAATTTAAGGAAGGAAGAAGATGAGCTAACCTAGCTTGCAAAGGATCTTAAGAATGGATGAAAGTTGCTTGGAAATCAAAGAGAAAATCAGTTCATGCACCCCAAATGCTTCAGCCGAAAATAGAGAGGAAAGGAGAGTGTTTCTTTGAAATTTTCTTTCTTTTCAACACTTAGTAAAATTTTGTAAAAATTGGAGAATAAAACAAACTCATTTATCTCATTTATTTCAGCCACAAAACAATTAAAATAAACATTTAATTTCCAAATAAAAGTCACTAAAAGACAAAAAGTCATTGGGGCAAAAAGACCATTTTGCCCCTCCACCATAAAATCACATAAATCATACTAAAGGGGTATTTTTGGGAAATTCTAAATTCCCGGCCATTCCCGACATTCCCAATGTCTAAAACCCGTCCCCAAAATACTAACATACTAAGTTGTGATTTCTACTGAGCCAAACGCCGAGTTCCAAAATACCGGACACCGGAAATGCAAAATATAAAAGCTACTGATGACATAATCATGCATTTCTGAATTCCGTAAATAACAGTAATAAATTATTTAAATAGCTATAAATAATTTCATAATTAAACATAAACAACTGCTAATTTCCAAATTAACTAAGCGGACTTTACAGAATCCGTCAGGGATTGGCCGAGACCGAAGACAATGACAGAGATCAGAAGCTTTTTGTGTTTAGCTGGGTACTACCGTAGGTTCGTCGAAGGGTTCTCTAAAATTTCAATGCCCCTAACCGAACTTACAAAGAAGAATCAGCGATTTATTTGGTCTGACAAGTGCGAAGCTAGTTTTCAGGAGCTAAAGCAGAGGTTGATTACTGCTCCAGTGCTAGCTTTGCCTTCGGACAAGGAGAAGTTCGTAGTTTATTGTGACGCATCCAAACAGGGTTTGGGGTGTGTATTGATGCAAGCCGATCGGGTCATCACTTATGCCTCCCGTCAGTTAAAGGATTATGAACAGCGATACCCGACTCATGATCTAGAGTTGGCCGCAGTGGTTTTTGCATTGAAGATTTGGCCGCATTACCTTTACGGGGAAAAGTGTGAGATCTATACCGACCATAAAAGTCTCAAGTATTTCTTTATTCAGAAGGATTTGAATATGAGACAAAGGCGTTGGTTGGAGTTAGTGAAAGATTACAATTGTGAGATCCTCTATCACCCCGGAAAAGCCAATGTAGTGGCCGATGCCCTGAGCAGAAAGGGTCCCGGGTAAGTGGCTAGTATGGTTCAGATCTCACCTCAGCTAGCAGAGGATATGGTTAGATCCAGCATTGAGTTTGTGGTAGGCCAGCTTCACAACTTAACGCTGCAATCTGATCTGTTGGAAAGAATAAAAGTTGCTCAGATGACGGATCCAGAGTTAGTAAAAGTCCGAGATGAGGTATTGGCTGGTCAAGCCAAGGACTTTTCAGTGTCAGACAGTGGGATGCTTTTGTATAAAGCCAGGGTTTGTGTTCCGAATAGTGTGGAACTTAGAAATGAGATCTTTGAGGAGGCTCATTCTACCCCGTATTCTCTGCATCTCGGCACCACTAAGATGTACAAAGATTTGAAACCGTACTTCTGGTTGAACGGTATGAAGAAGAATTTGGTAGAATTCGTATCGAGATGCCTCACTTGTCAGCAAATTAAGGCTGAACATCAGAGACCAGCAGGGTTGTTGCAGCCTCTAGCCCTACCAGAATGGAAATGGGAGGATATTACGATGGATTTTGTGGTCGGGTTACCTAGGACCACGGGTTTATTTGATTCCATCTGGGTAGTGGTGGATCGATTTACGAAATCTGTTCATTTTCTGCCGGTTAGAACAACATTCACAGTGGATCAGTTGGCAGAATTGTATGTTAGAGAGATTGTGAGACTTCACGGTGTACCGAAGTCTATAGTTTCAGACAGGGATCCGAAGTTTACCTCCAAATTTTGGCAAAGTTTGCAACGGGCAATGGGTACAAGGCTGAAATTTAGTACAGCATTCCATCCTCAGACAGATGGTCAGTCCGAAAGAACAATTCAGATATTGGAGGACATGTTGAGAGCCTGTGTTATTTACTTTGAAGGCTCATGGAATAAGTATCTACCGTTGATAGAATTTTCTTACAACAACAGTTATCAGAGTACGATAGGGATGGCTCCCTATGAACTGTTATACGGTAGGAAATGTAGATCCCCTATCCACTGGGATGAGACAGGGGAGAGGAAATACCTAGGTCCAGAGTCAGTGCAGCGGACCAATGAGGCAATAGAGAAGATAAAAGCTAGAATGCTTGCCTCACAGAGCAGACAGAAGAGTTACGCAGATCCGAAACGCAGAGATGTTGAGTTCCAAGTAGGGGACCATGTGTTTTTACGGGTATCTCCGATGAAGGGGATTAAACGTTTCGGGAAAAGAGGCAAGTTATGCCCTAGATTTACAGGACCTTTCGAGATTCTCGAGAAGATAGGTCAAGTGGCATATCGGTTAGCATTGCCTCCAGCCTTATCAGCAGTTCACAACGTATTCCATGTCTCGATGTTGAGAAAATACGTTTCAGATCCCTCTCATATACTCAGTTATGAGAGTCTTGAGTTACAGCCAGACATGACTTATGAGGAACAGCCAGTGCAGATCCTGGATAGAAAGGATAAAGTCCTTCGGAATAAGACCATAGCATTGGTCAAGGTTCTCTGGAGAAACAGCAAGGTGGAGGAAGCCACCTGGGAGCTAGAGTCAGATATGAGAGCTCAATATCCAGAGTTATTCAGGTTAGATTTCGGGGACGAAATCCTTTTAAGGGGGGAATAGTTGTAAAGCCCGCTTAGTTAATTTGGAAATTATCAGTTAATTATGATTAATTATGAAAATTATTTATAGCTATTTAAATAATTTATTATACTGTTATTTATGGAATTCAGAAATGCATGGTTATGTTATTCAGTAGTTTTCATATTTTGCATTTCTGGTGCCCGGTATTTTGGAACTCGGGGTTTGGCTCAGTAGAAATCACAACTTAGCATGTTATTAGTTTGGGACGGTTTATTAGACATTGGGAATGTCAGGAATGGCAGGGAATTTAGAATTTCCCAAAAATACCCCATTAGTGTGATTTATGTGGTTTTAAGGTGGAGGGGCAAAATGGTCTTTTTGCCCCATTAGTGTTTTGTCTTTAGTGACTTTATTATTTGAAGATTAAATATTTATTTTAAGGTTTATTTGGCTGAAATAGTTATATGCTAGGTGTCCTTTATTTATTTTTCATTTTACAACAAAAATTACAAAGTAAAGGAAAAGAAAGAAATTTTCAAAAAAACTCTCATTCTCTCCCTCATTTTCGGCCAAGTCTTGGGCTGCAAGGAGCTGGGTTTTGCTCAGATTTTTCAAGTAATTTCTCATCCATTCTAAGCATTCTTCAAGCTAGGTTAGCTTCTCTTCATTGTTTCTTTAAGATTTGTTGAATTTTGATGAAATTGATGTAATGCATGCATGATAAATTGAAGTTGTTGCTGCTGTATTTTGTGGTTGATTTTTGAGGTTTGAAGCTTGTTTATTTGAGTTGATTTGAACTGTGGTGAAGCATGTTAGATAGGTTGTGTAAAGCTTTGAGTTTTCTATGTAAAATATGTGATTTTTGAAAGAAAAGGTTATATTTTGTTGCTGTGATGTTGTGGAAGTTTGTTTGTGTTTCCAGAGGTTATTCTAAGCTTGTTTATGTAAGTTTTGATGGTTTTGATTGCATGTTAGCTAAGTTTGCTCAAGTTTGAGTTTAGAACTCAAAGCTTGAGCTCTAATGGTGAAATTCGAATTTGTGCAATCTGGGTGGTTTTGATGCCTTAGAAATGTTCTAGGGGTTATATGGAATAGGTCTGGAAAGTTTGAGGTAATTTGGAGTTGATTTGAGCAAGATATGAAAATTTGATTGTTGCTGCCTGCGAGGAACCGGAATTCCGGTTGTGCATCCGGAATTCTGGATGAGGGTCCTGAATTTCCCAGAACCGGAATTCCGGTTGGGCAACCGGTCTACCGGTTGGGGAATTTTCAGAACCCGTGTTTTTCCTCGTTTTTATGTTTTAGGGGGTATTGCCATGCTTTTTATCGATAGGGAAACTTTTAGTTCCTAGTGTAAGTCCCCGGGAAGTGATTTAGCGTGTCACTTATAGTGTTGTGATTTTTATGGTTTAGGAGCCTAAAATCCGCCACTCAGCTAAAGTTCCAGTCAGGTTGACCGGCACACCTGAATTCGGAATCCAGGTAAGATTAGTATAACAGTATGCATATGTAGATTACATGTTTAGCGTGCGTGTAGGAAGCCTGTTAGATTACATTAGTTATGTATGTTGGCTTCGAACCATCCAACCCTGCCACGTCGGTACAGGCTGGAGTATGACCAGCAGCCGGAGTATGACCGGTTCGACCGATCAGGCTGGCACTTGGTTGGTGGTTCCGTACTATTGACGTATCCCGTCGGTACAGGCTGGATTATGACCAGCAGCCGGAGTATGACCGGTTCGACCGATCAGGAGGATATAGTAACACGTCGGTACAGGCTGGAGTATGACCAGTTCGACCGATCAGGTTGTTACGTGTCAATAGTACCGTCCCTATGAACGTTCAGAACTCAGTACCATGTTGGACATGGCAGTAGTGGCTCAGTACCGTGTTGGACACGGAAGTAGCGGGACTCAGTATCGTGTTGGACACGGCAGTTAGGGTTATGATCAGGGGTATGGGCGTCTGATCATAACCGGGATTATGTATGAGTATTATTATGCTTTTCTTACTGAGTCTGTCGACTCACAGATCTACGTTTATGTGTAGGTAAAGGGAAGGCTAAAGCTGATGGACCGTGAGCGAGCTTGTGAAGATTGTACATGTCGGGGCGGTTAGGCTTGGAGCGTACGATCATCGGGACAGCGAGGCTGATTTTTGTAACTGGTCGTTAGACGACATTTATTTTGTGTATCAGTTAAACAGTTAAATCTTTTTGTAAATGATTTTATAATCGAGATCCCGAGTCTTTTGTAATATTGTTTTATAAGTTTAATTAAAAAGCAAAAATTTTAATTAATCACGTTTTTTCCATAAACCTCGTTGATTAGCAACGAGCTGCACAGTATGTTTAAAAATCACGTAATACGCCTATGTTAGTTAGGGTGTTACAGATTTTATAAGATATTTATAAAATCTTTTAAGATATTTTTAAGATATCTTATCTTTTAAGATATTTTTAATTATATCTTATCTTTTAAGATTTTTTTTAAAATTAAATCTTTTTAGATATTTTGACCTTATTTAAATTTAAAATAAGATATTTATAATCATGTATTTTTAAATAGATGTAAGATATTTTGCTAACTTTTAAATTTTGTTATTTTATTTATTTAAATTAAATTTAAAATCTGAAAAGATATTTTATTTATCTTTTCTAATTTTTTATTTAATTTTTATTTATAAAATAACATTTAAAATTTAAAAGTAGTTGGCAAATTTTGAAATGATATTTAGGTTGGTTCAAACCTAATTTTTCAAAATTGTAGGTTTAATTTTAAATTTAAATATTTAATTAATTTTCGATTTTTTTTTTTTAAATTTTTTTTATTTTTTTTTCGAAAATCTTTTTTTAATAATATTTTGAAATTAATTATTTAATTTAAAATTAAATAAATCCTACATCCAACTATCCAGCTAACCCTGTTGCAGGAGTATGTGTTTTAGCTTGTTTGTAAGTTTTCAAAACCTATTATTACTTGATTGCAAATAGCCATGGTTACTTTTTGCCAGATCTAATGATCTTGGCTCCCTTGGTCAAGATAATAATTTGTAACAGGTATATTTACAATCTTCTTTCATCTGTGTATGACCTAGCTACATGATAGGACCCATCCAAAGTGTGCCTGTGTGAGCCTATGTGTTTAATTTTATTATAGATGCATATAGGTTAATGTTGCTAAAATAAATTATCATAGTTATTGATAGAATTTATTTAGGCCCATTTAGTTTTTGGGCCTATTCAATTAATAACAGTTGTTCTTATTAAGGTTAAATTCCTCTCTTTTGGGCCTTGTGTGAGAGTTTTGAGCCATAGAAGTGGGTACGACATACTGAACCTGAAGACTCCCCTCACACAAACCACCCCAATTGTGAAGGCCCATTTGCCTGATTTGAATGGCTGTACTAGGTTAATTACACTAGTTTAACCTAATTAAAATTGATTAGCAACATAATTAATTTCATTTATTTTGAAATTAATTTAGAAAATCATAGTTTAAAGAATTTTATATTCTAAGCTAAACTATATGTATTTTCTTGTATTTAATTAAATATAGAATTATAACCATCTAGATTCTTTCTGGAACTTAATTTAAATTTTTCATTAAATATTCCTATTTAAGTTGATATTTAGTTATCTTCAACTAACCAACTTAAATCGGAATATCTTTTGAATTAAAAATTTCAAAATTAAGTTGAGGAATTTTAGGCATTGGTTATTAAGATTCTTTAGATATTTTTTAAGTTAATATCTTTTCGAATATTAACTTAAAATGGAATATTTTCAAATTAAGTGGTTACAACGTAATTTTTGATATTTAATTAAATTTAAATTTGAAAATATTTAAGTTCTAGATTTTTTCTAATACAACTTAAATTAGATATTTTTTCAAATTTTGTGGAAAAGATACTTAGTTAAATAAGATATTTTCTAGATAGTTATTTCTAGACTACTTATTATTTCTAATATTAAATAGAAAAATATTATAAATTGTGAAATTAATTATTTATTAATTAATTTTGGTACAATTTATTTTAAGTATATTTTTTCCTAGTATTAAACTAGAGAATAATAATTAAGCCTTCTCTACACTTAATTATTTATTTCTTGAATTTAATATATTTAATTAATTTGAAAATTAAATATCTAAGTTGATTTTATCATCATACTTAAATATTTCTTTTTCATGACATTTAATTAAATAGAAAATTATTTTTTTAGTTGAAATTTAATTTTTCAACTAAATTTAAATAATTTTCAAAATATATTTTTTCTTTATTTTATTAATCAATTTTCGAAATTGCATTTCTTAAATGCTAGAATTTCGAATTTTATCTTGAAAAATAGATTAAGTTGTAAATTAATTATTTTAATTAATTCTTGGATCAACTTAAATCAATGATTTTTTCATTTATTGATTAATTTAAAATAAATATAATTAAAGTATATTATTAGAAATTGAATTAATTAGTCAAAGAAAAATCTAGATAGATGATATTTTTGCTTGAAGTATTTTTCTAGTGTATTTAATTAAATAGAAAATTAATATTTAAGTTGATTTTCATCATCATACTTAAATATTTGAAATTTTTCTTATATATTTAATTAAATAGGAAAATTATATTTTTTGTTGTAAATTAATTTTATTAATTAATTTTGGGCCAACATTAAATTAGAATAATTTTTCCAGGATTTATTTTTTATTTTAATATGCATTTTTCGAAAATTGTATTCTTATATACTTTAATTTTTCGAAATGCAATATATATTTATAGAAAATTAAATTTGAGTTGTAAATTAATTTAAA
Source organism: Cannabis sativa (assembly GCF_029168945.1). NCBI lineage: Eukaryota > Viridiplantae > Streptophyta > Magnoliopsida > Rosales > Cannabaceae > Cannabis > Cannabis sativa. The sequence goes on along the minus strand of NW_026870043.1, from coordinate 5,029,214 downwards.
TTAATTTTGTAACAACTTAAATTGAATATTTTTCTAAATATTTATTGGAAGTTATTACGAAGATGGAAATAATTCATGTTATTTTCATATCCATCTAAGTAAAATATATAAATATTAAATTAAAATTTATATTTAGAATTTTTCATTCTAAATTGGAAATTTTAATTAAATAAATATATATTTAAAATAAATAGAATAAATAAAGAGAATCAAAGAAAATACAACTCTCTTTAAATAATGAGCTTTATTATCAAGAGACATTCGATCTCCATTGTAGGTTTTACACCGTGTTGATTTTAGTGAGTAATCCTCCCTAATGGAGGAACGTTCATTAGCAATTTCGCACCGTTTAACCTCGCATGATAAGTAGTTTGTAAGTGTTTTGTATGGTATGGATCACCCTAATGGTGGCGACCATACTTGATTTGCAAATTATGAAACAATGGTGGAAGCTCATAAGATAGAATTTCCTTGACTCTCACCTAAACGGGACAACGCTGAATTCCAATCTTGATCGAATAAAAGGTTGCTAGAATGTTTAACATTTTAGACGAGCTGACAACTCTATTCAATGAATGGTAGCTTTGACTCTCGCCTAAACGGGACACTGATATCAGTTTGTTGAAAACATTGGAAATTATTTAGGATTATAAGTTTTAGTATTTTCACTTTTCATTCCTACTTGCTATATGCTTATAATTTCTGAATTGTGTATGAATTTATATTGAACCATGTTATTTTCTGTTATTAAGTTGTAGTTTAATTTCGAATCTTCATTGTTGGTCTAACTTGGCTTGTTTATCTAATGAGATAAATCCCTAGTGGATTTTCACCATTAGACATACATAATAGTGTTAGATCACGAAAGACAAATATTGTATATGCGACATCTAGCTGTTCATCAATTGATGACACCTTAGACTAGTATTTTTACGATATGAAACAAGAAGATTGTAGAAATAAGATTACTTTGACTTTCGCTCATCGAAGCATCGTTGGATTCTTATTTTAAACGAAATTATCCTAATTCCTCTTAGCTTATTCATTTCGAATTAGCTCAATAATATATCATTGGATGAATGGTCTATAAATCATTTCATGTCATTATATTTTCTCTTCAGAAATTAAATGACCATATGATTATAATTCCGAAATTCTATTCCCAATTGATATAAATCCTCAATCTTAGAAATCTCCTACTTGTATGGGCAAATCTGACTTAGAGTTTGTATTAGTAGTTCTGGTCCAAGATAGAATTACTCATTATATTTGGTATAAATTTAAGTCTTTGACTTTAATTTTAGATTCCAAATAGAAATTTTCTTATATTTCTAATTCCAGGATACAATACAGTTACACTTTCTCAAGTGTTTAATATCCATCTTTTATTAATGGATTCAAACTGTATGGAATATGAGTTAGGTATTCTGTGACCAGGATCCACTTGCACTATTCTAAGAACTCTTTGATGTAACTAAACCTATGTCATCAAAAGACACTACCACATTTTTTTTTAATCTATGGCATTTGTATCTTGTTCATAGTGAATTTGACATGATCAATCTCTGCAAAGAGTTAATATGCCTATATCCACTGAAAGTAGTTCATCTCATTCGCAGATGGATGTACATTCAGGGGTGGATATGAGTTTTTCGTTGTATTCTTAAGACGATAACTCTAGATTATACCTTATAGCAAAGAAATTTGAAATGTTTGAAAAATTTCATTAATTTCTAGCAATGGTTAAAACCATTAAGGTAAGTGGTTAAAGATCTTGCGAACTGATAGGGGTGGAGAAATAGTTAGTAGATATGCAGTTCAAAGATCATTAAATTGATTTTTGAATTATATCCAAACTTTCCTCCCCAGAAATTTCGAGTTGCATGTTGATGATTAGTTACTAGTCGTTGCCTAATTCCTTCTATGGTAATACAATTTCAGAATGATGTAATGGTTGAATACTTAATGTAAATCATTACTAGATTCATGGATGACCTAATCGAAATCTTAAGAAAAGCTAGAACTGTTAACCATGGTTTCTTAGCTATTCTAAGTGATTAGGGTTGGACCATCCCATTGTCAATAGATAAGAAAGTGTTTGTTCAAACAAATACTACTTTTCTAAGAAAATGACTAAGTCTGAAAAACAAGTAGCAAATAAAGGAGATATTTAATTCTTGATTCCAAAAGTGTTCTATCATCTTATATAACATATGATGATCCCACTGCCTCTGTTGTCTTGTCACAACCGAAGAGATCAATACCATTTAGTTTTTCTTATGAGTTGGGAGACACTAGTGATTAAAATCCATTGTGAGTTTAAACAAGTAATGGATTGTCAAGATAAGAAACTAAGAAGAAAGCCAAAAGAACTATGGTTTAATCCAATCGCGTGGAATAACCTAAAGTTTTCTACTACAAGGACATAAAAGGAAATTTTCGTTTATAAGTCTATTCAATGGACTTAACAAACTTCCTGTTCCTAGTATTATAGGTTTGAGTTTATCTAAACCTATGGCTTGTGGTATACTTGGTAATTACTTACTCTAATGCAAGCAACTTACTTTAGTAAGATGTTGAAGCATTTTCTTTCTAATGGCAATCTATAGAAGCTTCACAACTTCTTAGGTATAGATTTTATTTATCTAAGGAAAAGTCTCAACTATTCCAGAAAAGATAAAGCCATGAAAGAATTTCTTATATCAACAGTGAGAGGTCTTAGATATGCTTTTGTATGCCTTAGACCAGACACCTGCTGTTGAGTGGGAGTAATGAGTAGGTATCAGATTAATCCAGGAGAAGAACATTGGAAGACAATCAAGTAAATCCTAAGATTAAGAAGAGGAACTATATGTTAGTCTATAAGGGTGTGTTTAAAACTCTTAGACTACACCATATCAGATTTCAAAATTTTCCTTTGTGCTAGTAAATCTTTCTGATAAGATGGTGGTTACTCTGGGGGTGGAATAGTGATTTTGGAGAAGTGTAAAAACCTATCTGAAGTCTCTAAGTCTACCAGAAAGGGACTGAATGTTAAAGTTGCAGGAAAGGTACTTATTCAGTCTAAGGAAAGTTCTATACATTTTTGGCACCATTCCAAATTGCCTAAACTACTAGTGTTAATTTCCTGATTAACCAAAAGTAGTTGCCAAAGATATAGAATCCAGTATCCCAGGAAGAGCAACCTCTTGGTCTTCTTCACTTTCTTAAACTTCCCCAGGAAGAGCCCATTGCTCTTCTTGACCTTCTTTAGCTTCCTCGGGAAGTACCTCCTCTTCATCCACTAAGTCAATAGTGTCTAGAGGGGCACTAGAAGAAGCCTTCATGGGGGTGACCATCTGGGAAGAAGTTGGAGGAAGGGAAGCATCGGGACTGTGAGCTCCGGTAAGGGTGGCCAAGATCGCCTCCATGGGATTAGCTGCTGCAACAACAGAAAAGAGTTAAGTGTTAGAATATCTGTGAAAGCAGTAAACACTTAAAAAGCAATCAAGCTAGTCCTACCCTGACTCTCTAATCGGCCCTAGCAAAGTCCCGAATCTTAATACTGGCTGCATCATTCCCGAGATAGCTGTCCGAGGGACGGAACCAGCTATAAGAATGATAGGCCGAAGGATCAAAGGGAACAAGCACCAGAGGTCCAGAACCCATCCGGGACTGACCTAAACAATCTCCTAAGTTGGAGAAATAATAATCCTTTTCATGATCCCTCCATCGGTTCGAGGGCATCCTAAATCTAAGGAGACATTCATCGATCTCTACAGGCCTAAGGCTAGCATAATAATCCTTTGCATGATCCCTCCATCGGGTCGAGGGCATCCTAAATTGGTTCTAAGTTAAATTTTCAGCAGCGAGAACAATTAACGACCTTTTTGAAACAAAATCTTGATGTTTTTGCTTGGAAACATTCAGATATGGTCGGAATATCTCTGTAGGTCATGTGTCATCGCTTGAACATTGACCCCGAGGTGCGAGGTGTTCGACAAAAGTGCCGCAAAATGGACCCTGCGAGGTACCAAGTGCTAAAAGAAGAAGTCGACCGCCTCCTAACCTGCAGCTTTATACGGGAGTCGTTTTACCCCAACTGGTTAGCGAATCCCATACTCGTGCCTAAGCCTAATGGCTCATGGCGCACATGCGTTGACTTTACAGATCTAAATAAAGCCTGTCCCAAAGACAGCTTTCCCCTTCCTAGCATTGACCAACTTGTTGATGCCACTGCAGGTCATGAACTTCTGAGCTTTATGGACGCATACTCGGGATATAATCAAATCCCGATGTATGAGCCCGACCAGGAACACACCTCGTTCATTACTGATCGAGGACTATATTGTTACAAAGTAATGCCTTTTTGTTTGATAAACGCAGGTGCGACTTATCAGAGGCTGGTAAACATGATGTTCGTAGATCTCATTGGAAACACCATGGAGGAATATGTTGACGATATGCTCGTAAAATCTCAACATGCGAAGGATCATATTGCCCATTTATAGGCCATGTTCGATATATAGCGACAATATAAGATGCGGCTAAACCCTCTGAAATGCGTCTTTGCAGTTGGCTCCAGGAAATTCCTTGGGTTCATGGTTAACCAGCGAGGAATAGAGGCCAATCCCACGAAGATCAGGGCATTGGTGGAAATGCCATCACCAACCAAGCCAAAAGAGGTCCAAAGCCTCACAGGTAAAGTCGCTGCTTTAAATCGCTTTATATCGCGATCTTCTGATAAGTGCAAGGAGTTTTTTCAGATTCTAAAAGGCAACAAAAAGTTCCACAGGACCGAAAAATTCGAGGAGGCTTTTCAAGCCTTAAAAACGCATTTGGGGCAACCTCCGATCTTATCAAAGCCCATGACCGGCGAAGTCCTATCCATCTATTTAGCAGTGTCAGAATATGCGATTAGTTCAGTACTAATACGCGAGGATTAAGGATGACAATACCCGGTGTATTATGTCAGTAAGCGATTACTGGATGCCGAGACACGTTACCCCCAAATGGAAAAGTTGGCCATTTCCTTGGTAACATCGTCAAGAAAATTGCGACATTATTTCCAGGCTCACAGTATCGAGGTCTTGACAAACTACCCCTTAAGGCAAGTTTTGGTAAAACCAGAAGCATCAGGGAGGTTGTTGAAATGGGCGATGGAGTTGAGCCAATTCGACATCAAGTATAAACCAAGAACTGCGATCAAGGGGCAAGCCTTGGTAGATTTTATCCTTGAATTCCCCGGCACCGAGGTAGCACTCATAGAAGACAAAAGTGACATTGCTATAGCGAATAGAGAGATGTGGACATTGTATGTCGATGGAGCCTCAAATAACGAAGGCTCTGGTAGCGGGATCTTATTAATCAGTCCAAGCAATTTTAAGGTACATGCTGCTTTACGTTTTGAATTTTTTGCATCTAACAATGAAGCAGAGTATGAGGCTTTAATCGCAGGATTGAAACTCGCTCTCGAGATGAAAGTCGAGAATCTTCAGGCTTTTAGCGATTCCCAAATCGTGGTGTGCCAGGTGAATGAAGAATATCTGGCAAGAGCCGGGAGATTGGTTAAATATTTAGCCATTGTATGCGAACTAATGCAGAAATTCAGAAAAGTAATTGTGTCTCGAGAACCGCGTGCTCAAAATTCATAAGCAGACGCACTGGCCCATTTGGCCTCAACTAGAGAAGCCGAATTGCTCGATGTAATTCCGGTAGACGTATTGGCTCACCCAACTATAAATCAAGAAGTGATCATGGAAATAGATATCGTTCAGGAAGTAACCTGGATGACTCCAATAGTCGCATACCTGGAAAAGGGCGTCTTACCCGATGACAAGGTAGAAGCAAGAAAGCTGTGACAACGAGCCGACCGATATGTAATGTACGATCAAAGGTTGTATCGCATAAGTTTTAGTCAACCGCTACTCAAATGCATCAGCGGGGAAGATTGTGGCTACATACTTCGTGAGGTACATGGGGGAATTTGCGGCAATCATACAGGGGGTAACTCCCTTGCATTAAAAATCATGCGACAAGGGTATTACTGGCCAACCTTGCGACAGGATGCGACAAGTGTCAGCAAATAGCCACATATACCCACTAACCTCCCAGTAACCTACATTCTATCACAAGTCCATGGCCCTTCGCAGTATGGGGGATTGACTTAATAGGCCACCTACCCAAAGGAAAAGGTGGAGTTAAATATGCGGTAGTCGTAGTAGACTATTTCACGAAATGGGCCAAAGCCAAAGCACTCGCAACCGTTACAGCAACTAAATTGCGCGAGTTTGTCTATAACTCCATAATTTGTCGATTTGGTATCCCATAAAAAATCATCTCAGACAATGGAAAGCAATTCGATTATAAAGAGATGCGACAATTATGTGACGATCTAGGAATTAAGAAGGCATTCTCCGCAGTTGCTTACCCGCAAAGCAACAGACAGACTAAAGCTGTTAACCAAATAATAAAACACACCATTAAAGGGAAACTAGAAGAACGCAAGGGGACTTGGCCAGACGAGCTCTACAAGTTCTTTGGTCTTACAATACAACTCCTCGATCCACAACTGGCGAAAAACCCTTCTTGCTTTCCTACAGGTGCGAGGCCATGGTACCAGTCGAAATTGGGGCAGGTTCCCTATGAAGAGATGTTTTCAACATCTCGCATAATGAAGAAAAACAGTAACTCTACCTCGATCTTCTAGAAGAAAAACGCGATCAAGCATACTTAAAAAATGCGGCTTACCAGCAGCGAACTGCAAGATACTTCAATTCTAAGGTCAAGGCAAAAGTCCTGCGAACATGAGACTTGGTCCTTCGAAGAGTAATGGCAAATACCAAGAATCCAGCGCATGAGGTTTTTGGGGATAATTGGGAAGGACCGTATCTCATCGCGGAAAAGATTGGTGACGCTACATACCGACTCGCAGCACTCGATGGTACTGCGATTCCACGAGCTTGGAATGGCGAAAGCCTAAAATTCTATTATCAATATTACTCACATTATTTAAATTGTCTTCACTTTGTACTTATACTTAGTCATTTTTTATAAAAAAAAAATCCTAAGTATAGGGGGGTATATATACCATAATGTACTATTGATTATATAAAGGAAATGCCTCATACTTGTTAATTCTTCAAGTTTAAACAATTTTTTTCAAGTCTTGTGAGATTTTCTACTTATTACACCAGGCTGTAATTAAAGTCGAATAAATAAACGCGAGTACCCGTGTACTGCGAAAAATGTTAAACATTAAATATCCCCGCGAGGATATGAAGTTGTCCAAAATAAATTGCAAATTTGTCTAAGTACAGAGTGCGGGTACCCCTGTACCGCTTATATAAAAAAATAACAAATTCAAAAGAAATATAGTTCAACATAAGCAAACATAGAAGGGAAAAGTCAAGCGTTGGGAGCAGCAGGAACAGATTCATCCGCGACTTTGCTGGCCACCTCGTTCTCAATTTCCTCCACCTCCGCGACTTCGGTCTCCTCGAGAAGGTTCCCTCCACCACCTTGAGTTGGTGTGGGTGACATGGCGCGAAAAGCCTCGGCCATTTCTGCGGCTTCTGCTCCAAGGATCGAGAAGTCGAAGTCTGGAACTTTGGAAAGAGTAGTATAGATGTAGTCCGAGACCGCCTGGTCGTACTGTTTTTTGCCGTTCTCCTTCTCAGTTTCCAAGTCGCGAGACATCTCTTCGATTTTCGCCTTGGCCTCAAGCTCAACTTGCTCCTTGGCCTTACAAAGTTCCTCTAGCTCTTTGACCTTAGAAGACGCATCTTGCTTCAGCTTCTTAATGTCTTCTTGAAGCTGAGCAATATGTTTCTTCACGAGTTCAACCTCTTTCGGCCCTGCAGCAAAAGCCTTCGCAAACGTGGCCATAAACTGTGAAGCTAACTCCGCAGCGCAAGGTAGCAGCTCCTCTGAAGATGCCTTGTCAATCTTCGACAAGAACTCATCGCTGACAAACCTCTCCTGAAGGTACAGCACATGACGAGCTCGAGCCGCTGGGTCGATCACAACCTTCTTCCCTTTCTCTTGAATACCCTTAGCAGGCCTCTTGGAGGAGTCTGCGATAGGAGTAACAACCACATCGCTTTTCCTCTTCTGGGAGGTAATAGGAGAGGTCGCTGCTGTCCCGGGTTTCAGTTTGCGGTTGAGCATAGGAGCGGACTTTAGGAAAGTCATCTCTGCAATTACAAAAGGGAAAAAATAAGGGTTATACTAATAAGGATAAAATTCTAACACCCTAAGTTTGCATATGCGATAAAATACCTGATGATGGTCGAGGAGCTTGCTTGGAAAGATGTTTATCAATTCGCTCTTGTTGCTTTTCAGAAGGTTCCTTATACACCGGCTCTCTCCAAAGACTCGCGTTCTCAGGGATCAGTTTATGTTCGCGAAGTTTAGCAGTCGTACATAACAATCGCCAGTCGCGATCTTGTACAGGAAGGCTCCCAAGAACTTCAGCTGTCTCCCTGCGAGTCGCGTCGAGTGAAGGGCGAGATGGTCTATCTGCGAAAACAAAAAAGAGCGAGTTAGCTTAAAACCTCAAAGTAGCTTAGAAAATGTCTAAGTCAGGAAACATGCGACATACTAGGTCGACGGCTAAAGTCAGTCCTAATCCCTGGGACTTTGAATATGTAGAACCACTTTGATTTCCAATCTCCCATATTAGATACCATGCCTTCTACCCCGTTAATTTTAGAAGTCGCCCATTTGCTGAAACAATAGAAACCATTGTGAAGGCCTACGCTTTTTATATCGTAGAAGTAGCTAAACTCTTCTACCGAGGGAGCCCTATGTACATACTCCATATACATCGCATAAAAAGCCAGGGTTGTGCGATAACTGTTGGGGGTTAGCTGGAAAGGGTCATAACGTTTGAGGATAGCCGCGATAAAGGGATGGAAAGGGACTGATACCCCACATCGGAGAATGGGTATTGATATTACCACATCCTCTGTGGGAATAATCGCTGGATTGGTAACAGGAAGGTGCGCCCTCTGAGTCGGCTTGGGTCGCAAAGAAGCAAGTCGCAACAGGTTTAGCCTCGTAAAGGTGGTGAGGTCCGATTTGGTAACTCTCGAAACCAAATCCTCGTACGAGAAAGGCTCGTTCAGCTGGGTGTCGTCCACCGAGTCAGTACCGCTCCCTTCTGCCTCTTCCTCCTCCTCGCCTGATTCGCGAACTGGGCCCGTCCAGCCCTCATCCGTCTCCTCGACCTCGACGTCAGGAGCATGCCTCGAGTGAATAAGATAATCGCGGGCTGACACCGTAGACTCATTGTAACGAATATCGATGGCCCCTGGTTCAGCGAGCTCCTGTACCATTCTCTCGATGTCTGCGGAAGACATCAGACCTAATTCTATACCCACAGTGGGTGCGATTTCCTCTTCTGAGATCGAAGTCAGAATAAAGCTCTCTTCCTCCTGGTCATCGTCACCGTCGAATGCGACGCCTCGCGAGCCGAGCAGTTGACTATCCGACAGGTCGCTCATCTGAAAGATAGAAGATCTTTTCAGCGTGGTGAATGTGTGAAAACAAAATAAGTGATCTCACCCGCATGTAAACTATAAAGTCGCACCTGATAGAATGGTCCGCATTCTCGCGAATGCTGACCACCCCATCAATATGCGAGTAGAGAGAATACTAAATATGCGAATAAAAAAACATCCCAATAAATGGTCAGGAGCGCCCTAGTGACCTCAGTGACATGCGTCTCCTGGCATGACCCTGAGGTGACGAGGAGGCACCCACCATTTCAAGGTGTCTAACTAAAGTCGCAGCTTGCCAATAAGTCACGCATCCTGGGCCAAGCGATATACCTCTAGAAACGACTGGGAGAAACTCAGTGACTCAAGGGGCATGCGTTCTCAAGCATGACCCTTAAGTTACTGAGGTACTCCCACCGTTTCGGGAAAATCTACTAGCCAAAGAGTACGCTCATTAGAACATTAATGCATGTCGTAAATGGCTGGGTGTATCACATTATCTCAAGGGGCATATAACCGCGTATATGACCATTAGAATACTGTGACACATCCACCATTTGGAAACTCAGTTAATGTTCTCGCGACTAAATTCACAGTGTACAAAATCCTAAAAGATCTAGGCAACAATCAAAAGTAAGTAAGTCTCACAAATATGCGAGTATTCGAAGTGTTCATCCGAGTACCCGCGAGTATTCAAAGCATGAAACAGTGCCTATTCAAATATTTCTTATACCGTATGCGGTTATGCCAATTTACAGGTCATTCTCTATGAAATTACCCAGGTTTTTACCTAAAAAACATAGCCTCATACATACCCTCTACAAACATTCATTCTTAAACCACCCTCATGCATATTAAAAACCCAGAAAATAGTGTTCCCACTCAAACAGAAAACGGAATGCAGTGAAGTTTCGAAAACAAACCTTTACTTTTGGAAAATCTGTTCCCACGATTCGTCCTTGACAACACTAAGAAATTTTTGGTAGGTTTTCTCTGAAAGAGAAAGGTGAAAAAACTGGGCAATTTATGAAGATATTTTTGGTAGGTTTTCTCTGAAAGAGAAGAAACAAGGAATTTTTGAGGAAGTTAAAGAAAATGACGGAAAAAGGGATTTTTGGTTCGAATCAGGGGGTTTAAATACCCAAATCCCTCATTAATTGGGATCGCGACACGTGGCAATTGGAAGGCCTAGAGTCGCCCAATCCAACGGCCAAAGATGGCCACGCTTACACAGAAACCGAAGAGTTCTGTGACGTGGCATCATAAATGCAATAAAAGTAATAATTACAGCCGTCATTTTTCGAAACCCTCGAAGGGACAACCAAAGGTCACCTCCTTGTGACAACCTTTCACCTGTCTCTCGAATATAGTTTCCCTTCGTGACCGCATCTGTCACATCACGAATCTAGGGGCATGTGTTATAGTGAGATTTCTCTCACCTAAAAACTCGAGACTAGACCCCTATTTAGAGGACACGTATATTCAGATTTCCCAAAGAAAGCTGAGATGTCCCTGAGGGACTCCTCGAAGTTCCAAACCTCGCTTAAGATAGAATCAGCGAGAGGTAGCGAGCATGACCGAAGTCTAATCGCATCCGAGACAAGAGAGTAGCTCGCATATATCGAACTATATGCGAGTATCCTTCCCGTGTCCATGTATAAACTAGGAGAACGACTCTCCGTAAATGCGAGTTGGTCCTAAGACCCCTGCAGCTTTTATAAAGTAATATAGACTGGCGTGTCTATAACAGGCCGTCATGCGATGTCCACAAAAGGCGACTACCTAAGGACGCAGACATCCTAAACATAAACGATAAACCCGCGAGTTTATCATCAGAATATGAACAGTCAACTCGCAGATTTGGAAGACGCATGCGTTGATAAACTTAGTAACTGTCGTTCATTTATTAATGTTAACGTTGTTTAGTTAATTATTGTAATTCAATGTGTAAAAACGGATTGACAATGAATGCAATCCTTGTATAACTAATTGGGCACCTGCTTTGTATATAAAGGGGTGATCCACCGTGAAATGGCACCTACGAAACTCTTGCTACAGTGGACTAAGCAGACCGTGATCTGACTGAACCACTATAATTCTTTGTCTCTTTGTTATTTCCAGTTTTTGTTAATCATTTCTCATTCCCAGCTTGAGTACTCGCCATTTTAGGTTGAGTACTCGCACCTGTTCTTCACGTAAATTTCTTCTTGTCATTAATAATATCATATAATCTAGTGTTGCGAAATTTACTCGACAACAGCTATTAAGGCATACCACACGAACAGACAAAAAACAGGCCAAAAGTAAAACATCCTAACCCAAAGGGCAGGTCCAAAAAGAAAAAAAGAGGATGCACCAAAAAAGAGCATATGTATAAACATCCTGACCCAAAGGACAGGTCCAAAAAGGAAAAATATGAGCATAAAAAAAGATCATATATATATAGAAATCCTGGCCCTAAGGGCAGGTAAAAAAAAATATATAAATATATACAAATGGCCCGGGGATAGGCCTTAACTATTGTTTCCCCTCAAAAAATAAAACAGCTATGTAAAAAAAAAAGATTGTCTTAAATAAAAGAATATTAGCTGTAAATAAAAAAAAAAAGAGATAAGAAAAATATGGGTTGTATTCGGAACGACCTAGTCAATTCGAGGAGGAAGGCGAGGACCAATGCGCGCCTCCAGCATGGCGTCAAGCTTCTTCTTCTTCTCCCGGAATTTTCCAATCATCTCCGCAGGTTTTGGGTAGAAGTCGAGCTTGATACTCTTGCCATTTGTCGACCAGGCCATGTAGACGCCATCATCAAAGCGCTTGATGCAACGATTGGAGGAGACAGGAGAAAGGAGCTCATCTTTCTTAGCCTTCTTCGAGGCTTGGTCTTTGAAATCCTTAAGCTCCTTAAGCTCCACGGCCAAGTTAGCCCTGGACTCCAAGTCAGCCTGGTGCAATTCCTCTAAGGACTTCACCTTGGCAGCCATTTCGTCTAAGGCCTCCCAAGCCTCCCGGAGCTCGCGTTTGGCCTTGGCGACAACCTCGCCCTCCGCCCTTAGTGCTTCTCGGTGCTTGGCCTCCAGCCTATCCCGCTGAAGGACCTCCTCTCAGATCATCAACTCCGCTTGGGCTTCCCTTTGCTTGGCCTCTTCCTCGAACTTGGCCTTAGCAAGGGCCTCCCACCACGCAGCCCCATCTTGGAACGCCCGCCTTTCAACAGACAGGTCCTGGAGGATCTTCACGACTTCGTCTATGCCCCCCAATTCGGACAAGACGAAGCCGTGATTAACTATGTTTTTGGAAAGGCGGCCGGCCTCTGCAGCAAGCTGCAAAGGGAAGCAAGAGTGAGTAAAGGCTTTAAGAAAAATAATGAAAAAAGAAGTAAATCACAGGATACTTACCACAGTCAAGGAGTGGCTGAGATCCTGAACTTGAAAGACGGAGTTCATGGATCCACAAGCAGCGAACCGCTTAGGCGCACACCGAGTTAGCTGGGAGACGTACTCGCCGGTCATCTTCGCGGAAAAAGGAGCCATGGTAGGCCTGAGGAAACGATTGAACCAGTCCATCATGGGGTCCAGGTTTAGATCCCACGGGTTCTGGTAGTTTTGATCGTTAAGGGAATTTTGCATCTCCTGTCACAAAATCCTCCTCAAGGCCTCCACCTCAGCACGCCCCCGGGAGTACTCGTCCATGGCATAATTGTACTTGGCTATCTGAAGCCCCTGCCTCGCCTCATCTCCGGGAACCGGAGTCAGCACAATGTTAGGAGGCACTGCAAACTCCTCCACCTCGGGAGGGATCCCGGAATCACAGCTCAGGGCCGGAATGTCCACTCTCCGCGGCCATTTGGGTGTTTGCTCAGCCCCCATCTTGCCTTTGCACTTGCAGAGCAGAGCAACCTCTTGCTCTTCTTCACTTTCTTCAACTTCCCCAGGAAGAGCTCATTGCTCTTCTTGACCTTCTTTAGCTTCTTCAGGAAGTACCTCCTCCTCATCCACTAAGTCAATAATGTTTGGAGGGGCACGTGAAGAAGCCTTCATGGGGGTGACCATCTGGGAAGAAGTTGGAGGAAGGGAAGCATCGGGACTGTGAGCTCCGGTAAGGGTGGCCAAGATTGCCTCCATGGGATTAGCTGCTGCAACAACAGAACAGAGTTAAGTGTTAGAATATCTGTGAAAGCAGTAAACACTTAAAAAGCAATCAAGCTAGTCCTACACTGACTCTCTAATTCGGCCATAGCAAAGTCCCAAATCTTAATACTGGCTGCATCATCCCCTAGATAGCTGTCCGAGGGACGGAACCAGTTAGAAGAAAGATAGGCGGAAGGATCAATGGGAACAAGCACCGGAGGTCCAGAACCCATCCAGGACCGACCTAAACAATCTCCTAAGTTGGAGAAATAATAATCCTTTGCATGATCCCTCCATCGGGTCGAGGGCATCCTAAATCTAAGGAGACGTTCATCGAACCCTACAGGCCTAAGGCTAGCATATTCGCGAACAGGAGGGACGTAATGTATTGTTAAAGGGAACTTAGCAGAGCCGGAAGTGCTGGCGTCAGGAGCCCCCGTATTCGGCACCTGGACGGTAGGCCTTAGCCTAGGAGCCCTCTTCTCAACCGGGCTCCCAATGCGAAGTGGTCTCCCGGCAGCCGTCTAGCTCCTCCTCTCAACCGGGCTCCCAACGCGAAGGGGCCTTCTAGAAGCCGCCTGGGCCTTAGTATAAGCCTACTCCTGGGCCTTCCGGTAGAGGTACTCTTATTGCTTCTTTTTGGCAGTGGCAATAATCTCATCCCGGAAGGTCTTCTCCGCAGCCGGGACCGTTACGTTCGGGCAGATAACCTTGGAAAGGTTGGAGTCCTCCACCGACTGGTGCCCCAGGATCAGCTTAGCCTTTCGGTAATTCTCTGTCGTGACCAAACCTCCGACGTCGAGATCCTGCCTATCATAAGTTGCAAAGGTCTTGGCCCGTTGGAGGAAGAGCTGAGTAGGCGCGGTCCGCTCATACGGAGGGATCCTAACCCACTCCGATAGAAGCTTCAGGTGCTCCACAACTCGGAACCCGGTGGAGAAGAAGAAGCGATGGCGATACTCCTTGACGTGTTTTTGCTAATTAAAACGGACTGCACCCTCGTTCAAAGGGTGCGCCCGGAAGCCGTAAAAACTGTCCTTAAGTTTGTCCCCCGGGCAGAATAAAAAATAAATAAGCCTGAAAGCAGGCGGTAAGCTTGTGGAATAAGTTGGTATGGCGCAAGGCCGACGAATACAAGGAAATTAATGAAATAATCCTGAAGGGGAAGCATAGCCCCAGTCATCAAATGCGGCTGGCTCCAAGCTCCGAAGCCTCCGTAGTTGTGATTGGGCGTCTCCGCATCACGGGGCGGCCGGTGGTACGTCCTGGACGTCGCAGGTTTGATACCGGCCACCTCCACGATGTTCTCCTGTTGGTGAGGGTAAGTTAAAGTAGAGTGAAGCTCGGCCGCTTCCCATCCCGTAGCACGAGGTCTATACCCCTCCTGGGCGACGGGACCCACCATCACTTCTTCCATGGTCGCCAAACGCTTTCCTCCCTTCTTGGACGACTTGGAACCGTATGTAGACATTTTGGTTCTGAAAAAGAGTAAAAACTCTAGCAGTCAGGCCCCATACCAAACCCTAGATCAAAAAAGGGAATGGGGGTCCCCTCCGGACGCTTGTCAACAAGAAAGCCTTAGAAGGATTTCCTGGACAAAAGTCGGGTGCAAGAATCTCACAGATATTGACATTACACATAAGAGAAGAAAGGAAAAGAAAGAGAAAGGGCAGAAATCGAGAAAGACAAAGCCTTCTCTGTGCCCTTGAAGGCCATCACGCAAAAAGTAAATGGGCCTTTACAAAAAAAAACTAATGTAATGTGCAAAATAAGAGTGACCCAAACACCAGAGACAAGAAATCTAAGCGTATTACGCAAAAACTCAAGGCGAAACATTCCCAGAAACTTCAAACATTAAACCCAGAAACACAGATGAACAGTAAAGCATGCCATGAACACAAATAGTAATGTGAGGGGTGCGAAAAACTTACATAAGGTGTTGGAACTTGGGGTTGCTGTTGATCGACGAAGAAATGTAGACTTACAGTAACGAACAAAGGGTGATAAGAAACCTGTAAGTGTTTGAAGGTTTTCTGGTCTAAGGGTTTCTTTCTCTCTCAAAAACTCGAAGAAATTTGGCGAAAGTATGAAAGTAACCAAATGAAGGAAAGGTCGTGGCTTTTATAGGCAAGGGTGCATGTGGAACAGGCACAATCACCTACCAATCGAATTGTTGGGGAGGTGCACGATTCGAATTCCTAAGATCCAACGACTAAATTGATTTGTAATTAAGGCGGTGGAAACGTTTGAGTATCCGTCTGACACCCATTAATGCGTCGTATCAATTAATGGGCATGAAACGAATCAACGCCTGCAAAAAGTGAATTGTTGCAATGATGGTGATCATTAAATACACCTTCACACGCCCGAAGCACGTGCTAGGAAACCGAGGAGTCAACCGAAGGCATTTGAACAAGCCTTGATTCATTTTTCAAATAAACAAGGCTTGGGGGGTAAATGCTGCCCCTGATTTTGCCCAATATACGTGGACCAACCAGACAGGGACACGTGGACCAAAAGATCTTAACATTTGAATTAATTTCTAAGTCTTTATAAAGAAAGGCAGCATCCGGGATCTGCCTCTCGGAGAAGGCATACGAAGTCCCCTATGCTCCCGGAGGCCTAAGTAGCATCAAAGCATCTCTGGGAGGTGTCAGGCTTCCCCTGAGCAGTCATCTCGCATTTAATGCCGCATGGGAGGAAACGTGTTGGGGCTGCCACATGCAATAAAGTCTGACGACACAACCCTCGATTTGCACCTACAAGGCTATGACCACTTAAGTCTATTGACGGCTACACTACGAAGAGTCACATCAGTCAAAAGGCAATAAGGACATTCCACATAAAAGCCCTACACCACCTAGGGATTTGACCATGCATTACCCATGGTATATTCATTGGGAACACCCAACTTTATTGATAGTTAAAGAAATACATGTACTATAATTCTGGGAATCACCCCACCAAAAACACTATAAATACCCCCTCAAAGCTCATTAATGAGGTCGAGAATTTTGGGTTGCATAAGTGCAAGAAGAGTAAATACTCACCAAGAACATTCTCTGTATTTAATACACTGATAAATACACAGACGTAAAAATCCTTCTCTTAATTTCTTACAGCTCTTTAATCTTCTATTATTTTATTGGGTACCGAAAACGTCAGTCAACACTTATTAATATAGATCAGAAATAACATTTAATGTTGCATGGTTCACATGATATATTTCATGATTATTTACATAATGTATGAATTCTATTTAAGTCCAGAACATATCAATTTGTTAATGATTATAGTGTTGTCAACACAGTGGAATATAATCTTAATTATATGTTCGAAAGTTTACTTCCTGATTTGTCAGAACACTAGATTTAGACTGACATGGTATAATCAGTGATAGGTATTCTTACACCTTAAATAAGTGTTATGTCCTTTCTAGGACATTGGCAAAGTTTACCAGCATCAGATGTATGGAGTATACATCGGAAGGGACCGATATTGAACTTTGATTAGATATATTAGAATTTACCGTAATATCTATTCAATTCAATTTCACCTGTTGATCCTAGATCAAATGATCTTAATCCTGATATGATTAGGTTCAATCTCAAGAGTGTTATTCGTGTTCTTTGATTTGTTAGTTAAGCCTACTTTTGGGTGAGGGAGATACGTACATTTTGGGAACACGGTAGTGCAATTGAGTGGGAGCGCTAACATAAATACGGAATCTATAGCTTCCATCTGGCAATAGAAAGTAAAGGATGATTTCCTTCGAGCTTAACCAAACGAAAATAAATGGTGGAGATCTCATTTCACTTAGCTGAAATATCATTTATACAGGGTTAAGTGTTTTAAGGATAAAATACATTGTAGGGTGTTACGGTAATTTAATCCCTTTACAGTTTAAATCATCTATATAGAGGATCATTGATCACATTAGGGTTATAACAATGGATAACTAATGAGGTGTCTATATCGTGGAACATATAGAGCGTTCTATACTGAGAGTGCAATTCTAAGTGCTATGCGTGGATTCAACGAAGAATTAATAAGTCAGTGAATTTAAGATATAAATTCTTGATCTACTTATTGGAAGCTCGGATATATAGACCCATGGTGCCCATACTAGTTGAGACCATACTACTTGTAAGACTCAGTTAATTTATTTTCATTAATCAATTATAATTCTAAAGTTAGACTATGTCTACTTTGTGAATTTTCACTAAGCAAGGGCGAAATTCTAAAGAAAAGAGATTCTAGGTTTATTTATTAATTAAGAGACTTTATATGTCTAATTAATAAATATATTAAATGACAATATTATTTAATAATTAATTTTTAGTTATTAAATAATTAGAATTGACATTTAAATGGTTGAATTTGAAAATTGGTGTTTTTGAGAAAATGAGATGCAGAAATGATAAAACAGCAAAATTGCATAAGTGAGGCCCATTATCCAACGCCCAAGGCCGGCCACACTTATAGGCTTTTATCATTTATTTTGTCATTATTTTAATGCCAAATAATTCTAACTTAAACCTAGGTGGTTACCTATAAATAGATAGTGATGGCTCTCATTCACACTTATCTTTGTGAACTTTGTGAGATGAAATTGAGCCTCCTATTCTCTATAGCCGAAACCACCTTCTCTCTTCTTTTCTTCTCTAAATTTCGAATTCCTTGAGTGAATGAGTGAGTGCCCACACAAATCAAGTGGTATATCAATCATAGTGTGTAAGACTGTGGAAAATCAACCAACAAGAAGGAGAATCAGCATCAAAGGAAGGAGAGAAAGAGATCCATGTTCAGATATTGATAATGCTCTGCTACAGAAAGGAATCAAGAGCTAGATATCTAAACGAAAGGAGTCATTATATTCCGCTGCACCCAATGTAAGGTTTCCTAAACTTTATATGTGTTTATTTCATTGTTTTAGAATTCATATTAGGATGTTAATGAAACATACTTGTTAGTAAATCTAGATCCTGGTAAAAGATTTCCAACATTAGTGTGGTGGGATATGGTGTCCATGATACATGATGTTACTACGATGACCTAGGAAAAGTTCCAGGAACTTTTCAATGCCAAGTACTATAATAAGGCCGTCAGAAGTGCCAACAGAAAAGAGTTCACCCACCTGACCTAGAAAGAAAATATGAGTGTTACTTAGTACACAACGCAGTTTGACCGGCTGGCGAGATTGGCCTCAAGAATTGTGCCAACCGATTTCAGTAAAAAGGAGAAGTATCTAGATGGATTAAATGTGAAGATTCAGTTGGGTTTTATGCCCTAAATAAAACTCCATTTCAATGTAATCCATTTTATTCAACATCAATAAAGAAACAGAAGTGTTTTTCATTCATTTGTGTATGTTTTGGTTCATCTTATCAATTGCTTGTCTATTTGATTTATAAATTCATCTAAAACCCTTTTCACATACTTGATCCTGTTTATTGTGTTGTCAACACATTGGAAAGTAAACATGACTATGTGAATAAAGTTTCCTAATTTATTAGACACAGGGTTTTACTGATATGATAATCGACAATAGAGTTTACTTACATTTGGAGAAATGCTATGTTCTTTCCGGAGCATTGGTTAAAGTAAAGCTCAGGTTGGATGCATGGAGTATGCATCAGAAGGGACCGATATTGAACTTTGACTTAGATTTATTAAACTTACCGTAATATCTATTCAAGTCAATATCGCCTAGTTGATCCTAGAACAAATGATCTTAATCCTATTATGATTAGGCTCAATTTCAAGAGGCTATTCGTGTTCTTTGATTTGTAATTTAAGCCTACTTTTGGGTCAGGGTGATACGTACATTTTGGGAACACGGTAGTACAATTGAGTGGGAGCGCTAACATAAACATAGAATCTACAACTTCTATCTGGCGAATAGTAAGTAAAGGATGATCTCCTTCGGGCTTGACCAAGTGAAAATAAATGGTGGAGTAATCATTTCACATAAACTGAAATATCATTTATACGGGGTTAAGTGTTTTAAGGATAAAATACATTGTAGGGTGTAACGGTAATCTAATCCCTTTACAGTGTAGATCATTCATATAGAAGATCATTGATCAAATTAGGATTATAACAATGGATAACTAATGATGTGTCTATATGGTGGAACATATAGAGCATTCTATATACTGAGAGTGCAATTCTAAGTTTTATGCTTGGATTCAACGAAGAATTAATAAGTCAGTGAATTTAGGTTATAAATTCTTGATCTGCTTATTGGAAGCTCGGTTATATAGACCCATGGTCCCCCCACTAGTTGAGATAATATTGCTTGTAAGACTCATATAATTGGTTTTGATTAATCAATTATAATTCTCAAATTAGACTATGTCTATTTGTGAATTTTTCACTAAGTAAGGGCGAAATTATAAAGAAAGAGTATTAGGGGCATATTTATTAACTATGATACTTTGTATAGTTCAATTAATAAATATGATAAATGAAAATATTATTTAATAATTATTTATAGTTATTAAATAGTTAGAATTGGCATTTAAATGGTTGAATTAGAAAATTGGCGTTTTTGAGAAAATGAGATGCAGAAATGATAAAACTGCAAAATTGCAAAAAGTGAGGCCCAAATCCATATTGCCTAGGACGGCCACTTTTATAGGCTTTATTATCTGATATTTTCATTATTTTAATGCCAAAAAATTCAAACCTAACCCTAGTGGAATGCTATAAATAGATAGTGAAGGCTTCAGGAAATTTACACTTAACTTTCACACTTTTCCTTCAGAAAAAAACCTGAGCCTTCTCTTTCTAAACCCTAGCCGCCACTTCTTGCTCTTCTTCTTCCTTGAAATTTCGAAACCTCTTAGTGATTAGAGTAGTGCCCACACACATCAAGTGATACCTCAATCATAGTGAGGAAGATCGTGAAGAAAGACATTCAACAAGAAGGAGTTTCAACACTAAAGAAGGAGAGAAAGAGATCCAGGTTCAGAGCTAGATAATACTCTACGACAGAAAGGATACAAGGGTTAGAGATCTAAACGGAAGGAGTCATATTATTCCGCTGCACCCAATGTAAGGTTTCTAATACTTTATATGTGTTTATTTCGTAATCGTTTTAGAAGTTCATATTTAGGATGTTAATCAACATACTTGTGAGTAGATCTAATGTCCATGTAAAATAATTTCCAACAACTGGCCTTAGAGCCATGGTAATTGATTTGCTTGCATGAAATTTAGACTTAAAACGATTTGTTCGTGTTTTGGATGGTATCATCTTTTTTTGAGTGTTGTTTGATGATTGATTGATGTTTGTGAATTTTCGTGAAAAATAATTGAATATCTGTTTCTGGAATTATTTTTTTTTGGATAGTATGAAAAAAATTAAGCAATTTACTTTTGTACAGAACTCAATTTCGATTTAATTTGAATTAGTTATGATTTTTTGAAGTTTTGAAAAATATTAGGTGACAACACTCACCCACGCGCGCAGGAATCCTTGTTTCTCGGTCGTGTGCGGGTTCGGACAGCCCCTTGTCCGAGATTTCTCGGTCGTGTGTGTGCTTGGGGCTGGGCTACGCGCGCGTAGATGCTGCTTGCAGCATCCGTGGGCGTGTCTTTCAGCCCATTCCGCCCGTGTGCATGCCTAGGATGGTATGCATTGCATACCATCCGTACTGAATGCATTTTTTTCATTTTTCTTCGATTTTTCATGCTATTTCATGGAATTAACTTCCGATTTTTTGTGTAGTTTTGTATTTAGACATTTACTATTGGTGGTTCGATTCTAAATATCATAATTAAATTAATTAATTTTTTTTTAAAATTAATTTATGATATTAGTGTAATTTGAATTTGAAAATAGTAAATATCTATCTTTTTTGCTTAATTATCTATCTTATATCTTATCTTATTTTTAAATTTAAGGTTAGATTTTAAATTTTAAATTTAAATATATTTTTTAAATAATTTGACCTTATTTATATTTAAAATAAGATAACAATAATCATGTAATTTTAAATAGAAGTAAGATATTTTGCTAACTTTTAAATTTTGTTATTTTATTTATTTAAATTAAATCATATAATCTGAAAAAGATATTTTATTATATTATTATTTTTCGAAAATAAATATTTTTTATTATTTTTTCGAAATTTAATTATTTAAAATTAAATAAATCCTACATCCAACTATCGAGCTAACCTTGTTGCAGGAGTATGTGTTTTAGCTTGTTTCTAAGTTTTATAAAACCTATTATTTCTTGATTCCAAATAGCCATGGTTAACTTGTTGACAGATCCAATGAACTGATTTTAACTCATGGTTCCCTTGGTCAAGTAAATAATTTGTAACAGGTAAAATTTACAATGTTGTTTCATCTGTGTATGACCTAGCAACATGATAGGATCAATCCAAATGTGTGCCTGTGTGAGCATATACGTTTAATTTTGTTATAGATGCATATAGGTTGTTGTTGC
The DNA here is from genome assembly GCF_029168945.1 of Cannabis sativa. Lineage (NCBI taxonomy): Eukaryota > Viridiplantae > Streptophyta > Magnoliopsida > Rosales > Cannabaceae > Cannabis > Cannabis sativa. The sequence continues at coordinate 5,007,147 of NW_026870043.1, read as the reverse complement.
TAAATGAAATATCATAGTTTTTGATAGATTTTATTTAGGCCCATTTAGTTTTTGGGCCTATTCAATTAATAACAGTTGTTCATTTTAAGTTTAAATTCCTCTCTTTTCGGCCTTGTGTGAGAGGTTGGAGCCATAGTAGTGGGTACGACATACTGAACCCAGCCCCCCTCACATGAACTACCGCAATTGTGAAGGCCCTTTTGCCTGATTTGAATAACTGTACTAGGTTAATTAAATTAGTTTAACCTAATAAAATTGATTAGCAACATAATTAATTTAATTTTTTTAAAATTAATTTAAGAAAACCATAGTTTAAAGAATTTTATTCTACGCTAAACTATATGTATTTTCTTGTATTTAATTAAATATAGAATTATAACCATCTAGATTCTTTCTGAAGCTTAATTTAAATTTCATTAAATATTCCTATTTCAGTTGATATTTAGTTATCTCTAACTAATCAACTTAAATCTGAATATCTTTTGGATTTAAAATTTCAAAATTAAGTTGAGGAATTTTAGGAATTGGTTATTAAGATTCTTTAGATATTTTTTAAGTTGATATTTTTTCAAATATTAACTTAAAATAGAATATTTTCAAATTAAGTGGTTACAACTTAATTTTTGAAATTTAGTTAAATTTTAATTTGAAAATATTTAAGTTCTAGATTTTTTCTAATACAACTTAAATTAGATATTTTTTCAAATTTTGTGGAAAAGATACTTAGTCAGATGAGATATTTTCTAGATAGTTATTTCTAGACTACTTATTATTTCTAATATTAAATAGGAAAATATTATACATTGTGAAATTAATTATTTAAATAATTAATTTTGGTACAATTTATTTTTAGTATATTTTTTCCTAGTATTAAACTAGAGATTAATAATTAAGCCTTCTCTACACTTAATTATTTATTTCTTGCATTTAATACATTTAATTAAATTTAAAATTAGATATCTAAGTTGATTTTTATCATGATACTTAAATATTTCTTTTTCATGACACTTAATTAAATAGAAAATTATTTTTAGTTGAAATTTATTTTTTCAACTTAAATTTAAATAATTTTCAAAATATATTTTTCCTTTATTTTATTAATCAATTTTCGAAATTGCATTTCATAATGCAAGATGATTTTGAATTTATCTTGAAAAATAGATTAAGTTGTAAATTAATTATTTATTTTAATTAATTCTTGGACCAACTTAAATCAATGATTTTTTCATTTATTGATTAATTTGAAATAAATGAATCAAAGTATATTATTAGAAATTGAATTAATTAGTCAAAGAAAAATCTAGATAGGTGATATTTTTGCTTGAATAAGTATTTCGAAATATAAAGTTTTTATACTTTCTCTTTCAAAATACAATAAATATGTTCTCATGAAAATTTATTTTGAGTTGCAAATTATTTTAAATTAATACAACTCAAATAATTTTTTTAAATATTTGTATATCAAAATTACTACTGAGATGGAAATAATTCAATTTATTTCAATCACCATCTAAGTATAATTTTATAAATATTAAATTAAATTCTAATTTAGAATTTTAATTCTAAATTCAATATTTAATGAATATATTTTTATTATAAATAATAATGAAAATACATTTTAAAGAATGAGCTTTATTATTAAGATATTCGATCTCCATTGTTGGTTTTACATAGCGTTTGTTTTAGTGACTAATCCTCCCTAATGGAGGAACGTTCATTAGCAAGTTTGCACCGTTTAATCTCGAAAGATAAGTAGCTTTGTAAGTGTTTTATATGGTATTGATCATCCTAATGGTGGCGACTGTATTTCACTTGCAAAATATGAAACAATGGTAGAAGCTCATAAGATAGAATAGCCTTGACTCTCGCCTTAACGGGACAACGCTGGATTCCAATCTTGATCGAACAAAAGGTTGCTAGAATGTTTAACATTTTATATGAGCTGACAACTCTATTCAATGGATGGTAGCTTTGACTCTCGCCTAAACGGGACGCTGATATCAGTTTGTTGAAAACCTTAGAAATTATTTAGGATTGCAAGTTTTAGTATTTTTACTTGTCATTCCTACTTGCTATATGTTTAATAATTTCTGAATTGTGTATGAATTTATATTGAACCATGTTATTTCTGTTATCAAATTGTAGTTTAATTTCGAATCTTCATTGTTGGTCTAACTTGGTTTGTTTATCTAATGAGATAAATCCCTAATGGATTTTCACCATTAGACATACATAATAGTGTTAGATCTCGAAAGATAAATATTGTATATGCAACATCTAGCTGTTCATCAATTGATGACACCTTAGACAAGTATTTTTACAATATGAAACAAGAAGATTGTATAAATAAGATTACTTTGTCTTTTGCTAATCGAAGCATCGTTGAATTCTTATTTAAACAACGAAATTATCCTAATTCCTCTTAGCTTATTCATTTCGAATTAGCTCCATAACATATCATTGGATGAATGGTCTATAAATCATTTCATGTCATTCTATTTTCTCTTAAGAAATTAAATGACGCATATGATTATAATCCCGAAATTCTATTCCAAAATGATCTAAATCCTCAATCTTAGAAATCTCTTACTTGTATGGGCAAATCTGACTTAGAGTTTAAATTGGTAGTGGTGGTCCAAGAAAGAATTACTCATTATATTTGGTATAAATTTAAATCTTTGACTTCAAATTTTAGATTCCAAATAATTTTTTTTAATACAGTTTCACTTTCACAAGTGTTTAATAACCATTTTCTATCAATGGATTCAAATTGTATACAATATGAGTTTAATATTCTGTGACCAGGATCCACTTGCACTATTCTATGAACTCATGGAAGTAACTAAACCTAAGTCATCAAAAAGACACAACCACAATTTTATTAATCTGTGGCATTTGTATCTTGTTCATAGTGGTTTTGACAAGATCAATCTCTGCAAAGAGTTTATATGCCAATATCCACTGAAAGTTGTTCATCTCATTCGTAGATCGATGTACATTCAGGGGTGGATATGAGTTTTTCGTTGTATTCTTAAAACGATAACTCTAGATTATACCTTATGCAAAGAAATTTGAAATGTTTGAAAAATTTCTGATTTCTAGAAATGGTGGAACACCATTAAGGTAAGTGGTTAAAGATCTTGCGAACTGATAGTGGTGGAGAAATAGTTAGTAGATATGCAGTTCAAAGATCATTAAATTGATTTTTGAATTATATCCAAACTTACCTCCCCAGAAATTTCGATTTGCATATTGATGATTAGTTACTAGTTGTTGCTTAAGACCTTCTATGGTAATACAATTTAAAAATGATGTAATGGTTGTATACTTAATGTAAATCATTACTAGATTCATGGATGACCTAATCAAAATCTTTAGAAAAGCTAGAACTGTTAAGCATGGTTTGCATGTTTGTTAGCTATTCTAAGTGATTAGGAGTGGACCATCCCATAGTCAATAGATAAGAAAGTGTTGTTTAAACAAATACTACTTTTCTAAGAAAATGACTAAGTCTGAAAAGTAGCAAATAAAGGAGATATTTTTTTTCTTGATTCCAAAAGTGTTCTATCTTCTTATTTGACTTATGATGATCCCACTGCCTCTGTTGTCTTGTCACAACCGAAGAGATCAATACCATTTAGTTTTCTTAGACATAATTCACGGTACCTTGTCATAGTGGGAGAGTTTCTAGGAACTAACCTTCTTATGACTTGGAAGACACTAGTGATTAAAATCCATTGTGAGTTTAAACAAGTAATGGATTGTCAAGATAAGAAACTAAGAAGAAAAGCCAATAGAACTATGGTTTAATCCATTCACATGGAGTAACCTAAACTTTCTATTACAAGGACATAAAAGGAAATTTTGTGTATAAGTCTATTTACTTGCATTTGGAGAAATGTTATTTTCTTTCCAGAGCATTGGTTAAAGTAAAGCTCAGGTTTGATGCATGGAGTATGCATCGGAAGGGACCGATATTGAACTTTGACTTAGATTAATTAAACTTACCGTAATATCTATGCAAGTCAATATTGCCTAGTTGATCCTAGATCAAATGATCTTAATCCTGTCATGATTAGGCTCAATCTCAAGAGGCTATTCGTGTTCTTTGATTTGTTAGTTAAGCCTACTTTTTGGTCAGGGTTATACGTACATTTTGGGAACACGGTAGTGTAATTGAGTGGGAGCGCTGACATAAACATGGAATCTATAGCTTCTATCTGGCGAATAGTAAGTAAAGGATGATCTCCTTCGAGCTTGACCAAACGAAAATAAATGGTGGAGTACTCATTTCACATAAGAGAAAATATAATTTATACAGGGTTAAGTGTTTTAAGGATAAAATACATTGTAGGGTGTAACGGTAATCTAATCCCTTTACAGTGTAGATCATTCATATAGAGGATCATTGATCAAATTAGGATTATAACAATGGCTAACTAATGGTGTGTCTATATTGTGGAACATATAGAGCATTCTATATACTGAGAGTGCAATTCTAAGTTCTATGCTTGGATTCAACGAAGAATTAATAAGTCAATGAATTTAGGTTATAAATTCTTGATCTGCTTATTAGAAGCTCGGTTATATAGACCCATGGTCCCCCCACTAGTTGAGATAATATTGCTTGTAAGACTCATATAATTGGTTTTGATTAATCAATTATAATTCTCAAATTAGACTATGTTTATTTGTTAATTTTTCACTAAGTAAGGGCGAAATTGTAAAGAAAGAGTATTAGGGGCATATTTGTTAATTATGATACTTTGTATGGTTCAATTAATAAATATGATAAATGACAATATTATTTAATAATTATTTATAGTTATTAAATAGTTAGAATATGCATTTAAATGGTTGAATTAGAAAATTGATGTTTTTGAGAAAATGAGATGCAGAAATGATAAAACTGTAAAATTGCAAAAAGTGAGCCCAAATCCATATTGCCTAGGCCGGCCACTTTTATAGGCTTTATCATCTGATATTTTCATTATTTTAATTCCAAATAATTCAAACATAACCCTAGTGGAATGCTATAAATAGATAGTGAAGGCTTCGGGAAATTTACACTTATCTTTCACACTTTTCCTTCAGAGAAAAACCTGAGCCTTCTCTTTCTAAACCCTAGCCGCCACTCCTTGCTCTTCTTCTTCCTTGAAATTTCGAAACCTCTTAGTGATTAGAGTAGTGCCCACACACAGGAAGTGATACCTCAATCATAGTGAGGAAGATTGTGAAGAAAGACATTCAACAAGAAGGAGTTTCAACACTAAAGAAGGAGAGAAAGAGATCCAGGTTCAGATCTTGATAATACTCTGCGACATAAAGGATACAAGGCTTAGAGATCTGAACGGAAGGAGTCACATTATTCCGCTGCACCCAATGTAAGGTTTCTAATACTTTATATGTGTTTATTTCGTAATCGTTTTAGAAGTTCATATTTAGGATGTTAATAAGCATACTTGTGAGTAGATCTAAGATCCTGGTAAAATAATTTCCAACAGATTCGACATGATTTGATGATTACCACCGACGACAGAACCACCTATGCTGAAATGGTGGAAAAGGCACTGCGAGCTGAGGGCGCAGTTGGATGCATGAAAAAGTCTACTAGGACTCCAGTGGTTGGCGGGGCTCCTACCCCTCCTGCATCAGGCTTTAGTAGGGGAGGTAGTGGTTCGGCCATGGATCAGAAAAGGAAAGCATCCACTGCAACTGGTGGCTCAGGTCAGAACAAAGAGGTTCCGGGGGAACCAGGGTCGAGGTAGTCGCCAAGGTTGTTCTGAGACCCGATACACTTACTCAGAGTTCCCCAGTTGTAAAAGGCACCATCTGGGGGAGTGTAGAGGACAAGGGTGCTTTCAGTGTGGCATGCCAGGGCATTACAAGAAGGATTGCCCCCAACTCAGAACCGAAGCACCAAAGGATCCAGCGAAACCCACTCCAGCAAGGGTGTTCGCCATTACTCAGGCTGATGCAGAAGCCAGTCCTTCAGTGGTGAGAGGTCAGCTCTCGGTCGACAACTCTTTTTACTCTGTATTGTTTAACTCTGGGGCCACTCATTCTTATGTGGCAACCAGAATCTTTAGTAAATTGGATAGACGACACGATAGTTACGAATTAGGGTTTGGAACCCTATTACCTGGCGGAGAGTTAGTTATCTCCAAAAGGTGGATTAGGTCTATCCCAATCAGAATTGACGATAGGGAGTTAAGTGCTGACATAATAGAAATGAGCTTAGTAAATTTTGATATCATACTGGGAATGGATTTCTTACCTAAATATTCAACAAGTATTGACTATAAGAGGAAGATGGTAATCTTCCAACAAGAAGGATAAGAACCGTTTGTTTTTGTCGGTTCGGTTCAGGGATCTCGGATCTCGGTGATTTCAGCCTTATCAGCTAAGGAATTTTTGTGTGATGAATGTCTAGGGTTTTTGGCCATGGTATTAGACACCACTTGGCCAGACTTTGTTCGACCAAAAGACATCAAGGTGGTTCGGGAATTTTTAGATGTTTTTCCGGAAGAACTTCGGGGTTTACCACCTCAGCGGGAAATTGATTTTGTTATTGATTTAGCACCTGGAGTGGAACCAGTTTCCAAGGCTCCTTATAGAATGGCTTCAGCTGAACTTAAGGAATTAAAAATTCAGCTCCAGGGGTTACTTGACATAGGATTTATTCGGCCTAGTGTATCTTCCTGGGGAGCTCCATATTGTTTGTCAACATGAAATATGGGTCTCTAAGAATGTGCATCGACTATTGAGAGTTGAATAAGCTAACAGTCAAGAATAAATATCCTTCACCTAGGATCAATGATCTTTTTGATCAACTTTAGGGGAAGACGGTCTTTTCAAAGATTGATCTCCGATCGGGCTATCATCAGTTGAGAATCCGAGAGGAGGACATTCCAAAGACGGCTTTTCGTACTAGGTATGGACATTATGAATTTCTAGTTATGTCGTTTGGACTAGCCAATGCTCCTGCAGCATTCATGGACTTGATGAATAAGGTATTCAAGGATTTCCTCGATATCTGTGTGATTGTGTTTATCGATGACATCCTTCTGTACTCTCAATCTGAAGAGGAGCATGAGCTACATCTCCAAATGGTTCTGTAACGGCTTCGAGAACACAAGCTTTATGCTAAATTCAAGAAATGTGAATTCTGGTTATCTCACGTGTCCATTCTAGGGCATATTGTTAGCAAGGATGGGATCAAGGTTGATCCAGGAAAGATAGAATCCGTTAGGGATTGGCCGAGGCCGAAAACAGTGACAGAAGTCAGAAGCTTCTTGGGTCTAGCCGATTATTATCGTCGGTTTGTGGAAGGGTTTTCTAAAATCTCAACACCCTTAATCGAGCTCACCAAAAAGAATCAGTGTTTTATATGGTCAGACAAATGTGAAGATTCAGTTGGGTTTTATGCCCTAAATAAAACTCCATTTCAATGTAATCCATTTTATTCAACATCAATAAAGAAACAGAAGTGTTTTTCATTCATTTGTGTATGTTTTGGTTCATCTTATCAATTGCTTGTCTATTTGATTTATAAATTCATCTAAAACCCTTTTCACATACTTGATCCTGTTTATTGTGTTGTCAACACATTGGAAAGTAAACATGACTATGTGAATAAAGTTTCCTAATTTATTAAACACAGGGTTTTACTGATATGATAGTCTACAATAGAGTTTACTTACATTTGGAGAAATGCTATGTTCTTTCCAGAGCATTGGTTAAAGTAAAGCTCAGGTTGGATGCATGGAGTATGCATCAGAAGGGACCGATATTGAACTTTGACTTAGATTTATTAAACTTACCGTAATATCTATTCAAGTCAATATCGCCTAGTTGATCCTAGAACAAATGATCTTAATCCTATTATGATTAGGCTCAATCTCAAGAGGCTATTCGTGTTCTTTGATTTGTAATTTAAGCCTACTTTTGGGTCAGGGTGATACGTACATTTTGGGAACACGGTAGTACAATTGAGTGGGAGCGCTAACATAAACATAGAATCTACAACTTCTATCTGGCGAATAGTAAGTAAAGGATGATCTCCTTCGAGCTTGACCAAGTGAAAATAAATGGTGGAGTAATCATTTCACATAAGCTGAAATATCATTTATACGGGGTTAAGTGTTTTAAGGATAAAATACATTGTAGGGTGTAACGGTAATCTAATCCCTTTACAGTGTAGATCATTCATATAGAAGATCATTGATCAAATTATGATTATAACAATGGATAACTAATGATGTGTCTATATGGTGGAACATATAGAGCATTCTATATACTGAGAGTGCAATTCTAAGTTTTATGCTTGGATTCAACGAAGAATGAATAAGTCAGTGAATTTAGGTTATAAATTCTTGATCTGGTTATTGGAAGCTCGGTTATATAGACCCATGGTCCCCCCACTAGTTGAGATAATATTGCTTGTAAGACTCATATAATTGTTTTTGATTAATCAATTATAATTCTCAAATTAGACTATGTCTATTTGTGAATTTTTCACTAAGTAAGGGCGAAATTATAAAGAAAGAGTATTAGGGGCATATTTATTAACTATGATACTTTGTATAGTTCAATTAATAAATATGATAAATGAAAATATTATTTAATAATTATTTATAGTTATTAAATAGTTATAATTGCCATTTAAATGGTTGAATTAGAAAATTGGCGTTTTTGAGAAAATGAGATGCAGAAATGATAAAACTGCAAAATTGTAAAAAGTGAGGCCCAAATCCATATTGCCCAGGACGGCCACTTTTATAGGCTTTATTATCTGATATTTTCATTATTTTAATGCCAAAAAATTCAAACCTAACCCTAGTGGAATGCTATAAATAGATAGTGAAGGCTTCAGGAAATTTACACTTAACTTTCACACTTTTCCTTTAGAAAAAAACCTGAGCCTTCTCTTTCTAAACCCTAGCCGCCACTCCTTGCTCTTCTTCTTCCTTGAAATTTCGAAACCTCTTAGTGATTAGAGTAGTGCCCACACACATCAAGTGATACCTCAATCATAGTGAGGAAGATCGTGAAGAAAGACATTCAACAAGAAGGAGTTTCAACACTAAAGAAGGAGAGAAAGAGATCCAGGTTCAGAGCTTGATAATACTCTACGACAGAAAGGATACAAGGGTTAGAGATCTAAACGGAAGAAGTCATATTATTCCGCTGCACCCAATGTAAGGTTTCTAATACTTTATATGTGTTTATTTCATAATCGTTTTAGAATTTCATATTTAGGATGTTAATCAACATACTTGTGAGTAGATCTAATGTCCATGTAAAATAATTTCCAACAACTGGCCTTAGAGCCATGGTAATTGATTTGCTTGCATGAAATTTAGACTTAAAACGATTTGTTCGTGTTTTGGATGGTATCATCTTTTTTTGAGTGTTGTTTGATGATTGACTGATGTTTGTGAATTTTCTTGAAAAATAATTGAATATCTGTTTCTGGAATTATTTTTTTTTTGGATAGTATGGAAAAAATTAAGCAATTTACTTTTGTACAGAACTCAATTTCGATTTAATTTGAATTAGTTATGATTTTTTGAAGTTTTGAAAAAAATATTAGGTGACAACACTCACCTACGCGCGCAGGAATCCTTGTTTCTCGGTCGTGTGCGGGTTCGGACAGCCCCTTGTCCGAGATTTCTCGGTCGTGTGTGTGCCTGGGGCTGGGCTACGCGCGCGTTGATGCTGCTTGCAGCATCCGTGGGCGTGTCTTTCAGCCCATTCCGCCCGTGTGCATGCCTAGGATGGTATGCATTCCATACCATCCGTACTGCATGCATTTTTTTCGTTTTTCTTCGATTTTTCATGCTATTTCATGGAATTAACTTCCGATTTTTTGTGTAGTTTTGTATTTAGACATTTACTATTGGTGGTTCGATTCTAAATATCATAATTAAATTAATTAATTTTTTTAAAAATTAATTTATGATATTAGTGTAATTTGAATTTGAAAATAGTAAATATCTATCTTTTTTGCTTAATTTTCTATCTTATTTTTAAATTTGATTATATCTTATCTTATTTTTAAATTTAAGGTTAGATTTTAAATTTTAAATTTAAATTTTTAAATAATTTGACCTTATTTATATTTAAAATAAGATAACTATAATCATGTAATTTTAAATAGAAGTAAGATATTTTGCTAACTTTTAAATTTTGTTATTTTATTTATTTAAATTAAATCATATAATCTGAAAAAGATATTTTATTATATTATTATTTTTCGAAAATAAATATTTTTTTATTATTTTTTCGAAATTTAATTATTTAAAATTAAATAAATCCTACATCCAACTATCGAGCTAACCTTGTTGCAGGAGTATGTGTTTTAGCTTGTTTCTAAGTTTTATAAAACCTATTATTTCTTGATTCCAAATAGCCATGGTTAACTTGTTGACAGATCCAATTATCTGATTTTAACTCATGGTTCCCTTGGTCAAGTAAATAATTTGTAACAGGTAAAATTTACAATGTTGTTTCATCTGTGTATGACCTAGCAACATGATAGGATCCATCCAAATGTGTGCCTGTGTGAGCATATACGTTTAATTTTGTTATAGATGCATATAGGTTGTTGTTGCTAAATGAAATATCATAGTTTTTGATAGATTTTATTTAGGCCCATTTAGTTTTTGGGCCTATTCAATTAATAACAGTTGTTCATTTTAAGTTTAAATTCCTCTCTTTTGGGCCTTGTGTGAGAGGTTGGAGCCATAGTAGTGGGTACGACATACTGAACCCAGCCCCCCTCACATGAACTACCGCAATTGTGAAGGCCCTTTTGCCTGATTTGAATAACTGTACTAGGTTAATTAAATTAGTTTAACCTAATAAAATTGATTAGCAACATAATTAATTTAATTTTTTAAAATTAATTTAAGAAAACCATAGTTTAAAGAATTTTATTCTACGCTAAACTATATGTATTTTCTTGTATTTAATTAAATATAGAATTATAACCATCTAAATTCTTTCTGAAGCTTAATTTAAATTTCATTAAATATTCCTATTTCAGTTGATATTTAGTTATCGCTAACTAATCAACTTAAATCTGAATATCTTTTGGATTTAAAATTTCAAAATTAAGTTGAGGAATTTTAGGAATTGGTTATTAAGATTCTTTAGATCCTAGGTAATGGATATTTATTCTTCACCGTCAGCTTGTTCAATTCCCTGTAGTCGATGCACATCCTCATAGATCCATCCTTCTTCTTGACGAATAAAACCGGGGCTCCCCAGGGTGACACACTGGGCCGAATGAACCCTATGTCAAGCAACCCTTGGAGCTGAACCTTTAATTCCTTAAGTTCAGGCGGAGCCATTCTATACGGGGCTTTGGAAACCGGTTCCACCCACAGTGCCAAGTCAATCACAAAATCAATCTCCCGCCGAGGTGGTAACCACGGAAGTTCTTCGGGAAAAACATCCAAAAATTCCCGAACCACCCTGATGTCCTCTGGCCGAATGGTATCTGGCCGAGTGGTGTCCACCACCACGGCCAGAAACCCTAAGCACCCGCCGTGCAACAATTCTCTCGCTGACATAGCCGAGATCACCGGGATCCGAGATCCCTTAACTGAACCAACAAATACAAACGGTTCTTCACTTTCCTGTTGGAAGACCACCATCTTCCTTTTACAGTCAATGCTCGCCGAATATTTAGATAGGAAATCCATTCCTAAAATAATATCGAATTCGACTAAACTCATCTCTATCAGATCAGAGCTTAACTCTCTACCATCTATCCTGATCGGCATAGACCTAATCCACCTATTAGAGATAACCAATTCTCCGCCGGAGTAACGGGGTTCCAAACCCCGATTCATATCTATCATACGGTCTACCCAATTTACTAAAGACTCGGCCGCCACATAAGAATGTGTAGCCCCGTAATCAAACAAGACGAATATAGCGAGTTGTTAATAAAAAGCTGACCTGTGACAACTGATGGGCTGGCATGCATCGGCTGCGTGATAGCGAACACCCCGGCTGGAGTGGGTATCGGCTGGAGCTCTCGGTGCCTACGGTCGGAGCCGGGGACGATCCCTCTTGAAGTGTCCGGGCATGCCACAATGAAAGCATCCCTGACCTTTGCACTCACCCCGATGGTGCCTCTTGCAGCTAGGGCACTCGGGATAGGAGAATCGGGTCTCGGTACCACCGGACGACTCCTCTCGTTCGGTTCCCCGGAACCTCTTGTTCGACTCGAGCCACCTGGAAGCGATGGGTGCTCTCTTCCTCTGATCAATGGCCGAACCACTACTCCCCCTGCTATAGCCTGATGCAGGAGGGGTAGGAGCCCCGCCACTAACCGGAGTACTGGCTGATTCTGACATACACCCCACTGCGCCCTCAGCTCGCAGTGCCTTCTCCACCATCTGAGCATAGGTGGTGCTGTCGTCTGTGGTGATCATCAAATCATGCCTAATCCTGGCATTCAACCCGTCCAGATACTTCTCCTTCTTGCTGAAGTCGGTCGGCACAATTCCCGAGGCTAACCTCGCCAACCGATCAAACTGAGTAGTATACTCGGTGACGCTCATATTCTCACGCTGGGTCAGGTGAGCGAACTCTTTCCTCTTGGCGCTTCTGACCGCCTCATTGTAGTACTTCGCGTTAAAGAGTTCCTGGAACCTTTCCCAGGTCATGGTGGTGACGTCATGGATCTGAGACACCATGTCCCACCATACCAGGGCGTCCTCCTGGAACTTAAATGTGGCGCACACCACTCTATCGTTGCCGGTGACACCCATGAAATTCAGAATCTTGGTGATCACCGTCAGCCATTGCTCGGCTTGCATTACGTCCGGACCTCCCAGGAAAACCGGAGGTGCTTGCTTCCGGAACCGCTCATACAGAGGTTCCAATCTATGGGCTGCCACCACTATCTCGGACTGGGCAGCAGGGGCAGGTGCCACTGGAACTACGGGTACAGGAACTGCAGGAGCACCCTGCTGTCTCAACCTCTGAATCTCGAGATCTTGTTCTTCGATCCGGGCTTGCATTTCCGCAAACCGCAACTCCCAGTTCGGGGCTCCCTGATCGGCTGGGGGAGCCTGGGCAGCCTGTGGTGGGTTCTCATCACCCCGACCACGAGCCCTGCCTCGGGGACCTCTACCTCGGCCCCTAGCAGGTGGGGGAAACTGAGCTCCCTGTCCTTGATTCGACCCTACGGAGTTGCCCTGACTCCTGGTAGTCCGCCTGGCGTCCATCTGATTAGAACCGCCTGCGAAACCAAGAGTTGGCATATCAGGTCGTATTCAAGGAGAGCTTACTAATGCCGCTTAATTTGGAAATTAAAAACGAAACATGCGCCTATCCTACTATCAGGCTACTAACATGATTCCTAACAGGCTTTTCTTTTTCATAACTGAATAAAATAAACTACTAAAGCAATAAAGGCTTACTGAACCGTGAAACGAGCTAACTGCTGATGATGATTGTACATGTCGTGACGATCTTCGGAAGACAACCTGGCGGCTCTGATACCAAATTGTAACACCCTAACTACCTTAGGCGTATTACGTGATTTTTAAACGTACTGTGCAGCTCGTTGCTAATCAACGAGGTTTATGGAAAAACGTGATTAATTAAAATTTTGCTTTTTAATTGAACTTATAAAACAATATTACAAAAGACTCGGGATCCCGATTAGAAAATTATTTACAAAAGTTTTAACTGTTTAACTATTACATAAAATAAAGGTCGTCTAACGACCAGTTACAAAAAATTCAGCCTTGCTGTCCCGAGGATCGTACGCTCCAGGCCTAACCGCCGCGACATGTACAATCTCATAAGCTCGCTCACGGTCCATCAGCTACAGCCTTGCCTTTACCTACACATAAACGTAAACTGTGAGTCGACAGACTCAGTAAGAAAAGCATAATAATACTCATACATAATTCTAACTGCCGTGTCCAACACGATACTGAGTCGCGCTACTGCCATGTCCAACATGGTACTGAGCCACTACTGCCATGTCCAACATGGTACTGAGTTTTGAACGTTCACAGGGACGGTACTATTGACAAGTATCCTCCTGATCGGTCGAACCGGTCATACTCCGGCTGTTGGTCATACTCCAGCCTGTACCGACGGGATAGGTCAATAGCACGGAACCACCAACCAAATGTCCGCCTGATCGGTCGAACCGGTCATACTCCGACTGCTGGTCATACTCCAGCCTGTACCGACGTGACAGGGTTGGATGGTTCGAAGCCTATATACATAACTAATGTAATCTAGCAGGCTTCCTACATGCACGCTAAACATGTAATCTACATATGCATACTGTTATACTAATCTTACCTGGATTCCGAATTCAGGTGTGCCGGTCAACCTGACTGGAACTGAAGCTGAGTGGCGGACATCGGCTCCTAAACCATAAAAATCACAACGCTATAAGTGACACGCTAAATCACTTCCCGGGGACTTAAACTAGGAACTAAAAGTTTCCCTATCGATAAAAAGCATGGCAATACCCCTTAAAACATAAAAACGAGGAAAAACACGGGTTCTGAAAATTCCCCAACCGGTAGACCGGTTGCCCAACCGGAATTCCGGTTCTGGGAAATTTAGGACCCTCATCCGGAATTCCGGTTGCACAACCGGAATTCCGGTTCCTCGCAGGAATTTTTTCAAAAATTCATAACTCGATCAATTCTAACCCAAATCATACAAGATCTTCCAGACCTGTTCTATATGCCCCAAATAACCATTCAAAGGCAACAAAATCACCCAGAACTCACAGAATCACAAAACACCATTAAAGACCAAGCTTTGAGTTCCAAAACTCAAACTTGGTTAGAATCCACTAACATGCAATCAAACTAGATCAAGCCTACATAATTATGCATAACTAAGCCTCTGAAAATGAAAACAATCAACTACAGCAAGTAATTTACAGATTCAACATACATTTTCAAAATTCATGCTCTTGAACTAAAAACTCCAAAACTTGAACAACACAACTAGCATGCCTTAAAACCTATACAATCCATTCAATTAGAACTTAATCAAGCTTCTGTAAACAACAATTAAACACAACAACAACATACTCAAATAATCATGCATTTACTCAACATTTTACATCAAAATCTCAAGAATTTAAAGGAGGAAGAAGATGAGCTAACCTAGCTTGCAAAGGACCTTAAGAGGAGATGAATTAACAAGCAAGAATCAAAGGAGAAAACCAGCTCCTTGCTGCTCAAATGCTTGGCCCAAAATAGAGGGGAAAGAAAGAGAGAGTGTTTTCTTTTTCAAAGTTTTTTCTAATTTTGCTAAGTGTTGAATTTTGTGAAAAAGGAATAAAAATCACATAACTTATAATTAATCCATTCCAGCCAAATAACAATTAAAAATAAACATTTATTTCCATTTAATCAAGTCACATAAGACAAAACACTAATGGGGCAAAAAGACCAATTTGCCCCTCCACCATAAAATCACATAAATCATACTAAAGGGGTATTTTTGGGACATTCTAAATTCCCGGCCATTCCCGACATTCCCAATGTCTAAAACCCGTCCCCAAACTGCTAACATACTAAGTTGTGATTTCTACTGAGCCAAACGCCGAGTTCCAAAATACTGGGCACCGGAAATGCAACATATGAAAAGTACTGAATAACATAACCATGCATTTCTGAATTCCATAAATAACAATAATAAATTATTTAAATAGCTATAAATAATTTCATAATTAAACATAAACAACTGCTAATTTCCAAATTAACTAAGCGGGCTTTACATCTTGCGAACTGATAGTGGTGGAGAAATAGTTAGTAGATATGCAGTTCAAAGATCATTAAATTAATTTTTTGAATTATATCCAAACTTACCTCCCAGAAATTTTGATTTGCATATTGATGATTAGTTACTAGTTGTTGCCTAAGACCTTCTATGGTAATACAATTTCAGAATGATGTAATGGTTATATACTTAATGTAAATCATTACTAGATTCATGGATGACCTAATCAAAATCTTTAGAAAAGCTAGAACTGTTAAGCATGGTTTGCATGTTTGTTAGCTATTCTAAGTGATTAGGGGTGGACCATCCCATAGTCCATAGATAAGAAAGTGTTGTTTAAACAAATACTACTTTTCTAAGAAAATGACTAAGTCTGAAAAGTAGCAAATAAAGGAGATATTTTTTTTCTTGATTCCAAAAGTGTTCTATCTTCTTATTTGACTTATGATGATCCCACTGCCTCTGTTGTCTTGTCACAACCGAAGAGATCAATACCATTTAGTTTTCTTAGACATAATTCACGGTACCTTGTCATAGTGGGAGAGTTTCTAGGAACTAACCTTCTTATGACTTGGAAGACACTAGTGATTAAAATCCATTGTGAGTTTAAACAAGTAATGGATTGTCAAGATAAGAAACTAAGAAGAAAAGCCAATAGAACTATGGTTTAATCCATTCACATGGAGTAACCTAAACTTTCTATTACAAGGACATAAAAGGAAATTTTTTGTATAAGTCTATTCAATGGACTTAACAAGACTTCATGCTCCTAGTATTATAGGTTTAAGTTTATCTAAACCTATGGCTTGTGGTATACCTGGTAATTACTTACTCTAATGCAAGCAACTTACTTTAGTAAGATGCTGAAGCATTTTCTTTCTAATGGCAATCTATTGAAGCTTCACAACTTCCTAGGCATAGATTTTATTTATCTAAGGAAAAGTCTCAACTATTCCAGAAAAGATAAAGCCATGAAAGAATTTCTTATATCAACAGTGAGAGGTCTCAGATATGCTTTAGTATGCCTTAGACCAGACACCTGCTGCTGAGTGGGAGTAATGAGTAGGTATCAGATTAATCCAGGAGAAGAAATTGGAAGAAAATCAAGTAAATCTTAAGATTAAGAAGAGGAACTATATGTTAGTATATAAGGGTGTATTTAAAACTCTTAGACTACACCACATAGAATTTTGAGATTTGCCTTTGTCCTAGAAAATCTTTCTGATAAGATGGTGATTACTCTGGGGGTGGAATAGTGATTTTGGAGAAGTGTAAAAACCTATCTGAAGTCTCTAGGTCTACCTGAAAAGGACTGAATGTTAAAGTTGCAGGAAAGGTACTTATTCAGTCTAAGGAAAGTTCTATACAACTGTGGCACAGTTCTAACAAGCCTTAACTACTAGTGTTAATTTCCTGATTAACCAAAAGTAGTAGCTAAAGGTATAGAATGCAGTATCCCAAAAAAGTAGACATATAGAGAGGAATTTCACATTATCAATGATTTTGTGATTAAGGGAGAGTAATGGTGGAGAAAAGGTTGTGTTTAAATCAACCTTTCAGATCCTATTACGAGGAGTTTACTACTACTATACTTGATTTGTATATCAAGGTGTTGAGATTACTTGAAATGCACTTTTTGTTATATATTAGTGCAAGTGGGAGTTTGTTGGGTTTTATGCTGTAAATAAAACTCCATTTCAATGTAATCCATTTTATTCAACATCAATAAAGAAAAAGAAGTATTTTTCATTCATTTGTGTATGTTTTGGTTCATCTTATCAATTGCTTGTCTATTTGATTTATAAATTCATCTGAAAACCTTTTCACATACTTGATCCTATTTACTTGCATTTGGAGAAATGTTATTTTCTTTCCAGAGCATTGGTTAAAGTAAAGCTCAGGTTTGATGCATGGAGTATGCATTGGAAGGGACCGATATTGAACTTTGACTTAGATTAATTAAACTTACCCTAATATCTATTCAAGTCAATATTGCCTAGTTGATCCTAGATCAAATGATCTTAATCCTGTCATGATTAGGCTCAATCTCAAGAGGCTATTCGTGTTCTTTGATTTGTTAGTTAAGCCTACTTTTTGGTCAGGGTTATACGTACATTTTGGGAACACGGTAGTGTAATTGAGTGGGAGCGCTGACATAAACATGGAATCTATAGCTTCTATCTGGCGAATAGTAAGTAAAGGATGATCTCCTTCGAGCTTGACCAAACGAAAATAAATGGTGGAGTACTCATTTCACATAAGAGAAAATATAATTTATACAGGGTTAAGTGTTTTAAGGATAAAATACATTGTAGGGTGTAACGGTAATCTAATCCCTTTACAGTGTAGATCATTCATATAGAGGATCATTGATCAAATTAGGATTATAACAATGGCTAACTAATGGTGTGTCTATATTGTGGAACATATAGAGCATTCTATATACTGAGAGTGCAATTCTAAGTTCTATGCTTGGATTCAACGAAGAATTAATAAGTCAATGAATTTAGGTTATAAATTCTTGATCTGCTTATTAGAAGCTCGGTTATATAGACCCATGGTCCCCCCACTAGTTGAGATAATATTGCTTGTAAGACTCATATAATTGGTTTTGATTAATCAATTATAATTCTCAAATTAGACTATGTTTATTTGTTAATTTTTCACTAAGTAAGGGCGAAATTGTAAAGAAAGAGTATTAGGGGCATATTTGTTAATTATGATACTTTGTATGGTTCAATTAATAAATATGATAAATGACAATATTATTTAATAATTATTTATAGTTATTAAATAGTTAGAATATGCATTTAAATGGTTG
Organism: Cannabis sativa; assembly: GCF_029168945.1. NCBI lineage: Eukaryota > Viridiplantae > Streptophyta > Magnoliopsida > Rosales > Cannabaceae > Cannabis > Cannabis sativa. The sequence continues at coordinate 4,988,540 of NW_026870043.1, read as the reverse complement.
AATTAGAAAATTGATGTTTTTGAGAAAATGAGATGCAGAAATGATAAAACTGTAAAATTGCAAAAAGTGAGGCCCAAATCCATATTGCCTAGGCCGGCCACTTTTATAGGCTTTATCATCTGATATTTTCATTATTTTAATTCCAAATAATTCAAACCTAACCCTAGTGGAATGCTATAAATAGATAGTGAAGGCTTCGGGAAATTTACACTTATCTTTCACACTTTTCCTTCAGAGAAAAACCTGAGCCTTCTCTTTCTAAACCCTAGCCGCCACTCCTTGCTCTTCTTCTTCCTTGAAATTTCGAAACCTCTTAGTGATTAGAGTAGTGCCCACACACAGGAAGTGATACCTCAATCATAGTGAGGAAGATTGTGAAGAAAGACATTCAACAAGAAGGAGTTTCAACACTAAAGAAGGAGAGAAAGAGATCCAGGTTCAGATCTTGATAATACTCTGCGACATAAAGGATACAAGGCTTAGAGATCTGAACGGAAGGAGTCACATTATTCCGCTGCACCCAATGTAAGGTTTCTAATACTTTATATGTGTTTATTTCGTAATCGTTTTAGAAGTTCATATTTAGGATGTTAATAAGCATACTTGTGAGTAGATCTAAGATCCTGGTAAAATAATTTCCAACAGATTCGACATGATTTGATGATTACCACCGACGACAGAACCACCTATGCTGAAATGGTGGAAAAGGCACTGCGAGCTGAGGGCGCAGTTGGATGCATGAAAAAGTCTACTAGGACTCCAGTGGTTGGCGGGGCTCCTACCCCTCCTGCATCAGGCTTTAGTAGGGGAGGTAGTGGTTCGGCCATGGATCAGAAAAGGAAAGCATCCACTGCAACTGGTGGCTCAGGTCAGAACAAAGAGGTTCCGGGGGAACCAGGGTCGAGGTAGTCGCCAAGGTTGTTCTGAGACCCGATACACTTACTCAGAGTTCCCAGTTGTAAAAGGCACCATCTGGGGGAGTGTAGAGGACAAGGGTGCTTTCAGTGTGGCATGCCAGGGCATTACAAGAAGGATTGCCCCCAACTCAGAACCGAAGCACCAAAGGATCCAGCGAAACCCACTCCAGCAAGGGTGTTCGCCATTACTCAGGCTGATGCAGAAGCCAGTCCTTCAGTGGTGAGAGGTCAGCTCTCGGTCGACAACTCTTTTTACTCTGTATTGTTTAACTCTGGGGCCACTCATTCTTATGTGGCAACCAGAATCTTTAGTAAATTGGATAGACGACACGATAGTTACGAATTAGGGTTTGGAACCCTATTACCTGGCGGAGAGTTAGTTATCTCCAAAAGGTGGATTAGGTCTATCCCAATCAGAATTGACGATAGGGAGTTAAGTGCTGACATAATAGAAATGAGCTTAGTAAATTTTGATATCATACTGGGAATGGATTTCTTACCTAAATATTCAACAAGTATTGACTATAAGAGGAAGATGGTAATCTTCCAACAAGAAGGATAAGAACCGTTTGTTTTTGTCGGTTCGGTTCAGGGATCTCGGATCTCGGTGATTTCAGCCTTATCAGCTAAGGAATTTTTGTGTGATGAATGTCTAGGGTTTTTGGCCATGGTATTAGACACCACTTGGCCAGACTTTGTTCGACCAAAAGACATCAAGGTGGTTCGGGAATTTTTAGATGTTTTTCCGGAAGAACTTCGGGGTTTACCACCTCAGCGGGAAATTGATTTTGTTATTGATTTAGCACCTGGAGTGGAACCAGTTTCCAAGGCTCCTTATAGAATGGCTTCAGCTGAACTTAAGGAATTAAAAATTCAGCTCCAGGGGTTACTTGACATAGGATTTATTCGGCCTAGTGTATCTTCCTGGGGAGCTCCATATTGTTTGTCAACATGAAATATGGGTCTCTAAGAATGTGCATCGACTATTGAGAGTTGAATAAGCTAACAGTCAAGAATAAATATCCTTCACCTAGGATCAATGATCTTTTTGATCAACTTTAGGGGAAGACGGTCTTTTCAAAGATTGATCTCCGATCGGGCTATCATCAGTTGAGAATCCGAGAGGAGGACATTCCAAAGACGGCTTTTTGTACTAGGTATGGACATTATGACTTTCTGGTTATGTCGTTTGGACTAACCAATGCTATTGCAGCATTCATGGACTTGATGAATAGGGTATTCAAGGATTTCCTCGATATCTGTGTGATTGTGTTTATCGATGACATCCTTCTGTACTCTCAATCTGAAGAGGAGCATGAGCTACATCTCCAAATGGTTCTGTAACGGCTTCGAGAACACAAGCTTTATGCCAAATTCAAGAAATGTGAATTCTGGTTATCTCACGTGTCCATTCTAGGGCATATTGTTAGCAAGGATGGGATCAAGGTTGATCCAGGAAAGATAGAATCCGTTAGGGATTGGCCGAGGCCGAAAACAGTGACAGAAGTCAGAAGCTTCTTGGGTCTAGCCGATTATTATCGTCGGTTTGTGGAAGGGTTTTCTAAAATCTCAACACCCTTAATCGAGCTCACCAAAAAGAATCAGTGTTTTATATGGTCAGACAAATGTGAAGATTCAGTTGGGTTTTATGCCCTAAATAAAACTCCATTTCAATGTAATCCATTTTATTCAACATCAATAAAGAAACAGAAGTGTTTTTCATTCATTTGTGTATGTTTTGGTTCATCTTATCAATTGCTTGTCTATTTGATTTATAAATTCATCTAAAACCCTTTTCACATACTTGATCCTGTTTATTGTGTTGTCAACACATTGGAAAGTAAACATGACTATGTGAATAAAGTTTCCTAATTTATTAAACACAGGGTTTTACTGATATGATAGTCTACAATAGAGTTTACTTACATTTGGAGAAATGCTATGTTCTTTCCGCAGCATTGGTTAAAGTAAAGCTCGAGTTGGATGCATGGAGTATGCATCAGAAGGGACCGATATTGAACTTTGACTTAGATTTATTAAACTTACCGTAATATCTATTCAAGTCAATATCGCCTAGTTGATCCTAGAACAAATGATCTTAATCCTATTATGATTAGGCTCAATCTCAAGAGGCTATTCGTGTTCTTTGATTTGTAATTTAAGCCTACTTTTGGGTCAGGGTGATACGTACATTTTGGGAACACGGTAGTACAATTGAGTGGGAGCGCTAACATAAACATAGAATCTACAACTTCTATCTGGCGAATAGTAAGTAAAGGATGATCTCCTTCGAGCTTGACCAAGTGAAAATAAATGGTGGAGTAATCATTTCACATAAGCTGAAATATCATTTATACGGGGTTAAGTGTTTTAAGGATAAAATACATTGTAGGGTGTAACGGTAATCTAATCCCTTTACAGTGTAGATCATTCATATAGAAGATCATTGATCAAATTATGATTATAACAATGGATAACTAATGATGTGTCTATATTGTGGAACATATAGAGCATTCTATATACTGAGAGTGCAATTCTAAGTTTTATGCTTGGATTCAACGAAGAATGAATAAGTCAGTGAATTTAGGTTATAAATTCTTGATCTGGTTATTGGAAGCTCGGTTATATAGACCCATGGTCCCCCCACTAGTTGAGATAATATTGCTTGTAAGACTCATATAATTGTTTTTGATTAATCAATTATAATTCTCAAATTAGACTATGTCTATTTGTGAATTTTTCACTAAGTAAGGGCGAAATTATAAAGAAAGAGTATTAGGGGCATATTTATTAACTATGATACTTTGTATAGTTCAATTAATAAATATGATAAATGAAAATATTATTTAATAATTATTTATAGTTATTAAATAGTTAGAATTGCCATTTAAATGGTTGAATTAGAAAATTGGCGTTTTTGAGAAAATGAGATGCAGAAATGATAAAACTGCAAAATTGTAAAAAGTGAGGCCCAAATCCATATTGCCCAGGACGGCCACTTTTATAGGCTTTATTATCTGATATTTTCATTATTTTAATGCCAAAAAATTCAAACCTAACCCTAGTGGAATGCTATAAATAGATAGTGAAGGCTTCAGGAAATTTACACTTAACTTTCACACTTTTCCTTTAGAAAAAAACTGAGCCTTCTCTTTCTAAACCCTAGCCGCCACTCCTTGCTCTTCTTCTTCCTTGAAATTTCGAAACCTCTTAGTGATTAGAGTAGTGCCCACACACATCAAGTGATACCTCAATCATAGTGAGGAAGATCGTGAAGAAAGACATTCAACAAGAAGGAGTTTCAACACTAAAGAAGGAGAGAAAGAGATCCAGGTTCAGAGCTTGATAATACTCTACGACAGAAAGGATACAAGGGTTAGAGATCTAAACGGAAGAAGTCATATTATTCCGCTGCACCCAATGTAAGGTTTCTAATACTTTATATGTGTTTATTTCATAATCGTTTTAGAATTTCATATTTAGGATGTTAATCAACATACTTGTGAGTAGATCTAATGTCCATGTAAAATAATTTCCAACAACTGGCCTTAGAGCCATGGTAATTGATTTGCTTGCATGAAATTTAGACTTAAAACGATTTGTTCGTGTTTTGGATGGTATCATCTTTTTTTGAGTGTTGTTTGATGATTGACTGATGTTTGTGAATTTTCTTGAAAAATAATTGAATGTCTGTTTCTGGAATTATTTTTTTTTTGGATAGTATGGAAAAAATTAAGCAATTTACTTTTGTACAGAACTCAATTTCGATTTAATTTGAATTAGTTATGATTTTTTGAAGTTTTGAAAAAAATATTAGGTGACAACACTCACCTACGCGCGCAGGAATCCTTGTTTCTCGGTCGTGTGCGGGTTCGGACAGCCCCTTGTCCGAGATTTCTCGGTCGTGTGTGTGCCTGGGGCTGGGCTACGCGCGCGTTGATGCTGCTTGCAGCATCCGTGGGCGTGTCTTTCAGCCCATTCCGCCCGTGTGCATGCCTAGGATGGTATGCATTCCATACCATCCGTACTGCATGCATTTTTTTCGTTTTTCTTCGATTTTTCATGCTATTTCATGGAATTAACTTCCGATTTTTTGTGTAGTTTTGTATTTAGACATTTACTATTGGTGGTTCGATTCTAAATATCATAATTAAATTAATTAATTTTTTTAAAAATTAATTTATGATATTAGTGTAATTTGAATTTGAAAATAGTAAATATCTATCTTTTTTGCTTAATTTTCTATCTTATTTTTAAATTTGATTATATCTTATCTTATTTTTAAATTTAAGGTTAGATTTTAAATTTTAAATTTAAATTTTTAAATAATTTGACCTTATTTATATTTAAAATAAGATAACTATAATCATGTAATTTTAAATAGAAGTAAGATATTTTGCTAACTTTTAAGTTTTGTTATTTTATTTATTTAAATTAAATCATATAATCTGAAAAAGATATTTTATTATATTATTATTTTTCGAAAATAAATATTTTTTTATTATTTTTTCGAAATTTAATTATTTAAAATTAAATAAATCCTACATCCAACTATCGAGCTAACCTTGTTGCAGGAGTATGTGTTTTAGCTTGTTTCTAAGTTTTATAAAACCTATTATTTCTTGATTCCAAATAGCCATGGTTAACTTGTTGACAGATCCAATTATCTGATTTTAACTCATGGTTCCCTTGGTCAAGTAAATAATTTGTAACGAGTAAAATTTACAATGTTGTTTCATCTGTGTATGACCTAGCAACATGATAGGATCCATCCAAATGTGTGCCTGTGTGAGCATATACGTTTAATTTTGTTATAGATGCATATAGGTTGTTGTTGCTAAATGAAATATCATAGTTTTTGATAGATTTTATTTAGGCCCATTTAGTTTTTGGGCCTATTCAATTAATAACAGTTGTTCATTTTAAGTTTAAATTCCTCTCTTTTGGGCCTTGTGTGAGAGGTTGGAGCCATAGTAGTGGGTACGACATACTGAACCCAGCCCCCCTCACATGAACTACCGCAATTGTGAAGGCCCTTTTGCCTGATTTGAATAACTGTACTAGGTTAATTAAATTAGTTTAACCTAATAAAATTGATTAGCAACATAATTAATTTAATTTTTTAAAATTAATTTAAGAAAACCATAGTTTAAAGAATTTTATTCTACGCTAAACTATATGTATTTTCTTGTATTTAATTAAATATAGAATTATAACCATCTAAATTCTTTCTGAAGCTTAATTTAAATTTCATTAAATATTCCTATTTCAGTTGATATTTAGTTATCGCTAACTAATCAACTTAAATCTGAATATCTTTTGGATTTAAAATTTCAAAATTAAGTTGAGGAATTTTAGGAATTGGTTATTAAGATTCTTTAGATCCTAGGTAATGGATATTTATTCTTCACCGTCAGCTTGTTCAATTCCCTGTAGTCGATGCACATCCTCATAGATCCATCCTTCTTCTTGACGAATAAAACCGGGGCTCCCCAGGGTGACACACTGGGCCGAATGAACCCTATGTCAAGCAACCCTTGGAGCTGAACCTTTAATTCCTTAAGTTCAGCTGGAGCCATTCTATACGGGGCTTTGGAAACCGGTTCCACCCCTGGTGCCAAGTCAATCACAAAATCAATCTCCCGCTGAGGTGGTAACCCTGGAAATTCTTCGGGAAAAACATCCAAAAATTCCCGAACCACCCTGATGTCCTCTGGCCGAATGGTATCTGGCCGAGTGGTGTCCACCACCACGGCCAGAAACCCTAAGCACCCGCCGTGCAACAATTCTCTCGCTGACATAGCCGAGATCACCGGGATCCGAGATCCCTTAACTGAACCAACAAATACAAACGGTTCTTCACTTTCCTGTTGGAAGACCACCATCTTCCTTTTACAGTCAATGCTCGCCGAATATTTAGATAGGAAATCCATTCCTAAAATAATATCGAATTCGACTAAACTCATCTCTATCAGATCAGAGCTTAACTCTCTACCATCTATCCTGATCGGCATAGACCTAATCCACCTATTAGAGATAACCAATTCTCCGCCAGGTAACAGGGTTCCAAACCCTGATTCATATCTATCATACGGTCTACCCAATTTACTAAAGACTCTGGCCGCCACATAAGAATGTGTAGCCCCAGAATCAAACAGCACTGAATATAGCGAGTTGTTAATAAAAAGCTGACCTGTGACAACTGATGGCTGGCATCTGCATCAGCCTGCGTGATAGCGAACACCCTGGCTGGAGTGGGTATCGCTGGAGCTCTCGGTGCCTCTGGTCGGAGCTGGGGACAGTCCCTCTTGAAGTGTCCGGGCATGCCACAATGAAAGCATCCACCGACCTTTGCACTCACCCCGATGGTGCCTCTTGCAGCCTAGGGCACTCGGGATAGGAGAATCGGGTCTCGCACCACCCGGACGACTCCCTCTGTTCTGGGTCCCCCGGAACCTCTTGTTCTGACTCGAGCCACCGAAGCGTGGGTGCTCTCTTCCCTTCGATCAATGGCCGAACCACTACTCCCCCGCTATAGCTCGATGCAGGAGGGGTAGGAGCCCCGCCACTAACCGGAGTACTGGCTGATTCTGACATACACCCCACTGCGCCCTCAGCTCGCAGTGCCTTCTCCACCATCTGAGCATAGGTGGTGCTGTCGTCTGTGGTGATCATCAAATCATGCCTAATCCTGGCATTCAACCCGTCCAGATACTTCTCCTTCTTGCTGAAGTCGGTCGGAACAATTCCCGAGGCTAACCTCGCCAACCGATCAAACTGAGTAGTATACTCGGTGACGCTCATATTCTCATGCTGGGTCAGGTGAGCGAACTCTTTCCTCTTGGCGCTTCTGACCGCCTCATTGTAGTACTTCGCGTTAAAGAGTTCCTGGAACCTTTCCCAGGTCATGGTGGTGACGTCATGGATCTGAGACACCATGTCCCACCATACCAGGGCGTCCTCCTGGAACTTAAATGTGGCGCACACCACTCTATCGTTGCCGGTGACACCCATGAAATTCAGAATCTTGGTGATCACCGTCAGCCATTGCTCGGCTTGCATTACGTCCGGACCTCCCAGGAAAACCGGAGGTGCTTGCTTCCGGAACCGCTCATACAGAGGTTCCAATCTATGGGCTGCCACCACTATCTCGGACTGGGCAGCAGGGGCAGGTGCCACTGGAACTACGGGTACAGGAACTGCAGGAGCACCCTGCTGTCTCAACCTCTGAATCTCGAGATCTTGTTCTTCGATCCGGGCTTGCATTTCCGCAAACCGCAACTCCCGATTCGGGGCTCCCCGATCGGCCGGGGAGCTCGGCAGCCGTGGTGGGTTCTCATCACCCCGACCACGAGCCCTGCCTCGGGGACCTCTACCTCGGCCCCTAGCAGGTGGGGGAAACTGAGCTCCCTGTCCTTGATTCGACCCTACGGAGTTGCCCTGACTCCTGGTAGTCCGCCTGGCGTCCATCTGATTAGAACCGCCTGCGAAACCAAGAGTTGGCATATCAAGTCGTATTCAAGGAGAGCTTACTAATGCCGCTTAATTTGGAAATTAAAAACGAAACATGCGCCTATCCTACTATCAGGCTACTAACATGCTTCCTAACAGGCTTTTCTTTTTCATAACTGAATAAAATAAACTACTAAAGCAATAAAGGCTTACTGAACCGTGAAACGAGCTAACTGCTGATGATGATTGTACATGTCGTGACGATCTTCGGAAGACAACACAGCGGCTCGATACCAAATTGTAACACCCTAACTACCTTAGGCGTATTACGTGATTTTTAAACGTACTGTGCAGCTCGTTGCTAATCAACGAGGTTTATGGAAAAACGTGATTAATTAAAATTTTGCTTTTTAATTGAACTTATAAAACAATATTACAAAAGACTCGGGATCCCGATTAGAAAATTATTTACAAAAGTTTTAACTGTTTAACTATTACATAAAATAAAGGTCGTCTAACGACCAGTTACAAAAAATTCAGCCTTGCTGTCCCGAGGATCGTACGCTCCAGGCCTAACCGCCGCGACATGTACAATCTCATAAGCTCGCTCACGGTCCATCAGCTACAGCCTTGCCTTTACCTACACATAAACGTAAACTGTGAGTCGACAGACTCAGTAAGAAAAGCATAATAATACTCATACATAATTCTAACTGCCGTGTCCAACACGATACTGAGTCGCGCTACTGCCATGTCCAACATGGTACTGAGCCACTACTGCAATGTCCAACATGGTACTGAGTTTTGAACGTTCACAGGGACGGTACTATTGACAAGTATCCTCCTGATCGGTCGAACCGGTCATACTCCGGCTGTTGGTCATACTCCAGCCTGTACCGACGGGATAGGTCAATAGCACGGAACCACCAACCAAATGTCCGCCTGATCGGTCGAACCGGTCATACTCCGACTGCTGGTCATACTCCAGCCTGTACCGACGTGACAGGGTTGGATGGTTCGAAGCCTATATACATAACTAATGTAATCTAGCAGGCTTCCTACATGCACGCTAAACATGTAATCTACATATGCATACTGTTATACTAATCTTACCTGGATTCCGAATTCGGGTGTGCCGTCAACCCGACCGGAACCGAAGCCGAGTGGCGGATTCGGCTCCTAAACCATAAAAATCACAACGCTATAAGTGACACGCTAAATCACTTCCCGGGGACTTAAACTAGGAACTAAAAGTTTCCCTATCGATAAAAAGCATGGCAATACCCCTTAAAACATAAAAACGAGGAAAAACACGGGTTCTGAAAATTCCCCAACCGGAATTCCGGTTCTGGGAAATTCAGGACCCTCATCCGGAATTCCGGTTGCACAACCGGAATTCCGGTTCCTCGCAGGAATTTTTTCAAAAATTCATAACTCGATCAATTCTAACCCAAATCATACAAGATCTTCCGGACTGTTCTATATGCCCCAAATAACCATTCAAAGGCAACAAAATCACCCAGAACTCACAGAATCACAAAACACCATTAAAGACCAAGCTTTGAGTTCCAAAACTCAAACTTGGTTAGAATCCACTAACATGCAATCAAACTAGATCAAGCCTACATAATTATGCATAACTAAGCCTCTGAAAATGAAAACAATCAACTACAGCAAGTAATTTACAGATTCAACATACATTTTCAAAATTCATGCTCTTGAACTAAAAACTCCAAAACTTGAACAACACAACTAGCATGCCTTAAAACCTATACAATCCATTCAATTAGAACTTAATCAAGCTTCTGTAAACAACAATTAAACACAACAACAACATACTCAAATAATCATGCATTTACTCAACATTTTACATCAAAATCTCAAGAATTTAAAGGAGGAAGAAGATGAGCTAACCTAGCTTGCAAAGGACCTTAAGAGGAGATGAATTAACAAGCAAGAATCAAAGGAGAAAACCAGCTCCTTGCTGCTCAAATGCTTGGCCCAAAATAGAGGGGAAAGAAAGAGAGAGTGTTTTCTTTTTCAAAGTTTTTTCTAATTTTGCTAAGTGTTGAATTTTGTGAAGAAGGAATAAAAATCACATAACTTATAATTAATCCATTCCAGCCAAATAACAATTAAAAATAAACATTTATTTCCATTTAATCAAGTCACATAAGACAAAACACTAATGGGGCAAAAAGACCAATTTGCCCCTCCACCATAAAATCACATAAATCATACTAAAGGGGTATTTTTGGGAGATTCTAAATTCCCGGCCATTCCCGAAATTCCCAATGTCTAAAACCCGTCCCCAAACTGCTAACATACTAAGTTGTGATTTCTACTGAGCCAAACGCCGAGTTCCAAAATACTGGGCACCGGAAATGCAACATATGAAAAGTACTGAATAACATAACCATGCATTTCTGAATTCCATAAATAACAATAATAAATTATTTAAATAGCTATAAATAATTTCATAATTAAACATAAACAACTGCTAATTTCCAAATTAACTAAGCGGGCTTTACATCTTGCGAACTGATAGTGGTGGAGAAATAGTTAGTAGATATGCAGTTCAAAGATCATTAAATTAATTTTTTGAATTATATCCAAACTTACCTCCCAGAAATTTTGATTTGCATATTGATGATTAGTTACTAGTTGTTGCCTAAGACCTTCTATGGTAATACAATTTCAGAATGATGTAATGGTTATATACTTAATGTAAATCATTACTAGATTCATGGATGACCTAATCAAAATCTTTAGAAAAGCTAGAACTGTTAAGCATGGTTTGCATGTTTGTTAGCTATTCTAAGTGATTAGGGGTGGACCATCCCATAGTCCATAGATAAGAAAGTGTTGTTTAAACAAATACTACTTTTCTAAGAAAATGACTAAGTCTGAAAAGTAGCAAATAAAGGAGATATTTTTTTTCTTGATTCCAAAAGTGTTCTATCTTCTTATTTGACTTATGATGATCCCACTGCCTCTGTTGTCTTGTCACAACCGAAGAGATCAATACCATTTAGTTTTCTTAGACATAATTCACGGTACCTTGTCATAGTGGGAGAGTTTCTAGGAACTAACCTTCTTATGACTTGGAAGACACTAGTGATTAAAATCCATTGTGAGTTTAAACAAGTAATGGATTGTCAAGATAAGAAACTAAGAAGAAAAGCCAATAGAACTATGGTTTAATCCATTCACATGGAGTAACCTAAACTTTCTATTACAAGGACATAAAAGGAAATTTTTTGTATAAGTCTATTCAATGGACTTAACAAGACTTCATGCTCCTAGTATTATAGGTTTAAGTTTATCTAAACCTATGGCTTGTGGTATACCTGGTAATTACTTACTCTAATGCAAGCAACTTACTTTAGTAAGATGCTGAAGCATTTTCTTTCTAATGGCAATCTATTGAAGCTTCACAACTTCCTAGGCATAGATTTTATTTATCTAAGGAAAAGTCTCAACTATTCCAGAAAAGATAAAGCCATGAAAGAATTTCTTATATCAACAGTGAGAGGTCTCAGATATGCTTTAGTATGCCTTAGACCAGACACCTGCTGCTGAGTGGGAGTAATGAGTAGGTATCAGATTAATCCAGGAGAAGAAATTGGAAGAAAATCAAGTAAATCTTAAGATTAAGAAGAGGAACTATATGTTAGTATATAAGGGTGTATTTAAAACTCTTAGACTACACCACATAGAATTTTGAGATTTGCCTTTGTCCTAGAAAATCTTTCTGATAAGATGGTGATTACTCTGGGGGTGGAATAGTGATTTTGGAGAAGTGTAAAAACCTATCTGAAGTCTCTAGGTCTACCTGAAAAGGACTGAATGTTAAAGTTGCAGGAAAGGTACTTATTCAGTCTAAGGAAAGTTCTATACAACTGTGGCACAGTTCTAACAAGCCTTAACTACTAGTGTTAATTTCCTGATTAACCAAAAGTAGTAGCTAAAGGTATAGAATGCAGTATCCCAAAAAAGTAGACATATAGAGAGGAATTTCACATTATCAATGATTTTGTGATTAAGGGAGAGTAATGGTGGAGAAAAGGTTGTGTTTAAATCAACCATTCAGATCCTATTACGAGGAGTTTACTACTACTATACTTGATTTGTATATCAAGGTGTTGAGATTACTTGAAATGCACTTTTTGTTATATATTAGTGCAAGTGGGAGTTTGTTGGGTTTTATGCTGTAAATAAAACTCCATTTCAATGTAATCCATTTTATTCAACATCAATAAAGAAAAAGAAGTATTTTTCATTCATTTGTGTATGTTTTGGTTCATCTTATCAATTGCTTGTCTATTTGATTTATAAATTCATCTGAAAACCTTTTCACATACTTGATCCTATTTACTTGCATTTGGAGAAATGTTATTTTCTTTCCAGAGCATTGGTTAAAGTAAAGCTCAGGTTTGATGCATGGAGTATGCATTGGAAGGGACCGATATTGAACTTTGACTTAGATTAATTAAACTTACCCTAATATCTATTCAAGTCAATATTGCCTAGTTGATCCTAGATCAAATGATCTTAATCCTGTCATGATTAGGCTCAATCTCAAGAGGCTATTCGTGTTCTTTGATTTGTTAGTTAAGCCTACTTTTTGGTCAGGGTTATACGTACATTTTGGGAACACGGTAGTGTAATTGAGTGGGAGCGCTGACATAAACATGGAATCTATAGCTTCTATCTGGCGAATAGTAAGTAAAGGATGATCTCCTTCGAGCTTGACCAAACGAAAATAAATGGTGGAGTACTCATTTCACATAAGAGAAAATATAATTTATACGGGGTTAAGTGTTTTAAGGATAAAATACATTGTAGGGTGTAACGGTAATCTAATCCATTTACAGTGTAGATCATTCATATAGAGGATCATTGATCAAATTAGGATTATAACAATGGCTAACTAATGATGTGTCTATATGGTGGAACATATAGAGCGTTCTATATACTGAGAGTGCAATTCTAAGTTCTATGCTTGGATTCAACGAAGAATTAATAAGTCAGTGAATTTAGGTTATAAATTCTTGATCTGCTTATTAGAAGCTCGGTTATATAGACCCATGGTCCCCCCACTAGTTGAGATAATATTGCTTGTAAGACTCATATAATTGGTTTTGATTAATCAATTATAATTCTCAAATTAGACTATGTTTATTTGTGAATTTTTCACTAAGTAAGGGCGAAATTGTAAAGAAAGAGTATTAGGGGCATATTTGTTAATTATGATACTTTTTATGGTTCAATTAATAAATATGATAAATGACAATATTATTTAATAATTATTTATAGTTATTAAATAGTTAGAATTGGCATTTAAATGGTTGAATTAGAAAATTGGCGTTTTTGAGAAAATGAGATGCAGAAATGATAAAACTGCAAAATTGCAAAAAGTGAGGCCCAAATCCATATTGCCTAGGCCGGCCACTTTTATAGGCTTTATCATCTGATATTTTCATTATTTTAATGCCAAATAATTCAAACCTAACCCTAGTGGAATGCTATACATAGATAGTGAAGGCTTCGGGAAATTTACACTTATCTTTCACACTTTTCCTTCAGAGAAAAACCTGAGCCTTCTCTTTCTAAACCCTAGCCGCCACTCCTTGCTCTTCCTCTTCCTTGAAATTTCGAAACCTCTTAGTGATTAGAGTAGTGCCCACACACAGGAAGTGATACCTCAATCATAGTGAGGAAGATTGTGAAGAAAGACATTCAACAAGAAGGAGTTTCAACACTAAAGAAGGAGAGAAAGAGATCCAGGTTCAGATCTTGATAATACTCTACGACATAAAGGATACAAGGCTTAGAGATCTGAACGGAAGGAGTCATATTATTCCGCTGCACCCAATGTAAGGTTTCTAATACTTTATATGTGTTTATTTCGTAATCGTTTTAGAAGTTCATATTTAGGATGTTAATAAGCATACTTGTGAGTAGATCTAAGATCCTGGTAAAATAATTTCCAACAGATTCGACATGATTTGATGATTACCACCGACGACAGAACCACCTATGCTGAAATGGTGGAAAAGGGACTGCGAGCTGAGGGCGCAGTTGGATGCATGAAAAAGTCTACTAGGACTCCAGTGGTTGGCGGGGCTCCTACCCCTCCTGCATCAGGCTTTAGCAGGGGAGGTAGTGGTTCGGCCATGGATCAGAAAAGGAAAGCATCCACTGCAACTGGTGGCTCAGGTCAGAACAAAGAGGTTCCGGGGGAACCAGGGTCGAGGTAGTCGCCAAGGTAGTTCTGAGACCTGATACACTTACTCAGAGTTCCCCAGTTGTAAAAGGCACCATCTGGGGGAGTGTAGAGGACAAGGGTGCTTTCAGTGTGCCATGCCAGGGCATTACAAGAAGGATTGCCCCCAACTCAGAACCGAAGCACCAAAGGCTCCAGCGAAACCCACTCCAGCAAGGGTGTTCGCCATTACTCAGGCTGATGCAGAAGCCAGTCCTTCAGTGGTGAGAGGTCAGCTCTCGGTCGACAACTCTTTTTACTCTGTATTATTTAACTCTGGGGCCACTCATTCTTATGTGGCAACCAGAATCTTTAGTAAATTGGATAGACGACACGATAGTTACGAATTAGGGTTTGGAACCCTATTACCTGGCGGAGAGTTAGTTATCTCCAAAAGGTGGATTAGGTCTATCCCAATCAGAATTGACGATAGGGAGTTAAGTGCTGACATAATAGAAATGAGCTTAGTAAATTTTGATATTATACTGGGAATGGATTTCTTACCTAAATATTCAACAAGTATTGACTATAAGAGGAAGATGGTAATCTTCCAACAAGAAGGATAAGAACCGTTTGTTTTTGTCGGTTCGGTTCAGGGATCTCGGATCTCGGTGATTTCAGACTTATCAGCTAAGGAATTTTTGTGTGACGAATGTCTAGGGTTTTTGGCCGTGGTATTAGACACCAATTGGCCAGACTTTGTTCGACCAAAAGACATCAAGGTGGTTCGGGAATTTTTAGATGTTTTTCCTGAAGAACTTCCGGGTTTACCACCTCAGCGGGAAATTGATTTTGTTATTGATTTAGCACCTGGAGTGGAACCAGTTTCCAAGGCTCCTTATAGAATGGCTTCAGCTGAACTTAAGGAATTAAAAATTTAGCTCCAGGGGTTACTTGACATAGGATTTATTCGGCCTAGTGTATCACCCTGTGGAGCTCCATATTGTTTGTCAACATGAAATATGGGTCTCTAAGAATGTGCATCGACTATTGAGAGTTCAATAAGCTAACAGTTAAGAATAAATATCCTTCACCTAGGATCAATGATCTTTTTGATGAACTTTAGGGGAAGACGGTCTTTTCAAAGATTGATCTCCGATCGGGCTATCATCAGTTGAGAATCCGAGAGGAGGACTTTCCAAAGACGGCTTTCCGTACTAGGTATGGACATTATGATTTTCTAGTTATGTCGTTTGGACTAGCCAGTGCTCCTGCAGCATTCATGGACTTGATGAATAAGGTATTCAAGGATTTCCTCGATATGTGTGTGATTGTGTTTATCGATGACATCCTTCTGTACTCTCAATCTTAAGAGGAGCATGAGCTACATCTCCAAATGGTTCTGCAACGGCTTCGAGAACACAAGCTTTATGCCAAATTCAAGAAATGTGAATTCTGGTTATCTCACGTGTCCATTCTAGGGCATATTGTTAGCAAGGATGGGATCAAGGTTGATCCAGGAAAGATAGAATCCGTTAGGGATTGGTCGAGGCCGAAAACAGTGACAGAAGTCAGAAGCTTCTTGGGTCTAGCCGATTATTATCGTCGGTTTGTGGAAGGGTTTTCTAAAATCTCAACACCCTTAACCGAGCTCACCAAAAAGAATCGGCGTTTTATATGGTCAGACAAATGTGAGGCTAGTTTTCATGAGCTAAAACAGAGGTTGATTTCAGCTCCAGTGCTAGCTTTGCCTTATGACAAGGAAAAATTCGTGGTTTATTGTGATGCATCAAGACAGGGTCTACGATGCGTGCTGATGCAAGTCGATCGGGTTGTCACTTATGCCACCCGTCAGTTAAAAGATTATGAACAGCGATATCCGACTCATGACCTAGAATTGGCCGCGGTAGTGTTTGCTTTGAAAATTTGGCGACCTTATCTTTATGGAGAAAAATGTGAAATTTATACCGACCATAAAAGTCTCAAATATTTCTTTACTCAAAAAGATTTGAATATGAGACAAAGGCGATGGTTGGAGTTAGTAAAGGATTACGATTGTGAGATCCTATATCATCTTGGGAAAGCCAATGTAGTGGCTGATGCCCTGAGCAGGAAGGGTCCCGGGCAGGTAGCTAGTATGATTCAGATTTCACCTCAGTTAGTAGAGGACATTGTGAGATCCAACATTGAGTTTGTTGTAGGCAAGCTTCACAACTTGACGCTGCAATCTGATCTGTTAAAACGAATTAAAGTTGCTCAGAAGACTGATATGAAGTTAGTAAAAATCAGAGAAGAGGTTTCAGCTTGTCAAGCCAGAGATTTTTCAGTGTCAGATAGTGGGATGTTATTGTTTAAAGCCAGGGTTTGTGTTCCGAATAGTGTGAAACTTAGAAACGAAATTCTCGAGGAGGCTTATACCACTCCATATTCCCTACATCCCGGCACCACCAAGATGTATCAGGATCTTAAACCATACTTCTGGTGGAGCGGAATGAAGAAGAATTTGGTAGAATTCCTATCGAAATACCTAACCTGTCAGCAAATCAAGGTTGAGAATCAGAGGTCGACAAGGTTGTTACAATCTTTAACCCTACCTGAGTGGAAGTGGGAGGACATCACGATGGACTTTGTGGTTGGGTTACCTAGAACCACAGGATTGTTCGATTCTATCTGGGTTGTGGTAGATCGATTCACGAAGTCTGCTCATTTTCTGCCAGTTAAAACAACCTATTCAGTGGATCAGTTGGCAGAGTTGTATGTTAAAGAAATAGTAAGGCTTCATGGGGTACCAAAGTCTATAGTTTCGGATAGATCCGAAGTTTACCTCCAATTTTTGGTAGAGTTTGCAACGAGCCATGGGTATGAAATTAAAATTTAGTACAGCATTCCATCCTCAGACAAATGGACAGTCCGAAAGGACGATTCAGAGACTGGATGATATGTTACGAGCCTGTGTTATGGATTTTTAATGCTCTTGGAGCAAGTATCTGCCGTTGATAGAATTTTCGTACAACAACAGTTATCAGAGTACGATAGGAATTGCCCCCTATGAACTTTTGTTTGGAAGTAAATGTAGATCTCCCATTCATTGGGATGAGACAGGGGAGAAGAAATATTTAGGTCTAGAGTCAGTATAGCGAACCAATAACGCAATTGAGAAGATTAAAGCTAGAATGCTTGCCTCTCAGAGTAGGCAAAAGAGTTATGCGGATCTGAAACGCAGAGATGTTGAGTTCCAAGTAGGGGATCATGTGTTTTTACGAGTATCTCCAATGAAGGAGATCAAACATTTCATGAAAAGAGGCAAGTTATGGCCTAAGTTTACAGGACCTTTCGAGATTCTTGAAAAGGTTGGTTAGGTGGCATATCGGTTAGCTTTGCCTCCAGCTGTTTCAGCAATTCATTGTTGGAAATTATTTTACCAGGATCTTAGATCTACTCACAAGTATGTTGATTAACACCCTAAATATGAACTTTCTAAAACGATTAAATAAACACATATAAAGTTTAGGTAACCTTACATTGGGTGCAGCGGGATTAAATGACTCCTTCCATTCAGATATCTAGCCCTTGATTCCTTTCTGTAGCATAGCATTATCAATATCTGAACCTGGATCTCTTTCTTTGAGTCTTTGATGCTGAAATTCCTTCTTGCTGAAAGTCTTTCTTCACGATCTTCCTCGCTATGGTTGAGGTATCACTTGCTGTGTGTGGGCACTACTCATACACTAAGTATTTCAAAATCTCAATGAGGAAGAGAGAGAGAGTGGGTTCGGCCAAAGATAGGGAGAGAGAAGGCTCAATTTTTTCTGAATCAGAAGTGTAATATTCCTGAAGCTTTCACTATCTATTTATAGCATTCCACTAGGGTTAGGTTTGAATTATTTGGCATTAAAATAATAAAAATATCAGTTAAAATTCCCTACAAAAGTGGCTGGCCATGCTTAGTGGATTTGGGCCTCACTTTTTGCTATTTTGCAGTTTTACCTTTTCTGCATCTGATTTTCTCAAAAACGCCAATTTTCTAATTCAACCATTTAAATGTCAATTCTCACTATGTAATAACTATAAATAATTATTAAATAATATTGTCATTTAACATATTTATTAATTGAACCATACAAAGTATCATAATTAACAAATATGCCCCTAAAACTCTTTCTTTACAATTTCGCCCTTACTTAGTGAAAAATTAACAAATAGACATAGTCTAATTTGAGAATTATAATTGATTAATCAAAACCAATAACATGAGTCTTACAAGCAATATTATCTCAACTAGTGCGAAGACCACGGGTCTATATAACCGAGCTTCCAATAAGTAGATCAAGAATTTATTACTAAAATTCACTAACTTATTAATTCTTCGTTGAATCCACGCATAGAACTTAGAATTGCATTCTCAGTATATAGAATGCTCTATATGTTCCACCATATAGACACATCATTAATTATCCATTGTTATAATCCTAATTTGATCAATGATCCTCTATATGAATGATCTACACTATAAAGGGATTAGATTACCGTTACACCCTACAATGTATTTTATCCTTAAAATACTTGACCCCGTATAAATGATATTTCAGCTTATGTGAAATGAGTACTCCACCATTTATGTTCGTTTAGTCAAGCTCGAAGGAGATCATACTTTGCTTACTACTCGCCAGATAGAAGCTATAGATTCCATGTTTATGCTAGCACTCCCACTCAATTGCACTACCGTGTTCCCAAAATGTACGTATCACCCTGACCTAAAAGTAGGCTTAACTAACAAATCAAAGAACACGAATAGCCTTTCAAGATTGAGCCTAATCATAACAGGATTAAGAACATTTGATCTAGGATCAACTAGGCGATATTGACTTGAATAGATATTACGGTAAGTTTAATAAATCTAAGTCAAAGTTCAATATCGGTCCCTTCCGATGCATACTCCATGCATCCAACCTGAGCTTTACTCTACCCAATGCTCTGGAAAGAACATAGCATTTCTCCAAATGCAAGTAAACTCTGTTGTAGATTATCATATTAGTAAAATCCTATGTCTGATAAATCTAGGAAACTTTATTCACATAGTCATGTTTACTTTCCAATGTGTTGACGGCACAATAAACAGGATCAAGTATGTGAAAAGGGTTTCAGATGAATATATACATTATGTACATATAATCATGAAATAATTGATGTGAACCATGCAACATTAAATGTTATTTCTGATCTATATTAATAAGTAAATATGATTATATTGAAATGAGTTTTATTTAGGGCATAAAACCCAACATTCATAACGTATTCCATGTCTCTATGTTAAGAAAATACGTTTCAGACCCTACTCATATACTTAGTTATGAGAACCTTGAGCTGCAGCCAGACATGTCATATGAGGAACAGGCAGTACAGATCCTTGATAGGAAGGATAAAATTCTTCGGAATAAGACCATAGCTTTGGTCAAGGTACTCTGGATAAACAACAAGGTGGAGGAAGCCACCTGGGACCCAGAATCTGATATGAGAGCTCAATATCCAGGGTTATGCAGGTTAGATTTCGGGGACGAAATCCTTTTAAGGGGGGCATAGTTGTAAAGACCGCTTAGTTTAAATTTTGAAATTAGTAGATAATTAGGATTTAATTATGAAAATTATTTATCGATATTCAAATAATTATTTATGTTGATTTATTTGAAATCAGAATGCATTTTATATGTCATAGATAGAAATTTCATATTTTTGCATATTTAGTGCCCAACAACATTGGAACGCGGTGTATGGCTCAGTAGAATCACGTCTTAGTATTTTTGTATAGCAGGGCAGTTTATTTAGACATGGGGAATGTCATGATTGGTCGAGAATTTAGAATTTCCCAAAAATACCCTTCAGTGCATTTTTAATCCTTTTGGTGTGGGAGAGGCAAAATGGTCATTTTGCCCCATAAGCTTTTGTCCTTTAGTGGAGTTAGTGTTAAGTGATTAATTGATTTATCTTGGTTTATGGTAGCGGAAGTAAGATAGGTATTATGTTATTTGTTCATTTATTCAAAAAGCTAAAATTTGGAAATTCAAGAGAATTCTCTCTCTCTCTCTCTCTCTCTCTCTCTCTCTCTCTCTCTCTCTCTCTCTCTCTCTCTCTCTCTCTCTCTCTCTCTCTCTCTCTCTCTCTCTCTCTCTTTCAGCCACCTTTAGAACAGCTAGGGTTTGGGGGGATTTTTCTGCATTTCCAGCAAGATTCTTCAAGGATTTGAAGTGTTTAAGCTCTAGGTAATTTCTTATAGCTTCCTCTTTTGTTTCTTGGGTTTTAAGGAAATGAAATTTTGCATGTTTTGAGGAATTTCTTGTTGTAGCTATTGTTATTGTTTAGTGTTGTTATCTGAAGCTTAAATATGTTTAGTTATGTGGACTCAAGCAGGTTTTGTTGATTGTTAGTTAGATTTAACCAAGTTTGAGTTTTGAACTCAAACTTGGAGCTTTAATGGCAAATTTTCATTCTGTGGTTGGGTGGTTGTTTTGTTGCTTTAGAAATGTTAATTATGGTCTAATTAGCACGTCTGGAGAGTTTGGTTTGATTTGGGGTTGAATAGCATGAGTTATGAAATTTTGAAAAATTCCTACACTGAACCAGAATTTCGGTTCAGGGAGGCCTGTAGGAACCGGAATTCCTGTTGGCTTCCAGGAATTTTTTCCCGTAACTGCATCTCCGGTTGGGGAACCGGTCTACTGGTTGGGGCAAATTTGGGAACCCTAGTTTTTTTTTCCCATTTTTGCGTTATTTAGGGTATTGCGATGTTATTTATCGATAGGGAAAATTTTAGTTTCAAGTTTAATTCCCCAAGAAGTGATTTAGCGTTTCGCTTATCAGTGTTGTGATTAATGTGATTTAGGAGCCTGTAATTCACCGAGCAGATTGTTCCACTCAGGTTGACCGGCACACCTGATTTTGGAATAGAGGTAAAATTAGTATAACAGTATGCATATGTGTTTACATGTTAAGCATGCATGTTAGTAAGCCTGTTAGATTAAATTAGATATTTATTTTTGCTTTCATGCTATTTCAGAGTATCACATCGGTACGGCTAGAGTATGACTAGCGTACCGAGTATAGGCTGATATAATTGTCATTAGCACCTTACTATTTGACAGTCTCACATCGGTACGGCTAGAGTATGACTAGCGTACTGAGTATAGGCTGATACAGTAGCACATCGGTACGGCTAGAGTATGACTAACGTACCGAGTATAGGCTGTTACTATGTCAAAAGTACCGTCATACGAACGTTCGAGACTCAATACCGTGTGGCACACGGGGATTACGGTTATGGTCAGAGGTATGGGCGTCTGACCATAACCCGGGATGTATGTATGTTATATGATTTATGCTTTTCTTACTGAGTCTGTCGACTCACAATGCTATGTTATTGTGTAGGTAAGGGCAAAGCTAAAGTTGAGGAACCGTGAGGACGAGCAGATGAAGATTGTACATGTCGGGGCGGTCAGGCCTGGAGCGTACGATCCTCAGAACATCAGGGCTTTTGTTGTTAGTCGCTGGGCGACAAATATTTTGTAAATGAATAGTAAACTTTTGTAAAGTGTTTTGTAAACGGGATCCCGAAGTATTTTGTATGTAATATTATAAGTTTTAATTAAATAATAAATTTTAATTAATCATGTTTTTCATTAACCTCGTTGATTAGCAACGAGCTGCACAGCAAGTTTAAAAATCACGTTAACATGCCTAGGCTAGTTATGGTGTTACAGTTTCTTTTACTCGATCATCATCGAGTCAAAACGATAATAATCGGTTCATATCATTACCCTCGATTATAATCGAGTCTCAACGATGATAATCGTTTCTTATCATTTTCCCTCGATCATAATCGAGTCACAACGATAATAATCGTTTCCTATTATATCCCTCGATCATAATCGAGTCACAACCAATTCATATCGTTAACCTCGATTAAGATTACATCACAACAACATATATCGAGATTTCAATCTTAATCGATACTATAACAATCATAACATTAACCTTATACAATATTTAATAATTTTCTTACCTCAGTCCAGAAGTTTAGCGTGCATCCTTTCTAATTGGAATCAAAGCTTGGAAATCCCGGGTCGTATGTCACGAAAACAACACTCAATAAATACTTCAATCAACATCTCCTGAATAAACTTAATTCCTAAAACCGGACAATCCTTATCTTCAATAGTCCTAGGTTAGGCTTTACAATTTCTAAATATTCCAAATTAAACACCGAAAACCACCCCGAGCCCTAAAACCAACCTGGAGGAAAAAGAATTGAAAACTCTCCCCTGATGGCAACCGGTCGACCGGTTCTGATACACTAGAACCGGTCGACCGGTCTTGGCGAAGCGGCGGCCTAGAGTTTTCTCCCCAAACTCGAGCCAAATCTGAACCTCACCTGCCCATCACCTCCAGATCAATCCTATATCACCAATACAACATAATCCAACTATCAATTCACAACAATTTATCCATTTAATCAAAATAGCATAATCACTTAAATTTTAAGCTTAAAAACCATAAAATTCCATTAACTCAACACTAACAGCTTTGATTCTAACCAAATCAAGCATAAACAAACTCCAATATAAGCCTAGAAACTTGTTTTAATCTCAATATAATACCTTAATCCCGAAATCACCAAAACCCCAACTAATATCAAACCAAAAACCTAAGAAATCATCAAGAACACATGAAAAACACTTACCACAACATGATTCGCTCCTAGGATTGAAGATTTTGCTAGAAAATTGATGAAGTGAGCTAAGCTTTTCCCTGGTTTTCTGCTGGGTTCTTGAGCCGAAAAGAGAAGAGAGAGAGAGAGAGAGAGAGATATAGGTTTGATTTACTTCTATTCACTCTAAACTTTCTTTTATAAGTTTAATATATTAGCTTAATAAAATGTAACTTCACCTTAGGATAAAACTAAAGCATTAAATAAAATAAAGAATAAAACTTAACAAAATTACCATTTTACCATCAATAAACACTTAAGCCAAAACATAACATAGGGGTATTTGGTCATTTCTAACATATCCACAAAACCGACAACTTAGAATTTTAAACTAGTCCAATAAAATTCCCATTCTAATCCATAATTCATTATCATGACATATCCAACCATTCCGCCAAATTCTCACAATCGCCGAACCCGAAGATATTTTATTTCAAAAATGGTATCCACAATACCCACATATTGTAATAAAATCTCCGTAATTAATAAAATCAAGATTATATTCCACTGTTCTGACAATACTAAAATCATTAACAAATTCATATGTTCTGGACTTAAATAGAATTCATACATTATATGTATATAATCATGAAATAAATCATGTGAACCATGCAACATAAAAATGTTATTTTTGATCTTTATTATTAAGTAAATCTGATTATATTGAAATGAGTTTTATTTAGGGCACAAAACCCAACAAACTCCCACTTGCACAAATATAAAACAAGTGTAGTAGTAGTATACTCCATGTAATAGGATCTGACAGGTTGAATTAACCACAACATTTTCTCCACCATTACTCTTCCTTAATCACAAAAACTTAATGATGTGAAATTCCTCTATATATGTCTACTCTCTTGGGATACTGGATTCTATACTTTTGGCAACTACTTTTTGGTTATTCAGGAAGTAACACTAGTAGTTAAGACAAGTTGGAATGGTGCCACAAATGTATAGGACTTTCCTTAGACTAAATAAGTACCTTTCCTGCATCTTTAAAATTCAGTCTCCCTCCGGTAGACTAAGAGAGTTTTTACACTTGTCTAAAATCACTACTGTAACGTCCCCGCTTCAAGCCTCCATTGGGCGCTTACACCCACAGACTAATGGCTCTTATACACGAGTTCGTCACTCTGGCTGCTTCATACACTGATGACTGACCCTACAGAGCAACATGAGTGTTTCCAGCGTGCTTTGTCCTCACTCGCACGCTTCACAGGAAAACTTCCCAGGAGGTCACCCATCCTGAAATTGCTCCAGGCCAAGCATGCTTACCTGTTGAGTTCGTTCGAGATGGGCTACCGAAAAACAAGATGCACCTTGTTGATATAGGTAGTACCAATCAATCCATTTAAACTCTCTTCAACTGTGCAGTCCCATACCTACACAATCTCAGAATCATCCCACTTGACCTTCCCCAGGCGGTGTGGGATTGCACAGCTTACCCGGTGTTTCCCCTTACGGATCACGGGACTACTGACTGTCACAACTACTCCACCCCCAGAGTAATCACTATCTTATCAGCAGACTTTCTAGCACAAAGGCAAGTCTCAAAATCTGATGTGGTGTAGTCTAAGAGTTTTAAACACACCCTTATCGACTAACATATAGTTCCTCTTCTTAATCTTAAGATTTATTTGATTGTCTTCCAATGTTCCTTTCCTGGATTAATCTGATACCTACTCATTACTCCCACTCAACAGTATGTGTCTGGTCTAAGGCATACTAAAGCATATCTGAGGCCTCTCATTGTTGATTCAAGAAATCCTTTCATGGCTTTATCTTTTCTGGAATAGTTGAGACTTTTCCTTAGATAAATAAAATCTATGCCTAGAAGTAGAGAAGCTTCAAAAGATTGCCATTAGAAAAGAAAATGTTTCATCATCTTACTAAAGTAAGTTGCTTGCATTAGAGTAAGTAATTACCAGGTGTACCACAAGCCATAGGTTTAGATAAACTTAAACCTAAAATACTAGGAACATGAAGTTTTGTTAAGTCCATTGAATAGACTTATAAACTAAAATTTCCTTTCATGTGCTTGTAATAGAAAACTTTAGGTTACTCCATGTGAATGGATTAAACCATAGTTCTCTTGGCTTTTCTTCTTAGTTTCTTATTTTTGACAATCCATTACTTGTTTACTCACAATGGATTTTAATCACTAGTATCTTCCAAGACATAAGAAGGTGAGTTCCTAGAAACCCTCCCACTACGACAAGGTACCGTGAATTATGTCTAAGAAAACTAAATGGTATTAACCTCTTCGGTTGTGTCAAGACAACAGAGGCAGTGGGATCATCATGTAAAGATGATAGAACACTTTTGGAATCAAGAAAAAAATATCTCCTTCATTTGCTACTTTATTTTCGGACTTAGTCATTCTCTTAGAAAAGTAGTATTTATTTGAACAAATACTTTCTTATTTAATGACTATGGGATGGTCCACCCCTAATAACTTAGAATAGCTAACAAACATGCAAACCATGGTTAAAAGTTCTAGCTTTTCTTAAGATTTCGATTAGGTCATCCATGAATCTAGTAATGGTTTACACTAAGTACCCAACCATTGCATCATTCTAAAATTTTATTACCATAGAAGGACTTAGGCAACGACTAGTAACTAATCAATAATATGCAAATCAAAATTTCTGGGGAGGTAAGTTTGGATATAATTCAAAAATTAACTTAATGATTTTTGAACTGCATATCTACTAAATATTTCTCCACCCCTATCAGTTCGCAAGATCTTGAACCACTTACCTTAATGGTTTTTACCATTGCTAGAAATTCATAAAATTTTTCAGACATTTCAAATTTCTTTTGCAAAAGGTAAAAGCTAGAGTGATCGTTTTAATAATATAACGAAAAACTCATATCCACCTCTGAATGTACATCCATCTACGAATGAGATGAACTCACTTTCAGTGGATATAGGCATATTAACTCTTTGCAGAGATTGATCTTGTCAAAAACACTATGAACAAGATACAAATGCCATATATTTAAAAAAAAATGTGGTTGTAGACTTTTGATGACTTAGGTTTAGTTACATTAAAGAGTTCTTAGAATAGTGCAAGTGGATCCTGGTCATAGAATTTCAAACTCATATTCCATACTAACATACAGTTTGAATCCATTGATAGAAAATGGTTATTAAACACTTGTGAAAGTGAAACTGTATTCTATTAAAAAAAATTATTTGGAATCTAAAATTTAAAGTCAAAGACTTAAATTTATACCAAATATAATGAGTAATTCTTTCTTGGACCACTACTACTAATTTAACTCTAAGTCTGATTTGCCCATACAAGTAGGAGATTTTAAGATTGAGGATTTATATATCATTTGGGATAGAATTTCGGGAATATAATCATGTGCGTCATTCAATTTCTTAAGAGAAAATATAGAATGACATGAAATGATTTATAGACCATTCATCGAATGATATGTTATTGAGCTAATTCAAAATGAATAAGCTAAGAGAAATTAGGATAATTTCGTTTTTAAATAAGAATCCAATGATGCTTCGATTAGCGAGAGTCAAAGTAATCTTATTTATACAATCTTCTTGTTTCATATTGTAAATACTAGTCTAAGGTGTCATCAATTGATGAACATCTAGATGTTGCATTTACAATATTTATCTTTCGAGATCTAACACTATTATATTTGTCTAATGTTGACAATCCATTATGGATTTATCATTAGAATAACAAACCAAGTTAGACCAACAATGAAGATTCGAAATTAAACTACAATTTAATAACAGAAAATAACATGGTTCAATATAAATTCATACACAATTCACAAATTATTAATCACATAGCAAGTAGGAATGACAAGTGAAAATACTAAAACATACAATCCTAAATAATTTCCAAGGTCTTCAACAAACTCATATCAGTGTTCCGTTTAGGCCAGAGTAATTGATACCATCCATTGAATAGAGTTGTCAGCTCATCTAAAATGATAATCATTCTAGCAACCTTTTATTCTATCAAGATTGGAATCCAGCGTTGTCCCGTTTAGGCGAGAGTCAAGGCTATTCTATCTTATGAGCTTCCACCATTGTTTCATACTTTTGTAAGTCAAATACAGTCGCCACCATTAGGGTAATAAATACTATATAAAACACTTACAAATAATATTATCTTTCAAGATTCT
This sequence comes from Cannabis sativa, assembly GCF_029168945.1. NCBI lineage: Eukaryota > Viridiplantae > Streptophyta > Magnoliopsida > Rosales > Cannabaceae > Cannabis > Cannabis sativa. The sequence continues at coordinate 4,961,041 of NW_026870043.1, read as the reverse complement.
ACGGCGTTAAATTGCTGATGAACGTTCCTCCATTAGGGAGGATTACTCACTAAAACAAGAACTATGTAGAACCAACAATGGAGATCGAATGTCCTAATAATAAAGCTCATTATTTAAAGTGTATTTTCTTCTAATATTTATTTTAATCAATTTATTTTAGATATATATTTATTTAATTAAAATTTCAAATTTAGAATAAAATTCTAAATATAAATTTTTATGTAATCTTTATAAATTATACTTAGATGGATATAAAAATAATATGAATTATTTCCATCTTAGTAATAATTTCCAATAAATATTTAGAAAATTATTCAATTTAAGTTGTTTCAAAATTAATTTAAATTAATTTACAACTCAACTTTAATTTTTTATAAATATATATGCAAAATAAAATAAAAATAAATATTGGAAAAATTATCTTAATTTTATGTTGGCCCAAAATTAATAAAAATTAATTTACAACAAAAAATATAATTTTCCTATTTAATTAAATATTAAAAAAAATTCAAATATTTAAGTATCATGATGAAAATCAACTTAAATATTAATTTTCTATTTAATTAAATACACTAGAAAAATACTTCAAGCATAACAGATAATAACTATCTACACTTTCATTGACTAATTAATTCAATTTCTAATTATAATATATTTTAGTTCATTTATTTTAATTAATCATTAAATGAAAAAATCATTGAATTAAGTTGGTCCAAAATTAAAATAAATAATTTTCAACTTTAATCTATTTTTCAAATAAAATTCAAAATTTCTGCATTAAAGAAATGCAATTTCGAAATTGTGGGAAAAAGATTAATAAAATAAAATAAAATATATTTTGAAAAATTATTCAAATTTAAGCTGTTATGAAATTTTAGAGAAAATTTCCAACTTAAAATAATTTTCTCTTTAATTAAATATCATGAAAATAACAATATTTAAGTATCATGATGAAAATCAACTTAGATATTGAATTTTCAATTTAATTAAATTTATTAAATTCAAGAAATAAATAATTAAGTATAGAGGAAACTTAATTATTAATTCTAATTTAATACTAGGAAAAATATACTTAACTTAGATTGTACCAAAATTAATTATTAAACAATTAATTTCACAATCAGTGATATTTTTATATTTAAATATTAGAAAATATAATTAGTGTAGAAATATCTATCTACAAAATATCTCAATTTAACTAAGTATCTTTTCAAAAATCTGGAAAATATCTAATTTAAGTTGTTATAGAAAGAATCTAAAATAACCAACTTAAAAATTTCCAAATTAAATTTAATTAAATATCAAAATTAAGTTGTAATTACCTAATTTAAGAATATTCTATTTTAAGTTTAACAACTTAAAAAATATCTCTAGAATCTTCAATGATTAACTTCTAGAATTCCTCAACTTAATTTGAAATTCAAAAGATATTCAAATTTAAGTTGATAAGAAAAATTAGTTAGTAATAACTAATTTATAACTTAAATAGGAATATTTAATGAAATAATTAAAATAAGCTTTAGAAAGAATCTAGTTAGTTAAAATTCTTTATTTAATTAAATACAAGAAAAATACAATAGTTTATCAAGAAATTAATTCATTAAACTAAGTGTGTTTTTCTTAAATTAATTTTAAAAAAAAAATTTAAATTAATTATGTTGCTAATCAATTTTATTCGGTTAAACTAATTTAATTGTAACACCCTAACTACCTTAGGCGTATTACGTGATTTTTAAACGTACTGTGCAGCTCGTTGATAATCAACGAGGTTTATGGAAAAACGTGATTAATTAAAATCTTGCTTTTTAATTAAACTTATAAAACAATATTACAAAAGACTCGGGATCCCGATTATAAAATAATTTACAAAAGATTTAACTGTTTAACTGTTACATAAAATAAAAGTCGTCTAACGACCAGTTACAAAAATCAACCTCGCTGTCCCGATGATCGTACGCTCCAGGCCTAACTGCCCCGACATGTACAATCTCATAAGCTCGCTCACGGTCCATCAGCTATAGCCTTGCCTTTACCTACACATAAACGTAAACTGTGAGTCGACAGACTCAGTAAGAAAAGCATAATAATACTCATACATAATACTAGCGCCGTGTCCAACACGATGCCGAGTCCCGCTATCGCCATGTCCAACATGGTGCCGAGCCACTTCTTGCCATGTCCAACATGGTGCCGAGTTCGAACGTTCATAGGGACGGTACTATTGACACGTAACAACACGATCGGTCGAGCCGGTCATACTCATTCTTGGTCATACTCCGGCTGTACCGACGTGTTACTATATCCTCACGATCGGTCGAGCCGGTCATACTCCGGCCGCTGGTCATACTCCGGCTGTCTGCAGACGGAATACGTCAATAGCACGGAACCACCAACCAAGTGTCGGCTGATCGGTCAAACCGGTCATACTGCGGCGGCGGTCATACTCCGGCTGTCGTACCGACGTGACGGGGTTGGATGGTTCGAAGCCAACATACAACTAATGTAATCTAATAGGCTTCCTACATGCTCGCTAAACATGTAATCTACATATGCATCTTGTTATACTAATCTTACACGGATTAGATTTCGGGTGTGCGGTCAACTTTGGCCGAGGAACTGAAGCTGAGCGACGGATTACTGGCTCCTAAACCATAAAAATCACAACGCTATAAGTGACACGCTAAATCACTTCCCGGGGACTTAAACTAGGAACTAAAAGTTTCCCTATCGATAAAAAGCATGGCAATACCCCTAAAAACATAAAAACGAGGAAAACACGGGTTCTGAAAAATTCCCCAACCGGTAGACCGGTTGCCCAACCGGAATTCCGGTTCTGGGAAGTCGGGACCCTCATCCGAATTCGGATGCACAACCGGAATTCGGTTCCTCGCGAGCAACAACATCAAATTCTCATAACTTGCACAATTCAACCCCAAATCACCTCAAACTTTCCAGACCTGTTCTATACCTTCCCTAGAACATTTCTAAGGCCTCAAACTAACCCAGAAACAACAGAATCAAAAATCACCATTGGAGCTCAAGCTTTGAGTTCTAAACTCAAACTTGAGCAAATCCACCTAAACATGCATTCCACTAGCTCAATTCTACTTAAACTAGCATAAAATCACCTCAGAAAACCATTAGAAACTACAGCAACAACACAGAAACAGAATCACTATAATTTCCTCCAAAAATCACATTTTTGCATAGAAAACTCAAACTTTAAACAATCTATCCAACATGCTTTCAACACAGCTCAATTAACATCAATTAACATGCTTTAAATTACATAAATTAACAATAAAATCACAGCAGCAAAATCAACTAAAAATCATGCAAGAATCATCATATTTCATCAAAGTTCAAGAGAAAACTAAAGAAGCTAACCTAGCTTGAAGATTGCTTAGCTTTGGATGAGAATCCACTAGAAAATCAAAGCAAAAATCCACCCTTTAACACCCACATGCACAGCCGAGAGAGAGAGGAAAAGAGAGAGAGCTTTGAGTGAAATTTTGGAAATTTTCTTTCTTTTTCTAAACTTAGTGATTTTTTGATAAAAAGAGTAAATGAAATATAACACATACACTATTCATTTCAGCCAAGTATACACTTAAACAATTATTTATTTTTCAATAATAAACCCACATAAGACAAAACACTAATGGGGCAAAAAGACCATTTTGCCCCTTCACCATAAAATCATGAAAATCATACTAAAGGGGTATTTTTGGGACATTTTAAATTCCCGGCCATTCCCGACATTCCCAATGTCTAAAACCCGTCCCCAAACTACTAACATACTAAGTTGTGATTTCTACTGAGCCAAACGCCGAGTTCCAAAATACCGGACACCGGAAATGCAAAATATGCAAGCTACTGAATAACATAAATAACAGTATAATAAATTATTTAAATAGCTATAAATAATTTCATAATTAATCATCAACAACTGCTAATTTCCAAATTAACTAAGCGGGCTTTACAACTATCCCCCCCTTAAAAGGATTTCGTCCCCGAAATCTAACCTGAATAATTCTGGATATTGAGCTCTCATATTTGACTCAAGCTCCCAGGTGGCTTCCTCCACCTTGCTGTTTCTCCAGAGAACCTTGACCAATGCTATGGTCTTATTCCGAAGGACTTTATCCTTTCTATCCAGGATCTGCACTGGCTGTTCTTCATAAGTCATGTCCGTCGAGTGAAGACTCTCATAACTGAGTATATGAGAGGGGTCTGAAACGTATTTTCTCAACATTGAGACATGGAATACGTTGTGAACTGCTGATAAGGCTGGAGGCAATGCTTACCGATATGCCACTTGACCTATCTTCTCGAGAATCTCGAAAGGTCCTGTAAATCTAGGGCATAACTTGCCTCTTTTCTCGAAACGTTTAATCCCCTTCATCGGAGATACCCGTAAAAACACATGTTCCCCTACTTGGAACTCAACATCTCTGCGTTTCGGATCTGCGTAACTCTTTTGTCTGCTCTGTGAGGCCAGCATTCTAGCTTTTATCTTCTCTATCGCCTCATTGGTCCGCTGAATTGACTCTGGACCTAGGTATTTCCTCTCCCCTGTCTCATCCCAGTGGATAGGGGATCTGCATTTCCTACCGTACAACAGTTCATAGGGAGCCATCCCTATCGTACTCTGATAACTGTTGTTGTAAGAGAATTCTATCAACGGTAGATACTTACTCCATGAGCCTTCAAAGTCCATAACACAGGCTCTCAACATGTCCTCCAATATCTGAATTGTCCTTTCGGACTGACCATCTGTCTGAGGATGAAATGCTGTATTGAATTTCAGCTTCGTACCCATTGCCCGTTGCAAACTTTGCCAAAATTTGGAGGTGAATTTCGGATCCCTGTCCGAAACTATAGACTTCGGTACCCCGTGAAGTCTCACTATCTCCCTGACATATAACTCTGCCAACTGATCCACTGTAAATGTTGTTCTAACCGGCAGAAAATGAGCAGATTTCGTAAATCGGTCCACCACTACCCAGATGGAATCATACAAACCCGTGGTCCTAGGTAACCCGACCACAAAATCCATCGCGATATCTTCCCATTTCCATTCTGGTAGGGTTAGAGGCTGCAACAACCCTGCTGGTCTCTGATGTTCAGCCTTAATCTGCTGACATGTGAGGCATCTCGATACGAATTCTACCAAATTCTTCTTCATACCGCTCCACCAGAAGTACGGTTTCAAATCTTGGTACATCTTAGTGGTGCCGGGATGTAGAGAATATGGGGTAGAATGAGCCTCCTCAAAGATCTCATTTCTAAGTTCCATACTGCTCGGAACACAAACTCTGGCTTTATACAAAAGCATCCCACTATCTGACACTGAAAAGTCCTTGGCTTGACTAGCCAACACCTCATCTCGGATTTTCACTAACTCCGGATCTGTCATCTGAGCGACTTTTATTCTTTCCAACAGATCAGATTGCAGCGTTAAGTTGTGAAGCTGACCTACCACAAACTCAATGCTGGATCTAACCATATCCTCTGCTAGCTGAGGCGAGATCTGAATCATACTAGCTACTTGCCCGGGACCCTTTCTGCTCAGGGCATCGGCCACTACATTGGCTTTTCCGGGATGATAGAGGATCTCGCAATCGTAATCCTTCACTAATTCCAACCAACGCCTTTGTCTCATGTTCAAATCTTTCTGAGTAAAGAAATACTTGAGACTTTTATGGTCGGTAAAGATCTCACACTTCTCCCCATAAAGGTAATGCCGCCATATCTTCAGTGCAAAAACCACTGCGGCCAATTCTAGATCATGAGTCGGGTATCGCTGTTCATAATCCTTTAACTGACGGGAGGCATAAGCGATGACCCGATCGGCTTGCATCAATACACACCCCAAACCCTGTTTGGATGCGTCACAGTAGACTACGAACTTCTCCTTGTCCGAAGGCAAAGCTAGTACCGGAGCAGTAATCAATCTCTGTTTCAGCTCCTGAAAGCTAGCTTCACATTTATCTGACCAGATAAACCGTTGATTCTTCTTTGTAAGCTCGGTTAGGGGCATTGAAATTTTGGAGAACCCCTCCACGAACCTACGGTAGTACCCAGCTAAACCCAAGAAGCTTCTGATCTCTGTCACTGTCTTCGGTCTCGGCCAATCCCTGACGGATTCAATCTTCCTGGGATCCACCTTGATCCCATCTTTACTCACAATGTGCCCTAGGAAGGACACCTGAGACAACCAGAACTCACATTTCTTGAACTTGGCATAAAGTATATGTTCTCGAAGTCGTTGCAGTACCATTTGAAGATGTAACTCATGCTCCTCTTCTGATTGAGAGTACACGAGGATGTCGTCGATAAACACAATCACACAGATATCGAGAAAATCCTTGAATACTCTATTCATCAGGTCCATGAATGCTGCAGGAGCATTGGTTAGTCCGAATGACATAACCAGAAACTCGTAATGTCCATACCTAGTGCGGAAAGCCGTCTTTGGAATGTCCTCCTCTCGGATTCTCAGCGTGATAACCGAACGGAGATCAATCTTAGAAAAGACCGTCTTCCCCGAAGCCGATCGAACAAGTCATCGATCCTAGGTAATGGATATTTATTCTTCACCGTCGGCTTGTTCAACTCGTAGTCGATGCACATCCTCATAGATCCATCCTTCTTCTTGACGAACAAAACGGGGCTCCCCGGGGTGACACACTTGGGCCGAATGAACCCTATGTCAAGCAACCCTTGGAGCTGAATCTTTAATTCCTTAAGTTCAGTGGAGCCATCCTATACGGGGCTTTGGAAACCGGATCCACCCACAGTGCCAAGTCAATCACGAAGTCAATCTCCCGTGAGGTGGTAACCCCTGGGAAGTTCTTCGGGAAAAACGTCCAAAAATTCCCGAACCACTCTGATGTCCTCTGGCCGAATGGTGTCTGGCCGAGTGGTGTCCACCACCACGGCCAGAAACCCTAAGCACCCGCCGTGCAACAATTCTCTCGCCGACATGGCCGAGATCACCGGGATCCAAGATCCCCGAACCGAACCCACAAATACAAACGGTTCTTCACTTTCGGTTGGAAGACCACCATCTTCCTTTTACGATCAATGCTCGCCGAATATTTAGATAGGAAATCCATTCCTAAAATAATATCAAATTCGACTAAGCTCATCTCTATCGGATCGGCGCTTAACTCTCTACCATCTATCACGATCGGCATAGACCTAATCCACCTATTGGAGATAACCAATTCTCCGCGAGAGTAACGGGGTTCCAAACCACCGATTCATATCTATCGTAGGGTCTACCAAATTTACTAAAGACTTTGGCCGCCACATAAGAATGTGTAGCCCCGAATCAAACAAAGACCGAATATAGCGAGTTGTTAATAGAAAGGCGACCCGTGACTACCGATGGGCCGGCATACGCATCGGCTGCGTGATAGCGAACACCACGGCTGGAGTGGGTATCGCCGGAGCTCGCGGTGCCTACGAGTCGGAGCTGGGGACATTCCCTCTTGAAGTGTCCGGGCATGCCACAATGAAAGCATCCACCGACCTTTGCACTCACCCCGTTGGTGCCTCTTGCGGCTAGGGCACTCGGGATAGGAGAATCGGGTCTCATTACCACCGGGACGACTCCTCTCGTTCGGTTCCCCGAACCTCTTGTTCTGACTCGAGCCACCGGACGCAGTGGGTGCTCTCTTCCTCGATCAATGGCCGAACCACTACTCCCCCTGCTAAAGCGATGCGGGGAGGGGTAGGAGCTCCGCCACTAACCGAGTCTTGGCGATTCGACATGCACCCCACTGCGCCCTCAGCTCGCAGTGCCGTCTCCACCATCTGAGCATAGGTGGTGCTGTCGTCGGTGGTAATCATCGGGTCATGCACGATCTTGGGATTCAACCCGTCCGGTACTTCTCCTTCTTGCTGAAGTCGGTCGGCACAATTCCCGAGGCTAACCTCGCCAACCGATCAAGGCGAGTAGTATGCGAGTGACGCTCATGTTCTCCCGCTGGGTCAGGTGAACGAACTCTTTCCTCTTGGCGCTTCTGACCGCCTCATTGTAGTACTTTGCATTAAAGAGTTCCTGGAACCTTTCCCAGGTCATGGTGGTGACATCATGGATCTGAGACACCATGTCCCACCATACCAAAGCGTCCTCCTGGAACTGAAACGTGGCGCACACCACTCTGTCGTTACCGGTGACACCCATGAAATTCAGTATCTTGGTGATCACCGTCAGCCATTGCTCGGCTTTCATTACATCCGGACCTCCCAGGAATACCGGAGGTGCTTGCTTCCGGAACCGCTCATACAATGGTTCCAATCTATGGGCCGCCACCACTATCTCGGCCTGGGCAGCTGGGGCAGGTGCCACTGGAACTATGGGCACTGGAACTGCAGGAGCACCCTGCTGTCTCAACCTCTGAATCTCGAGGTCTTGCTCTTCGATCCGGGCTTGCATTTCCGCAAACCGTAACTCCCAGTTCTGGGCTCCCTGATCGGCTGGGGGAGCCTGGGCAGCCTGTGGCGGGTTCTCATCACCCCGACCACGAGCCCTGCCTAGGGGACCTCTACCTCGGCCCCTAACAGGTGGGGGAAACTGAGCTCCCTGACCTTGATTCGACCCCACTGAGTTGCCCTGAATCCTGGTGGTCCACCTGGCGTCCATCTGATTAGAACCGCCTGCGAAACCACGAGTTGGCATATCAGGTCGTATTCAAGGAGAGCTTACTAATGCCGCTTAATTTGGAAATTAGAAACGAAACATGCGCCTATTCTACTATCAGGCTACTAACATGCTTCCTAACAGGCTTTTCTTTTTCATAACTGAATAAAATAAACTACTAAAGCAATAAAGGCTTACTGAACCGTGAACCGAGCTAACTGCTGATGATGATTGTACATGTCGTGACGATCTTCGGAAGACAACCTGGCGGCTCTGATACCAAATTGTAACACCCTAACTACCTTAGGCGTATTACGTGATTTTTAAACGTACTGTGCAGCTCGTTGCTAATCAACGAGGTTTATGGAAAAACGTGATTAATTAAAATCTTGCTTTTTAATTAAACTTATAAAACAATATTACAAAAGACTCGGGATCCCGATTATAAAATAATTTACAAAAGATTTAACTGTTTAACTGTTACATAAAATAAAAGTCGTCTAACGACCAGTTACAAAAATCAGCCTCGCTGTCCCGATGATCGTACGTTCCAGGCCTAACCGCCCCGACATGTACAATCTCATAAGCTCGCTCACGGTCCATCAGCTATAGCCTTGCCTTTACCTACACATAAACGTAAACTGTGAGTCGACAGACTCAGTAAGAAAAGCATAATAATACTCATACATAATACTAACTGCTGTGTCCAACACGATACTGAGTCCCGCTACTGCCATGTCCAACATGGTACTGAGCCACTTCTTGCCATGTCCAACATGGTGCCGAGTTACGAACGTTCATAGGGACGGTACTATTGACACGTAACAACACGATCGGTCGAGCCGGTCATACTCCATTCTTGGTCATACTCCGGCTGTGCGACGTGTTACTATATCCTCACGATCGGTCGAGCCGGTCATACTCATTCTTGGTCATACTCCGGCTGTCGTACCGACGGATACGTCAATAGCACGGAACCACCAACCAGCTGTCGGCTGATCGGTCAAGCTAGGTCATACTCATTCTTGGTCATACTCGACTGTCTTAGAGCGTGACAGGGTTGGATGGTTCGAAGCCAACATACAACTAATGTAATCTAATAGGCTTCCTGCATGCTCGCTAAACATGTAATCTACATATGCATACTGTTATACTAATCTTACCTGGATTCCGATTTCAGGTGTGCCGGTCAACCTGACTGGAACTGAAGCTGAGCGGCGGATTACTGGCTCCTAAACCATAAAAATCACTACGCTATAAGTGACACGCTAAATCACTTCCCGGGGACTTAAACTAGGAACTAAAAGTTTCCCTATCGATAAAAAGCATGGCAATACCCCTAAATACATAAAAACGAGGAAAACACGGGTTCTGAAAAATTCCCCAACCGGTAGACCGGTTGCCCAACCGGAATTCCGGTTCTGGGAAATTCAGGACCCTCATCCGGAATTCCGGATGCACAACCGGAATTCCGATTCCTCGCAGGCAGCAACATCAAATTCTCATAACTTGCACAATTCAACCCCAAATCACCTCAATTTTTCCAAACCTGTTCTATACCTTCCCTAGAACATTTCTAAGGCCTCAAACTATCCCAGAAACCACAGAATCAAAAATCACCATTGGAGCTCAAGCTTTGAGTTCTAAACTCAAACTTGAGAAAATCCACCTAAACATGCATTCCACTAGCTTAATTCTACTTAAACTAGCATAAAATCACCTCAGAAAACCATTAGAAACTACAACAACAACACAGAAACAGAATCACTATAATTTCCTCCAAAAATCACATTTTTGCATAGAAAACTCAAACTTTAAACAATCTATCCAACATGCTTTCAACACAGCTCAATTAACATCAATTAACATGCTTTAAATTACATAAATTAACAATAAAATCACAGCAGCAAAATCAACTAAAAATCATGCAAGAATCATCATATTTCATCAAAGTTCAAGAGAAAACTAAAGAAGCTAACCTAGCTTGAAGATTGCTTAGCTTTGGATGAGAATCCACTAGAAAATCAAAGCAAAAATCCACCCTTTAACACCCACATGCACAGCCGAGAGAGAGAGGAAAAGAGAGAGAGCTTTGAGTGAAATTTTGGAAATTTTCTTTCTTTTTCTAAACTTAGTGATTTTTTGATAAAAAGAGTAAATGAAATATAACACATACACTATTCATTTCAGCCAAGTATACACTTAAACAATTATTTATTTTTCAATAATAAACCCACATAAGACAAAACACTAATGGGGCAAAAAGACCATTTTGCCCCTTCACCATAAAATCATGAAAATCATACTAAAGGGGTATTTTTGGGACATTCTAAATTCCCGGCCATTCCCGACATTCCCAATGTCTAAAACCCGTCCCCAAACTACTAACATACTAAGTTGTGATTTCTACTGAGCCAAACGCCGAGTTCCAAAATACCGGACACCGGAAATGCAAAATATGCAAGCTACTGAATAACATAAATAACAGTATAATAAATTATTTAAATAGCTATAAATAATTTCATAATTAATCATCAACAACTGCTAATTTCCAAATTAACTAAGCGGGCTTTACATTAATTAACCTAGTACAGTTATCCAAATCAGGAAAATGGGCCTTCACAGTTGGGGTAGTTCATGTGAGGGGGAGCTTGGTTCAATATGTCGTACCCACTTCTATATGCCCCTAACTCTCACACAAGGACCAAAAGAGAGGAATTTAACCTTAAAGTAAATAACTGTTATTAATTGAATAGGTTCAAAAACTAAATGGACCTAAATAAAATCTATCAGGGTGTGACATTTTATTTAACAACAACCTATATGCATCTATATCATAAAGTAAACATATAGGCTCACACAGACACACAGAGTTGGATGGATCCTATCATGTTACTAGGTCATACACAGATGAAAGAAGAATGTAAAATTTACCTGTTACAAATTATTTACTTGACCTATTGACAATTGAACCATGGGTTAAAATCAGATCATTGGATTTGTCAACAAGTTAACCATGGCAATTTAGATCAAGCAATAATAGGTTTTAGAAAACTTACAAACAAGCTAAAACACATACTCCTGCAACAAGTTGAATTTGGATAGTTGGATGTAGGATTTATTTAATTTTAAATTAATTAATAAAAAAAAATTTTAAAATAATATTTAAATAAAAAAATATTTTCGGATTTAAAATAAAATAAATTAAAATTTGAAATTAAACCTACAATTTTGAAAAATTAGTTTTCAACTAACCTAAATATCATTTCAAAAATTTTGCTAACCATCTTTTAAATTTTCATGTTATTTTATAAATTAAATATTCAATAAAATAAAATGATAATAAATATCTTTTTTGATTTTATAATTTAATAAAAAATAACAAAATTTAAAAGTTAGCAAAAATATCTTATTTCTATTTAAAATATCATGATTATAGTAATCTTATTTTATATTTAAATAAGGTCAAGTAATTTAAAAATAGAATAATTTAAAAAAGGTAATATCAGACCTTAAATTTAAAAATAAGATAAAATAATCAAATTTAAAAATAAGATATATAATTATTCAAAAAAAGATAGATATTTACCTATTTTCAAGTTCAAATTACACTAATATCATAAATTAAGTTTAAAAAGTCTAATTAATTTAATTCTTATAATTAAAATTGAAATATGAATAGTAAATATCTAAATACAAAACTACACTAAAAATCGGAAGTTAATTCCATGAAATAGCATGAAAAATCGAAGAAAAACGAAAAAATTGTGAGCTGTACGGATGGTCTGCAAAGCACACCATCCAGGTGCACATTCTTGGGCGCAAGGGGCTGCTTGGGCGCACAAAGGGTCTTGCCCGGCGGTCAGCCACGCGCACAAGGGTGTGTCACCACCCCCGATTTTTTCAAAACTTCAAAAAATCATAACTAATTCAAATAAAATGGAAATTGAGTTCTGTAAAAAAAAATGAATTGCTTAATTTTTTCCAAACTATCCAATAAAAATAATTTCAGAAACGAAAATTCAATTATTTTTCATAAAATTTCACAAGCATCATATAACACACAGATACATATAAAACCATCCAAATCAACACATATCATTGTTTTAATTCATATTTCATGAAAGTAAATCATTAACCTGGCTCTGATACGAGTTGTTGGAAATATTTTACCACGATCTAGATTTACTACCATGTATGTTTCATTAACATCCTAATATGAATTCTAAAACAATGAAATAAACACATATAAAGTATTGTAAACCTTACATTAGGTGCAGCAGAACATAATGACTCCTTCCGTTCAGATCTCTAGCACTTGATTCCTTTCTGTAGCAGAACATAATCAAGATCTGAACCTGGATCTCTTTCTCTCCTTCTTTGATGTTGATTCTCCTTTCTTGTTGATTGGATTCTTCACAATCTTCCACACTATGATTGAGATACCACTTGATGTGTGGGGCGCTACTCTATCACTTAGGGATTTCGAAACAAAGATGAAGAATAAAGAGAGAGAGAGAGGTGGCGCCTCAGGAAGTTTCTCTGAAAGGAATGAGATGCAATTGTATTACTTTTCTAAAGCCATTACTTTCTATTTATAGAATACCACATAGGGTTAGAGTTGAATTACTTGGCATTAAAATAATGAAAATATTAAATAATAAAAGCTATGCATGTGGCCGGCCATGGCATATGGAAATGGGCCTCACTTTTGCAACGTTCCTGTTTTAACATTTCTGTACCTATTTTCTCAAAATTGCCAGTTTTCACATTCAACCATTTAAATGTCAATTTTAACTATTTAATAACTACAAATAATTATTAAATAATATTGTCATTTATTACATTTATTAATTAGACTAACCAAAGTCTCTTAATTAACAAATATACCGTATAAACTCTTTCTTTACAGTTTCGCCCTTAATAAGTGATAAATTCACAAATAGACATAGTCTAATTTGAGAATTATAATTGATTAATCAAAATCAATTAACTGAGTCTTACAAGCAGTATGGTCTCAACTAGTATGGGAACCATGGGCCTATATAACCGAGCTTCTAATAAGTCGAACCAAATTTACCAAGTAAATTCCATAACTTATTAATTCCTTATTAAATCCACACTTAGAACTTGGAATTGCACTCTCAGTTATATAGAAGGCTCTATATGTTCCACGATATTGATACGCTATTAGTTATCCATTGTTATAATCCTAATTTGATCATTGACCCTCTAATAGATGATCTACATTGAATAGGAACTAAATTACCGTTACACCATCAATGTATTTTATCCTTAAAACACTTAGCTCCGTATAAATAATATTTCAGCGAAGTGAAATGAGATCTCAACCATTGATCTCTGTTTAGCCAAGCTTGAAGGATATCATCGTTTCACTTCTAAATTCCTATAGAAGTTATAGACTCCATATTTATGTTAGCGCTCCCACTCAATTATACTATCATGTTCCCAAAATGTACGTATCACCCTGACCCAAAAGTAGGCTTAAATAACAAACCAAAGAACATGTATAATACTCTTGAGATCAAACCTAAACACATCAGGATTAAGATCATTTGGTCTAGGATCAACAGGTGATATTGAATTGAATAGATATTACGGTATATTTTAATAAATCTAATCAAAGTTCACTATCGGTCCCTTCCGATGTATACTCCATACATCCGATACTGGTAAACTTTGCCAATGCCTTGGAAAGGACATAACACTTATCCAAGGTGTAAGAATACCTATCGCTGATTATCATGCCAGTCTAAATCCAGTGAACTGACAAATCAGGGAATAAACTTTCGAACATATTATGAAGATTATATTCCACTGTGCTGACAACACTATAATCATTAACAAATTCATATGTTCTGGACTTAAATAGAATTCATACATTATATGTATATAATCATGAAATAAATCATTTGAACCATGCAACATAAAAATATTATTTCTGATCTTTATTATTAAGTAAATTTGATTATAAATGAGTTTTATTTAGGGCACAAAACCCAATAGAGGTTTGGGTTGTTCCCACAACTATTGAAACAACATGAGGAGGTCTTCTTTGTGAGTTCCAATGAGGTGTTGTAGCATTCGTAGGTTGCTCTTTGGTTAGATGATGGAGAATTCGACAGCTAGAAGGTAGATGGACGAGAATTTCTTGGAGGTTCTATAGGGTTGAACTTCGGATCCTTGAGTTGTACAAAAACTTGGTCTCGACCACTATGAAAGTTACTTAATAACATTCTACCTCAATGCAATGCTGACAATTAGTGGTAATTTGATAAAACCATAGGGAGTAATTCTATCCCCATTGAATAAATACATGAGCTAGTCGAATGGCTCTAGGTCCTCTAGAGACAAACCCATTTGCTCTAGGGTTAGTTTGAAGAGATTGTTCAATGATGCTCCGTCATCAATCATCACTCTAGCCAACTGTTGGAAATTCTTTTACCAGGATCTTAGATCTACTCACAAGTATGTTTATTAACACCCTAAATATGAACTTCTAAAACGATTACAAAATAAACACATATAAAGTATTAGAAACCTTACATTGGGTGCATCGGAATAATATGACTCCTTCTGTTCAGATATCTAGCCCTCGATTCCTTTATGTAGCAGAGCATTATCAATATCTGAAACTGGATCTCTTTCTCTCCTTCTTTAGTGTTGAAACTCCTTCTTATTGAATGTCTTTCTTCACGATCTTCCTCACTATGATTGAGGTATCACTTGCTGTGTGTGGGCACTACTCTAATCACTAAGTGTTTCGAAATCTTAAGGAAGAAGAGAGAGAGAGAGAGAGGTCGGCCAAGAATAGAGAGAGAGGCTCAGGTTTTTCTGAATGAAAATTGTAATTTCCCTGAAGCCTTCACTATCTATTTATAGCATTCCACTAGGGCTAGGTTTGAATTATTTGGTATTAAAATAATAAAAATATCAAAGGATAATTCCTATAAAAGTGGCCGGCCATGCAATGTGGATTTGGGCCTCACTTTTTGCAATTTTACAGTTTTATCTTCTCTGCATCTTATTTTCTCAAAAACGCCAATTTTCTAATTCAACCATTTAAATGCCAATTCTAACTATTTAATAACTATAAATAATTATTAAATAATATTGTCATTTATCATATAACCTAAATTCACTGACTTATTCATTCTTCGTTGAATCCACGCATAGAACTTAGAATTGCACTATCAGTATATAGAATGCTCTATATGTTCCACCATATAGACACATCATTAGTTATCCATTGTTATAATCCTAATTTGATCAATGATCCTCTATATGAATGATCTACACTGTAAAGGGATTAGATTACCGTTACACCCTACAATGTATTTAATCCTTAAAACACTTAACCCCGTATAAATGATATTTCAGCTTATGTGAAATGAGTACTCCACCATTTATTTTCGTTTGGTCAAGCTTGAAGGAGATCATCCTTTACTTACTATTCGCCAGATAGAAGCTATAGATTCCATGTTTATGTTAGCGCTCCCACTCAATTGCACTACCGTGTTCCCAAAATGTACATATCACCCTGACCTAAAAGTAGGCTTAACTAACAAATCAAAGAACACGAATAGCCTCTAGAGATTGAGCCTAATCATAATAGGATTAAGATCATTTGATCTAGGATCAACTAGGCGATATGGACTTGAATAAATATTACGGTAAGTTTAATAAATCTATGTCAAAGTTCAATATCGTTCCCTTCCGATGCATACTCCATACATCCAACCTGAGCGTTACTTTAACCAATGTTCTGGAAAGAACTTAGCATTTCTCCAAATGCAAGTAAGCTCTTGTTGTAGATTATCATATCAGTAAAACCCTGTGTGTGATAAATCTAGGAAACTTAATTCACATAGTCATGTTTACTTTCCAAAGTGTTGACAACACAATAAACAGGATCACGTATGTGAAAAGGGTTTCAGATGAATTCATACATTATGTACATATAATCATGAAATAAATCAAGTGAACCATGCAACATTAAATGTAATTTTTGATCTATATTAATAAGTAAATCTGATTATACTGAAATGAGTTTTATTTAGGGCATAAAACCCAACAAACTCCCACTTGCACTAATATAAAACAAAAAGTGTATTTCAAATAATCTCAACACCTTGATATACAAATCAAGTGTAGTAGTAGAAAACTCCTCATAATAGGATCTAAAAAGTTGAATTAAACACAACCTTTTCTCCACCATTACTCTAACTTAATCACAAAATCATTGATAATGTGAAATTCCTCTCTATATGTCTACTCTTTTTGGGATACTGGATTCTATACTTTTGGCAACTACTTTTAGTTGATCATGAAATAACACTAGTAGTTTAGGCAATTTGGAATGGTGCCAAAAATGTATAGAACTTTTCATAGACTGAATAAGTACCATTCATGCAACTTTAACATTCAGTCCCTTTCTGGTAAACCTAGTGACTTCAGATAAGTTTTTACGCTTCTCCAAAATCATTATTCCACCCCCAGAGTAATCACCATCTAATTAGAAAGATTTTCAAGCACAAAGGCAAATCTCGAAATCTGATGTGGTGTTGTCTAAGAGTTTTAAATACACCCTTATAGACTAACATATAGTTCTTCTTCTTAATCTTAAGATTTACTTGATTGTCTTCCAATGTTCTTCTCCTGGATTAAGGTGATACCTACTCATTACTCCCACTCAACGGCAGGTGTCAGGTCTAAGGCATACTAAAGCATATCTGAGACCTCTCACTGTTGATATAAGAAATTCTTTCATGGCTTTATCTTTTCAGGAATAGTTGAAACTTTTCCTTAGATAAATAAAATCTATGTCTTAGAAGTTGTGAAGCTTCTATAGATTGCCATTAGAAAGAAAATGCCTCAGCATCTTACTAAAGTAAGTTTCTTGCATTAGAATAAGTAATTACCAGGTATACCACAAGCCATAGGTTTAGATAATCTCAAACCTATAATACTAGGAACAGGAAGTCTTGTTAAGTCCATTGAATAGACTTATACACGAAATTTCCTTTTATGTCCTTGTAATAGAAAGTTTTGGTTATTCCATGTGAATGGATTAAATAATAGTTCTATTGGCTTTCTTCTTAGTTTCTTGTCTTAAAAATCCATTACTTGTTTAAACTCACAATGGATTTTAATCACTAGTGTCTTCCATGTCATAAGAAGGTGAGTTCCTAGAAACTCTCCCACTACGACAAGGTACCGTGAATTATGTCTAAGAAAACTAAATGGTATTAACCTCTTTGGTTGTGACAAGACAACAGAGGCAGTGGGATCATCATATGTCAAATAAGATGATAGAACACTTTTGGAATCAAGAAATAAATATCTCCTTTATTTGCTACTTTATTTATACTTAGTCATTTTCTTAGAAAAGTAGTATTTGTTTAAACAAACACTTTCTTATCTAATGACTATGGGATGGTCCACCCCTAATCACTTAGAATAGCTAACAATGCAAACCATGGTTAACAGTTCTAACTTTTCTTAAGATTTTGATTAGGTCATCCATGAATCTAGTAATGATTTACATTAAGTATACAACCATTACATCATTCTGAAATTGTATTACCATAGAAGGTTTTAGGCAACAATTAGTAACTAATCATCAATATGCAAATCGAAATTTCTGGGGTAGTAAGTTTGGATATAATTCAAAAATCAATTTAATGATCTTTGAACTGCATATCTACTAATTATTTCTCCACCCCTATCAGTTTGCAAGATCTTTAACCACTTACCTTAATGGTGTTTCACCATTGCGAGAAATTAATGAAATTTTTCAAACATTTCAAATTTCCACTACTACAATATGGGCCTTTAGCTTCCCTTTTTTCAACCCATTTTATAAAAAGGGAAGCTAAAGGGTGTGAGAACACCCACCAGATTCGAAATTGACATTTAGAGGCAGTTTTTTGGTAAAAACTGTAGGTATATATATTAGTAAACCCTATCCCGTCGGTTGGAAACTGGGATTTTTTAAGGGTTTCTTGGAGACCCTATGCCGTCGGTTCCTAGCTAAGAACTGACGGCATAGGTGCACACTTTATTGACACGTGTGCACCTATGCCGTCGGTTCTTTGCTAGGAACCGACGGCATAGGGTCTCCCCTTAATAACCCTCTGCATCGTCTTCTTCTTCCTCACTTCTTCTTCTCCAGCCTACCCAGCCACTTACAACTGAGAGAAACCCACGAAAACCCTGGCCAACCACCTCTAAAAACCCACATATCTCTCTCATTTCTTCACCATTTCACCTCATTTTTGTCTTAAAAGTTTCTATTTTCAATATCTAATCCCATACACTAAAACAGTTTTGTTTTTTCACCCATTTACACTGTACCCGAACCTATTTTAAAAAAAGGTAGTGGTTTAACTCCGACCACCGCTTTTAGCGGAGAAATCGTTGAATCTCAACGTTCATTAAGGTATAAATATGATTTCTGTTCATTTTATTAATGTACATTGGTATTATTTCGTTTTTGTAATTTTTTTTAGGATTTTTTTCATTTTATTAATATTATATTGTGTGTGCTATAGGTGGCCGGTTTTTTGGTCGCAATTTGTAGCCGGATTGCGTTTATAAGGTAAATATTTATTTACTTGATATATAATATATATGTATATATTTTGTATTTTATTATTGAATATGTGTTTATTTATATGTTGTGTGTATATATATTGTGTATATACTATTTGTGTATTTTGTGTATTTGTATTGTATATATATTTGTTGTGAATGAGAATGAGAGGTAGTAGGAATTTAATTAGTTTAGAGTTAAAGTTTTTAAAATAATGGTAGTGTAATATTTAATTGATTATATATGTATATGTTATTTTTAAAAAAAATTATGGAAATTAGTAACTAGTAACTTGCTACTTTGTTTAATAACTAGTAAGTAATTTAATAATTAAAATTTTAATTTGGTTGTATATTGCATTATGTTATAGGTTGTGTGCTAATATTTGAGAGTCGATCGACACATTTCGGTGTTGATCGGATTTGCAATAGGTATATCCATCCGCTAACCTTTTGTTAGTATAATTAATTATCAATGCATGCTTAGTTGAGTTTGAATATCTTAAATATTCATCCGTAGTGAAGTAGGTTCTGCGAATACATGTACTGCGGTCGGATTGGTGGATAAATTTTGTATTGTTTATTTTAGTTTCTTTGTTCTGTATTGTTATATTTATTTTGTTTGTTACTTTAGGCACTTTTAAAATTTTTGGGAACGTCCAATTACAGCCGTTATGCTGCCAAAATTTCGGTAGAATTTGGATCAAATTTCGGTAGAATTTAGTGTTATTAGTAACATGATATTCAATTTTTTTTTGTTAATGGTGTAGATATGGCCAACTCGAGTTCAGGATCTGATTCAGACCCAGAGGCAGAGTGTCCAACAGTAATACCTACAAGAGGGCCTACTCAAATGAATGAAATATCCAAGCTAATGGATCAAGGCAAAAGAGTGGCCCTCGAGGTTAATGACAAAGGACAATACTGCGGGAAAAGCTATGCTAAGCTCGTATCCACGCTAGGTGTCGAATCTTGAGACGGACGATAGGGTTGTCCTATAAAAACTGGAAAGAAGTCAACCCGACTCTGAAAAATAAAGTTTGGAACGACATACAAGTAAGCTGTTATTTGTTAGAATTTTGATTTGTTTTTCTATTAATTCAAATGTTCACTCTAACCGTGTTTGTTTCCCTTCAAACTAGACGGGGTTCATTGTGCCGGACTCCTTCAAACATGATTGTCTCATCCTAGCTGGGAAGTTAATGAAAGACTTCATGAGTAGGACGAGAAAAGACATCATAATGCCTGCGTTGCAAGAGAAGGATCTGGGACGACTGACACAAGTCCCTGAAAAACACCCCGAGATCGACGCTGCTGATTGGTGCACTTTTGTTGAAAGTCGACTAACTCCTGAATTTCAGGTACGCTAATTATATTAACACTAAGATAAACTCTTAAATACAAGTACATGTATCTAATGTATTTTTTTGGCATTGTAGGAATTGAGTAAGGTGCAACGTGAACGTTCATCGAAAATTCAATCCAGACATCGTAGTGGTCGGAGTGGAATGGTGAACGTACGGGAAGCTGTGGTAAGTAATGCTTAAAATTTAATGTGCTACAATTTTGCTATAAAATTTAATTGGTACTCATTTAATTATTATAACATGATGTAGAAAAAGGATCTCGAAGTTGCAGATCTCCCCCGCCACCGTGTTTGGATTAAATCTCGCACCAAGAGTCGAAAACTTGTCACTGATTACGACAAGGAAATTGCAGAGAAGATAGTAAGTATATATTAATCCTTAATTCAGTTCTACTCATGAGTTAGTGTATATAATTCATATACTAATTGCTTGAATATATGCGTGCATTACGCTCAATTAGAGGAGAAGCTTAGTCAGGGACAAATTCAGGTCCACAGCCAAAACGATATCCTGACGCAGGCGCTCGGGACACCAGAGCATCCTGGACGTGTCAGGGCTACTGGGTATGCTATTACTTGAAATGTTATTTATTTAGTTACATAAATAAAATCGTAGCTAATTTGCATTTTATGATTTGTAGGTTCCTCACCAGGGCATCTCAACTGTTCGGTAGGAAGAAAAGGGAAGTGTCTCATGCTGTGGCTCGGCAAGCGAAGGAGATTGAAAAATTAAAAGCCAAAGTCCAATCCCTTAAGCAGCAGATAAACGCTGCCGAACAAGAGGAAGAAGGAGAGGTGGCTGGTGAGGCGTATGTTCCACAACCATACGCTCCTCAGGATGAGGTACAACCACAAACTTATGTTGAGGAGTTTATTTCCCTCAACGACCAAGGTATCCTGTACTATTTCGATGACCATGCGGCCCTTAATCAGCAAGTACATCTCTGCTCTGACAACATCGACAACATTGTGGCCCGAGCGTATTTGTACGAGCATGTTGGTATGATCAAAGTTCACTGCCAGGAGTACGATGATTCACATGCCCGGATTATGGTTTCGGAAATCCTGCAAGAGGACGCTGAAATCCCAGTCCCAATTGAAGAGTGCAGATATGTTAGGGACGTATACCTGATGTTTCTTCCTTGGCCTAAACACTTAATTTTAACAACCGAGGTAACTTCTCAACTCAAATTAATTATTAATGATTAGTGGAGTTTGAATATCTTCAATATTCATCCGTAGTGAAGTAGGTTCTGCGAATATATGTGATGCGGTGGGATGGATGAACAAACTACTGTTATATATGTGTTATTTCTCGTTATACAGCCATGTTCAAAATTTTTGGGGTCATTCAATTACAACCGTTATGCTGCCGAAATTTCGGTAGAATTTGGATAAAATTTGATATATATATATTATGTTCTGTTTTGTTTAGGGTCCACTCGCTCAACCGCCCTCAAGATGTAATGCGTCAAAGGGGAAAGCTCCGATGCTTTCTCCACAAGGCCGTGGTGCACGGGAAAATGACTTGTTCACGGAAGAGAAGATGGCGTTGATCCCTAATTTGCTAAAATGGATGATTCATGAATTCCTGAGGCTCAAAGATAAACGTGATATAATCACAATTCATGTCCCCCGAGGATTCATTGCACCGCGTACCCAGATCACGTTATCTGGAGAGGATTTGCAGCAAGTTGCTACATGTGACTACATCGGCAACCAGATCACGTTATGAGCTTCCACCATTGTTTCATAATTTGCAAGTCAAATATGGTCGCCACCATTAGGGTGATCCATACCATATAAAACACTTACAAACTACTTATCTTTCGAGATTAAACGGTGTGAAATTGCTAATGAACGTTTCTCCATTAGGGAGGATTACTCACTAAAACAAACGCGATGTAAAACCAACAATGGAGATCGAATATCTTAATAATAAAGCTCATTATTTAAAATGTATTTTCATTATTATTTATAATAAAATATATTCATTAAATATTGAATTTAGAATTAAAATTCTATATTAGAATTTAATTTAATATTTATAAAATTATACTTAGATGGTGATTGAAATAAGTTGAATTATTTCCATCTCAGTAGTAATTTTGATATATGAATATTAAGAAAATTATTTAAGTTGTATTAATTTAAATTAATTTGCAACTCAAAATAAATTTTCATGAGAATATATTTATTGTATTTTGAAAAAGAAAGTATAAAAATTTTATATTTTCGAAATACTTAAATAATATATCACCTATCTAGATTTTCTTTTGACTAATTAATTCAATTTCTAATAATATATTTTAATTCATTCATTTTAAATTAATCAATTCATAAAAAAATCATTGATTTAAGTTTGTCCGAAAATTAATTAAAATAAATAATTAATTTACAACTTAATCTATTTTTCAAGATAAATTCAAAATCATCTTGCATTATGAAATGCAATTTTGAAAAAGAAATATTTAAGTATCATGATGAAAAAGAAATATTTAAGTATCATGATGAAAAACAACTTAGATATTTAATTTTTCAATTTAATTAAATGTATTAAATTCAAGAAATAAATTATTAAGTGTAGAGAAGGCTTAATTATTAATCTCTAGTTTAATACTAGGAAAATTATACTTGAAATAAATTGTATCAAAATTAATTATTTAAATAATTAATTTCACAATGTATAATATTTTCCTATTTAATATTAGAAATAATAAGTAGTCTAGAAATAAATTTGGTATACGTAGAATTTAGGTCTCCTGCGATTTTTACTCTTCCAGCTGATGCAGCTGGCGCCATGGCAAAAACAAGATCAAGAACTCAAAGGAAACCTAATTCGACTGCTAAGATTTCTAAGAAGAAGGAAGTGAAATTCGGTACTGATGCAATTCGTGAATCGATGGAGGATGGTTTTTCTGCAATTCAACCTTTGGAGATGTCGGATGAGGAGTTTTTGGTGGAAGATGATCCAGCACTCAAGGATATCTTGCAAACTCCATTATCTCCCAAATCTTCACTGGAAGCAATTCGGAAGCAGGAGGAGGTGCAACATGACTTTATCAATTTTTTGAGGGCAAATGATCAATGTAACAGTGCGATTTTGCAAGGTAAGGCTCCGACTCCCCCTATTTTACGATCTGGTTCAGTGGTTCGAAACCTAGATACCTCTTTTATAAAATCAGATCAGGGTAATGGTAAAGTAAGAATTACATTTGATGATATTGAAGATGAAATAGCATTTTGGAATCCTTCTATAGTATGCTATGTATTGGGAGCGAATCCTCCACTGCAGGTATTGGAAGGTTTTGTTAACAGGATATGGAAAGATAAGATTGATAGAGTGAAGCAATTGGCTCATGGCATATTCATCATTCGGTTCAATTCCTTGGAATGCAGAGATCAGATATTGAATGGGGGTTACATATTCTTTAATCGACGTCCGGTTATCATGAAACCTTGGAATCCCCATGAGAATTTTAAGAAAGAGGATGTGAAAAGTGTTCCTATATGGATAGAACTTGAAGATCTTGAACTGAAGTACTGGGGACAAAGATCTTTATTCAAGATAGTTGGACAGATGGGCAACCCGGTGATGTTGGATTCTGTTACTAAAGAGAAAGAGAAATTGAACTACCCGAGAGTATTGATTGAGGTAAAAATGGATCAGATTTTTCCTGATATTCTGGAGTTTGAGAATGAATTTGGGTCAACAACAACAGTGGGAGTGAAATATGAGTGGAAGCCTATAGCATGCTCTCACTGTGGTGGGTTAGGACATACTGGTACTGATTGTAAGAAGCAAACCAGTGGGAAACAACAATGGATGGTCAAGAAGGATAATAGAAAGCAAGAGCAACAAGATGAGGAAGGATTTGTGAAGGTTGTGAGGGCTAAAAATCCAATTAGAAATGGACAGCAATTGGAGAATACACAAGTACAGACCATGGATGTGAGGAATTCTTTTCAGCTGCTAGATGACATTGCTGAAATTTCAGAGCAGCTTGAAGAAGAGATCAACACAAGAGGGGGGGGAGTACCCTCTCTTTCCAATGGATAAGTTCCTTTGTTGGAACGTCTGAGGAGCTAACAATCAACATAAACATCATTTAATAAAGCAATTTATCTATGCCCAACATGTTGATTTTGTTGGTCTCCTCGAGAGTAGAGTAAAGGCCCCAAAACTTGGGACCTTGTACTCAAATGTGTTTGAGGGTTGGTGTTTCTCTTCAAATATAGTGTGGCATGCTGGGGGGAAAATAGTAATTGCTTGGCATCCTTTCAAGTTTACTGTTGACATCATTAAATGCACTAGTCAATTAATGCATTTAAAGGTTTCAACAGTAGATGGATTTGATAGCTTCCTAACAATAATCTATGCATCCAATAACAGAATTGAAAGGAAGGCTTTATGGAAGGATTTAAGTGAATTAGCTACTGTTGAAAACTGGTTTCTCATGGGTGATTTCAATGATATTCTTCCTAAAGAAGAAAGAATAGGACACAGAGTTAAATCTTATCCTGATTTGGAATTCTTGCAATGTGTTACATGGTGTAACTTGGAAGATGTTAAAGCTAGTGGCAACTTTTTCACTTGGACTAATAAGTAGCCTGGGAATGATAGAATCTACTCTAAAATTGACAGAATACTTGCTAATCAGGCTTGGATCAATAAATTTGAGTTTGCTGAAGTGGTGTTCCTGAATGAGGGTCTATTTGACCATTCTCTCAGTATCCTCACCCTACATCCTGGTGTGGTAAGTGGGAAAAAGCCTTTCAAGTATTTTCGAATGTGGAAGTCACATCCAATGTTTGAGATTTACTTGAAGGAGGTGTGGAATGCAAGGATACAAGGGTCCAAAATTTATTAGGTGGTGTCCAAGATGAAAAATTTCAAGGCCAAGCTCAAAGAGATAAATAGAGATGGTTTTTCGGATTTACAGAGCTCAGTTAGGAAGGCCAAAGATGAACTTCAGGCAGTACAAGATCAATTACAGCAGCAACCATTGGCTATTGAGTTACATAACAAAGAAAAAGTAGCTAGAGAAATGCTCATCAAAGTTCAGAAAGATTACTCATCTTTTCTACATCAAAAAGCTAAACTAGCTTGGCTAGAGAATGGAGATACCAATTCTGCTTTGTTTCATGCTTGTATAAAGCAGAGAATAAGGCAGAACCGTATTCTTTCCATTGAAACAAATGAGGGGGAAAGGGTGCACGATCCTACCAGAATTACAAAAGCTTTTTTGAGCTTTTATGGAGAGTTACTTGGTTCTAAAATGGCAAATAGAAGAAAGGTTGATAAAAGAATTGTGGCAAAAGGTGCGGTTGTGTCGACTGAGCAAGCTCAAATGTTATTACATAGTTTTTCCAAAGAGGAGGTGAAGAAAGTTGCATTTAGTATTCCTGGGAATAAATCCCTGGGGCCTGATGGATTCTCAAGCAGTTTCTTTCATGACAACTGGGAGAGTATTGGTGATGACATTTGTGATGCTGTGGTGGATTTTCTGGAATCAGGTAAAATACTTAAAGAAATCAATTCTACGATTATTACTCTGGTTGTAAAGATTAAATGTCCTAACACTGTAAAGGATTTTAGACCTATAGCTTGTTGCAATGTTATTTATAAAATTGCAACTAAGCTATTGAGTTCTAGAATCAGAAATATCCTTCCTGAAATAATCTCTCCTTCACAAGGAGGTTTTATTAAAGGAAGGTATATAGGGCATAACATCATGATTTGTCAGGACTTGGTGAGACATTATAACAGGAAAGCCAACAAACCAAGTTGTTTGATCAAGCATGATCTTCAGAGGGCCTATGATACCATTGAGTGGGAATTTTTAGAAGAAATGTTGGAGGGTTTGCATTTTCCCAGGAAGTTCATTCAACTTGTAATGAATTGCATCACAACTCCTAAGTTCTCTCTTATGTTCAATTGATCCTTACATGGATTTTTTGAAGCTAAGAGAGGGCTTAGGCAAGGAGACCCCATGTCACCCCTGTTGTTTGTCTTGGTAATGGAGTACCTTTCTCGGCTTATGAAGAAGATAGGTGAGAAGAAGGATTTCAGATTTGATGAGCGATGCTTGGGGCTCAAATTGAATCACCTGGCATTTGCAGATGATGTCTTGCTCTTCTGCTATGGAGACAACAACAGTGTTACCTACTTATTAAAGGCGCTCAAGCTGTTTTCACTTACCTCGGGATTGAATCCTAATGCAAATAAAACGGCTATGTACGAAATCCACTAACTTATTAATTCCTCATTGCATCCACCATAGAACTTGGAATTGCACTCTGAGTTACATAGAACGCTCTATATGTTCCACGATATAGATACGTTATTAATTATCCATTGTTATAATCCCAATAATCAATGATTCTCTATAGATGATCTACATTGCATAGGGATTAATTTACTGTTACACCCTTCAATGTATTTTATCTTTAAAACACTTAGCCACCTATAAATGATATTGCAGTGAACTAATATAATCAGTAAAATGAGTACTCAACCATTTAAGCTCGAAGGCAATCATCGTTTCACTTCTATGTCCAGATAGAAGCTATGGATTTCGTATCTATGATTAGCGCTCCAACTTAATTGTATTATCATGTTCCCAAATTGTACGTATCACCAGACCAAAAGGTAGGCTTAACTAACAAATCAAAGAACACAAATAACACTCTTGAGATCGAACCTAACCATGCTAGGATTAAGATCATTTGATCTAAGATCAACTAGGTGATATTGAATTGAATGGAAATTACGGAAAATTAATCATAACTAATCCAAGTTCAATATCGGTCCCTTCCGATCCATACTCCATACATCCAGCCCAAGCTTACTTTAACCAATGTCGTGGAAAGGACATAACACTTATCCAAGGTGCAAGTAAACTACATTGTAGATCATCGTATGAGTTAAACCCCGTGTACTAATAATTCTAGGAATAAATTTAATCACATAATCTTGATTAGTTACCAATGTGCTGACACTACTACAATTTAGTCCTTTAGTGAGGAGCATGTTTGTGCGGGTCACTAAAGAGTTATGAGTGATTTTTAGTGACATGCACAATTAGACTTTAAATGTTCGTTGTTAGTCTCATGTAATGTGTGTCACTAAAAATATGGAGTGTCACTAAAGAGTAAAACAAAATTTTTATATTTTTTTATAAATTTAAAAAATACTAGTCTATAGTGACACACTAGGCGTGACTGGATAAGTATGTGCCGACTCTCATAGTGCGTCACTATATCATATTCTTATTTTTTATAAAAAAACAAACAGCTGTAATTAATAATTCTTTTTTGAAAAAGCTGTAATTTATATTTTTTAGTTTGAAAGAGCTGTAATTACGTTTTCAAAAAAAAAAAAAGAAAGAGCTTTATTTAATAAATAAATAAAAAGAAACAAAAAAAAATGTATAATATATTAAGCGTACATGAACCCTATCATATGTGCTTATACACATTACAATGTCGTTCTCCCCTTCTTCTTCTCCTTCGTGCGCAGCTGCTAAAAAAACCCTCCTTCGGCGAAGGACGGGCAAGATGCTCCACATATTTGCGTTCCCCATCACCCGAAACCCCAATCGTCGACTATATATCTCTCCTCCTCGGTGGCTGTCTCTCCGCCTTCCTCGTTGACGATCGAAGATCCCCACGAAAGTCTAAGGTTAGATCGTCGATCCTCGATGTTTCATCATCTCTACTTTATTTTTTCTTTTATCTGTTTCTCTCTCTCTCTCTCTCTCTCTCTCTCTCTCTCTCTATGCAGGATCTTGATGTCGACAACCTTTGAAGCTCGTCTCCAGTCGACAATGTTTGAAGTTCGTCGTTTGGTTCCGGTTTTGGTTATTGGTCGATCGCGATTGTAGCTCGTCCCTGGTTTGCGGTGTTTGAAGAGTCTGTGGTTCCAGTCGGTGGTCGCGATTGAACCTCAATGAGGGGTTTTTCATAGATCTAATTGCAGCAAGAGTCTATTATTTTCCATGTTAGAATGAACAAATCAAATTTGGTTGATTTGGTTGTTATGTATACAGTACTGTTTGGGTTAAATTTTTTATGGATCATATTTGTGCAATATGTAGTTGTTTGGGACTATTTATATGTGCATCTTATCTGCATATGATAAAAATGTATATTCTGTCCATTGTACAAGTTTTCCTGAAATTTGAAGAATGCTCATTTTGCAGCAGTTATGCTGTTGAATTTTAAATTTTGTGTTAAATTAAGTCGTATAGAATTAACTATAATAATTTCTTTTTTGTATATTATTTTTTTTAGAAAGTTTATTATTTTAATTTTAGTTAATTGTATTTATTAAAAAAAATAAAAAATAAAAAAACCTGATATTCTTTTTTAATTTTGGAATTTTTTTTAAAAAAATATTGTTAATATAGTGGCTCTTTTTGCGTGTCACTATATCTTTAAAAATATTAATAAAATATATAAAAAGAAAAAAAGGATATAGTGACACTCTATGTGTGTTGCTGTTACTTTTTCAGTCTGACAAAACGTGACTTTATAGGCCTATAGTGACGCGCAAAAAGTGAATGTAAAAGGGTTCAGTGACATGTGTGGAGTGTCACTAAAAATTATCTTTCCAGTCACCTTCATTAGTGATGCGCGTTGAAGTGTCACTAAATAGTTTTAGAGTCACTCATTGTGTGTCACTAAAACCCATTTTTCTAGTAGTGTGACGACACAATAAACAAGAATATCAATGTGATAAGGATTTCCATGAATTTATAAATCCAATAAACATATAAATGATCACATGAACCAAATGACATACTAAATAAGTAATGAAAATAAATCTGTTTCTTTATTGATGATTGAATAGAAAAGATTACATTGAAATAAAGTTTTATTTAGGGCACAAAGCCCAACAGACTCTCATTTGTACTAACATAAAACAATCAGTACATTTCAATTAATCCTAAATTCAGTCTGTGCTTTTCAAATGTAGTTGCAGTCAAAACTTTGGTGAATGGATCAGCTAAATTGTCTTCAGTGTCCACTTTCTCCACCAGTACATCCCCTCTTGCCACATATTCTCTGATGATGTGATATTTTCTCTCTATGTGTTTGCTTCTCTTGTGGCTTCGAGGCTCTTTACTTTTTGTTATGGCTCCAGTGTTATCACAAAGTAAAACTAGTGGCTTTTCCATTCCAGGAACAACACCAAGTCCTGTGCAGAACTTTCTAAGCCAGTCAAGTTCCTTAGCAGCCTCGGTGGCAGCTATGTACTCGACCTCCATGGTAGAGTCTGATGTTGCGGTTTGTTTAGCACTTCTCCAAACAACTGCTCCACCCCGAAAAGTAAACGCCATCCCAGATGCATACTTTCTGTCATCAAGACAAGCCTAAAAATCTGAATCAGTTTAGCCTACGGGATTCAAAGCACCAACCTTGTAGACTAACACGTATTGCCTTGTACTTTTTAAGTACTTCAGAATATGCTTAACTGTAGTCCAATGTTCCTCTCCTAGGTTGGTCTGGTACCTGCTCACAATTCCTACTGCATAGCAAATGTCAGGTCTGTTGGGTTTTATGCCCTAAATAAAACTCATTTCAATATAATCATATTTACTTATTAATATAGATCAGAAATAACATTTAATGTTGCATGGTTCACATGATTTATTTCATGATTATATGTACATAATGTATGAATTCATCTGAAACCCTTTTCACATACTTGATCCTGTTTATTGTGCTGTCAACACATTGGAAAGTAAACATGACTATGTGAATAAAGTTTCCTAGATTTATCAGACATAGGGTTTTACTGATATGATGATCTACAACAGAGTTTACTTGCATTTGGAGAAGTGCTATGTTCTTTCCAGAGCATTGGTTAAAGTAAAGCTCAGGTTGGATGCATGGAGTATGCATCGGAAGGGACCGATATTGAACTTTGACTTAGATTTATTAAACTTACCGTAATATCTATTCAAGTCAATATCGCCTAGTTGATCCTAGATCAAATGATCTTAATCCTGTTATGATTAGGCTCAATCTTGAAAGGCTATTCGTGTTCTTTGATTTGTTAGTTAAGCCTACTTTTGGGTCAGGGTGATACATACATTTTGGGAACACGGTAGTGCAATTGAGTGGGAGCGCTAGCATAAACATGGAATCTATAGCTTCTATCTGGCGAATAGTAAGCAAAGGATGATCTCCTTCGAGCTTGACCAAACGAACATAAATGGTGGAGTACTCATTTCACATAAGCTGAAATAACATTTATACGGGGGCAAGTGTTTTAAGGAATAAATACATTGTAGGGTGTAACGGTAATTTAATCCCTTTACAGTGTAGATCATTCATATAGAGGATCATTGATCACATTAGGATTATAACAATGGATAACTGATGATGTGTCTATATGGTGGAACATATAGAGCATTCTATATACTGAGAGTGCAATTCTAAGTTCTATGCGTGGATTCAACGAAGAATTAATAAGTTAGTGAATTTTAGTGCTAAATTCTTGATCTACTTATTGGAAGCTCGGTTATATAGACCCATGGTCCCCCCACTAGGTGAGATAATATTGCTTGTAAGACTCATATAATTGGTTTTGATTAATCAATTATAATTCTCAAATTAGACTATGTCTATTTGTGAATTTTTCACTAAGTAAGGGCGAAATTGTAAAGAAAGAGTTTTAGGGGCATATTTGTTAATTATGATACTTTGTATGGTTCAATTAATAAATATGATAAATGAAAATATTATTTAATAATTATTTATAGTTATTAAATAGTTAGAATTGACATTTAAATGGTTGGATTAGAAAATTGGCGTTTTTGAGAAAATCAGATGCAGAAAAGATAAAACTGCAAAATTACAAAAAGTGAGGCCCAAATCCACTAGTATAGGGCCGGCCACTTTTATAGGAATTTACCTCTGATATTTTCATTATTTTAATGCCAAATAATTCAAACCTAACCCTAGTGGAATGCTATAAATAAATAGTGAAGGCTTCAGGAAAATTACACTTAAATTTTCTATTTTTCCTTCAGAGAAAAACCTGAGTCTTCTCTCTCCCCATCTTTGGCTGAACCCACGCTCTCTCTCTTCCTCTTGAATTTCGAAATTCTTAGTGTATGAGTAGTGCCCACACACAGCAAGTGATACCTCAATCATAGTGAGGAAGATCGTGAAGAAAGACATTCAGCAAAAGGAGTTTCAGCATCAAAGATTCAGAGAAAGAGATCCAGGTTCAGATATTGATAATGCTCTGCTACAGAAAGGAATCAAGGGCTAGATATCTGAACGGAAGGAGTCATTTAATTCTGCTGCACCCAATGTAAGGTTTCCTAAACTTTATATGTGTTTATTTCATCGTTTTAGAAAGTTCATATTTAGGGTGTTAATAAACATACTTGTGAGTAGATCTAGGATCCTGGTAAAATAAATTCCAACAAGGTCTAATGCATAACATTGCATACATTAGACTCCCAACTGCTGAACCATAAGGAACCCTTCTCATGTCCTCAATCTCTTGAGGATAAGTGGGACACTATTCCTTAGATAGACGTATACCAAATCTAGAAGGCATATGCGCCCCTTTGGCATTTGTCATTGAGAATCTCTCTAAAACCTTATCAATGTAAGCTGTTTGAGAGAGAGCAATGGATCTTTTCTTCCGGTTTCTGATAATCTGAATACGAAGAACATAAGCACCTTCAGTCAAATCCTTCATTTCGAATTGAGTGTCAAGCCATTCCTTGATGTCAGCCATTTTTTTGATATTGTTCCGAATGATCAAAATGTTATCAACATAAAGGACCAGGAATACTACAACTAAATTATCCTTGAGTTGGTAAACACAAGGTTCATCTTCATTTTGGTTAAAGTTGTAGGTCTTGATTATTTCATCAAACCTCTTATTCCAGGAGTGAGAAGCTTGCTTAAGTCCATAAATGGACCTATTGAGTTTGCAAACTTTCTTTTCCTGCCCTGGAAGAACATAGCCTTCTGGTTGCTCCATATAGATGGTTTCTTCAAGAATTCCATTAAGGAAAGTTGTCTTGACATCCATTTTCCAACTTTCATAATCGAAAGCTGCTGCTATGGAGAGAAGTGTTTTGCTTTGTGCTATAAATAAAACTCCATTTCAATGTAATCTTTATCATTAAATTATCAATAAAGAAACAGAAGTATTTTCATCACTTATTTAAAATGTCATTTGTTTCATTTGATCATTTATATGTTTATTTAATTTATAAATTCATCCAAATCCTTATCACATTGATATTCTTGTCTATTGTGTCGTCAACACAGTGGAAAGTAATGAAGATTATGTGATTAAATGTATTCCTAGATTTATGAGTACACAGGGTTTAACTGATATGATAATCTACAATGTAGTTCACTTGCACCTTGGATAAGTGCTATGTCCTTTCCAGGGCATTGGTTAAAGTAAAGTTTGGGTTGGATGCATGGAGTATGCATTGGAAGGGACCGATATTGAACTTGGATTAGATATGATAAATTTACCGTTATATCTATTCAATTCAATATCACCTAGTTGATCCTAGATCAAATGATCTTAATCGTGACATGGTTAGGTTCGATCTCAAGAGTATTATTTATGTTCTTTGATTTGTTAGTTAAGCTTACTATTTGGTCCGGGTGATACGTACATTTTGGGAACATGGTAGTACAATTGAGTGGGAGCGCTAATCATATATATAGAATCTGTAGCTTCTGTTAGTTCACTGAAATATCATTTATAGTTGGCTAAATAGAGATAAATGGTTGAGTACTCATTTCAGTGATTATGTTAGTTCACTGAATATCAATTATAGGTGGCTAAGTGTTTTAAGGATAAAATACATTGAAGGGTGTAACGGTAAATTAATCCCTATGCAATGTGAATCATCTATAGAGGATCATTGATTATTGGGACTATAACAATTGATAATTAATAGCATATCTATATCGTGGAACATATAGAGCGTTCTATGTAACTGAGAGTGCAATTCCAAGTTCTATGGTGGATGCAATGAGGAATTAATAAGTTAGAGAATTTACTTAGTAAATTCTAGATCTGCTTATTGGAAGCTCGGATATATAGGCCCATGGCCCCATACTAGTTGAGACAATACTGCTTGTAAGACTCAGTTGATTGATTTTAATTAATCAATTATAATTCTAAAATTACACTATGTCTAGTTTGTGAATTTTCACTAAGCTAGGGCTTAATTGTGAAGAAACGAGATTCTAAGGTTTATTTGTTAATAATAGACTTTATTAAGTCTAATTAATAAATATATTAAATGACAATTTTTATTTAATATTTAATTTTAATTATTAAATAATTAGTTTTGGCATTTAAGTGGTTGAATCAGAAAAATGGTATTTTTGAGAAAATAAGATAAATAATTTGAAAAATCGCAAAATTGCAAAGTGGGGCCCATATCCATGGTCGGGCACTTGCAATTAACTATTTATTTTCCATTATTTTAATGCCAAATAATTCTAATCTAACCCTAGGTGGATTCCTATAAATAGGTAGTGATGGCCTCAAAGGAAAAGATGATGCAAACACTTTCCTTCAATCAAATTTGAGCCATCTTCTCTATACCTATTTCGAAACCTTCTATCTTTCTTTCTCTATTCAAAGTCAAACCCTATAGTGATCGAGTAACTGCCCACACACATCAAGTAGTACTCAATCATAGTGTGTAAGACTGTGAAGAATCCAAATTCAAGAGAAGGAGAATTGGGCTCAGATCTTTGTGATACTCTGCTACAGAAAGGATACAAGGGTTAGAGATCTGAGTGGAAGGAGTCATTTAATTCTACCGCAACCACTGTAAGGTTTCTCATACCTTTTATGTGTTTATTTTATATCATTTTAGAAGTTCATGTTTAGGATGTTAAAAACATACTTGTTAGTAAATCTAGGTCCTGGTAAAATTTATTCTAACAAGAAGAATTCAGATGGATTTGAGCATGGCGACCGGATTAAAAGTTTCCTCATAGTCCACACCTTCTCTTTGCGTATAACCCTTAGCGACCAGTCTAGCTTTAAAATTTTTGACTTCGCCTCCAACACCTCTTTTCTTCTTGTAGACCCCCTTACATCCAATTGGGCGATAGTCATCAGGTGCGTCTACATATTCCTAGACTTTGTTCTTTTTCATCGAATCCATTTCTGAATCCATGTCGGCCAACCATTATTTTTGTTTGGGACTTGCCATTGCCTATTTATAGGTTAATGGATCGTCATCAATGCCGTCACCAACGATCCTATTGATTTCACCATCCAAGCCATGACGAGATGGTTTAGTAGAAACCCTCCGACTATGACAAGGAGTCGTGACCTTCTGAATAGGAACATTTGTGTTATATTTCTCTGTCGTAACAACTTGTGTCGGTTCAACTGAGGGAGTGGGATTATCCTCTACATGTGTAGAAGAGGATGGAACATTAGAAGGAGTTATATCTGAAAGCATTTCTTCTAACACTACTTTACTCATCGGCTTGAAGTCTTTAATATAGTCATCTTCAAGGAAGGTAGCATTTGTAGAGACAAACACTTTGTTATCCTTGTGACTATAAAATAGTCCACCCCTAGTCTCTATAGAATTTCTGACAAGCAAGAAAACTTCAGTTCGCAATTCTAGTTTTCCTTCTTTCTTTCTTAAGACATGAGCAGGGCACCCCCAAATCCTATAATGGCATAAACTAGGTGTACAACCATTCCATAGTTCGACAGGTGTCTTAGGAACTGCTTTAGATGGAACAACATTTAAAATGTCGTGTGTCGTTTTCATTGCATATCCCTAGAAGGACGTAGATAGAGTTGAATAGCTCAGCATAGAACTAACCATTTCCAAAAGTGGGCGATTTTTTGTTTCTACAACTGCATTTTTTGCTGTGGAGTGCTAGGGGCAGTATACTGTGATTCAATTCCAAGTTCAATTAAATGATCTTTGAACTGCATATCCATATACTCTCCACTCCTATCAGTTTGCAAGATCTTTAATGTTTTACCTAATTGGTTTTGAGCCAAAACATGAAATTCCTGAAACTTTTCAAACGTTTCAGATTTCTTTTACATTAGGTAAATAAAACAATGTGTAGAGAACTTGTCAATGGAAGTGACAAAATATTCTTAACCGTCTCTGGCCTTGACATTTAGAGGTCCACAGACATTTGAATGTACTAACCCAAGAGGTTCTTTGGCACGCTCTCCCTTTGCAGAGAAAGAACGATTGGTAATTTTTCCTTCTAAGCAAGATTCACAAACTGGTAATTCACCCAAGGCGACATTTTTCAATGGACCGTCTTTGGTTAACCTATGGAGTCTATCATAGCCTATATGACCTAATCGTAAATGTAACACCCTAACTACCATAGGCGTATTACGTGAGTTTTAAACATACTGTGCAGCTCGTTGCTAATCAACGAGGTTTATGGAAAAACGTGATTAATTAAAATTTTGCTTTTTTAATTAAACTTATAAACAATATTACAAAAGACTCGTGATCCCGATTATAAAAATCATTTACAAAAAGATTTAACTGATTAACTGTTACAAAAATAAAAGTCGTCTAACGACCAGTTACAAAAATCAGCCTCGCTGTCCCGATGATCGCACGCTCCAGGCCTAACCGCCCCGACATGTACAATCTCATAAGCTCGCTCACGGTCCATCAGCTATAGCCTTGCCTTTACCTACACATAAACGTAGAACTGTGAGTCGACAGACTCAGTAAGAAAAGCATAATAATACTCATACATAATACTAACTGCCGTGTCCAACACGATACTGAGTCCCGCTACTGCCATGTCCAACATGGTACTGAGCCACTACTGCCATGTCCAACATGGTACTGAGTTCTGAACGTTCATAGGGACGGTACTATTGACACGTAACAACCTGATCGGTCGAACCGGTCATACTCCGGCTGCTGGTCATACTCCGGCTGTACCGAGCGTGTTACTATATCCTCTGATCGGTCGAGCCGGTCATACTCCTGCTGGTCATACTCCGGCTGTACCGACGGGATACGTCAATAGCACGGAACCACCAACCAAATGTCGGCTGATCGGTCGAGCCGGTCATACTCGGCTTGGTCATACTCCAGCCTGTACCGACGTGACAGGGTTGGATGGTTCGAAGCCAACATACAACTAATGTAATCTAATAGGCTTCCTACATGCTCGCAAAACATGTAATCTACATATGCATACTGTTATACTAATCTTACCTGGATTCCAAATTCAGGTGTGCCGGTCAACCTGACTGGAACTGAAGCTGAGCGGCGGATTACTGGCTCCTAAACCATAAAAATCACAACGCTATAAGTGACACGCTAAATCACTTCCCGGGGACTTAAACTAGGAACTAAAAGTTTCCCTATCGATAAAAAGCATGGCAATACCCCGAAAAACATAAAAACGAGGAAAACACGGGTTAGAAAAATTCCCCAGCCGGTAGACCGGTTGCCCAACCGGAATTCCGGTTCTGGGAAATTCAGGACCCTCATCCAGAATTCTGGATGCACAACCGGAATTCCGGTTCCTCGCAGGCAGCAACATCAAATTCTCATAACTTGCACAATTCAACCACAAATCACCTCAAACTTTCCAGACCTGTTCTATACCTTCCCTAGAACATATCCAAGGCATCAAAACAACCCAGAAACCTCAAACATGAAAAATGCCATTGGAGCTCAAGCTTTGAGTTCTAAACTCAAACTTGAGCAAAACCACCAAATCATGCATTCCACTAGCTTAATTCTACTTAAACTAGCATAAAATCACCTCTGAAAACTATTAAAAACAACAGCAACATCACAGAAACAGATTACACAATTTTCATGTTGAAAATCAAACTTTTGCATAATAAAACTCTAGCATGCTTAACCTAGGAATCATACACCACAAGGAGCTTAATTAACATCTAAAAATCATGCTTTAATCCTCAGAAATCAACAACAAAACACAGCAGCAACAACCTCAATTTATCATGCATGCATCACCATTTTCATCATTTTTTCCAATAAATTAAAGAGAGAAAGTTAGAGATCACATACCACAAACAAGAGTTCACAATTATAGGTTGAATCTAGATTGAATTTTGAAGAAAAACCCAGCTTTTGCACCCCAAGTGACCAGCCGAAATAGAGAGGAAAAAGAGAGAGAGTGTTTGAAAATTCTATTTTTTCTTTTCTAAGTGTTTTTGTAAAAATGAGGAAATAACATAAATCCATTTAACATATTTCATTTCAGCCAAGTAAACTAAAAATAAACATTTAATTTTCATTTAATAAATTCACATAAGACAAAACACTAATGGGGCAAAAAGACCATTTTGCTCCTCCACCATAAAATCACATAAAAATCACTAAAGGGGTATTTTTGGGAAATTCTAAATTCCCGGCCATTCCCGACATTCCCAATGTCTAAAACCCGTCCCCAAACTACTAACATACTAAGTTGTGATTTCTACTGAGCCAAACGCCGAGTTCCAAAATACCGGGCACCGGAAATGCAAAATATGAAAAACTACTGATAACATAATCATGCATTTCTGAATTCCATAATTAACAGTATAATAAATTATTTAAATAGCTATAAATAATTTCATAATTAATCATAAACAACTGCTAATTTCCAAATTAACTAAGCGGGCTTTACAACTATCCCCCCCTTAAAAGGATTTCGTCCCCGAAATCTAACCTGAATAACTCTGGATATTGAGCTCTCATATCTGACTCTAGCTCCCAGGTGGCTTCCTCCACCTTACTGTTTCTCCAGAGAACCCTGACCAATGCTATGGTCTTATTCCGAAGGACTTTATCCTTTCTATCCAGGATCTGCACTGGTTGTTCCTCATATGTCATATCTGGTTGTAGCTGAAGGCTCTCATAACTGAGTATATGAGAGGGGTCTGAAACGTATTTTCTCAACATCGAGACATGAAATACGTTGTGAACTGCTGATAAAGCTGGAGGCAATGCTAACCGATATGCCACTTGACCTATTTTTTCGAGAATCTCAAACGGTCCTGTAAATCTAGGGCATAACTTGCCTCTTTTCCCGAAACATTTAATCCCCTTCATCGGAGATACCCGTTAAAAACACATGTTCCCCTACTTGGAACTCAACATCTCTGCGTTTCGGATCTGCGTAACTCTTCTGTCTGCTCTGTGAGGCAAGCATTCTAGCTTTTATCTTCTCTATCGCCTCATTGGTCCGCTGTACTGACTCTGGACCTAGGTATTTCCTCTCCCCTGTCTCATCCCAGTGGATAGGGGATCTACATTTTCTACCGTACAACAGTTCATAGGGAGCCATCCCTATCGTACTCTGATAACTGTTGTTGTAAGAAAATTCTATCAACGGTAGATATTTATTCCATGAGCCTTCAAAGTCCATAACACAGGCTCTCAACATATCCTCCAATATCTGAATTGTCCTTTCGGACTGACCATCCGTACGAGGATGGAATCCGTCTTGAATTTTAGCTTTGTACCCATTGCCCGTTGCAAACTTTGCCAAAATTTGGAGGTGAACTTCGGATCCCTGTCCGAAACTATAGACTTCGGTACCCTGTGAAGTCTCACAATCTCTCTAACGTACAATTCTGCCAACCGATCCACTGTGAATGTTGTCCTAACCGGCAGAAAATGAGCAGATTTCGTAAATCGATCCACCACTACCCAGATGGAATCAAATAAACCCGTGGTCCTAGGTAACCCGACCACAAAATCCATCGCAAAATCTTCCCATTTCCATTCTGGTAGGGTTAGAGGCTGCAACAACCCTGCTGGTCTCTGATGTTCAGCCTTAATCTGCTAACAAGTGAGGCATCTCGATACGAATTCTACCAAATTCTTCTTCATACCGCTCCACCAGAAGTACGGTTTCAAATCTTGGTACATCTTAGTGGTGCCAGGATGCAGAGAATACGGGGTAGAATGAGCCTCCTCAAAGATCTCATTTCTAAGTTCCACACTGTTCGGAACACAAACCCTGGCTTTATACAAAAGCACCCCATTGTCTGACACTGAAAAGTCCTTGGCTTGACCAGCCAACACCTCATCTCGGATTTTCACTAACTCCAGATCTGTCATCTGAGCGACTTTTGTTCTTTCCAACAGATCAGATTGCAGCGTCAAGTTGTGAAGCTGACCTACCACAAACTCAATGCTGGATCCAACCATATCCTCTGCTAGCTGAGGTGAGATCTGAACCATACTAGCTACTTGCCTGGGACCCTTTCTGCTCAGGGCATCGGCAACTACATTGGCTTTTCCGGGATGATAGAGGATCTCACAATCGTAATCCTTCACTAATTCCAACCAACGCCTTTGTCTCATGTTCAAATCTTTCTGAGTAAAGAAATATTTGAGACTTTTATGGTCGGTGTAGATCTCACACTTCTCCCCGTAAAGGTAATGCCGCCAAATCTTCAGTGCAAAAACCACTGCGGCCAATTCTAGATCATGAGTCGGGTATCGCTGTTCATAATCCTTTAACTGACGGGAGGCATAAGCGATGACCCGATCGGCTTGCATCAATACACATCCCAAACCCTGTTTGGATGCGTCACAAAATACTACGAACTTCTCCTTGTCCGAAGGCAAAGCTAGCACTGGAGCGGTAATCAACCTCTGTTTGAGCTCCTGAAAACTAGCTTCGCATTTATCTGACCAGGTA
Source organism: Cannabis sativa (assembly GCF_029168945.1). NCBI lineage: Eukaryota > Viridiplantae > Streptophyta > Magnoliopsida > Rosales > Cannabaceae > Cannabis > Cannabis sativa. The sequence goes on along the minus strand of NW_026870043.1, from coordinate 4,920,704 downwards.
ACCGCTGATTCTTCTTTGTAAGCTCGGTTAGGGGCATTGAAATTTTGGAGAACCCTTCCACGAACCTACGGTAGTACCCAGCTAAACCCAAGAAGCTTCTGATCTCTGTCACTGTCTTCGGTCTCGGCCAATCCCTGACGGATTCAATCTTCCCGGGATCCGCCTTGATCCCATCCTTGCTCACAATGTGCCCTAGGAAGGACACTTGAGATAGCCAGAACTCACATTTCTTGAACTTGGCATAAAGCTTATGTTCTCGAAGTCGTTGCAGTACCATCTGAAGATGTAATTCATGCTCCTCTTCTGATTGAGAGTACACGAGGATGTCGTCGATAAACATAATCACACAGATATCGAGGAAATCCTTGAATACTCTATTCATCAGGTCCATGAATGCTGCAGAAGCATTGGTTAGTCCGAATGACATAACCAGAAACTCGTAATGTCCATACCTAGTGGGGAAAGGCGTCTTCGGAATGTCATCCTCTCGGATTCTCAACTGATGATAACCCGAACAGAGATCAATCTTAGAAAAGACCGTCTTCCCCTGAAGCTGATCGAACAAGTCATCGATCCTAGGTAATGGATATTTATTCTTCACTGTTAGCTTGTTCAACTCCCTGTAGTCGATGCACATCCTCATAGATCCATCCTTCTTCTTGACGAACAAAACCGGGGCTCCCCAGGGTGACACACTGGGCCGAAAGAACCCTATGTCAAGCAACCCTTGGAGCTGAATCTTTAATTCCTTGAGTTCAGCTGGAGCCAGCCTATACGGGGCTTTGGAAACCGGTTCCACCCCTGGTGCCAAGTCTATTACGAAATCAATCTCCCGCTGAGGTGGTAACCCTGGAAGTTCTTCGGGAAAAACATCCAAAAATTCCCGAACTACTCTGATGTCCTCTGGCCGAATGGTATCTGGCCGAATGGTATCTGGCCGAGTGGTGTCCACCACCACGGCCAGAAACCCTAAGCAACCGCCGTGCAACAATTCTCTCGCTGACATAGCCGAGATCACCGGGATCCGAGATCCCTGAACTGAACCCACAAATACAAACGGTTCTTCACTTTCCGGTTGGAAGACCACCATCTTCCTTTTACAATCAATGCTCGCCGAATATTTAGATAGGAAATCCATTCCTAAAATAATATCGAATTCGACTAAACTCATCTCTATCAGATCAGCGCTTAACTCTCTACCATCTATCCTGATCGGCATAGACCTAATCCACCTATTGGAGATAACGAATTCTCCGCCAGGTAACAGGGTTCCAAACCCTGATTCATATTTATCATACGGTCTATCCAATTTACTAGAGATTCTAGCAGCCACACAAAAAAAACCTTGACCCAAGCACTCACCCGGAGGATGCCTCTCACTAATGAGACACTCCAGTAGGAACAATGGGTCTCAACACTACCCTGGCGATCGTCTTGATTCTGGTTCCCTCGGAACCTCTTGTTCTGCCTCGAGCCACCGGATGCAGTGGATGATTCCTCCTCCAGTCCATGGCCGAACCACTACCTCCCCTGCTGAAACCTGACGCAGGAGGGGTAGGAGCCCCGCCACATTCCGGAGTCCTAACTGATTCCACATACATCTAACTGCGTCCTCAGCTCACCATGCTTTCTCCGCCATCTCAGCATAGATGGTCTTATCGTTGGTAGTGATCACAAGGTCATACTTGATCTTCACATCAAGTCCATCAAGATATTTTTCTTTCTTACCGAAATCGGTTGGCACGAAACTCGAGGCTAACCTCGCCAACCGGTTGAACTGAGTAATATCTTCCGTCATGCTCATATCCTCTCGCTGGGTCAGGTGGGCGAACTCTTTCCTCTTGGCGCATCTGACCGCCTCGTTATAACATTTAACGCTGAAGAGTTCCTAAAACCTTTCCCAGGTCATAGTGATAACGTCATGGATCTGAGACACCATGTCCCACCAGACCAGAGCGTCTTCTTAAAACGGAAAAGTGGCACTCACCACTCTGTCGTTCCCGGTGACACCCATAAAGTTCAGAATCTTGGTGATCACCGTCAGCCACTGCTCGGCTTTCATCACGTCCGGACCTCCCAGGAAAACCGGAGGTGCTTGCTTCCGGAACCGCTCAAACAGAGGTTCCAATCTATGGGCCGCCACCACTATCTCGGCCTAGGCAGCAGGGGCAGGTGCCACTGGAACTACTGGCACTGGAACTGCGGGAGCACCCTGCTGTCTCACCCTCTGAATCTCGAGGTCTTGCTCTTCAATCCGGGCTTGCATTTCAGCAACCCCAACTTCCCATTTCTGGGCTTCCTGATTGACTTGGGCAGCCTGCGGCGAGTTAACATCACTCCAACCGCGAACCCTGCCCCTGGGACCTCTACCTCGGCCCAAAACACTTGAGGGGAACTGAGCTCCTCAACCTTGATCTGACCCGACTGAGATGCCCTGATTCCTAATATTTCGTCTGGCGTCCATCTAGTCTGAACCGCCTCGAAATCCCGAGTTGGCACTTCAGGTCACGATCATCGAGAGCTTACTAATGCCGCTTAATTTGGAAATTAATAACGAAACATGCGCCTATTCTACTATAAGGCTACTAACATGCTTCCTAACAGGCTTTTCTTTTTTTTTTATAACTGAACAAAATAAAGTACTAAAGCAATAAAGGCTTACTGAACCGTGAACCGAGCTAACTGCTGATGATGATTGTACATGTCGTGACGATCTTCGGAAGACAACCTAGCGGCTCTGATACCAAATTGTAACACCCTAACTACCATAGGCGTATTACGTGAGTTTTAAACATACTGTGCAGCTCGTTGCTAATCAACGAGGTTTATGGAAAAACGTGATTAATTAAAATTTTGCTTTTTTAATTAAACTTATAAACAATATTACAAAAGACTCGGGATCCCGATTATAAAAATCATTTACAAAAAGATTTAACTGATTAACTGTTACAAAAATAAAAGTCGTCTAACGACTAGTTACAAAAATCAGCCTCGCTGTCCCGATGATCGTACGCTCCAGGCCTAACCGCCCCGACATGTACAATCTCATAAGCTCGCTCACGGTCCATCAGCTATAGCCTTGCCTTTACCTACACATAAACGTAGAACTGTGAGTCGACAGACTCAGTAAGAAAAGCATAATAATACTCATACATAATACTAACTACCGTGTCCAACACGATACTGAGTCCCGCTACTGCCATGTCCAACATGGTACTGAGCCACTACTGCCATGTCCAACATGGTGCGAGATTACGAACGTTCATAGGGACGGTACTATTGACACGTAACAACACGATCGGTCGAGCCGGTCATACTCGCCTTCTGGTCATACTCCGGCACATGTACCAGAGCGTGTTACTATATCCTCCCGATCGGTCGAGCCGGTCATACTCGGCTGATGGTCATACTCCAGCTGTACCGACGGGATACGTCAATAGCACGGAACCACCAACCAAATGTCGGCTGATCGGTCGAGCCGGTCATACTCCGGGCTGGTCATACTCCGGCTGTACCGGCTTGACGGGGTTGGATGGTTCGAAGCCAACATACAACTAATGTAATCTAATAGGCTTCCTACATGCTCGCTAAACATGTAATCTACATATGCATACTGTTATACTAATCTTACGGATTCCGAATTCGAGTGTCTTGCCGTCAACATTTGGCCGAAGCCGAAGTGACGGCGGATTGCGGCTCCTAAACCATAAAAATCACAACGCTATAAGTGACACGCTAAATCACTTCCCGGGGACTTAAACTAGGAACTAAAAGTTTCCCTATCGATAAAAAGCATGGCAATACCCCGAAAAACATAAAAACGAGGAAAACACGGGTTTTGAAAAATTCCCCAACCGGTAGACCGGTTGCCCAACCGGAATTCCGGTTCTGGGAAATTCAGGACCCTCATCCGGAATTCCGGATCCACAACCGGAATTCCGGTTCCTCGCAGGCAGCAACATCAAATTCTCATAACTTGCACAATTCAACCCCAAATCACCTCAAACTTTCCAGACCTGTTCTATACCTTCCCTAGAACATATCCAAGGCATCAAAACAACCCAGAAACCTCAAACATGAAAAATGCCATTGGAGCTCAAGCTTTGAGTTCTAAACTCAAACTTGAGCAAAACCACCTAATCATGCATTCCACTAGCTTAATTCTACTTAAACTAGCATAAAATCACCTCTGAAAACTATTAAAAACAACAGCAACATCACAGAAACAGATTACACAATTTTCATGTTGAAAATCAAACTTTTGCATAATAAAACTCTAGCATGCTTAACCTAGGAATCATACACCACAAGTAGCTTAATTAACATCTAAAAATCATGCTTTAATCCTCAGAAATCAACAACAAAACACAGCAGCAACAACCTCAATTTATCATGCATGCATCACCATTTTCATCATTTTTTCCAATAAATTAAAGAGAGAAAGTTAGAGATCACATACCACAAACAAGAGTTCACAATTATAGGTTGAATCTAGATTGAATTTTGAAGAAAAACCCAGCTTTTGCACCCCAAGTGACCAGCCGAAATAGAGAGGAAAAAGAGAGAGAGTGTTTGAAAATTCTATTTTTTCTTTTCTAAGTGTTTTTGTAAAAATGAGGAAATAACATAAATCCATTTAACATATTTCATTTCAGCCAAGTAAACTAAAAATAAACATTTAATTTTCATTTAATAAATTCACATAAGACAAAACACTAATGGGGCAAAAAGACCATTTTGCTCCTCCACCATAAAATCACATAAAAATCACTAAAGGGGTATTTTTGGGAAATTCTAAATTCCCGGCCATTCCCGACATTCCCAATGTCTAAAACCCGTCCCCAAACTACTAACATACTAAGTTGTGATTTCTACTGAGCCAAACGCCGAGTTCCAAAATACCGGGCACCGGAAATGCAAAATATGAAAAACTACTGATAACATAATCATGCATTTCTGAATTCCATAATTAACAGTATAATAAATTATTTAAATAGCTATAAATAATTTCATAATTAATCATAAACAACTGCTAATTTCCAAATTAACTAAGCGGGCTTTACAGTAAATGCCATAGATATGTTTCATCATCATTATCGATCTCTTTTCTTTTATGGTTTCTAGGTTTAGCAACATTGAAAAGTTCGTTGTTAAGCGCGATTTGTATTTCCTGTCTCAAAACATAAAGCCCTTGTTCCATGTAAGCAACACATAATTGAAATCCATTACGAGAAATAGTGCAAATAGAACTCGAAAAATTCAATTGATAAAACGGTGTCTGTAAACATGAAACGCTAATCAAGTTTCTACTAAAATTTGGAATAAACAATTGTCTAAAACTAAGAATTTCTTCTGAAACTTGAGGCGGGCTTTTCCTTTAGCTTGGACCGATACTAATTCGCCATTTCCAACTTTGAGCTTTAACTCCCCTGGATTAAAATAATCCCAAGTTTCAAGAAGCTGCAATGAAGAGCAAACATGGTTAGTGGATCCAGAATCAACAATCCAGAAGGATTTGTCATTCTCTAAAAATCATGATTCAAAAACAAAAGCATTACCTTTGTTATCCCAATTTTTGCACTCTGACGTGGCATCACACGATGGTGACACATGGAATTGACTCTGGGTACCTGCTCAAAAGACACAGGCCAAACAGGACATCTAATACATTTGTTCAGACGAAGTCCCCTAGATCGAGCCGTGAACAATCCGCGTAGAATGCCAACACCTAGCAAATTCAGCTTTCGCATCGTGAGTCATCAAAGAAATCCATATAACTTTGGGATCAGATTTTAGAGATATGGCAAGCTATCCAAATCCCACGATTAGTGTATTCTATATTTACTATGCAATCTTTTTATGCTTATATCAATTGTAATTAGAAGGGAAATACTTCCTCTCCAAGCTTATAGCCCTATAAATAGTGATTCATACTCACTGGGCAAAAGGTCGAGAGATTTTGTCTAAGAATTCATATTTGGAGATACTGTTGTAAGAGCTCTAAGAAAAGGAACCATTTTCCTTGTTCTTAAGTCAATACAAATAATGAGGATTAGGCTATTACCGAACTGCTCGGGGCTGAACCTCTATAAAATTCTTGTGTCTTTATTGCTTTACTATATTTCTTTCGTATTAAACTACTTGTCGCTTACAAAATTAGACTCACTGTCGTTGGCTAAAAGCGATGTCAACATTTTGGTGCTTTCATTGAGAGCAGAATCACGGATCGCTCTTTATTCCAAATTTAATCACAAGTACGATGGTGGTACAGACTCGTAGGGGCGTGGTTGATCCAGTGAATCCACAGGCGGTGGATCCTGCACTGCAGAACCTTGGAAACACAAGGAATCTGCCGGCAATAAATCCCGGACAACCATCAACTATAGTTCACGATGTGACGACACTTGTGGATGAAATCGCACCTTGTGTGCAAGAGACTGGGAATACCAGTTCAGCAGCTGACCATGGCATTCATAACACAGCTGTTTCGCCAACTACCAATGTTCAAACAACCATTGGAGATGACACTGAAATCCAGAACCTCTGTGCAGCTCTTGGAATCATGAAGGGTCATACCAACACCAGCTTCATGATCAGGATGTACTCCACACTACGGTGAACCTCGCCTTTGAAGAGCAGAGATGCATGTTTGCCGAATGGAGGGACAAGCAGATGGAAACGTTAAGGGTAAAGTGGTATTAAACTAGTAATATTCAGCAATTCAATCTCAAATTAACTCGCATACACATTTATACAATATTATAACATAAACACAATTCTAGTACTTTATAAAGTACCCCTTTACCAATTGTTAACCACGAGGTGAATATGTCACTATCCTTACCCAATAAAGCAAACAATAAGTAAGAAACCTAATCGCGGTTTCAAGAGTAATTACTCGTCATGGTAGTAACCTTTCCCAATCCCTAGGTCATAACCTCGGCTCAACATACTTTTAATCAGCATCTTGATAATAATCAAGATATAATAATTCAACTGTCAACAATTAACCACATATGGTGTTGGAAAATGTTTTACCAGGATCTTAGATCTACTCACAAGTATATTGATTTAACAACCTAATATTGAACTTCTAAAACGATGAACTAAACACATAAAAGTTAAGAATAACTTACAGTGATGGCAGCATAATTAAATGTCTCCTTCCACTCAAATCTCTAACCCTTGATTCCTGTCTGTAGCAGAGTATAATCAAGATCTGAGCCCGAAAGTTCTTCAGTTGGATGTGATCCTTCACAGTCTTCCAAACTATGATGAGGTACTGAGTGATGTGTGTGGGCACTTCTCTCTCACTAGGAATTTCGAAATTCTCTCTTGTTTTTCTCTCTTGATTTCGTGTGATACAATATGCATACAAAAGCTTGTCAAAGCACACCAAAAGTAGAGAGAGGGGGCGGCTATAAATAGGAAAAGGGAAGAGCACAACTTTCCAAATAAACAGTTTCCTCTTTTACTGTGTAATTGAATAACTGCCTTATTTAGTGTGATCCACCACTTTCCTATTTAGACTAGGCTTTGATTAGCAATTATATGGAAATTTAAATTGAAAATAATAATTGGGAAACATGCAAAGGGTGGCCGGCCATGGTGTGTATGGGCCTCCGTGGAATTTTGCAGTTTCCTCAATTTTATTTCTATTTCTCCAAAAATGCCATTTTCCAATTCTAATCTTTTAAATGCCAAAACTAATTATTTAATAACTAAAATAGATTATTAAATAATATTGCCATTTAAAATAATTATTAATTAGACATGCAAAGTCTCTTAATTAATAATTAAACCTAGAAACCCTTTTATTTACAATTTCATCCTTAAACTGTGAGAATTCACAAATTAGACATAGTCTAACTTTTAGAATTATAATTGATTAATCATAAATCAATTACAGAGTCTTACAAACAGTATAGTCTCAACTAGAATGGGGACCATGGATCTATATGCTGAGCTTCCAATAAGTTGAACCGATTTACCAAGTAAATCCCTAACTTATTAATTCCTCGTTGAATCCACTCTTAGAACTTGGAATTGCACTCTCAGACTTATATATTGTTGGAAATTATTTTACCAGGATCTAGATTTACTAACAAGTATGTTGGATTAACAACCTAATATGAATTCTAAAACAATGAAAATAAACACATATAAAGTTAGAAAACCTTACAGTGGGTGCAGCGGAATAATATGACTCCTTCTGTTCAGATCTCTAGCCCTTGATTCCTTTCTGTAGCAGAGCATCACCAAGATCTGAACCTAGATCTTCTTTTCTCCTTCTTTGATGCAAATTTTCGATAGTCTTACATACTATGATTGAGATACCACTTGATGTGTGTGGGCACTACTCATCACTCAAGGGAATTCGAAAAACAGAGAAGAAAGAAAGAGAGAGTGGCGGTTTCATAGTGTTTGAGAGAATAAACTGTAAAGTCTATGTCACAAACCTGAAGCCTTTACCTTCTATTTATAGAATACCACATAGGGTTAAAGTTGAATTATTTGGCATTTAAAAGTGAAAAATAAAATGAGAAATAGAAGCATTAAGTGGCCGGCCATTCATTGAGGGAAACAAGTCCTTCCACTTTTCAAACTTTCCTATTTCATCATTTCTAGTTTCCCATTTTCTCAAAATTGCCAATTCTCTCTTTCAACTTCATAAATGTCAAATCTAATTATCTAATAACTATAATTAATTATTAAATAATATATTGTCATTTATTTTATTTATTAACAAAAACTAATCAAAGTTGCCCAATTAATAAATATACCCTTTAAACTCTTTATTTACTGTTTTACCCTTGCTTAGTGAAAATTCATAAAGTAGACATAGTCTAACTTTTAGAATTTTTAATTGATTAATTAAAATCAATTAACTGAGTCTTAAAAGCAGTATGGCCTCAACTAGTATGGGGACCATGGGTCAATATAACCGAGCTTCCAATAAGTCCAACCGAATTTACCAAGTAAATTCCCTAACTTATTAATTCCTCATTGAATCCACACTTAGAACTTGGAATTGCACTCTCAGTCATATAGAAACGCTCTATATGTTCCACGATATAGACACGTCATTAGTTATCCATTGTTATAACCCTAATGTGATCAATGATCCTCTATATAGATGATTTACAACCGTACGGTGGATTAAATTACCGTAACACCCTACAATGTATTTTATACTTAAAACACTTAACCCTGTATAAATGATATTTCACCTAAGTGAAATGAGATCTCCACCATTTATCTTCGTTTGGTTAAGCTCGAAGGAAATCATCCTTTACTTCTATTTTCCAAATAGAAGCTATAGATTCCATATTTATGTTAGCGCTCCCACTCAATTGCATTACCGTGTTCCCAAAATGTACGTATCACCCTGATGCAAAACTAGGCTTAACTAACAAATCAAAGAACACGAGTAACACTCTTGAGATTGAGCCTAACCATATCAGGATTTCGATCATGTGATCTAGGATCAACAGTTGATATTTAATTGAATAGATATTACGGTAAATTTTAACATATCTAATCAAAGTTCAATATCGGTCCCTTCCGATGTATACTCCATACATCCGATACTGGTACACTTTGCCAATGTCCTGGAAAGGACATAACACTTTTCCAAGGTGTAAGAATACCTATCGCTGATTATACCATGTCAGTCTAAATCCAGTGTTCCGACAAATCAGGGAATAAACTTTTGAACATATAATAAAGATTATATTCCACTGTGCTGACAACACTATAATCTTTAAACAACTCATATGTTCTGGACTTAAAAAGAATTCATACATTATATACATATAATCATGAAATAAATCATGTGAACCATGCAACATAAAATGTTATTTCTGATCTTTATTAATAAGTAAATCTGATTATATGAAATGAGTTTTATTTAGGGCATAAAACCCAACAAACTCCCACTTGCACTAATATAAAACAAAAAGTGCATTTCAAATCATCATTAACACCTTGATATACCAATCAAGTGTAATAGTAGTAAACTCCTCGTAATGGGATCTGACAGGTTGAATTAAACACAACCTCCTCTCCACCATTACTCTTCCTTAATCACAAAATCCTTGATAATGTGAAATTCCTCTCTATATGTCTACTTTCTTGGGATACTGGATTCTATACTTTTGGGCAACTACTCTTTGGTTATTCAGGAAGTAACCCTAGTAGTTAAGGCAATTTGGAACAGTGCCACAAAAGTATAGAACTTTCCTTAGACTGAAAAAGTATCTTTCCTGCAACTTTTAACATTCAGTCTCTCTCTGGTAGACTAAGAGATTTCAGATAGGTTTTTACACTTCTCCAAAATCACTACTCGTCCCCAAAGTAATCACCATCTCATCAGCAGACTTTCTAGCACACAGGCAAGTCTCGAAATCTGATGCGGTGTAGTCTAAGAGTTTCAAAACCACCCTTATTGACTAACATATAGTTCCTCTTCTTAATCTTAAGATTTACTTGATTGTCATCCAATGTTCCTCTCCTGGATTAGTCTGATACCTACTCATTACTCCCACTCAACAGCAGGTGTCTGGTCTAAGGCATACTAAAGCATATCTGAGACATCTCACTGTTGATTTAAGAAATTCTTTCATGGCCTTATCATCTCTGGAATAGTTGAAACTTTTCCTTAGATAAATAAAATCTATATCTAAGAAGTTGTGAAGCTTCTATAGATTTCCATTGGAAAGAAAATGCATCAGCATCTCATAATTTCCAAGTATACCACAAGCCATAGGTTTAGATAAACTCAAACCTATAATACAAGGAACAGGAAGTTTTGTTAAGTCCATTGAATAGACTTATGAACGAAAATTTCCTATCATGTCCTTGTAATAGAAAACTTTAGGTTACTTCATGTGAATGGATCAAACCATAGTTCTCTTGGCTTTCTTCTTAGTTTCTTATCTTGACAGTCCATTACTTGTTTAAACTCATAATGGATTTTAATCACTAGTGTCTTCAAGTCATAAGAAGGTGAGTTCCTAGAAACTCTCCCACTACAACAAGGTACCGTGAACTATGTCTAAGAAAACTAAATGGTATTGACCTCTTCGGTTGTGTTAAGACAACAGAGGCAGTGGGATCATCTTGCAACGAATAAGATGATAGAACACTTATGGAATCAAGAAAAAAATATCTCCTTTATTTGCTACTTTATTTTCAGATTTAGTCATTTTCTTAGAAAAATAGCAGTTCTAGCTTTTCTTGAGATTTCGATTAGGTCATCCATGAATCTAGTAATGATTTACATTAAGTATACAACCATTACATCATTCTTAAATTACCATATACGGATTTAGGCAACAACTAGTAACTAATCATCAATATGCAACTCGAATTTATGGGGATGTAAGTTTGGATATTATTCAAAATCAAATTAATGATCTTTGAACTGCATATCTACTAACTTTTTCTCCACCCCTATCAATTCGCAAGATCTTTAACCACTTACCATTGCTAGAAATTCATGAAATTTTTCGAACATTTCAAATTTCTTTTGCATAAGGTAAAATCTAGAGTGATCGTTTTAAGAATACAACGAAAACTCATATCCACCCCTGAATGTACATCCATCTGCGAATGAGATGAAATTACTTTCAGTGGATATATGCATTTTAACTCTTTGCAGAGAATGATCTTGTCAAAACCAGTATGAACAAGATACAAATGCCATAGATTTATAAAATATGTGGTTGTATCTTTTGATGACTTACTTTAGTTACATCAAAGAGTTCTTAGAATAGTGCAAGTGGATTCTGATCACAGAATACTAAACTCATACAGTTTGAATCCATTGATAGAAAATGGTTATGAAACACTTGTGAAAGTGTAACTGTATAATTAGTAATTGTTTCTTGGACCACAACTACTAATCTAACTCTATGATTTGCCTATACAAGTAGGAGATATCTAAGATTGAGGATTAATATCATTTAGGGATAGAATTCCGGGAATATAATCATATGCGTCATCTAATTTCTTAAGAGAAAATAAGACTTTATATGATTTATAGACCATTCATCCAATGATATGTCATTAAGCTAATTCGAAATGAATAAGCTAAGAGGAATTAGGATAATTTCGTTTTAAATAAGAATCCAACGATGCTCCGATTAGCGAGAGTCAAAGTAATCTTATTTATACAATCTTCTTGTTTCATATTGTAAAACACTAGTCTAAGGTGTCATCAATTGATGAACAGCTAGATGTTGCATATACAATATTTATCTTTCGAGATCTAACACTATTATGTTAGTCTAATGGTGAAAATCCATTAGGGATTTATCTCATTAGAAAAACAAATCAAGTTAGACCAACAATGAAGATTCGAAATTAAACTACAATTTGATAACCGAAAATAACATGGTTCAATACAAATTCATACACAATTCAGAAATTATGAAGCACATAGCAAGTAGGAATGACAAGTGAAAATACTAAAACATACAATCCTAAATAATTTCCAAGGTTTTCAACAAACTGATATCAGTGTCCCGTTTAGGCGAGAGTCAAAGCTACCATTCATTGAATAGAGTTGTCAGCTCATCTAAAATGTCAAACATTCTAGCAACCTTTTATTCGATCAAGATGTGAATCCGCGTTGTCCCGCTTAGGCGAGAGTCAAGGCTATTCTCTCTTATGAGCTTCCACCATTGTTTCATATTCTTGCAAGTCTTATACAGTCGCGACCATTAGGGTGAGCATAAACTATATAAAAAAAACTTACAAGATTACTTATCTTTCGAGATTAAACGGTGCTAACTTGCTAATGAACGTTCCTCCATTAGGGAGGATTACTCACTAAAACAATAGCTATGTAAAACCAACAATGGAGATCGAATATCCTTATAATAAAGCTCATTATTTAATGAAGGGTTGTATTTTCTTCTAATATTTATTTTAATCCATTTATTTTAAATATATATTTATTTAATTAAAATTTTCAATTTAGAATGAAAAATTCCATATATAAATTTTAATTTAATATTTATAAATTATGCTTAGATGGATATGAAAATAACGTGAATTATTTCCATCTTAGTAATAATTTCCATAAATATTTAGAAAATTATTCAATTTAAGTTGTTTCAAAATTAATTTAAATTAATTTACAACTCAAATTTAATTTTCTATAAATATATATTGCATTTCGAAAATGCTTTAAAATAAAATAAAATAAATCCTGGAAAATTAATCTAATTTTATGTTGGCCCAAAATTAATAAAAAATAATTTTCAACAAAAAATATAATTTCCCTATTTAATTAAATATCTAAGAAAAATTTCAAATATTTAAGTATCATGATTAAAAAATCAACTTAAATATTAATTTTCTATTTAATTAAATATCACTAGAAAAATACTTCAAGCAAAACAGATAATATCTATCTAGACTTTCGTAGACTAATTAATTCAATTTCTAATTATTATATATTTTAGTTCATTTATTTTAATTAACCATCAAATGAAAAAGTCACTGATTTAAGTTGGTCCAAAATTAAATAAATAATTTTCAACTTTAATCTATTTTTCAAATAAAATTCGAAATTTCTACATTAAAGAAATGTAATTTCGAAATTTTGGGAAATGATTAATAAAATAAAATAAAATATATTCTGAAAATTATTCAAACTTAAGTTATTCTGAAATAAGATTCCAAACTTAAAATAATTTTCAACTTTAATTAAATAACATGAAAATAACAATATTAAAGTATCATGATGAAAATCAACTTAGATATTGAAATTTTCAATTTAATTAAATGTATTAAATTCAAGAAATAAATAATTAAGTAAAGAGGAAACTTAATTATTAATTCTAGTTTAATACTAGGAAAATATTCTAAACTTAGATTGTACCAAAATTAATTATGAGACAATTAATTTCACAATCAATGATATTTTCCTATTTAATATTAGAAATAATAACTAGTACTAGAAATAACTATCTAGAATATATCATTGACTAAGTGTTTTTCTAAAATTAACTTTAAAATATTACAATGAAAAATAAATTTCATATATTTTAAAAGTTAATTATGTTGCTAATTCAATTTTAATTAGGTTAGACTAATATAATTAACCTAATACAATTATTTAAATTAGGCAAATGGGCCTTCACAATAAGGGTAGTTCATGTGAGGCGGAGCTGGGTTCAGTATGTCGTACCCACTTCTATGGCCCCCAACTCTCACACAAGGCCCAAAAGAGAGGAATTTAACCTTAAAATAAACAATTGTTATTCATTGAATAAGCCCAAATCTAATTGGGCCTAAATAAATTTCCTTATGTCAAAATTTATTTTAGCAACCTAGTCCATTTACTTAGTAAAAACTTACATGGGCTCCCTATATGCATCTAAGCCCAAAAGCAAACATATAGGCTCACACAGGTCAAATGATTTGGATGGACCCTATCATGTTACTAGGTTTACACAGATGAAAGAAGTACAAAATTTACCTGTTACAAATTATTTATAAGATCTATCGTCAATTGGACTATGATTAAAATCAGATCATTGGATCTGTCACCAAGTTAATCATAGCAATTTAGATCAGATAAATAATAGGTTTGTTAAAAAGAGTTTTGAATAAACAATATAAACAAACATTGTCTATGTAACAGATGTGAAAAAAAGATATTAATATAATTAAATTATTATTCTTAACCAAATAAAGGAAACTAATTTTAAAATATCTAGGTTTATTTGAATCAAATTAAATTAAATATCTAATAAGATCAATGATTTGAAAGGAAAGAATCTTCAATATCATTTTCAGATCTTATAGTTTAATAAAATAAACCAATTTTTAAAATAGATTTGGTTAGATAATTATTATTTTAGAAATAAAATAATAAATGAATAATAATTACCATAATTATATGTCAAAATATCTCAAATTAAGCAATATTCAAATCTCTACAAAAATATCTATGTCATTTAAATATTTAAGATATGATTTATAAATTTTTAATAAGGAAAAAATGATATATATAGAAAAAATATCATTTTTAAACTTATAATTTATAAATAATTAAATATTTAACAAAATAACAAATTTTTGAATTTGAAAACATTATGGTAAGTATATCTATAAAAATATCTATGTTAATTTTAAATTTATTAATTACTTAATTTGTCATATAAGATAATTTTAATATAATATTTTAAATAAAAAGACAAAGTTATCTTTTAATTTAAAATATCTTAAATATCAAAATATCTAATCTTATAATTAAATAATAAATAAATATTAAAGAACTTAACAAATTTTTAAATCTGACCATAATAGGAAATATTTAAAAATTGTAAACAATCCAAAATAGAAATATTTAAAATTGGAAAAATTCCAAATTGAAAATATTTAAAATTGGAAACATTTCAATTTAGAAATATTTAAAATTGGAAAAATGAATTTTGGGAAAAAATCCCATAAAAAAATTGGATTTTTGGGGAAAAAACTCAAAAATTCGCAATTTGTGGGGAACTGCCAGGATAGGCTGCATGGAGCAATCATGATTTCCACTCTTCCAAAATTCATATCTTTCTCAATTTTTATCGGAATCGAGTTCCGTAAAAACGAAAATTGCTCAATTTTTAACAAGGAATCCAAATAAAATATTTTAAAAAATTGAAAAAATATATTTCATGGAAAAATTCCGTACAACATTAACATTCATCACATAAGCACATAAACCAACATGAAACCATCCAAATCAACACAAAAACATGCAAATCATCGTTTTAATTCATATTACATGAAAGTAAATCATTACCATGGCTCTGATACTAGTTGTTGGAAATTATTTTACTAGGATCTAGATTTACTAACAAGTATGTTGGATTAACAACCTAATATGAATTCTAAAACAATGAAAATAAACACATATAAAGTTAGAAAACCTTACAGTGGGTGCAGCGGAATAATATGACTCCTTCCGTTCAGATCTCTAGCCCTTGATTCCTTTCTGTAGCAGAGCATCACAAAGATCTGATCCTAGATCTTCTTTTCTCCTTCTTTGATGCAGATTTTCCATAGTCTTACATACTATGATTGAGATACCACTTGATGTGTGTGGGCACTACTCATCACTCAAGGGAATTCGAAAAACTGAGAAGAAAGAAAGAGAGAGTGGCGGTTTCATAGTGTTTGAGAGAATAAACTGTAAAGTTTATGTCACAAACCTGAAGCCTTTACCTTCTATTTATAGAATACCACATAGGGTTAAAGCTGAATTATTTGGCATTTAAAAGTGAAAAATAAAATGAGAAATAGAAGCATTAAGTGGCCGGCCATTCATTGAGGGAAACAAATCCTTTCACTTTTTAAACTTTCCTATTTCATCATTTCTAGTTTCCCATTTTCTCAAAATTGCCAATTCTCTCTTTCAACTTCATAAATGTCAAATCTAATTATTTAATAACTATAATTAATTATTAAATAATATATTGTCATTTATTTTATTTATTAACAAAAACTAATCAAAGTTTCCCAATTAATAAATATACCCTTTAAACTTTCTATTTACTGTTTTACCCTTGCTTAGTGAAAATTCATAAAGTAGACATAGTCTAACTTCTAGAATTTTTAATTGATTAATTAAAATCAATTAACTAAGTCTTACAAGCAGTATGGCCTCAACTAGTATGGGGACCATGGGTCTATATAACCGAGCTTCCAATAAGTCGAACCGAATTTACCAAGTAAATTCCCTAACTTATTAATTCCTCATTGAATCCACACTTAGAACTTGGAATTGCACTCTCAGTCATATAGAAACGCTCTATATGTTCCACGATATAGACACGTCATTAGTTATCCATTGTTATAACCCTAATGTGATCAATGATCCTCTATATAGATGATTTACACTGTACAGGGATTAAATTACCGTAACACCCTACAATGTATTTTATCCTTAAAACACTTAACCCTGTATAAATGATATTTCACCTAAGTGAAATGAGATCTCCACCATTTATCTTTTATGTTAGCGCTCCCACTCAATTGCATTACCGTGTTCCCAAAATGTACGTATCACCCTGATACAAAACTAGGCTTAACTAACAAATCAAAGAACACGAGTAACACTCTTCAGATTGAGCCTAACCATATCAGGATTTCGATCATGTGATCTAGGATCAACAGTTGATATTGAATTGAATAGATATTACGGTAAATTTTAACATATCTAATCAAAGTTCAATATCGGTCCCTTCCGATGTATACTCCATACATCCGATACTGGTAAACTTTGCCAATGTCCTGGAAAGGACATAACACTTTTCCAAGGTGTAAGAATACCTATCGCTGATTATACCATGTCAGTCTAAATACAATGTTCTGACAAATCAGGGAATAAACTTTTGAACATATAATAAAGATTATATTCCACTGTGTTGACAGCACTATAATCTTTAAACAACTCATATGTTCTGGACTTAAAAAGAATTCATACATTATATACATATAATCATGAAATAAATCATGTGAACCATGCAACATAAAATGTTATTTCTGATCTTTATTAATAAGTAAATCTGATTATATGAAATGAGTTTTATTTAGGGCATAAAACCCAACATATAGAGCATATCATATGTTTCACGATATCAATATGCTATCTCATTTAACCATTGTTATAATCTTAATGTGATTTAGAGATCCTCTATATAGATGATTTACATCGAGATGGGACCAATTTACCGTTTACACCCCTCAATGTATTTTGCCCCTTTGAACACTTAGTTACCTGTAAATGATGTTTTAGTGATCTAATATATAGTCACTGAAACAAGAGCTCATCCATTTACTTCTATTTAACTAAGCTCAAAAGGAATCATCACTTTACTTCTATACACCAGTAGAAGCTATAGATTTCCATATTTATGTTCAGCACTCCCACTAAGTTATGCTATCATGTTCCCAAAATATATGTATTATCCTGACCCAAATGTAGTTTTAACTAATAAATCAAAGAACATGAATAGCACTCCTGAGATTGAGTCTAAGCATATCAGGATTTAGATTCTCTTAATCTAAGATCAACTTCTGACATTGACTTGGAAAGATACAACGGTAAGTTTACAATATCTTTGACCAAGTTCAATATCGGTCCAGTCCAATGTATACTCCATACATTCGAAACCAGTATACTTTGCCAATGTTCTGGAAAGAACATAACACTTACTCCAAGTGTAAGTATACTTCATCGCTGATTATCACATCAGTGTAAATCCAAAACACTGATGAACAGGGACCAAATCTTTTGAATCATATAATCACAATCACATTCCTTTATGCGACAATACTGTAATTGTGAATAACTATATGTTCTGGATTTAACTGATTTTGTGCATATATCAAGTATATATATTAAACCATAAACATGTAACATACATGTAATCATAATTCACTTCAAAATTCTAAATTGATAACTAATCAGATTGTAATGGGTTTTATTTAGGGCACAAAACCCAACATATGGTGCTTACAACTTTTCTTACCTTAGTTCAGAACGTAAGCGTGCACGCCGACCTGAGTGGGAAACAAGCTAAGTGATCGCGCGTCCTATGTCACGACAAAGAAATTCGATAAAAAACTTATCCATATTCAAAACAAACCCTAGCTCCATAATTAGACAAGTTTCTAACTCTCCACTAGTTTAAAATAGCTTAAACATCACTAAAATAACTCTCCACTAGTTTAAAATAGCTTAAACATCACTAAAATAACCTATTCTAAGTTCTGAAAAACCCCTTGAGCGAAACCAGTTTCGAAGCCAAAACTAGGGTTTTCCCCCACTGCTACCTAAACCGGTCGACCGGTTTCACTTATGCTTGTAAAACCGGTTAACTAGTTTCCCTTGTTGCATAAAATGGAAAGTCAGGTTCTTGGCTCCAAAACCAAAACAAATCTTCTCCAAACTTGTTCAAACCTTCTAGAACAGTATAACAATAATAATACAACATATCTCAAGCTTCATAACACAAAAATTCAATCTCTAACTCAAAATCACATGTTCAAGTGAAGAAATTCAACTTTTAGCTTCATCCAACCACTTTCAATCGAACCAGCCAAAGAAACCTCTCAGAACCATTCTCAACATGCTCAAAAACCTAGCCTAATCATAACCCTAACTTAGTTTAAGTCCTACAACACAAAAAAACAAAACCCTAATTCAAAACAAACTTTAAACCTAAAATTTTCAATCCAAAATTGTTGAGAACATTCCTTGATTGCATCTAGGCTAGCTTGGGACAAGAACCAGCTCTGAAATGAGGGTAGGAAGCTGAAGAAAATTCCTATAGGGTGCTGGCTTTGTCTTGCTTGAAGGAGAAGAAGAAAAAAGAGAATGGAGTGTTTTGTTTTGGTGCTTTGTTTCATAAGCAATTAACTTATAAATAATAGTTTCTTTTTTTTTTTTATAAAAAAAGGTCATCCCTAACAGTAAAAAGGGACTAAATTCAAAAATTATTAAAAGACTAATCTACCCCTCCAAAACTTTAAAAAATCATAGGGGCATTTGGGTAATTTTACTAATCCATTAAACCGACATTCTAAAAATTCTAACCTAGTCCGAAATACCCTAAAAATAATTCTTCCATTAATGTCGTGACATTTCTGACCAAAATGCTAAATTTTCACAGTCGTCGGGCCCGATAAAATAATTTTATTCCAAAAAGGGTATCCTCGATACACACATATCCCAATATAATCTTCGTAATTAATAAATTACGCTTTATGATCATTCAATGAACCCTTATTAATTACCTTAAGTAAGATCATACTCTTACTTCATTACCAAAATAATTACATATTTAAGTAAGATCATACTCTTACTTCATTACCAAAATAATTACATATTTAATAAAATTTGTCTATTTAAATATCATTCATTTTCAGTGACTCAAAATTTACCTGAAAAGCTCGGGATACAGCTCTCGCATCTGCGACTCTAATTCCCAAGTCGCTTCTTCCACCTTGCTGTTTCTCCATAGCACTTTCACTAGCATAATAGTCTTGTTTCGCAGTACCTTTTCTTTCCTGTCTAAAATCTGTACTGGTTGTTCTTCATATGACAGGTCGGTCTGAAGCTCAATGTCTTCATAACTTAAGACATGAGTTGTATCTGATACATACTTCCGAAGCATCGAGACATGGAACATGTTATGAACCCCTGATAAAGCAGGAGGTAGAGCCAACCGATAAGCTACCTGACCTACTCTCTTTAGAGTCTCGAACAGACTAATAAACCTGGGACACAACTATCCTTTCTTCTCGAACCTTCGAATTCCTTTCATTGGGAAACCCGAAGGAAAAAAAAATCCCCAATCTGGAATTCGACATCCCTACGCTTTGTATCTGCATAGCTTTTCTATCTACTTTGTGAAGCAAGCATACGAGTTAGAATCTTTTCAATAGCCTCACTTGTTCTTTGGACAGCTTCTGGTCCAAGATACCTACGTTTACCAGCTTCATCCCAATGAATGGGTGAATGACATTTCCTTCCATAAAGCATTTCATAAGGAGCCATGCCAACGGTACTCTGATAATTATTGTTATAAGAAAACTCAATCAGAGGTAGGTACTTGTTCCAAGAACCTTCAAAATCCATTACACATGCCTTCAATATATCCTCAAGTATCTAGATAGTTCTTTCTGATTGATCATCTGTTTGAGGATGAAAAGCTGTATTGAATTTTAATTTAGTACCCATTTCCCACTATAAGCTTTCCCAGAATTTGGATGCAAACTTTGCATCTCGATATGAAACTATCGACTTTGGGGCACCATGAAGCTGAACTATTTCCTTGATATACAAATAAGCATATTGATCCACTGTATACGTTGTTCACACTGGTAAAAAGTGTGCAGACTTCGTATATCGATCCACTATTTCCAGATAGAGTCATAGTATCCTACTGTTCTACGCAATCCCACCACAAAAGCCATGGTGATGTCTTCCCATTTCAATTTAGGAATCTTTAGTGGCTGAAGCAAACATGTCAGCCTCTGATGTTTTGCTTTAATTTGCAGACAGGTTAAACATCTTGACACATATTAAACAATATCCCTCTTCAAACCTGGCCACCAGTATACAACTTTCACATCATGATACATTTTGCCTGTCCACGGGTGTAAGGAGTTCACTGTAGTATGAGATTCATCAAGAATCTGCTGTCTGATATCTTTGTCAACCGGTGTACAAATTCTATTTTTGTATCGTTATAACCCATCAAATGAAAATGAAAAGTCTTTTGCCAACCCAGCCTCTAACTTCTCCTTATGCCCCTGTAGCTCAGAATAACTTTAATGAGCCACTCTAATTCTTTCCAACAAATCAGACTGCAAGGTAATATTAGCAAGTTTTCCAATCACAAATTTAATTCCTGCTCTAGTCATATCCTCAGCCAACTCTGCTGAAATCTTCTTTAGTTCACAGACTTGCCCTGGTCATTTTCGACTTAGAGCATCCGCTACCACATTTGCTTTGCCAGGGTGGTAGAGAATCTCGCAGTCATAATCTTTGACCAGTTTTAACAATCATCGTGTCCTCATATTTAAACCTTTCTGAGTGAAAGAGTACTTGAGGCTTTTATGATCAGTGTAAATCTCACACTTCTCACCATACAGATAGTGACGCCAAACTTTCAATGCAAAAACAACTGGTGCCAATTCAATATCATGGGTATGATACTGCTGTTCATACTCTTTCAATTTCCTAGATGCATAAGCAATCACTTTCACTGACTGCATAAGAACACAGCCTAACCCCTATTTGGACGCATCACAGTATATCACAAACTTTTCATCTCTTACCTGTAAGGTTAATACAGGAGCAGTAATCAACCTTTGTTTCAGTTCCTGGAAACTAGTTTCACACTTATCAGTCCAAACAAACTTGCAGCTCTTTCAATTCTGTTAACGGCGTAGAAATCTTGGAAAATCCCTCAACAAACCTCCTAGAATACCCTACCAAACCTTGGAAACTTCTGACTTCTGTTGCTAATTTAGGTCGAGGCCAGTCTTGTATGGCTTCAATCTTTACCGGATCTACTAGAATACCATCTTTACTTACCACATGCCCTAAGAAACTCACCTGAGGCAACCAAAATTCACATTTCTTGAACTTGGCGTACAATTTATGCTCCCTAAGATGTTGTAACACCATCCAAAGATATCTTTCGTGAGTCTCTTCTGAGTCTGAATAGATTAGAATATCATCAATAAAGACAATAACAAAATTATCCAAGAAGTCTTTGAACACTCGGTTCATTAAGTCCATAAATGCTGTCGGGCCATTTGTTAATCCGAAGGACAATACCAGAAATTCATAGTGTCCATACCGGGTTCGGAAATATGTCTTGGGAATATCCTCTTCTTGAATCCTTAACTGGTGATAACCAGATCGAAGATCAATCTTGGAAAAGATGGTCTTTCCCTAAAGCTGATCAAATAAGTCATCTATCCTTGGGGAAGGATACTTGTTCTTCACTGTGAACTTGTTTAACTCCCGGTAATCAATGCACATCCGTAAAGTTCCATCCTTATTTTTCACAAACAAAACTGGTGCACTCCAAGGTGAAGTACTAGGTCTTGTAAACTAAAAATCCATCATCCCCTGTAATTGCACTTTTAACTCTTTCAACTCCGCAGGTGCCATCCTGTAGGGAGTTCTTGATACATGCTCTGCTCTTGGTATTAGATCAATCTCAAAATCAATTTCACGTTTCGGTGGTAACCCCGGTAAGTCCTCTGGAAAGACATCCAGAAATTCTCGAACCACAGGGACATGCTCTGGTCTCGCTGGTGATTCCTCTGTAATATCCACAACATTTTCCAAGAAACTGATGCACCCCTCACACAACAAATCTCTTGCCTTAAGTGTTGAAATTAAGGGAATCCAGGATCCCTGCATCTTCCCCACAAATACAAAGGGGTCCTCGCCCTCAGGCTGAAAAGTTACCATCTTTCTTTTACAATCGATGGTGGCGTTGTATTTAGCAAGCCAATCCATCCCTAAAATAACATCAAAATCCTCTAGATTCAATTCTATCAGATCAGCTGATAACTCCCTTCCTTCCACCAATACTGGAAGGGATCGAACCCACCTACTTGAGATAACTAACTCCCAAGTAGGCAGCAAAGTTCTGAAACCTCTAGAAAGCACGTCACTAGGTCTATTCAACTTCTCAGTTATTCTATTTGAAATATAAGAATGTGTCGCACCAGAATAATTAAAACAGTCAATAAAGTACAAGCAACAGAAAGCTGACCTGTCACAGTAGAAGGACCAGCATCAGCCTCAGCTGAAGTCAGGATAAACACTCGTACAGGAGCAAGTGTATCATCCTTCTTTTGCTCTAGTAGTAGTAGCTGTGGGCAATTCCTCTTCATGTGAACCACTATCCCACAGTGGAAATAGGCCCTGGCCTGACACTTGCCCTGGTGGCACCTTTTACATCTCGGGCATTCAGGGAGAGTCTGCCAGTTTTCATTCCCACCACGACGGAAGCCTTGGCTACCCTGGAACCTTTTGTTTGGGCATGCAGCTGACGATTCACTAGGCCTTTTCTTGCGGTCATCGAGATCAGGTATCTGATCTTCTGCACCCTCAGGAACTAGGGCCAGTTCAACTATCTGGGCATAAGTTCGAGCCACCCCCGATTGTTTAGAAGAAACAATCGCATCCCTGCGATATGTTCATTGAACCCTCAATTAAACTTTTCTTTTCAAGCAGGTTCAGTAGCCACCTCATTTGAAGCAAACTTTGCCAATCGATCGAACTTAGCAGCATACTCTGTCACTGTCATGTTGCCCTGAGTCAATCGTATAAACTCTTCTACTTTTGCGGCCCGAATAGACTCATTATAGTACTTCTCATAAAACAAGGTCTGAAAGGCATCCCAGGTCATGTTATTCAGGTCATGACCCTGAGACACAATTTCCCACCAAATATGGGCATTGTCTCGCAACATATAGATAGCACACCTTACCCGGTCATTATCCTCAACCCGCATAAAATAAAAAATGGATGTTGTCATACTCATCCACTGCTCTGCCTTTAGTGGGTCAGCACCACCGTCAAACAATGGTGGGTTTTGCTTCCTGAACGGCTTATACAACGATTCCAAACGATTCCCTGCATCTGGTGGGACTACCAGAGGTGCTGTTGGATCAAGATTAGGGTTTAGAGCAGGTTGAGCTCGTTGCTCCCTTAATTCTCTAATTTGTTCACCCTGCTACCGGATAGTCTCTTGCATCGCATCATATAACTCTTCCCAGTTTGCTGGTGGTTGAGGGTTCTCGCCCTCACCAGCAACCCCGAGCCCAGCTTCTCGCGGTTACCCCTACTAGTCCGCCTCGGGTGGATAATCTATACACCTGCGGTCACATTGCAAGTAATAACAATACTAATAAGTATTTCATCTATCATAGTCCTTCCCACAAACTTCCAATATTAACATAATTCAAATAATCAGGCAATCACGTATTTTACAAATTATCTATGAATTAAAAACTAACTGAACCATGAGTCGAACGAGTCCTTACAACCAGTCTTCAAGATCTAAAAACCTTGGCGCTCTGATACCATGTTGTAATGCCCTGTCCTACAGAGGTGCCACGTGTGTGTGTGTGTGTGTTTTTATAAAATTCTTATTTAAATACTATACAATTATACCAAAAGTGTGGGTAAATACATTTTTGATAATTCAAATCAAGTATATAAAAACTTCTTTATAGTAAAATATAAGTAATGAGAACTACGGGGACCCCCTATTTTCAAAATATTACAAACTAGTTTATTAGTACTTTTACAACATAAACTTTGCAATCCCAAAATACTATCAAAATGGAGCATCCTGATTACTCGGCCGAGTCACTGCGGCTGATATGTACATTGCTGCTACGATCTAGAACTCATGGCTGCTTAACTTTTGCTTTCCCCTTACCTTCACGATAAAGCACTTGTGAGTCACAGAGCCTCAACAAGAAAAGTGAATAAAATAATAAATAGTAATATTCAGCAATTCAATCTAAAATTAACTTGCATACACATTTATACAATATTATAACATAAACACAATTCTGGTACTTTATAAAGTACCCCTTTACCACTCGTTAACCACGAGTTGAATATGTCACTATCGTTGCCCGATAAAGCAAACGATAAGTAAGAAACCTAACCGCGGTTTCAAGAGTAATTACTCGTAACGGTAGTAACGGTTCCCAATCCCTAGGTCATAACCAAGGCTCAACATACTTTTAATCAGCATCTTGATAATAATCAAGATATAATCATTCAACCGTCAATAATTAACCACATATGGTGCTTACCACTTTTCTTACCTTAGTTCAGAACTCAAGCTTGCAGAGCGACTTGATTGGGAAACGAGCTAAGCGACCCCGGGTCCTATGTCACGACAAAGAAATTCGATAAACAACTTATCCATATTCCAAACAAACCCTAGCTCCATAATTAGACAAGTTTCTAACTCTGCACTAGTTTAAAATAACTTAAACATCATTAAAATAACCTATTCTAAGTTCTGAAAACACCCCGAGCGAAACTAGTTTTGAAGCCAAAACTAGGGTTTTCCCCCACTGCTGCCAAAACAGGTCGAGCCGTTTTCACTTATGCCTATGAAACTGGTTAACCGGTTTCCCCTGCTGCATAAAATGGAAACTTGGGTTTTTGGCTCCAAAACCAAACCAAATCTTCTCCAAACCTTTTCAAACCTTCTAGAACAGTATAACAATCATAATACAACGTATCTCAAGCTTCATAACACAAAAAATTCAATCTCTAACTCAAAATCACATGTTCAAGTGAAGAAATTCAACTTTTAGCTTCATCCAACACATTTCAATCCAAGCAGCCAAAGAAACCTCTCAAAACTATTCTCAACATACTCCAAAACCTAGCCTAATCTTAACACAAACTTAGTTTAAGTCCTACAACAATAAAGAAACAAAACCCTTCTTCAAAACAAACTTAATACCTAAAATTTTCAATCTAAAATGGTTGAGAACTTAGCTTGATTGCTTCTAGGCTAGCTTGGGACAAGAACCAGCTCTGAAATGAGGGTAGAAAGATGAAGAAAATTCCTCTAGGGTGGTTGGCTTTGCCTTGCTCGAAGGAGAAGAAGAAAAAAGAGAATGGAGTGTTTTGTTTTGGTGCCTTGTTTCATAAGCTAACAACTTGTATATAATAGTGTCTTTTCTTTTTTTTTTTTAAAATAAATGTCAGCCCTAAAAGTAAAAAGGGCCTAAATTCAAAAATTATTAAAAGACTAATCTACCCCTCCAAAACTTGAAAAAAAAACCTAGGGGCATTTTGGTAATTTTACTAATCCATTAAATCGACATTCTAAAAATTCTAACCTACTCCAGAATACCCTCAAAATAGTTCTTCCACTAATGTCGTAACATTTCTGACCAAAATACTAAATTTTGTACAGTCGACGGGCCCGATAAAATGTTTTTATTTCAAAAATGGTATCCTCGATACACACATATCCCAATATAATCTACGTAATTAATAAATCACGCTTTATGATCATTCAATGAACACTTATTAATTACCCTAAGTAAGATCTTAATCTTACTTCATTACCAAAATAATTACATATGTAATAAAATATGTCTATTTAAATATCATTTATTTTTTGGGATATTACATAAAAAGTGTTTACATGGCCACACAGTCACTAGCCCCGTACAAGAAGCCCACAACCATGAAAAAAGATGTCAGCAAGAGAGACATGACCAAGTTTTTTCATTTTCATGAAGACTACTGCCACGACACCAATGAATGCAACAATCTGATGCAGGAAATTGAATTTTTTGTAAGGAAAAATAACCCCTACGTACAGAAGTATGTCAAGGCCGATCAAAATTAGAGGGGCGAGAACAACCAAGACCTGTTACCAACATCAGTGGATGGACAACTGCAAGTCATCATTGGAGGCCCGCACATAGCTGGAGATTCACGAAAAGCCCGGGAGAGGTATGCTCGAACAATACAAAACGAGAAAGAAGAAGTAATCCATGTCGTAGAAGAGAGGAAGCCAAAAATCCCACGAGTAGGAGAGCCCAGCATAACGTTCAATGATGAGGATGCTGTCAAAATCTGATTTACGCACAATGACCCGTTGGTCGTGGAAGTCCAGATAGCCAACAAGATGGTGGCCATAACTATGATAGATAATGGAGCCTCTTCCAACATCTTTTTCAAGACAACATATGAAAAGATGGGGCTCCAACTCAAAGATCTAACCCCCTGTCTTTTGCCCGTGTATAGTTTCTCCGACCAAGGAGTTGCACCTCTATGGCAAATTCGCATAACCCTTACTGTTGGGCAAGCTCCGAAGAGCATAACTATAATGGCACAATTTCTGGTATTGGACGTTCCATCAGCCTTTAACGTCATGTTAGGCCAACATGCCTTGTATGACTTAAAGGTTGTTACGTTGATATTCCATTCATGCCTGAAGTTTCCAACCACTACTACAAACCAAGCTTTTAGAGGCACTTTTTTTCAGCAAATATTAAAGAACCGACGTCATAGGGTTGGAATTTTTTGGAAGGGATTTTGACACCACCTATGGCGTCGGTTATTTGGAAATAACCGACGCCATAGGGTGTCCCCCCTATGGCGTCGGTTATTTCTAAAAAAACCGACGCCTAAAGGGTTTATAACCCTAGCCCAGCCCATCATCTTCCTCATTCGACCAGCCAACCCAGAAACCCCCAAACCAGAGAACCCCAAACCCTCTCCGCCAACCACCACGAAAAACCACCCCCATTTCACCATTTTTTCACCATTTTAGCTCATTTTTGTTTCTAAATCTTCTATTTTTCATACCTAAAACTATATACCTGAAAAGATCACATTTTTCCTCATTTTTTAGGGTAAATTTTAGGTAGAGGTAGTGGTGGTGGTGGTTATACCTCCGGCCATCGTTTTTAGTGGAGAAAACATTGTATTTCAACGTCTATTAAGGTATAAATCTAATTTCTACTAATTTTAGTACTGTACATTGCTTTATTTTTTATTTTATAAATTTTTTTAGGGTTTTTCTATATTATTAAATATGTATTGTGTGTATATATTGTGAATGAGAAATGTATTGTGTGTATATATATTGTGAATGAAAAATGTGATATAGGAGAGTATATATGTATGTATTTTGTGTTGTATTGAATATGTATTGTGTGTGTATGTATTGTGAATGAGAAATGAGATAAATAGGAGAGTATTTTATATATTGTATATGTATATATTGAGTATTTTAAACAAATAGTTTTGTTAAATATTGTGAATGAGAATGAGATAAGAGAGTATTAAAATAAAAGTTTAGAAATTGTTTTCTAAAAAATTAGTTTAGAAACAAAAGTTTAAAAATTAACTCTATTTTGTATCAATTTTTTTCTATTTTCAATTTTAATCATGTGTTTTTATATTTTTTAGTAGCTAGTAGATAGTTAATTACAACTACTTAGCAAGTTACTAATTTTCATTCTATTCATGTATTTTTAACTAGTTAGTAATAAATTAACTAGTTAGTAACTAAATACTCATAAATTATATAACTAGTAAGTAGCTAAATAAAAAAATTTGTAATTTTGTAGTATTTCTTTCTGTTGTAGGTTGTGAGGTCAATTTGCAAGGATCTGACTTATTTGGTATTGATCGGTTTCTAGTTAGCTCGAGGTATACACTCACTAAATTTTATTATAAATTAATTATAAATGCTTAGTAGAGTTTGAATATCTTAAATATTCATCCGTAGTGAAGTAGGTTCTATAATATATTGTAATGCGCCGGATCGATGGGTGAAATAATATGCATGTTAGATGAGTTTGAATATCTTCAATATTCATCCTTCGTGAAGTAGGTTCTGTGAATACATGTACTGCAGTCGAATGGGTGGTAAATTTTTATATTGCTAAATGTTGTTGTGATTATTTCATATTGTTTTGAATTGTGTTTTGTTGTTATTAATAGGTTTGAATTTTTCGGAAACGTTCAATTATAGTCGTTATGCTGCCGAAATTTCAGTAAAATTAGGATAATATTTGATTTTAATTTCTCTTAAACTTGGTTGTTAGGATTTTATCGGAAGTGACTTTATCAGAAGACAAGTACATAATTTTTGGTATAAGGTATGCTTTCTTTAACCTACTTTTATAAGAATATTTTTCATATATATTTAGATAATCTTTAAATGCTTAAAGTAATTTTAGAATAATATTGATGTAATACATAGGATATATATTGTTGAGTGCTAAGGATAGATATAGTAAGCTATAAAAAAAATACAAAAAAGGTCTATATTGGGATTTGAACTTGTGACCAAAAGGATAGATTGATAAGTTTTTACCAATATACCAAAACACACTAGAATTAACAAATACATTATAAACATTAATTCTAATACTTAAAATAAGAATTCTATTAGTTTATGTTAAGTAAAATAGCAAAATAAAACACAAAAAATACCCAAGTTCAAAAAAAAAAAAAAATCGCCTCAAGCGGACAGCCGGATCAAAAGTTATTAATAATGTTCAAAGTTTTTAAAAAATTTCATGTAAATTTTAACCCTTTATCTACAAAAATACAATACACTACAAAAATGATACTAATATATTAAAAAAAATTATAAAAATATACTAATATACTACAAAAATACAAACACATAATATAAAATATTAATAAAAAGATAGCTAATATACAAACACTTAGAGTAATGTAGATGTGTATTTATTCAACTTTTCAATTTAATTTGTATTTATGGTTATTATATATAATTTATACTTAATTTAATTATATTAATAATAAAATAATATATATAAATTATGCTAAAATACAAAATTGGAAGCTGAAAAAAAAACCATAGGAAGACCCTATGGCGTCGGTTATTTCATAATAACCGACGCCATAGGGGTCCTATGGCGTCGGTTATATGAAACAACCGACGCCATAGGGGTCCTATGGCGTCGGTTATTATGAAATAACCGACGCCATAGGGGTCCTATGGCGTCGGTTGTTTGTAACCCTTTAGCGTCACCCGGAATAGCGTCGGTAGCGAATTTCGCCAATACCGACGCTGAAAGCCCTTAAAAACCGCCTCTAAAGCCCAATTTTGTAGTAGTGAACAAAGAATGAGATAGGGTGTCTAAGAGGAAACCAGCAGATTGCTCGCGAATGTTATAACCTTGTCGTTGCCAAGGCTAAAAAGGAAGTATCCTCTAGCCAGAGCACAGACAAGGGGAAAAACATTTCTAAGTAGAGAGCTTCCCAAGGTGGGGATGAAGATGTGGATCCTCGACTTGGGGACCTAAGCAGCAATGTTGGACTTTTGGAAGAACTACAAGAGATCGAGATCGATCCAGATATCCCAGCCAAAAAGCTAAAAATTGGAAAAGGTTTGTAGCTCAAAGTAAAATCAGCATTGATAAAATTCTAAGAGCAAACCTGGACATTTTTGCCTGGTCGCATGAGGATATGGTCGGAATTGATCCTTCTGTAATTTTGCACGTCTTAAATATTAATCCCAACTTCAGACCAGTTCAACAAAAGTGAAGGTAGTTGGACAAGGGGCGAGCACTAGCCCTGAAGGATGAGGTAGAGAAGCTGCAAAATAACAACTTCATAATTGAAGCTTTCTACCCGGCTTCGGTTGCTTATCCAGTACTGGTACCCAAGCCGAACAAAAAATGGTGAGCTCGTATTAATTTCACAGACCTCAATAAGGGATGCCCCAAAGACTGTTTTCCACTTCCAAGAATCGATCAGCTTGTGGACACAATAGCTGGGCACAAAATATTAAGCTTCATGGACGCTTATTTGGGGTACAATCAAATTAAACTGCATCCATCGGACCAAGAACATACAAGTTTCCGAACAGATATGGGTCTATATTGCTACAAGTCATGCCATTTGGTCTCAAAAATGCTGGAGCCACATACCAAAGATTTGTAAACAAGATGTTTAAAGACCAGATTTGAGGAAACATGGAAGTATATGTGGATGACATGCTCGTCAAATCCAAGAAGGCTAGGGGGCACATAGATGACCTGGGCGAATGTTTCAAAGTCCTCAGGAAGTACAATATGAAACTAAATCCCTTAAAGTGCTCCTTTGGAATCAGCTCGGGAAAGTTTCTGGCCATTATTGCCAATGCCCGAGGAATTGACCCCAATCTAGAGAAGATTCAAGCCCTCCTGTATATGAAGTTGCCAATAAGAAGCAAGGAAGTATAAAGTTTGACTTGTCGGATTGCCGCACTCAGCAGATTTGTTTCGAAATCAACAGACAAGTGTGTTCTCTTCTTCAACATCCTGCGAGAAAATAAGCAATTTGAAAGGATAGAGGAATGTGAAAAAGCTTAGCTGTCATCGAGCATGCTGTGAGTGTCGTGCTGATCAGAAAGGAAAACAACATACAAAACTCGGTCTATTACATTAGTAAAAGACTCATTGAGGCCGATGGTGTTGGAAATTATTTTACCAGGATCTTAGATCTACTCACAAGTATGTTGATTAACACCCTAAATATGAACTTTCTAAAACGATGAAATAAACACGTATAAAGTTTAGGAAACCTTACATTGGGTGCAGCGGAATATAATCACTCCTTCCGTTCAGATATCTAGCCCTTGATTCCTTTCTGTACCAGAGCATTATCAATATCTCAACCTGGATCCCTTTCTTAGAATCTTTGATGCTGAAACTCCTTTTTGCTGAAAGTCTTTCTTCACGATCTTCCTCACTATGGTTGAGGTATCACTTGCTGTGTGTGGGCACTACTCTCACACTATGAATTTCGAAATTCAAGAGGGAAGAAAGAGAGAGGGAGTGGTCGGCCAGATAGGGAGAGAGAAGGCTCAGGTTTTTCTCTGAAGGAAAAATAGAAAATTTAAGTCTAATTTTCCTGAAGCCTTCACTATCTATTTATAGCATTCCACTAGGGTTAGGTTTGAATTATTTGGCATTAAAATAATGAAAATATCAGTTTAAATTGCCTACAAAAGTGGCCGGCCATGCTTAGTGGATTTGGGCCGCACTTTTTGCAATTTTGTAGTTTTATCTTTTCTGCATCTGATTTTCTCAAAAACGCCAATTTTCTAATTCAACCATTTAAATGCCAATTCTTACTATTTAATAACTATAAAAAATTATTAAATAATATTGTCATTTCTCATATTTATTAATTGAACCGTACAAAGTATCATAATTAACAAATATGCCCCTAAAACTCTTTCTTTACAATTTTGCCCTTACTTATTGAAAAAATTCACAAATAGACATAGATTAATTTGAGAATTATAATTGATAAATCAAAACCAATTATATGAGTCTTACAAGCAATATTATCTCAACTAGTGCGGGGACCATGGGTCTATATAACTGAGCTTGCAATAAGTAGATCAAGAATTTATGAGTAAAATTCACTAACTTATTAATTCTTCGTTGAATCAACGCATAGAACTTAGAACTGCACTCTCAGTATATAGAATGCTCTATATGTTCCACCATATAGACACATTATTAGTTATCCATTGTTATAATCCTAATTTGATCAATGATCCTCTATATGAATGATCTACATTGTAAAGGGATTACATTACCGTTACACACTACAATGTATTTTATCCATAAAACACTTGACCCCGTATAAATGATATTTCAGCTTATGTGAAATGAGTACTCCACCATTTATGTTTGTTTGGCCAAGCTCGAAGGAGATCATCCTTTGCTTACTATTCGCCAGATAGAAGCTATAGATTCCATGTTTATGTTAGCGCTCCCACTCAATTGCACTACCGTGTTCCGAAAATGTACGTATCACCCTGACCTAAAAGTAGGCTTAACTAACAAATCAAAGAACACGAATAGCCTTTCAAGATTGAGCCTAATCATAACAGGATTAAGAACATTTGATATAGGATCAACTAGGCAATATTGACTTGAATAGATATTACGGTAAGTTTAATAAATCTAAGTCAAAGTTCAATATCGGTCCCTTCCGATGCATACTCCATGCATCCAACCTGATCTTTACTTTAACCAATGCTCTGGAAAGAACATAGCACTTCTCCAAATGCAAGTAAACTCTGTTGTAGATTATCATATCAGTAAAACCCCATGTCTGATAAATCTAGGAAACTTTATTCACATAGTCATGTTTACTTTCCAAAGTGTTGACAGCATAATAAACAGGATCAAGTATGTGAAAAGGGTTTCAGATGAATTCATACATTATGTACATATAATCATGAAATAAATCATGTGAACCAAGCAACATTAAATGTTATTTATGATCTATATTAATAAGTAAATTTGATTATATTGAAATGAGTTTTATTTAGGGCATAAAACCCAACAAACTCCCACTTGCACTAATATAAAACAAAATGTGCATTTCAAATAATCTCAACACCTTAATATACAAATCAAGTGTAGTAGTAGTAAACTCCTCGTAATAGGATCTGAAAGGTTGAATTAACCACAACCTTTTCTCAACCATTACTCTTCCTTAATCACAAAATTATTGATAATGTGAAATTCCTCTCTATATGTCCACTCTCTTGGGATACTAGATTCTATACTTTCGGCAACTACTTTTGGTTAATAGGGAAATAACACTAGTAGTTTAGGCAATTTGGAATGGTGCCAAAAATGTATAGAACATTCCTTAGACTGAATAAGTACCTTTCTTGTAACTTTAACATTCAGTCCCTTACTGGTAGACCTACAGACTTCAGATAGGTTTTTACACTTCTCCAAAATCACTATTCCACCCCCAGAGTAATCACCATCTTATCAGAAAGATTTTCTAGCACAAAGGCAAATTTCGAAATCTAATGTGGTGTAGTCTAAGAGTTTTAAACACACCCTTATAGACTAACATATAGTTCCTCTTCTTAATCTTAGGATTTACTTGATTGTCTTCCAATGTTCTTCTCCTGGATTAATCTGATACCTACTCATTACTCCCACTCAACAGCAGGTGTCTGGTCTAAGGCATACTAAAGCATATCAGAGACCTCTCACTGTTGATATAAGAAATTCTTTCATGGCTTTATCTTTTATGGAATAGTTGAGACTTTTCCTTAGATAACGAAAATCTATGCCTAAGAAGTTGTGAAGCTTCTATAGATTGCCATTAGAAAGAAAATGCTTCAGCATCTTACTAAAGTAAGTTGCTTACATTAGAGTAAGTAATTACCAGGTATACCATAAGCCATAGGTTTAGATAAACTCAAACGTATAATACTAGGAACAGGAAGTTTTGTTAAGTCCATTGAATAGACTTATAAACGAAAATTTCCTTTTATGTCCTTGTAATAGAAAACTTTAGGTTATTCCATGTGAATGGATTAAACCATAGTTATATTGGCTTTTCTTCTTAGTTTCTTATCTTGACAATCCATTACTTGTTTAAACTCACAATGGATTTTAAATCACTAGTGTCTCCCAAGTCATAAGAAGGTGAGTTCCTAGAAACTCTCCCACTACGACAAGGTACCGTGAATTATGTCTAAGAAAACTAAATGGTGTTAACCTCTTTGGTTGTGAGAAGACAACAGAGGCAGTGGGATCATCATATGTCATATAAGATGATAGAACACTTTTGGAATCAAGAAAAAAATATCTCCTTTATTTGCTAATTTATTTTCAGACTTAGTCATTTTCTTAGAAAAGTAGTATTTGTTTGAACAAACACTTTCTTATCTATTGATTATGGGATGGTCCGCCCCTAATCACTTAGAATAGCTAACAAACCATGGTTAATAGTTCTAGCTTTTCTTAAGATTTTGATTAGGTCATCTATGAATCTAGTAATGATTTACATTAAGTATACAACCATTACATCATTCTGAAATTGTATTACCATAGAAGGAATTAGTCAACGTCTAGTAACTAATCATCAACATGCAACTCGAAATTTTTGGGGAGGTAAGTTTGAATATAATTCAAAAATCAATTTAATGATCTTTGAACTGCATATCTACTAACTATTTCTCCACCCCTATTAGTTCGCAAGATCTTTAACCACTTACTTAATGTATTTAACCATTGCTAGAAATTTAAGAAATTTTTCAAACATTTTAAATTTCTTGCTCAAAGGTATAATCTAGAGTTATCATTTTAAGAATACAACGAAAAACTCATATCCACCCCTGAATGTACATCCATCTGCGAATGAGATGAACTACTTTCAGTGGATATAGGCATATTAACTCTTCGCAGAGATTAATCTTGTCAAATCCACTATGAACAAGATACAAATGCCATAGATTAAAAAAATATTGTTGTGTCTTTTTGATGACTTAGGTTTAGCTACATCAAAGAGTTCTTAGAATACAACAAGTGGATCCTGGTCACAGAATACCTAACTCATATTCCATACAGTTTTAATCAATTAATAGAAGATGGATATTAAACACTTGAGAAAGTGTAACTGTATTGTATTCTCGAATTAGAAATATAAGAAAATTTCTATTTGGAATCTAAAATTAAAGTCAAAGACTTAAATTTATACCAAATATAATGAGTAATTCTATCTTGTACCAGCACTACTAATACAAACTCTAAGTCAGATTTGCCCATACAAGTAGGAGATTTCTAAGATTGAGGATTTATATCAATGGGGAATAGAATTTCAGGATTATAATCATATGCGTCATTTAAATTCTTAAGAGAAAATATAGAATGACATGAAATGATTTATAGACCATTCATCCAATGATATGATATTGAGCTAATTCGCAACGAATAAGCTAAGAGGAATTAGGATAATTTCGTTTATAAATAAGAATCCAACGATGCTTCGATTAGCGAAAGTCAAAGTAATCTTATTTATACAATCTTCTTGTTTCATATCGTAATAATACTAGTCTAAGGTGTCATCAATTGATGAACAGCTAGATGTCGCATATACAATATTTATCTTTCGAGATCTAACACTATTATGTATGTCTAATGGTGAAAATCCACTAGGGATTTATCTCATTAGATAAACAAGCCAAGTTAGACCAACAATGAAGATTCGAAATTAAACTACTGCTTAATAACAAAAAATAACATGGTTCAATATAAATTCGTACACAATTCAGAAATTATAAACATATAGCAAGTAGGAATGACAAGTGAAAATACTAAAACTTACAATCCTAAATAATTTCCAAGGTTTTCAACAAACTCATATCAGTGTCCCGTTTAGGCGAGAGTCAAAGCTACCATCCATTGAATAGAGTTGTCAGCTCATCTAAAATGTTAAACATTCTAGCAACCTTTTATTCGATCAAGATTGGAATTCAGCATTGTCCCGTTTAGGCGAGAGTCAAGGCAATTCTATCTTATGACCTTCCACCATTGTTTCGCAATTTGCAAGTCAAATATGGTCGCCACCATTAGGGTGATCCATACCATATAAAACACTTACAAACTACTTATCTTTCGAGATTAAACGGTGCGAAATTGCTAATGAACGTTCCTCCATTAGGGAGGATTACTCACTATACCAAACGCGATGTAAAACCAACAATGGAGATCGAATATCTTAATAATAAAGCTCATTATTTAAAGAGATTTGTATTTTCTTTGATTCTCTTTATTTAATCTATTTATTTTAAATATATATTTATTAAAATTTCCAATTTAGAATGAAAATAACATGGATATTAAAATAACATGAATTATTTCCATCTTAGTAATATTTCCAATAAATATTTAGAAAAATATTCAATTTAAGTTGTTACAAAATTAATTTAAATTAATTTACAACTCAAATTTAATTTTCTATAAATATATATTGCATTTCGAAAAATTAAAGTATTAAAGGATACAATTTTCGAAAATGCATGTTAAAATAAAAAATTAATCCTGGAAGAATTATTTTAATTTAATGTTGGACCCAAATTAATTAATAATTAATTTGCAACAAAAAATATAATTTTCCTATTTAATTAAATATATATAAGAAAAATTTCAAATATTTAAGTATGATGATGAAAATAAACTTAAATATTAATTTTCTATTTAATTAAATACACTAGAAAAATACTTCAAGCAAACATAGATAATATCTATCTAGATTTTCTTTGACTAATTAATTCAATTTCTAATTAAATATATTTTACTTCATTTATTTTAATTAACCACTAAATGAAAAAATCATCGATTTAAGTTGGTCCAAAATTAAAATAAATAATTTACAACTTTAATCTATTTTTCAAATAAAATTCGAAATTCCAGCATTT
Source organism: Cannabis sativa (assembly GCF_029168945.1). Taxonomy (NCBI): domain Eukaryota; kingdom Viridiplantae; phylum Streptophyta; class Magnoliopsida; order Rosales; family Cannabaceae; genus Cannabis; species Cannabis sativa. The sequence goes on along the minus strand of NW_026870043.1, from coordinate 4,883,394 downwards.
AAGAAATGCAATTTCGAAATTTTATTAATAAAATAAAGAAAAAAAATATATTTTGAAAATTATTTAAATTTAGTTGAAAAAATAAATTTCATCCAAAAAAAAATAATTTTTTATTTAATTAGGTGTCATGAAAAAAAAATATTTAAGTATCATGATGAAAATCAACTTAGATATTTAATTTTCAAATTAATTAAATGTATTAAATTCAAGAAATAAATAATTAAGTGTAGAGAAGGCTTAATTATTAATCTCTCGTTTAATATTACGAAAAATATACTTAAAATAAATTGTACCAAAATTAATTATTTAAATAATTAATTTCACAATTTATAATATTTTCCTATTTTCATATTAGAAATAATAAGTAGTCTAGAAATAACTATCTAGAAAATATCTGATTTGACTAAGTATCTTTTCCACAAAATTTGAAAAAATATCTAATTTAAGTTGTATTAGAAAAAATCAATGGCTAGATATCTGAACGGAAGGAGTCATTATATTCTGCTGCACCCAATGTAAGGTTTCCTAAACTTTATACGTGTTTATTTTATCGTTTTAGAAAGTTCATATTTAGGGTGTTAATCAACATACTTGTGAGTAGATCTAAGATCCTGGTAAAATAATTTCCAACACCTGGCCTCAGAGCCATTGTAATTGATTTACTTGCAAGAAATTTGGACTTTAAAACGATTGTTTGATGTTTTGGATGGTATCATGTTGTATTGAGTGTTATTTGATGATTGATTGATGTTTGTGAATTTTCGTGAAAAATAATTGAATATCTATTTCTGGAATTATTTTTATTGGATAGTATAGAAAAAATTAAGCAAGTTACTTTTTTATAGAACTCAATTTCGATTTAATTTGAATTAGTTATGATTTTTTGAAGATTCGGAAAAATCGGGGTTGTGCTGAAACCCACCTGCGCGCGCGAAAATCATGCACGACATGATTCCGCCGAGCAAACTCGGCCCAACACCCTGCATACGCGCCCGGACGGGTATGCACAGTATCACATCCGTACGACTTGAAATTTTTTCGTTTTTCTTCATTTTTTCATGCTTTTTCATGGAATTAACTTCCGATTTTTTGTGTAGTTATGTATTTATACTATTACTATTCCTAATTCAATTCTAATTATCATTATGAATTAATTTAATATTTTTTAAATTTAATTCAAGATATTAGTGTAATTTGAATTTAAAAATAGTTAGTATCTATCTTATTTTGCTTAATAATCTATCTTATTTTTAAAATTTGATTATATCTTATCTTATTTTTAAATTTAAAGTCAGATTTCAATTTTTTTTTAAAACTAATTTTTTTTTAAATAATTTGACCTTATTTAAATTTAAAATAAGATAACTATAATCATATAATTTTTAAATGAAGTAAGATATTTTGCTAACTTTTAAATTTTGTTATTTTATTTATTTAAATTACATTTAAAATCTGAAAAAGATATTCATTTATCTTTTTTAATTTTTTATTTAATTTTTATTTATAAAATAACATTTAAATTTTAAAAGTAGTTAGCAAATTTTGAAATGATATTTAGGTTGGTTGAAACCTAATTTTTCAAAATTGTAGGTTTAATTTTAAATTTCGAATTTTTTCAAATTGTTTTTAAATTTTCGAATTTTTTTTTAATTAATTATTTCATTTCGAAATTAATTATTTAATTTAAAATTAAATAAATCCTACATCCAACTATCCAACTAACCTTGTTGCAGGAGTATGTGTTTGAGCTTGTGTGTAAGTTTTCAAAACATATTATTACTTGATTGCAAATAGCCATGGTTACTTTTTGCCAGATCTAATGATCTGATGGCTCCCTTGGTCAAGTAAATAATTTGTAACAGGTATATTTTGAATCTTCTTTCATCTGTGTATGACCTAGCAACATGATTGGACCCATCTAAAGTGTGCCTATGTGAGCCCATTTAGTTGTATGACCTTTCATTATAGATGCATATAGGTTGTTGTTGCTAAATAAAATATCATAGTTCTTGATAGATTTTATTTAGGCCCATTTAGTTTTTGGGCTTATTCAATTAATAACAGTTGTTCATTTTAAGGTTAAATTCCTCTCTAGTTGGCCTTGTGTGAGAGTTGGGAGCCATAGTAGTGGGTACGACATACTGAACCCAACACCCCCTCACATGAACCACCCCAATTGTTAAGGCCCATTTGCCTGTTTTGAATAACTGTACTAGGTTAATTAAACTAGTTTAACCTAATAAAATTGATTAGCAACATAATTAATTTCATTTATTTTGAAATTAATTTAAGAAAATTATAGTTTAAAGAATTTTTTATTCTAAGCTAAACTATATGTATTTTCTTGTATTTAATTAAATATAGAATTATAACCATCTAGATTCTTTCTGAAGCTTAATTTAAGTTTTTCATTAAATATTCCTATTTAAGTTGATATTTAGTTATCTACAACTAACCAACTTAAATCTGAATATCTTTTGGATTTAAAATTTCAAAATTAAGTTGAGGAATTTTAGGCATTGGTTATTAAGATTCTTTAGATATTTTTTAAGTTAATATCTTTTCGAATATTAACTTAAAATGGAATGTTTTAGATATTTTTTAAGTTAATATCTTTTCGAATATTAACTTAAAATGGAATATTTTCAAATTAAGTGGTTATAACTTAATTTTTCATATTTAATTAAATTTAAATTTGAAAATATTTAAGTTCTAGATTTTTTCTAATACAACTTAAATTAGATATTTTTTCAAATTTTGTGGAAAAGATACTTAGTCAAATCAGATATTTTCTAGATAGTTATTTCTAGACTACTTATTATTTCTAATATGAAAATAGGAAAATATTATAAATTGTGAAATTAATTATTTAAATAATTAATTTTGGTACAATTTATTTTAAGTATATTTTTCGTAATATTAAACTAGAGATTAATAATTAAGCCTTCTCTACACTTAATTATTTATTTCTTGAATTTAATACATTTAATTAATTTGAAAATTAAATATCTAAGTTGATTTTCATCATGATACTTAAATATTTTTTTTTCATGACACCTAATTAAATAAAAAATTATTTTTTTTTGGATGAAATTTATTTTTTCAACTAAATTTAAATAATTTTCAAAATATATTTTTTTTCTTTATTTTATTAATAAAATTTCGAAATTGCATTTCTTAAATGCTGGAATTTCGAATTTTATTTGAAAAATAGATTAAAGTTGTAAATTATTTATTTTAATTTTGGACCAACTTAAATCGATGATTTTTTCATTTAGTGGTTAATTAAAATAAATGAAGTAAAATATATTTAATTAGAAATTGAATTAATTAGTCAAAGAAAATCTAGATAGATATTATCTATGTTTGCTTGAAGTATTTTTCTAGTGTATTTAATTAAATAGAAAATTAATATTTAAGTTTATTTTCATCATCATACTTAAATATTTGAAATTTTTCTTATATATATTTAATTAAATAGGAAAATTATATTTTTTGTTGCAAATTAATTATTAATTAATTTGGGTCCAACATTAAATTAAAATAATTCTTCCAGGATTAATTTTTTATTTTAACATGCATTTTCGAAAATTGTATCCTTGAATACTTTAATTTTTCGAAATGCAATATATATTTATAGAAAATTAAATTTGAGTTGTAAATTAATTTAAATTAATTTTGTAACAACTTAAATTGAATATTTTTCTAAATATTTATTGGAAATATTACTAAGATGGAAATAATTCATGTTATTTTAATATCCATCTAAGTAAAATTTATAAATATTAAATTAAAATTTATGTTTTAATAAATGTTATTTCTGATCTATATTAATAAGTAAATTTGATTATATTGAAATGAGTTTTATTTAGGGCATAAAACCCAACAGAAGGCCGGTACCCATTGATAGAGAAACTCACCTACTGTCTGATTCTAGCAACAAGAAAGTTAAGGCCCTATTTTCAAGGTCATCCTATTCGGGTGTACACTGACCAACAGTTACACCAAATATTGCAAAAGCCGGACGCTTTTGTACGATTACTCAAGTGGGTGGTAGAACTGGGTCAGTATGAAATTACCTTCCAACCTCGAACAGCAATCAAAGGCCAGGCCCTAGTAGACTTTGTGGTAGAATTCACAGGCGAAGAAGAAAGAATATCAGAAAGCAACCCCGAGCTAGTACAAATACCTCAGCCTCTTAACAGTGAAGACAAGCTGACTTGGAAACTACATGTGGACGGGTCGGCATAGATCAACTATCCCGTGCAGGAATCGCCCTTGTCACACCTCGGGGGCAACACCTGCACGCTATAGTTAAGTTTGGATTCAATGCATCCAATAACGAAGCCAAATGTGAAGCTTTGATCGCTGGCCTAAGACTAGCACGGCAGATGAAAGCTGAACACATCGAAATCTACAGTGATTCACAACTGGTGGTAAATAACGTATCTGGAGAATACGAGGCTTGGGGGAGAAAAGATGATAGCGTATCCGAGCAAAATACATGACCTGCTCACACAATTCAAAAGCTTTGGTCTCAGACAAATCCAAGGGAAGAAAACACGACTGTAGATGCATTGGCAAGCAGTAATGTAAGTGATAAAGCGAACTTGGTTCCTATCCAGTTCCTCAAAGAGCCTAGCATTACTGGCATAAATGAGATCGACATGATTGACACTTCCCCAAACTAGATGACGCCAATAGCAGCCTACCTCAACACTGCAGAACTCCCAAATAATCAAAATGAAGCTCGAAAGATGAGAAGGAAGGCTGCACGACATATCATAGTAGAGGGAGTTATGTACAGACGAGGGTTCTCCATACCATTTCTCATATGTGTTACCTTAGAAGAAGCTGCATGACTTTTGTCTGAAGTGCACGATGGATTTTGTGGAAATCACGCCCCCGGGCAGAGTTTATCTAAAAAAATTCAAAGGGAAGCTTGTTTCTGGCCGACAATGATCGAAGATTCAAAGGCCTATGTTAAAAAATGTTACAAATGCCAGAGATTTTCGATGATACCTCGAGCTCTGCCATACGAGTTAACTTAGATGCAAAGTCCACGGCCTTTTTCCATTTGGGGGATTGACCTGATCGGACAATTACCCCAAAGGCAAAGGCGGAGTGCAGTATGCAGTGGTTGCAGTTGATTACTTCACTAAGTGGAAGGAAGTCGTACCACTGGCAACCATTACATCCAAAAAAGTTCAAGACTTTGTTTTGAAGAACATAATTTTCTAGTTTGGATTGCCATACAAAATAGTTTCGGACAATGGCAAACAGTTTGACAGCTAGTCCTTCACTGATTTTTGTGCGAACCATGGCATCATCAAAAGTGTCTCTGCAGTGGCGCATCCCCAAGCAAATGGTCAAGTTGAAGCAGTCAACAAGACCATGAAGGATACTCTAATGAAAAGACTCGAGGATGCTAAAGGAAATTAGCTGAACGAGCTTCCTGAAGTTCTATGGTCGTATCTAACAACTAATAAAACGACAACCAGAGAAACTCCATTTTCCATTTCATATGGATATGAAGCAATGCTGCCTGTGGAACTCGAGCCACCATCCCACGGAAGATTGACGTACAACCAAGAAGCAAATTACGTACTCCTTGCCAAATCACTCGATGAAATTAAAGAGAAGCAAACCATAGCAAACTTAAAGTTGATGGCCCATTAACAAAAAGTAGCTCGGTATTTCAACAAACAAGTGGAGGCTCAGAAATTCTTTGTGGGAGATATGGTCCTGAGAAGTGTATTTCTAAACACAAAAGACATCATGGCAGGTACACTCGGACCTAATTGGGAAGGACCATATCAAGTGGTCGAAGCTCTCGAATCAGGAGCATACAAATTGTAACTATGATGAAAAAATGCAACTTGTTCTACAAATGAGCAAGAACCCAGTTGGATGGACTTCATCATCAGATACATAACGAGAGGAGAGTTGCCTCAAGAAAGGGCTATATCCAGGAGATTGCAGTATAAGGCACATCGATGTGTGATGATGGATAATACACTTTACCAAAGAGGACTCAGCATGCCATACCTAAGGTGTGTGTTGGACCCTGAAGCTAGATGGATCATGCAGGAGGTCCATGAAGGGTTTTGTGGAGATCACACCGGAGGACCGAGTCTCTCAAACAAAATACTGAGACAAGGATATTTTTGGCCAACAATGAAGAAATATTGTGTAGACTACGTCCTAAAATGTGATTCGTGCAAAAGGTTTGCGAACATACTAAGAGCCCCCCCCCCCCCCAACAAAATTACTCTAATGACTAGCCCTTGGCCCTTCACAGTGTGGGGAATAAATCTCATTGGGTCCTTACCAACAGTAAAGGGAGGGGTAAAGTATGCCATAGTAGCCGTAGACTACTTCAAAAATTGGACAGAGGCCGAGCCTATAAAGACCATAACTACTAAAAAAGCATTAGACTTTGTTATCAAAAAAATCATGTGTCGATATGGCTTGCCTCATAAAATAGTCTCAGACAATGGATAGCACTTTGACTGCGAAGAATTCAAAAACTTCTATAACCAACACGGAGTCATTAAAAGCTTCTTTGCAGTTGCAAGGCCAAAAACAAATGGACAAGCAGAAGCCGTCAACAAAATATTAAAAGTCACCCTGAAGAAGAAGTTGCTGGCCTGCAAGAACAATTGGCCTGAAGATTTTCCAAGAGTATTATAGGCCTACCAGACAACCCCAAGAACCACGACCGGACACTCACCATTCTCAATGGTATTCAGGTCTGAAGCTATTGTCTCGGTGGAAACCTTGTACCCATCCCCCAAAAGGGTGACATAGACTGGGCCTGAAAAATTTTGTTTTCATGTCACTTAGAGGGGTATTAAGGCATATTGTACGGGCAAATATAAATAGGATTAACATAAGGAAGCTAAAAATTCTCCCCTTAAAAGAAAGAAAAAATTGTGTTACAAGTGAGGGGAAGGACAGGATATAAAAAAAACAACAACACGAGAGATATATAAGTAGATGACTTATTCAGCCCGAAGAGGAAGACGAGGGCCCCTGTGCTCTTCCAGTACTGCATCCAACCTCTTCTTTTTCTCCCAAAAGCGGGTCGTAACCTTTTTAGGTTTAGGGTAAAAAGAAAGACGAAGATTCTGGTCATTAGCTGTCCAGGCCATGAATGTTGACAGGTGACTGGGGCTAGGAGAGCATAACTCTTTGCCTTAGTTGCTTCTTTTTGAGCCTGCTCTTTGAACTCGTGGAGTCCCTTCACTTCAATAGTCAAGTTAGCTATTGTCTGCAAGTCCGCCTGGTGCAGCTCCTCCAAAGATTTCAGCTTGGCGGTCAGTTCTTGCACTAGTTGCTTTGAATCCCGAAGGTCCCTCCTCGCCGCAGCAACAACCTCATCACTGGCCTTCAGCGCCTCCCGATGGTTTTTCTCCATAAGGGACTACTTCTTCTGGGCTTCCTCCTTGATGGCCTTCTTCTCCTCTTCTGACTCCTGGAGAATCTTTGTGGCCTCCTCCATGCCCCCAAATTCGGACATGGTATATCTGTGATCAATCAGCGTCTTTGCGAAACGACTGGCCTCTGCTGCAATCTAGTAGCCAAAAAAAGTATATGATATTAGGGCCTTGTTTAAAAAAAAAAGGAAGAGGCTGGAGAAATTTAAAAGATAACAACTCACTGCAGTGAGGGTCGCGCTTGTGTCTTAAATTTGATACATGGGATAAGTAGAGGCAAAGGCAGCATACCTCTTCATGGGGCGTTGGGTCAGGCCAGCAGCAATGTGGCTCATTAATTCCAAAGCGAAGGGAGCCAGGCTGGATCCCACCAAGCGTTTAAACCAGTCAGTCAAGGGTCCAAATTTAAGTCCCAGACGTTCCCAGTATATTCATTGTGAATAGATTCGTCCAGGGCGTCCTTCAGAATTTTCTTCAGGGCCTCCACCTCCGCATTCCCCTTGGTGTACTCCCCTAAGGAATAGTTGTGTTTGGCATTTTGGAGTTGAGTCCTTTCCTCATCAGCAGGGACGGGAGTTAAGATAATACCTTGAGGCATAGGATACCCGCGCACCTCGGATAGAATCCCTGAATTAGCACTAGGAGCAGTAGTATCCACTGCCTCGGTTTCTTACCATCCTCCCTCACCAGCATCTTGCCTTTACGTTTGCGGTCTAGGGGAGGGATGATCTCACCTTCTTCTTCTTCTTCCTCGTCAATTAAGACGACTTGATCCTCGATAATGCTAGTATAAGATCTCCTGGGAGTCACCACTGGGTCGTGTTAGTGAGGCATGCCGGATTCAAGACTGTAGGTTTGGGCAAGTACATCTAGGAGGTCCTCCACTGGCTTCGCTGCTAAAGGAAATAAATAAAGATGTCAGAACATTGCCATAAAATAATGCATGCAAGAGTAATATAATGAAACTAATCCTACCCAGGTGATCTAATTCAGCCCTAGCAAAGGTATATACTAAAAGGTTGGTGTCGTCATCCCCTAGTAAGCTGTCTGAGCAGAGGAACTGACTGGAAGACAAATAGGCAGAGTGGTCAAAGAGGATGGGTACGAGAGGACCGGAACCCATTCGGGACCGGACTAAGAAATGACTAAGGTTGGAAAAATAAAAACTCTTGGCGTTGTCACCCTATCGAAAAGGGATCATTTGAAATTTATGGATTCGATCATCAAATTCCACCAACCTATAAGTAGATTCATCCTGAACAGGAGGAACGTGATGAACAATCAATGGGAACTTTCCAGCTCCAAAAGTGTTGGCATCAGAAGCCCCAGCGTTAGGAACCGAGAAGGGCAACTTAGGCTGGAAGGTCGTCTGTTCTTTTTTAGCTTCTATATGAAGGACCCTCCCCGAAGCAGCTTGGGCTTTGATGTAGCTCGACTCTTGTTCCCTCCTGAAGAGGTATTTCTTGTACTTGTCCTCCGTGGAAGTAATGATATCATCTCGGAGCGCCTTCTCAGTCTCAAGGTTGCGAACGTTAGGGCAGAGGACCTTGGACAAGTTGAAGCCATCTACTAACTTGCCCTCCGAAATCAACTTAGCCCTCCTATAGTTTGCAGTCGTGACCAAGTCCCCTACGTTGAACCCGTCTTTATCATAGGTGGAGAAGACTTTAGCATGTTGAAGAAAGAGAAGGGTAGGGGCAGTACGAGGGATAGGAGGGACCCTAACCCACTCAGTGAGCAGCTCTGGGTGCTCCATGGCTTTGAAGCTGGAGGAGAAGAAAAATCGATGGCGATACTCCTTCACGTTCTTCAGAAAGTTATATGGAACTGGGCCCTCATTGGAAGAATGGGCCTAGAGTTTGAAGAATCCGTCTTTAAGTTTATCCCATTTCTTGGGGAACGATAAAAGTTCATAAAAGTAAGAAATCTCAGCCGGACTGGGCAGGCCGAGTTCCTGGCAACGTAAAAAATGTCCAAGCCGAAAAGCATGCGATAAGCTTGAGGAATGAGTTAGTACAGCGCAAGGCCAACAAAAACTAAAAAATCAATAAAATAGTCCTGAAGTTGTAGGATAGCCCTGGACATGAGGTTGGTTTGACTCCAGGCCCCAAAGCCGCCATAATTACAGTTGGGCGTCTCTTCATCTCTAGGGAGGCGATGAAAGACTCTGGACACAGAAGGCTTGATCCTGGCAACGTAACTATCTTCTCTAGTCGGTGGGCACAGGTCAAGGTCGAGTGCAATTTGTCAACCTCCCAACTAGTAGATCGGCAGGTGTATTTCTCCTAGACCGTCGGTCCCTTCATCACCTCTTCCAGGGTGGCTAAGGTCTTGGACCCCTTGTCTGAAGATTTTGTTCTAGTTGTAAGGACAAACATGTCTTGGGATTGGTAAAGTGCTAAAATCTCTTGGTCAAAACAAATGAAACCGTGCTCGTGAAGGTTGCGGAGAACCTCACTCATCTGAAATAAGAAATCCAAGGGTTAAACTATTGTTTTCTGAAGAATCAAACCAGTTAATTGAGGTATGTTTCCCTGGCATAAAAACGATTGGTCATAAGGCTATAAAGGATGCTTTCTTGGGCAATAGGTGGGGACAGGATGAATCCCTATGTTTGAAACTCTCTGTGTTGTATTTCATCAAATGTTTCATTCTTAGCAATACTCTGGATAAGAAAGTTTCTAGATTTGATTTAGATGTCGTTGACAGTGGTCGATGGGATGAGTATTGTTGGGGTAGGGAGTTGTTTGAGTTGATTATTCATTCTTTTAAAGGCAGAATAGAGCATGGTAATGAAAAATAAAAAAGAGGAGAAGGGAGGTCAGTCCTACGATGGTAGGTACAGAGCGTTGGGCTTTTCTTGGGTGTTCATAGAATGGCTTTATGAATGTTTTCCTGCGATGGTAAACAGTTTTTGCAAAAGAGTTGCATCCAGGATTCCAAGAATTCTTAATTGAACCAATGAGGTTGGAACCAAAAATCCAACTTTTAGACACTTGAAAGGCAAGATTTTTGATTTGCCATTGAACAAGGTGATTTTTCAGTTTCTTAACTGTTTTATTTTTGTTTTGTGCCACTTTATTAATCTTTGTTTTTTTAATTTTTTTTGTTTCATATTTTCTTTTTTTGTTTCTATTTTTCAGTTAAAGATTAAGAACATTCAACCATCTGATGAGGAGAGGCAGAAGTTGCAATTGGAAGGCCTATTTTTAGATGAATCTATTGATGATCGTGGAACCACTAAGCAAACATTCGAGAGTGGTTCATCTTCTAAAAAAACTGATTCAAAGGACATAGAAATATTAAAGTCTAAGTTGGAATTGGTCATTTCTAATCAAGAATCCTTGGCCGAAGATTTTATATCTTTGAGGTGTTTTGTTGACCTTTATTTCAAGTCTGTCATGACTATAATTGAGGATATTGAAGAAAAAGTTAATGTCATTTATGATCGACCTTCTGTTGAGGTATTTTTGTTTTCATATTTTTTCTCTTGTTATTGTTAGTTGTTTACCTGTTTTATTTTAGTTGCAATACTGTTTTTGAACCAGGTTAAGTGATTTGATGAATTTGTCACCCAAGATTCTGATGATGATGAGGAGGAGGATGACAAAGGCTTACGTGAGCCAGAGAATATTGATACTGATTCCGATGATGGTGATGAGTTGGCTAAAGATGGTGGTGATGCTTCTAAATTTGATAAGGTTGTTGGTGATGTTCCTACTTGTTGAATTCGCTTCTAGCCAACGACTATAAGTCTTTTGATAAGCGATAAACGATATGTCGTAATGAGAATATATATAAGAAAGCAATAATAAGACACAGGAATTTTATAGAGGTCCAGCCCCGAGCAGTTCGGTAATTGTTGGGTTTTATGCCCTAAATAAAACTCTTTACAATCTGATTAGTTATCAATATAAGAAATTTGAAGTGATTTATGTTTGCATGAATTTTACATGCTAATGGTTTAATATGTTTATTACATTTACACACAAAATCAGTTAAATCCAGATCATATGTTCATTCACAATTATAGTATCGTCAACACAGTGGAATGTGATTGTGATCATATGAATCAAAAGACTAAGTCCCTGTTTCATCAGTGTTTTGGATTTACACTAATGTGATAATCAGCGATGATGTGTACTTACACTTGGAGTAAGTGTTATGTTCTTTCTAGGACATTAGTAAAGTATACTAGTTTCGAATGTATGGAGTATACATTGGACGGGACCGATATTGCAACTTAGTTAAGATATTACAAACTTACTGTTATCTCTTTCCAAGTCAATATCAGTAGTTGATTTTAAGATTAAAAGAATCTAAATCATGATATGCTTAGGTTCAACTCAGGAGTGCTATTCATGTTCTTTGATTTATTAGTTAAGCCTACTTTTGGGTCAGGGTGATACGTATATTTTTGGAACATGATAGTATGATTGAGTGGGAGTGCTGAACATAAATATGGAATCTATAGCTTCTACTGGTGTATAGAAGTCAAGTGATGATTCCCTTCGAGCTTAGCAAATAGAAGTAAATGGATGAGCTCTTGTTTAAGTGACTAATTCTTAGATCACTAAATACCATTTACAGGTTGCTAAGTGTTTTAAGGGGCAAAATACATTGAGGGGTGAGAACGGTAAAATTATCCCATCTCGATGTAGATCATCTATATAGAGGATCTTTGATCACAATAAGATTATAACAATGGTTAAATGAGATAGCATATCTATATCGTGGAACACATAATATGCTCTATATAAGTCTGAGAGTGCAATTCTAAGTTCTAAGAGTGGATTCAACGAAGAATTAATAAGTAGGAATTTACTTAGTAAATTCGGTTCACTTATTTGAAGCTCAGCATATAGATCCATGGTCCCCATTCTAGTTGAGAACATACTGCTTGTAAGACTCAATAATTGATTCGTGATTAATCAATTATAATTCTAAAGTTAGACAATGTCTAATTTGTGAATTTTCACTAAGCAGGGGCGAAATTGTAATGAAAAGAGATTCTAGGTATATTTATTTATTAATGGACTTTATATGTCTAGTTAATAATTAAATTAAATGAAAATATTATTTAATAATCTATTTTAGTTATTAAATAATTAGTTTTGACATTTAAATGGTTAGAATTGGAAAATTGGCGCTTTTGAGAAAATAGAAATAAAAATTGTTAAAACTGCAAAATCAAGTGGGGCCCATTCTATACACCTTGGCCAGCCACTTTATGTGGAATTTCAAATTTATATTTTCATTATTTTAATGCCAAATAATTCCTAACCTAAACCTAGTAGTTGCCTATAAATAGAAAGTGATGGCTCAATCAAATAAAAAAGTTTTCATTATTCTTCTGACAGAAAATTCTCTCTTCAGAAAAACTAATCCTTCACTTTTCTATACCTTGGCTGAAACCTCTCTCTCTCTTTCCCTCTTCCAAATTTCCAACCTTAGTGATAGAGTAAGTGCCCACACACAGCAAGTGGTAACTCAATCATAGATTGGAAGACTATGAAGGATCACATACACAAAGAGAAGGACATTCGGGCTAAGATCTTGATAATACTCTGCGACAGAAAGGATACAAGGGTTAAAGATCTGAGTGGAAGGCGACATTAATTCTGCTGCATCAATGTAAGGTTTTCTTAACTTTAAATGTGTTTATTTTATCGTTTTAGAAAGTTCATATTTAGGGTGTTAAACAATATACTTGTGAGTAGATCTAAGATCCTGGTAAAATAAAATCCAACAACTGGTCTCAGAGCCATGGTAATTGATTTTCTTGCAAGAAATTTGGACTTTAAAACAATTGTTTGTTATTTGGATGGTTTCATTTTGTATTGAGTGTTATACGATGATTGATTGATGTTTGTGAATTTTCGTGAAAAATAATTGAAATTTTGTTTCTAGAATAATTTTTATTGGATAGTATGAAAAAAATTAAGCAAGTTACTTTTTTACAGAACTCAATTTCAATTTAATTTGAATTAGTTATGATTTTTTGAAGATTCGAAAAAAGATAAGGATTCTGCATCACCCACGCGCGCGCGGAACCGAGTGCACCTCGGTCATACGCGTGTTCGGACATCATTTTGTCCGAGAAACACGCGCAGGGTGTCTGAAGACACCCCCTCCGCGCGCAGAAACCCTACACCTCCCCTCCCTGCACCGAGGTTTCTCGGCTTGCACCCCTGTGAGCCCGCGCGGACGAGTATGCACCGCATACCATCCGTACAGCTCACATTTTTTTCGTTTTTCTTCGTTTTTTCATGCTTTTTCATGGATTTAACTTCCGATTTTTTGTGTAGTTTTGTATTTAGACATTTACTATTCCTATTTCAATTCTAATTATCATAATTAAATTATTTAATTTTTTTTAATTTAATTCATGATATTAGTGTAATTTGAATTTAAAAATAGTAAATATCTATCTTTTTGCTTAATTATCTATCTTATTTTTAAATTTGATTATATCTTATCTTAATTTTAAATTTAAGGTCAGATATTAAATTTTTTAAATTAATTTTTTTTTTAAAAAAATTAAGTTGACCTTATTTAAATTTAAAATAAGATAACTATAATCATGATATTTTAAATAAATGTAAGATATTTTGCTAACTTTTAAATTTTCTTATTTTATTTATTTAAATTAAGTCTAAAATCTGGAAAAGATATTTATTTATCTTTTTTAATTTTTAGTTAATTTTTATTTATAAAATAACATTTAATTTTTAAAAGTAGTTAGCAAATTTTGAAATGATATTTAGGTTAGTTGAAACTTAATTTTTCAAAATTGTAGTTTGATTTTAAATTTTTTTTATTAATAATTTCGAAATTAAATATAAATATTGTTATTTAAATTTTTCGAAATTTTTTTTATTTAATTATTTTATTATTTTTCGAAATTTAATCATTTAAAATTAAATAAATCCTACTTCCAACTATCCAGCTAACCTTGTTGGAGGAGTATGTGGTTTTAGCTTGTTTGTAAGTTTTTAAAACCTATTATTGCTTGATTGCAAATAGCCATGGTTAACTTGTTGACAGATCCAATGATCTGATTTTAACTCATGGCTCCATTGGTCAAGTAAATAATTTGTAACAGGTAAATTTTACAATCTTCTTTCATCTGTGTATGGCCTAGCAACATGATAGGGTCCATCAAAATGTGTGCCTGTGTGAGCCTATATGTTTATTTTATTATATAGATGTATATAGGTTGTTGCTAAATAAAATGTCACACCATGATAGATTTTATTAAGATCCATTTAGTTTTTAAACCTATTCAATTAATAATAGTTATTTATTTTAAGGTTAAATTCCTCTCTTTTGGGCCTTCTGTGAGAGTTGGGAGCCACAGAAGTGGGTACGACATACTGAACCCAGCACCCCCTCACATGAACTACCCCAATTGTGAAGGCTCATTTGCCTGATTTGAATAACTGTACTAGGTTAATTATATTAGTTTGACCTAATAAAATTGAATTAGCAACATAATTAACTTTTAAAAATATGAAATTTATTTTCATTTTAATATTTTAAAGTTAATTTTAAGAAAAACACTTTTAGTTTAGATATTATCTCTAGACAAACTATTTGTATTTTTCTTGTATTTAATTAAATAAAGAATTTTAACTAACTAGATTCTTTCTGAAACTTATTTAATTAAATATTCCTATTTAAGTTATAAATTGGTTATTTTAACTGATTTTTCATATCTAACTTAAATTTGAATATTTTATTTAAATTTAAAATTAAGTTGAGGAATCCTAGGAATTAGTTAGTAAAGATTCTTAAGATATTTTTTAAGTTAGTTTTAAACTTAAAATGGAATATTTTTCAAATTAAGTGGTTATAACTTAATTTTTGATATTTCATTAAATCTAAATTTGAAAAATATTTAAGTTTTAGATTTTTTCTATACAACTTAAATTAGATATTTTTTCAAATTTTTGTTGAAAAGATACTTAGTCAAATAAGATATTTTCTAGATAGTTATTTCTAGACTACTTATTATTTCTAATATTTAAATAGGAAAATATTATACATTGTGAAATTAAATAATTAATTTTGGTACAATTTTATTTAAGTATATTTTTTCCTAGTATTAAACTGGAGATTAATAATTAATCTTTTTCTACACTTAATTATTTATTTCTTGAATTTAAGACATTTAATTAACTTAAAAATTAAATATCTAAGTTGATTTTCATCATGATACTTGAATATTTATTTTTCATGACACTTAATTAAATAGAAAATTATTTTTAGGTTGAAATTTAATTTTTTCAACTTAAATTTAAATAATTTTCAAAAACATATTTTTCTTTATTTTATTAATCAATTTCGAAAGTTGCATTTTAATTATGCAATATTTTTGAATTTTTTCTTGAAAAATAAATTAGGTTGTAAATTAATTATTTATTTTAATTAATTCTTTGACCAACTTAAATCAATGATTTTTTCATCTATTGATTAATGTAAAATAAATGAATTAAAGTATATTATTAGAAATTGAATTAATTACTCAAAGGAAAATCTAGATAGGTGATATTTTTGCTTGAAGTATTTTTTCTAAGTATTTATTATTTAGTATTTTCGAAAATTTGTATAGTTTTATACTTTATTTTTCGAATACAATAAATATATTCTTATGAAAATTTATTTTAAGTTGCTAATTAATTTAACTTAATACAACTTAAATTAATTTTCTTAATATTTATATTTAAAATTACTACTAAGATGGAAGTAATTCATTTTATTTCAATCACCATCTAAGTATAATTTTATAAATATTATATTAAATTCTTATTTTGAATTCTAATTCTAAATTCGAATTTAATGAATATATTTATTAGAATAATAAAGAAAATACATTTTAAAGAATGAGCTTTATTATTATTAAGATATTCGATCTCCATTGTTGGTTTTACATCACGTTTGTTTTAGTTAGTAATCCTCCCAAATGGAGGAACGTTCATTAGCAATTTTGCACCGTTTAATCTCGAAAGATAAGTAGTTTGTAAGTGTTTTATATGGTATAGATCACCCTAATGGTGGCGACCATATTTCACTTGCAAATTGCGAAACAATGGTAGAAGCTCATAAGATAGAATAGCCTTGACTCTCACCTAAACGGGACAACGCTGGATTCCAATCTTGATCGAATAAAAGGTTCCTAGAATGTTTAACATTTTAGATGAGCTGACAACTCTATTCAATAGATGGTAGCTTTGACTGTCGCCTAAACGGGACACTGATATCAGTTTGTTGAAAAACCTTGGAAATCATTTAGGATTGAATTTTTTTTGTCTTTTCTCATATCATTCCTACTTGCTATGTTCCTATAATTTCTGAATTTATTTTGTGTTAAACCATTATTGATTTCTATTTGTTGATTTCTATTATTTTGTAGTATCCTGTATTATCATGATGAATTCCATGTTATCACTGTTGACTGAAAATAAGCTAAATGGATCTAACTTTCCCAAATGGAATGAGAACATTAACATTGCTCTCATAGGAGAAAGTGCCTTGTTTGTTTTAACTGAGCCGTCTCCTGAAGTGCCTGGGGATAATGCATCCAAAGCTGTGAAAGAAAAGTATGAGCGTTGGCAGAAAGCAAATGACAAAGCTCTATACTTTATGCTTTCCAGCATGGTTGACACCCTAAAAACTCGGTTTTTTAAAACCAAAAAGGCTGTTGAAGTAATGACGAAGTTAAATGAGCTATTCGGTAGGGCATCACTTCAGTCTCGCTTTGACGCGACTAAGAAGTACATCAATGCACGGATGGAACCCCATCAAAACGTGCGTGATCATGTTCTCCTCATGGCAAGTTATTTCCAAGAAGCCCAGGATCATGGTGCTGAAATGGATCACACTACTCAAGTAAGCCTTATCTTGAATAGTCTGACTCCAGCATTTCTGCCCTACTCATCAAATTATTTCATGAATAAGAAGGACATAGACTTTCATGAGTTAGTCAATGACCTTCAAACTTATGAAAATTTGATTGGAGGACCCAAGAAGAAAGGGAGTAAACCTCAAAATTCTAGGAATGGTAATGGGACGGTAAAACCTGAAGCAAATATTGCATCTGCTTCAAAAACCAAATCGAAGAAGAAGTAGAAAAACACCAAGAAGCGTGCACAAGCCATGAAAAACCAAAAGGCTGCTGCTTCTGGTGATGCTACACTTAAAGGAAAGTGTTTCTACTGCAATGAGAAAGGTCATTGGAAACCCCAGTGTCCTAAACTTCTTGCAAAAAAACAAGGTACTTCTATTTATAAACTTTAAGAGTTTTAGTGAATTATTATCCAATTGGATTTATGATTCTGGACTAACTTTGTTTATTTGTTTCTTCTTCTTATAGGCCAAGCTACTTGAACTCAGATGAGTTGGATCGGAAAGCTAGACCAAGGGTGAAATCGTCCAGATGAAGATGAAGCTCTTCTATCTATTTTTTAATTAATTGTTTTAGTTTAAAGACAATTTGGATTTCGAATTTTAGTTAGGGATATTTATCCCTGTTTTTCTCATATTGTTGCAATATTTTTTTATTATTAATAAAGTTTTATTTTCGAATTCAAACCAATTGCAATTAATGAGATTGAGCTTCATTTACTTTATCTTAATCAACAATTACCACATTATATTTATATGTTTGTATGTGTAAGTGTTTTTATTATTGATGCAAATTCTATAATATTTACAACTCTTCATAGAGTTATATTAAATAAACACTAGAAATTATTTCTATGTTTATTAATAATTGTTAATTCTAATACAATTATTAAGAATTTGTTTAATAAAAGGATCTTTTGATCTGATAGGGGTGGAGAAAAGTTAAGAAAACTATGCAGTTGAACGATCTTTTATATCTAATGAACTTTGGATAATATTCAACTCCACATAAACTCTATTACACTTAGAGAATCATGACCTTTACAACCTTTAGGGGTGGATCATAATCTCTATATACTTAGGGGTGGAGTCCATTCCACAAAACCCTATGTAACACATATTTTCTTTAAACATGGAAGTAATAGAATGACTTAGCTATTATCAATATAAATCCTTGATCTTGATTGTATGTTCCAATTTGGTTTTACTGTTGTAGTAAAAGTTCGATACCTATAAAAGTTCTTTGATAATGTTTCACACTACCTTAATTGAGTGAGAGAATTTTAAAATTCTATACCCATCTTCATTAGGTTGATACTTGTGATAGGGACTTAAGAACACTACTGAAAAGCAAATCTAACCATTCATATGGATAGGTATAACTTATCAGAATTATGAGAATAAGATAAAGAACTCCAGTTCAGTCTATTCGAATGACTTGAACCTAGAACTCTTAATCCTCATAAAATTTTAAGGTATCTTAATTTTGATTACTTAATCTCAGGCATGTATTTTTCACTTCAAATACTAGTTTGCTATGTTGATGACTTAGTCTTAACTTAAAGTTTCAGACTAATACATAAGTCACAGCTAGATAACTCTCCAAACAATAAAGAGGTTGAAAGTATTATTTAACCAAACATCTGCTATTGAGTGGGAGCTATCTGAGATGTAATCAAATAAGGAACATTAGAAGATATTGAAGAAAGATTTATGAAAGTGATCTATATGTTAGATATTAAGGAACTGTGTATCAGTTATCCTTGTTTCTCACCAACTCATTCGAAATTCTTGAGATGGTGCTTACTTCGGGGGTGGAGGAGTTATTCTATAATAATTCAAGCTCTACCAGAGAAGACTTATAACTTTGTAAATTCAAAATTACCAGAAAGTTATATTACTGAAGAAAAGTCTACACTGTATTATCTCAATTACATATTTTAAAATATGAGAGATATGTCTTCTGTTTATTCAGATGTACTTTCAAACAGTAAGAATTTAGTATCCCTTGATGAGTAAAACATATAGTAAAGGATGTGTCATAAATGTATTTATGAACTAGTTTCCAGAAGTTTGGGTGGATTCAAATATATTACACTTGATCTGAAGATCAAGTCATCAGATTTACTTATTTGCACACTTTGTTTTATATTAGTGCAAGTGGGAGTTTGTTGGGTTTTATGCCCTAAATAAAACTCTTTACAATCTGATTAGTTATCAATATAAGAAATTTGAAGTGATTTATGTTTGCATGAATTGTACATGCTAATGGTTTAATATGTTTATTACATTTACACACAAAATCAGTTAAATCCAGATCATATGTTCATTCACAATTACAGTATCGTCAACACAGTGGAATGTGATTGTGATCATATGAATTAAAAGACTAAGTCGCTGTTTCATCAGTGTTTTGGATTTACACTAATGTGATAATCAGCGATGATGTGTACTTACACTTGGAGTAAGTCTTATGTTCTTTCCAGGACATTAGTAAAGTATACTAGTTTCGAATGTATGGAGTATACATTGGACTGGACCGATATTGCAACTTGGTTAAGATATTACAAACTTACTGTTATGTCTTTCCAAGTCAATATCAGTAGTTGATCTTAAGATTAAAAGAATCTAAATCCTGATATGCTTAGGCTCAACGCAGGAGTCCTATTCATGTTCTTTGATTTATTAGTTAAGGCTACTTTTGGGTTAGGGTGATACGTATATTTTGGGAACATGATAGTATGATTGAGTGGGAGTGTTGAACATAAATATGGAATCTATAACTTCTACTCGTGTATAGAAGTCAAGTGATGATTCCCTTCGAGCTTAGCAAATAGAAGTAAATGGATGAGCTCTTGTTTAAGTGACTAATTCTTAGATCACTAAACACCATTTACAGGTAGCTAAGTGTTTTAAGGGGCAAAATACATTGAGGGGTGAGAACGGTAAAATTATCCCATCTCGATGTAGATCATCTATATAGAGGATCTTTGATCACAATAAGATTATAACAATGGTTAAATGAGAAAGCATATCTATGTCGTGGAACATATAATATGCTCTATATAAGTCTGAGAGTGCAATTCTAAGTTCTAAGAGTGGATTCAACGAAGAATTAATAAGTAGGAATTTACTTAGTAAATTCGGTTCACTTATTGGAAGCTCAACATATAGATCCATGGTCCCCATTCTAGTTGAGAACATACTGCTTGTAAGACTCAATAATTGATTCGTGATTAATCAATTATAATTCTAAAGTTAGACTATGTCTAATTTGTGAATTTGCACTAATTAGGGGCGAAATTGTAATGAAAAGAGATTCTAGGTTTATTTATTTATTAATGGACTTTATATGTCTAGTTAATAATTAAATTAAATGACAATATTATTTAATATTATATTTTAGTTATTAAATAATTAGTTCTGGCATTTAAATGGTTAGAATTGGAAAATTGGCATTTTTGAGAAAATAGAAATAAAATTTGTTAAAACTGCAAAATCAAGTGGGGCCCATTCTATACACCTTGGCCGGCCACTTTATGTGGAATTTAAAATTGATATTTTCATTATTTTAATGCCAAATAATTCCTAACCTAAACCTAGTAGTTGCCTATACATAGAAAGTGATGGCTCAATCAAATCAAAAAGTTTTCATTATTCTTCTGACAGAAAATTCTCTCTTCAGAAAACCTGAGCCTTCCCTTTTCTATACCTTGGCTGAAACCTCTCTCTCACTTTTCCTCTTCTAAATTTCCAACCTTAGTGATAGAGTAAGTGCCCACACACAGCAAGTGGTAACTCAATCATAGATTGGAAGACTATGAAGGATCACATACACAAAGAGAAGGACATTCGGGCTCAGATCTTGATACTACTCTGCGACAGAAAGGATACAAGGGTTAGAGATCTGAGTGGAAGGAGACATTAATTCCGGTGCATCAATGTAAGGTTTTCTTAACTTTATATGTGTTTATTTTATCGTTTTAGAAAGTTCATATTTAGGGTGTTAAACAACATACTTGTGAGTAGATCTAAGATCCTGGTAAAATAAAATCCAACAGTAATATCCTAATCCTCGTTTTTTGTATTGACTTAAGAACAAGGAAGAAGTTTCCTTTTCTTATAGCTCTTACAACAATATCTCTGAATATATAATTCTTAGATAATAGTATAGCCTTAGCTTAGCTGCTTATCGGCTTATAATTTCTTGGTCCTTTTCCCAATGAACATTCCACACTTTTTATAGGGCTTGGAAACTTGAGGAGGAAGAGTTTCCTCTCTCGTTACAATGCGCATAAACAGAAAGATTGTGTTATCAATGTTGAAAGCAAGGATAGTGGATTGAGGCTGAGTACACTAATAGTGCGATCGTGTGTATGCCATATCCACGTAAGTTGATCCCTGAGTTGTAGGGATTGAGCAGATGACTCATGATGTGAAAGCTAAATTTGCTAAATGTTGATCGCCCTGCACGGCTTGTTGAATATTTCATTCTGGATGTGCCAGCGAGGTGTCCTACTCGGTCTATCGTTCGGAGCAGATGCTCCAAGTTTACACCACGTGTCACCATTCTCGTGATGCCACGTCAAAGTGCCAAATTTGGGATAACATTTGCCCCCAAGTGTGTACGGGACCTTTGAGGTTGCGTGTAGACTTATTCCGAGCTGGCTCTGCCTTTGGATGGGGACACATGTCGAGCATGACCGTTCCAGACTCGATGTGAAGCTGACTGGGCATCCCTTCGGTTTTTGACTAATAAATGCTTTGACAATTAATATTTTGAAGTCTGATTTTCGCTCTCCACGGCTGACAGTTTCACTTGATTACTTTCTATTTCCCGTAATGGCTTTTGAGGCGGAAAGTCGAGGCGTCTAAGGTTCCTTTTGACACAGTTACCCCTTTGCCTATAAATACTCATCGTACTGGCACATAACCCATTTTATCACCCTTCGTTGTTAAGTAAACTCCAGAGCGAAAAGAGAGTTTTTTGGCTTCAAAATTGCTGAAGTGCCTTCAGACGATTGCGCGTTTGCTTGAACTCAGGCATTCGAATCTTTGAGTAAGTTTCTGATTTTCTTTATGCTTTTCTTTTCATGTTTACGCTTTGAATGCAACTATGGTGTAGAAAGAATGCTTAGGAAACCCTAGGGTTAGAGACTTCTGTGACTCTTCTTTACCATGTCTTCATGTGGGCTTTCAGCCGTAGAGCTTATTTTTGAAACGCATTGTGTCTGTCCTCCAGCTTGCTTATTCTAAGCTTCATGAAATTTTTTGCCCTAACTCAAGAAAACTTTCTGACTTCTTGAGTTTTGACTTTTCTTTAAACATAGTCGTTCTTTAACTTGTTGAGTACTCCTGGTCGACATATTTGCTTGTTTCTCGTTTGATACTCCGTCCAAAACTCATCTTGTGTGTTGTCTTTTGTAGATGAACCCAGGTGAGTCTTGGGAACTCGGGCATCAGATCGACCAGGATTTGCTTCAACTTCTGCACGAGGTTCATCCTCGTCTTCGTGCTAGTCCTCCTTCTAGCAAAGGAAACTTTTCTGAGCTTATACCAAGCCATAGGATGATGGCTCGTACAAAGAAAACAATGCGTCTGGCTGACGCTTCTGATCCTCAAGTGGCATGGCTTGCCACTCTGCCCCACGCCGAACAGGATTCGACCGTCCTGATGGAAGAGGATCGTGAGGGGGACACTGAGGTCCACGAGGTTGAGGAGATGGACGAAGTGCGTCTGGGCAGTCCTTCCGATGCGGAGGGAGAGGAAGAGGTTGAACCCCCTAACTTTGGGGAGAACATTGAGGCAGGGCAGCCAGTCGTTGCTGACGGAGACGTCCTGGTTGAGGGCGTGGACTACGTGAGTAAGGAGCTTGCTGAGGCGGTTCCTCATAGGAGGCAGGGTGCCTTGGGCGCCAGGTGGGTAAGTCCTTCGTCCAAGATTTCGGAGGCACTCCTCCGAACTCTCGACCAGGATGGGTACCTGGGCGAGCTGGACTGCTACATTCTCGCCCACAACAATCGCGCCACAAATCTTGATAAGGGAATGTGCGTCTGGTCGGGGGCTCACGGCCAGCAAGGGGCGTTGATGCCCTTGCACAAGTACTTGAGGGATGTGGCAGACTTCTTTGGGCTCTACACGGCCCAAATTACTCCAATGGGCATTAAGTATTTGTCTGCTCTCTTCGTCCTCTACGCTTGCCAAGGATGGGATGGTCCTCCCCCCCACAAGGTCGCCTGGTTCTTCGACCTGAAGTCTACCCCCAAGCAAGGCAGGTCGGTGTACTTCTACTTCTCTCAGCCATGCTTCAAGTGGTTGAGCGGCACAGATGATAATGCCATCAGTAAAATAGGGCGTTTTTTTGATGGGTACTTCATGGTAGAGGATCCGAGCATCACCCGAACTCGGTTTCAGTAGATTTTGACATATCACCGTCCTCCCCTCACCCTTGCTCTTAGGGATAGAGCTCAAAAACTTGCCCGGTTGCCGGAGGAAGACAGGTATATCATCCATTTGACCTCCGATGATAATCTGGTGAAGTATGGGCTTTACCGTGAGGACTTTTCTCCTAAGTCGATGGCGGGGAAGAAGAGGAACTCTTGTCCTGGCCAGCCTGAACGAACTCATCCGGAGTATGAGTTGATTCAACTGAAGCAAGAGGCTAAGTTGAAGGGAGGTGTCAGGGCCAAGCAGTATGCTCAGGAGCCTTTGGATCCTGAGGATGAGGCTGAGGCTGACCAGGTGACCCCATTCAAGAGGAAGAAGAAACTCCCGGCCACGCCCAGCTCTGTTGAACACGCAATTCGCATAAGGGGGCCCACTTCACTTGTTCGGCCATCTCCCCCCTTTGCTGTAAAAGGGAAGGCTATCATGTCAGAGATAAAATCGATGTCAGGTGATGATGGACTTCTGAATCTCTGTGAGGGCGGTCACCTTGCATTTTACTTCTCTTTTGAGCCTCTTGACTTTCATGCCTTGTGTTTTCTGATGGCAGTTTTAGTACAACACTTTTTTGTTCTGTGCAGACATGTCTCGGTAGATGCTCGATGCTCTAAGGAAGAGAATGGGCAGAAGCTCTAACGCCTCTCCTCTGGCCAACAAGTCTAAGGGCGGTGAAGGGTCCTCGGAGAAGAGACCTTCTGGAGAGGTCATTGACCTTTCCGAGGAGTTGACTACTGCAAGCCCTTCTAGCCCCTAATCTGCCATGTCCAAGGAGTCTGGACCACCAACGACTGTGTCTGAACTAGTCAGGAGAACTCCTGAGTGGGTGCAGGCACCAATTCCACCTTTGCTCGTGCTTCTAGAGGCCAAAAAGGGCAAGGAGATGCTGGCCCACTATATGAACCGGGTGCTTCCCGAGGTCAGTGAGCAACTTGTTGGTGCTGATAGTGACTCATCTCTGGATGTGTTGGTGTGCGGAGTCCTGAATGAGCTCACCAGGGTAAGTCTTTTTTGATACTTCCCTTTAACTTTCCACACTTAGCTCCAAATGCTGAATTTTTTCCTTTGTGCAGGCCGGTTCGAAGTTGGCTTACACTTTTTCCTGGGCTAAATCTGTTACTTCAAGAGTGCGGCTCTGTCCGACACCTTGAGGGCGGAGGCGGACTTGGCCAAAAAGGAAGCCGAGGAGGCCAGGGCAGAAGCTGGAGCTGTTCGGCTGGAGTTGGGCGAAGCCAACAAGAAGTTGTTTGCTGCCGAGAAGAAGATCTTCATGGTGACAAAGGATCTCGAAGCTGTTGATCGCTTTGAGGAGACCATCGAGATCATATCTGCTGAAGTTAACAGTCTTCAGGATGAGACGACTTCTCTGTGGCAAGTTCTTCTTTGTATGAAGGAGGAGAAGGACGCCAAGGTGGCCGAGGCGGACAGGTTTAAGGAGAAGGTCAATGCCTTAGAGACAGCCGGCCTCGAGCTCTTCTTCGATTTCTGGAAGGCTAATCCCCAGGCCAACTTTGACTACTTGGGCGAGGCTAAGGACATGTACCTTGAGTACTGCGCGGCCCAAGTTGCTTATGGTGGGAACGAGGCGGCTGCTTCAACCACCGACCAAGTTGCTTCAACCTCTGGCTAGGCTGCTGATGCTTCTCCTATTTGAACAATAGATCCTCCTGGTCCAGTTGGCCCAGAAGAACCAAACCAAGAGCCTGGGACGCCAGCTATTTAAACACTTCTTTTTATCACTTTTTTTATATATCTTATTCGGCCTCAGGGCCTTTTTTAAGACATCATGACCGGCCAAGCGATCTTTAAACTTGGAATTATTTTTCATTTTTTGGACAACAGGCTGACCGGGCGGCTTTGAATCCCGTTACTACGTGCTTTTGTCATCCTTAATGAATTTCATTCACTGTTAATAATTGCCATGAAATGGTGATTTTTTTATTTTTACCAAATGCTTTGCACAGGTATAGGTGGCCCCCAACTGACCGAGCAGACGTATGACTCTTGGTCACTTGTCTTTCGCAAATATATTGCTTATTTGTTCAGTGTTTTGGGTTCGACTAAACCTTTTGTACGCACTTTAGGTAAATTATAATCATGCTGATTTTTTGACTCAATAGAATTGGAAATACTATGTTTATTCATTTATTGATCGAAAATGTATTTGTTACCGTAGTAACTTACATCAGAGCTAGTGATCTAATCTGATCTTTTAGCTTAACATGCATAAAACAAATTGCAGACATAAGAAACTGTACTTTAAACTGGTCTTGTCGACCTGAGTACTTTTGTTTTTGAAACCTTTGCGTGTAGTCCGCCCAGAAGGCCATTCACTTAGAAGTGAATGTTCATTTAGTACTTCGAAGTGGTATAGCCGACCTGAGTACTTTGAAGTGGTCAACCCGACCTGAGTACTTTGAAATGGTCAATCCAACCTTAGTACTTTGAAGTGGTCAACCCGACCTGAGTACTTTGAAATGGTCAATCTGACCTGAGTACTTTATTGGTAGTATTTCCTTAAATGTTGTCCATTTCAGTACCGCGGTACTAGAATGAGTTGCATTTTTTCGTCATACTTACGTAATTTGTACGCTTCGGAGTCGAGAACTTCAACCACCTGGTATGGTCCTTCCCAGTTAGGTCCTAGTATACCTGACGTGCTGTGTTTGGTGTTTAGGAATACCCTTCTTAGGACCATATCTCTCACAAAGAATTTCCAAGCTTTCACTTGCTTGTTGAAATACTGAGCTACTTTTTGTTGATGAGCTACCAACTTTAAGTTTGCAGTTGCTCGTTTTTCTTCTATTTCGTCAAGTTATTCTACAAGGAGTATGTAATTGGTACCTTGATCGTACGTCAATCTTCTGTGGGAAGGTGGCTCGAGTTTTACGGGCAGCATAGCTTCATAACCGTACGCCATTACAAATGGTGTTTGACCGATTGCTATTTTTTTAGTTGTACGGTATGACCATAGAACTTCGGGGAGTTCTTCTGGCCAGTTTCCTTTGGCATCTTTGAGTTTTGTCTTTAGTGTATCCTTCAAGGTTTTGTTGACTGCTTCAACTTGACCGTTGGCTTGAGGATGTGCCACTGCGGAGAAACTTTTGATGATACCATGGTTCGCACAGAAATCAGTGAAAGATTGGCTGTCGAACTGCTTGCCGTTGTCCGAGACTATTTTGTACGGTAGTCCGAACCGGCATATGATGTTCTTCATAATAAAGTCTTGAACCTTCTTTAATGTGATGGTTGCAAGTGGTTCGGCTTCAGTCCATTTAGTAAAGTAGTCGACTGCTACCACTGCGTACTGCACCCCGCCTTTACCTTTAGGTAACTGTCCGATTAGGTCAACTCCCCAGATGGCAAAGGGCCACGGACTTTGCATCTGTGTCAGCTCATTGGGAGCTCTTGGTATCTTTGAAAATCTCTGGCATTTGTCGCACTTCTTGACATAGGCTCTCGAATCTTCAATCATCATTGGCCAGAAGTAGCCTTGCCTTAGAATTTTCTTTGATAAGCTCTGTCCGGTTGCATGATTTCCACAGAATCCGTCGTGAACTTCAAATAGAAGTCGTGCAACTTCATCTGGTGTGACACATCTGTGTAATGGCATCGAGAATCCTCTTCTGTACATGACCCCTTCTACTATGACGTACCGTTCTTCCTTTCTTCTCATTTTTTGAGCTTCATTTCGGTAATCTGTGAGTTCTCCAGAGTTGAGATAGGCTGCTATTAGCGTCATCCAGTTTTGAGATTTGTCGATCATTTTGATTTCTTCTGTGCCAGTGATGTTAGGCTCTTCAAAGAACTGGATAAGGACCAGGTTTGCCTTGTCACTTATATTACTATAACACATCTGCCGTTGTATTTTCTTCTCTTGGAATTTGTCTGAGACTATAGCTTTTGAATTGTGCGAGCAGATCATGTATTTTGCTCAGATATGCTATCATTTTTTCTCCGTGAGCCTCGTATTCGCCGGATACATGATTTACCACCAGCTGTGAATCACTGCAGATCTCAATGTGTTCGGCCTTCATTTCAAGCGGTTAGGGCTTCGTATTCGACTTTGTTGTCAGAGGCTTTGAATGTGAATTTCACTTCAGCATGCAGGTGTTGCCGCCCAGGTGTGACAAGGGCAATTCCTGGACCAGATAGTTGATCTGTTGCCGACCCATCCACATGTAGCCTCCAGGTTAGTTTGTCTTCAATATTACTTTCCTGTGGTGTTGGCTCGGGATCACTTTCTGGTATGCTTTCTATTTTGCCTATGCATTCCATCACAAAGTCAGCCAAGGCTTGGATTTTGATAGTTGTTCGGGGTTGGAAATTGATTTCGTACTGACCCAATTCTACTGCACACTTAAGTAACCGTCCAGAGGCATCTGGCTTCTGCAGTATTTGACATAGTTGTTGGTCGGTATACACCCGAACAGGATGAGCTTGAAAGTAAGGCCTCAACTTTTTTGTTGCTGGAATGAGGCAGTAGGCGAGCTTTTCTATCAACGAATATCGACCTTTGGCCTCAACGAGCCTTTTACTGATGTAATAGACTGGATGCTGCACGTTGTCCTCGTCTCTGATCAATACGGCACTCACGACATGCTTCGTTACTGCTAGGTATATCCCCAGTTCCTCACCGTCCAGAGGTTTAGAAAGGACGGGAGGTTTTGTGAGCTGTGCCTTCAGATCTTGAAAAGCTCTTTCACATTCTTCTATCCACTCGAACTTTTTGTTTCGTCGCAGGATGTTGAAGAATGGAACACATTTATCCGTTGATTTTGACACGAATCTGCTAAGTGCGGCAATTCGAACAGTTAGGCTTTGCACCTCTTTGGTTTTTGTTGGCGAGTTCATATCCAGGAGGGCTTGGATTTTTCTGGATTGGCTTCAATTCCTCGAGCATTGACGATGAAGCCTAGAAACTTTCTCGAGCTGACTCCAAAGAAGCATTGTAAGGGATTGAGTTTCATGTTGTATTTATGGAGGACTTTGAAATATTCGTCCAGGTCGTCTATATGCCCCCCAGCCTTTCTGGATTTGACGAGCATGTCTGTAACACCCTAACTAACATAGGCGTATTACGTGATTTTTAAACATACTGTGCAGCTCGTTGCTAATCAACGAGGTTTATGGAAAAACGTGATTAATTAAAATTTTTGCTTTTTAATTAAACTTATAAAACAATATTACAAAAGACTCGGGATCCCGATTATAAAATCATTTACAAAAAGATTTAACTGTTTATCTGATACATAAAATAAATGTCGTCTAACGACCAGTTACAAAATCAGCCTCGCTGTCCCGATGATCGTACGCTCCAGGCCTAACCGCCCCGACATGTACAACCTTCATAAGCTCGCTCACGGTCCATCAGCTCTAGCCTTGCCTTTACCTACACATCAACGTAGAACTGTGAGTCGACAGACTCAGTAAGAAAAGCATAATAATACTCATACATAATTCTAACTGCCGTGTCCAACACGATGCGAGTCCCGCTCTTGCCATGTCCAACATGGTGCGAGCCACTTCTTGCCATGTCCAACATGGTGCCGAGTTACGAACGTTCATAGGGACGGTACTATTGACACGTAACAACCTGATCGGTCGAACCGGTCATACTCCGGCTGCTGGTCATACTCCAGCCTGTACCGACGTGTTACTATATCCTCCTGATCGGTCGAACCGGTCATACTCCGGCTGCTGGTCATACTCCAGCCTGTACCGACGGGATACGTCAATAGTACGGAACCACCAACCAAGTGTCAGCCTGATCGGTCAAACCGGTCATACTCCGGCTACTCGTCATACTCCAGCCTGTACCGACGTGACAGGGTTGGATGGTTCGAAGCCAACATACATATCTAATGTAATCTAAAAGGCTTCCTACATGCACGCTAAACATGTAATCTACATATGCATACTGTTATACTAATCTTACCTGGATTCAGAATTCAGGTGTGCCGGTCAACCTGACTGGAACTTTAGCTGAGCGGCGGATTACAGGCTCCTAAACCATAAAAATCACAACACTATAAGTGACACGCTAAATCACTTCCCGGGGACTTAAACTAGGAACTAAAAGTTTCCCTATCGATAAAAAGCATGGACATACCCCTTAAAACATAAAAACGAGGAAAAACACGGGTTCTGAAAATTCCCCAACCGGTAGACCGGTTGCCCAACCGGAATTCCGGTTCTGGGAAATTCAGGACCCCCATCCGGAATTCCGGATGCACAACCGGAATTCCGGTTCCTCGCAGGCAGCAACAATCAAATTTTCATATCTTGCTCAAATCAACTCCAAATAACCTCAAACTTTCCAGACCTATTCCATATAGCCCCTAGAACATTTCCAAGGCATCAAACCTACCCAGAAACCACAAATACAAAATTTGCCATTAAAGCTCAAGCTTTGACTTCTAAACTCAAACTTGAGCAAATCCCACAAACATGCATTCAAACCAGCTTAATTCTACTTAATCAAGCTTAACTAAGCTTCTGAAAACAAACAAAAACATTAACAACCATACAGCAACAGATTACACAATTTTTATGTTGAAAACCAAACTTTTGCATAAGAAAACTCTAGCATGCTCAACCTAGGAATCATACTCCACAAGTAGCTTAATTAACATCTAAAAATCATGCTTTTTAACCTCAGAAACTAACCACAGAATACAGCAGCAACAACATCCAAATCAACATGCATTTACTCATTTTTTTATCAAAAATTCCAAGAAGACAAAGAAGGACAAGTTCAAGAACCTTACCAACAATTGAATTACACTTAAAATGGTTGAAAAATGTTTGAATTGCTGAGAAAATCCCCTAGCCCTAGAAGCTCACACCAAGCCGAGAGAGAGAGAGAGAGAGAGAGAGCTTTGAGTGAAAATTTTTCTAACTTTTCTAACTTCGATTTTTTTGATAAAATGAATAAAAGCTAAGTAATATAAATCAACTCCATTTCAGCCAAATATACAATGAAATAAACATTTAATTTTCAAATAATCAAGTCACTAAAAGACAAAAAGTCATTGGGGCAAAAAGACCATTTTGCCCCTCCACACTAAAATCACATAAAAATCACTAAAGGGGTATTTTTGGGAAATTCTAAATTCCCGGCCATTCCCGACATTCCCAATGTCTAAAACCAGTCCCAAACTACTAACATACTAAATTGTGATTTCTACTGAGCCAAACGCCAAGTTCCAAAATACCGGGCACCGGAAATGCAAAATATGAAAACTACTGAATAACATAACCATGCATTTCTGAATTCCATAAATAACAGTATAATAAATTATTTAAATAGCTATAAATAATTTCATAAATAATCATGATTAACTGCTAATTTCCAAATTAACTAAGCGGGCTTTACAACTATCCCCCCCTTAAAAGGATTTCGTCCCCAAAATCTAACCTGAATAACTCTGGATATTGAGCTCTCATATCTGGCTCTAGCTCCCAGGTGGCTTCCTCCACCTTGCTGTTTCTCCAGAGAACCTTGACCAATGTTATGGTCTTATTCCGAAGGACTTTATCCTTTCTATCCAGGATCTGCACTGGTTGTTCGTCATAAGTCATGTCTGGCTGTAGCTCAAGACTCTCATAACTGAGTATATGAGAGGGATCTGAAACGTATTTTCTCAACATCGAGACATGGAATACGTTGTGAACTGCTGATAAGGCTGGAGGCAATGCTAACCGATATGCCACTTGACCTATCTTCTCGAGAATCTCGAAAGGTCCTGTAAATCTAGGGCATAACTTGCCTCTTTTCCCGAAACGTTTAATCCCCTTCATCGGAGATACCCGTAAAAACACATGTTCCCCTACTTGGAACTCAACATCTCTGCGTTTCGGATCTGCGTAAATCTTCTGTCTGCTCTGTGAGGCAAGCATTCTAGCTTTTATCTTCTCTATTGCCTCATTGGTCCGCTGCACTGACTCTGGACCTAGGTATTTCCTCTCCCCTGTCTCATCCCAGTCGATAGGGGATCTACATTTCCTACCGTATAACAGTTCATAGGGAGCCATCCCTATCGTACTCTGATAACTGTTGTTGTGCGAAAATTCTATCAACGGTAGATACTTATTCCATGAGCCTTCAAAGTCCATAACACAGGCTCTCAACATGTCCTCCAATATCTGAATTGTCCTTTCGGACTGACCATCTGTCTGAGGATGGAATGCTGTACTAAATTTCAGCCTTGTACCCATTGCCCGTTGCAAACTTTGCCAAAATTTGGAGGTAAACTTCGGATCCCTGTCCGAAACTATAGACTTCAGTACTCCGTGAAGTCTCACAATCTCTCTAACATACAATTCTGCCAACTGATCCACCGTGAATGTTGTTCTAACCGACAGAAAATGAGCAGATTTCGTAAATCGATCCACCACTACCCAGATGGAATCAAATAAACCCGTGGTCCTAGGTAACCCGACCACAAAATACATCGCAATATCATCCCATTTCCATTCTGGTAGGGTTAGAGGCTGCAACCCTGCTGGTCTCTGATGTTCAACCTTAATCTGCTGACAAGTGAGGCATCTCGATACGAATTCTATTAAATTCTTCTTCATACCGCTCCACCAGAAGTACGGTTTCAAATCTTGGTACATCTTAGTGGTGCCGGGATGCAGAGAATACGGGGTAGAATGAGCCTCCTCAAAGATCTCATTCCTAAGTTCCACACTATTCGGAACACAAACCCTGGCTTTATACAAAAGCATCCCACTGTCTGACACTGAAAAGTCCTTGGCTTGACCAGCCAACACCTCATCTCGGGCCTTTACTAACTCTGGATCCGTCATCTGAGCGACTTTTATTCTTTCCAACTGATTAGATTGCAGCGTTAAGTTGTGAAGCTGACCTACCACAAACTCAATGCTGGATCTAACCATATCCTCTGCTGGCTGAGGTGAGATCTGAACCATACTAGCTACTTGCCCGGGACCCTTTCTGCTCAGGGCATCGGCCACTACATTGGCCTTTCTGGGATGATAAAGAACCTCACAATCGTAATCTTTCACTAATTCCAACCAACGTCTCTGTCTCATATTCAAATCCTTATGAGTAAAGAAATACTTGAGACTTTTATGGTCGGTATAGATCTCACACTTCTCCCCGTAAAGGTAATGCCGCCAAATCTTCAATGCAAAAACTACCGCGGCCAACTCTAGGTCATGAGTCGGGTATCGCTGTTCATAATCCTTTAACTGACGGGAGGCATAAGCGATGACCCGATCGGCTTGCATCAATACACACCCCAAACCCTGTTTGGATGCGTCACAATAAACTACAAACTTCTCTTTATTCGAAGGCAAAGCTAGCACTGGAGCGGTAATCAACCTCTGTTTTAGCTCTTGAAAACTAGCTTCGTACTTGTCTGACCAAATAAATCGCTGATTCTTCTTTGTAAGCTCGGTTAGGGGCATTGAAATTTTAGAGAGCCCTTCAACGAACCTACGGTAGTACCAGCTAAACCTAAGAAGCTTCTAATCTCTGTCACTGTCTTCGGTCTCGGCCAATCCCTGACGGATTCAATCTTCCCGGGATCCACCTTGATCCCATCCTTGCTCACAATGTGCCCCAGGAAGGACACCTGAGATAGCCAGAACTCACATTTCTTGAACTTGGCATAAAGCTTATGTTCTCGAAGCCGTTGCAGTACCATCTGAAGATGTAACTCATGCTCCTCTTCTTATTGAGAGTACACGAGGATGTCGTCGATAAACACAATCACACAGATATCGAGGAAATCCTTGAATACTCTATTCATCAGGTCCATGAATGTTGCAGGAGCATTGGTTAGTCCGAATGACATAACCAGAAACTCGTAATGTCCATACCTAGTGCAGAAAGCCGTCTTCTGAATGTCCTCCTCTCGGATTCTCAACTGATGATAACCCGAACGGAGATCAATCTTAGAAAAGACCGTCTTCCCCTGAAGCTGATCGAACAAATCATCGATCCTAGGTAATGGATATTTATTCTTCACCGTCAGCTTGTTCAATTCTCTGTAGTCGATGCACATCCTCATAGATCCATCCTTCTTCTTGACGAATAAAACCGGGGCTCCCCAGGGTGACACACTGGGCAGAATGAACCCTATGTCAAGCAATCCTTGGAGCTGAATCTTTAATTCCTTAAGTTCAGCTGGAGCCATTCTATACGGGGCTTTGGAAACCGGTTCCACCCCTGGTGCCAAGTCTATCACGAAGTCAATCTCCCGCTGAGGTGGTAATTCTGGAAGTTCTTCAGGAAAAACATCTAAAAATTCCCAAACCACCCTGATGTCCTCTGGCCGAATGGTATCTGGCCGAGTGGTGTCCACCACCACGGCCAGAAATCCTAAGCAACCGCCGTGCAACAATTCTCTAGCTGACACAGCCGAGATCACCGGGATCCGGGATCCCTGAACTGAACCAACAACCACAAATGGTTCTTCACGTTTCGGTTGGAAGATCACCATCTTCCTTTTTCAATCGATGCTCGCCGAATATTTAGATAGGAAATCCATTCCTAAAACAATATCGAATTCGACTAAACTCATCTCTAATAGATCAGCACTTAACTCTCTACCATCTATCCTGATCGGCATAGACCTAATCCACCTATTGGAGATAACCAATTCTCCGGCAGGTAAAAGGGTTCCAAACCCTGAGTCATATCTGTCATACGGTCTATCCAATTTACTAGAGATTCTAGCAGCCACACAAAAACAACCTTGACCCAAGCACTCACCCGGAGGATGCCTCTCACTAATGAGACACTCCAGTAGGAACAATGGGTCTCAACACTACCCTGACGATCGTCTTGATTCTGGTTCCCTCGGAACCTCTTATTCTGCCTCGAGCCACCGGATGCAGTGGATGATTCCCCCTCCAGTCCATGGCCGAACCACTACCTCCCCTGCTGAAACCTGACACAGGAGGGGTAGGAGCCCCGCCACATTCCGGAGTCCTAACTGATTCCACATACATCTAACTGCGCCCTCAGCTCACCATGCTTTCTCCGCCATCTCAGCATAGATGGTCTTATCGTCGGTAGTGATCATAAGGTCATACTTGATCTTCACATTAAGTCCATCGAGATATTTTCTTTCTTACTGAAATCGTTTGGCACAAATCCCGAGGCTAACCTCACCAACTGGTTGAACTGAGTAATATATTCCGTCATGCTCATATTCTCTCGCTGGGTCAGGTGGGCAAACTCTTTCCTCTTGGCGCGTCTGACCGCCTCGTTATAATATTAAGCGCTAAAGAGTTCCTAAAACCTTTCCCATGTCATAGTGATGACATCATGAATCTGAGACACCATGTCCCACCAGACCAGAGCGTACTCTTGAAACTAGAAAGTGGCACACACCACTCTGTCGTTACAAGTGACACCCATGAAGTTTAGAATCTTGGTGATCACCGTCAGCCACTGCTCGGCTTTCATCACGTCCGGACCTCCCAGGAAAATCGGAGGTGCTTGCTTCCGGAACCGTTCGTACACGGGTTCCAATCTATGGGTCGCCACCACTATCTCGGCCTGGGCAGCAGGGGCAGGTGCCACCGGGCTGCGGGAGCACCCCGCCGTCTCAACCGGCCTGCGAGATCTCGAGATCTTGCTCTTCTATCCGGGCTTGCATTTCCGCAAACCGTAACTTCCCAATTCTGGGCTTCCTGATTGACTTGGGCAGCCTGCGACGAGTTAACATCACTCCAACCGCGAACCCTGCCCGTGGGACCTCTACCTCGGCCCAAAACACTTGAGGGGAACTAAGCTCCTCGACCTTGATCTGACCCGACTGAGATGCCCTGACTCCTAATATTTCGTCTGGCGTCCATCTAGTCTGAACTGCCTCGAAATCCCAAGTTGGCACTTCAGGTCACGATCATCGAGAGCTTACTAATGCCGCTTAATTTGGAAATTAAAAACAAAACATGCGCCTATTCTACTATCAGGCTACTAACATGCTTCCTAACAGGCTTTTCTTTTTCATAACTGAATAAAATAAACTACTAAAGCAATAAAGGCTTACTGAACCGTGAAACGAGCTAACTGCTGATGATGATTGTACATGTCGTGACGATCTTCGGAAGACAACCTGGCGGCTCTGATACCAAATTGTAACACCCTAACTAACATAGGCGTATTACGTGATTTTTAAACATACTGTGCAGCTCGTTGCTAATCAACGAGGTTTATGGAAAAACGTGATTACTTAAATTTTTTGCTTTTTAATTAAACTTATAAAACAATATTACAAAAGACTCGGGATCCCGAGTATAAAATCATTTACAAAAAGATTTAACTGTTTAACTGATACATAAAATAAATGCCGTCTAACGACCAGTTACAAAATCAGCCTCGCTGTCGCGATGATCGTACGCTCCAGGCCTAACCGCCCCGACATGTACAACCTTCATAAGCTCGCTCGCGGTCCATCAGCTCTAGCCTTGCCTTTACCTACACATCAACGTAGAACTCTGAGTCGACAGACTCAGTAAGAAAAGCATAATAATACTCATACATAATTCTAACTGCCGTGTCCAACACGATACTGAGTCCCGCTACTGCCATGTCCAACATGGTACTGAGCCACTACTGCCATGTCCAACATGGTACTGAGTTCTGAACGTTCATAGGGACGGTACTATTGACACGTAACAACCTGATCGGTCGAACCGGTCATACTCCGACTGCTGGTCATACTCCAGCTGTACCGACGTGTTACTATATCCTCTGATCGGTCGAACCGGTCATACTCGGCTGTCGGTCATACTCCAGCTGTGCAGAACGGGATACGTCAATAGTACGGAACCACCAACCAAGTGTCAGCCTGATCGGTCATACCGGTCATACTCCGGCTGCTGGTCATACTCTAGCCTGTACCGACGTGACAGGGTTGGATGGTTCGAAGCCAACATACATATCTAATGTAATCTAAAAGGCTTCCTACATGCACGCTAAACATTTAATCTACATATGCATACTGTTATACTAATCTTACCTGGATTCCGAATTCAGGTGTGCCGGTCAACCTGACTGGAACTTTAGCTGAGCGGCGGATTACAGGCTCCTAAACCATAAAAATCACAACACTATAAGTGACACGCTAAATAACTTCCCAGGGACTTAAACTAGGAACTAAAAGTTTCCCTATCGATAAAAAGCATGGCAATACCCCTTAAGACATAAAAACGAGGAAAAACACGGAATCTGAAAATTCCCCAACTGGTAGACCGGTTGCCCAACCGGAATTCCGGTTCTGGGAAATTGAGGACCCCCATCCGGAATTCCGAATGCACAACCGGAATTCCGGTTCCTCGCAGGCAGCAACAATTAAATTTTCATATCTTGCTCAAATCAACTCCAAATAACCTCAAACTTTCCAGACCTATTCCATATAGCCCCTAGAACATTTCCAAGGCATCAAACCTACCCAGAAACCACAAATATAAAATTTTCCATTAAAGCTCAAGCTTTGAGTTCTAAACTCAAACTTGAGCAAATCCCACAAACATGCATTCAAACCAGCTTAATTCTACTTAATCAAGCTTAACTAAGCTTCTGAAAACAAACAAAAACATTAACAACCATACAGCAACAGATTACACAATTTTTATGTTGAAAACCAAACTTTTGAATAAGAAAACTCTAGCATGCTCAACCTAGGAATCATACTCCACGAGTAGCTTAATTAACATCTAAAAATCATGCTTTTTAACCTCAGAAACTAACCACAGAATACAATAGCAACAACATCCAAATCAACATGCATTTACTCATTTTTTTATCAAAAATTCCAAGAAGACAAAGAAGGACAAGTTCAAGAACCTTACCAACAATTGAATTACACTTAAAATGGTTGAAAAATGTTTGAATTGCTGAGAAAATCCCACAGCCCTAGCAGCTCACACCAAGCCGAGAGAGAGAGAGAGAGAGAGAGCTTTGAGTGAAAATTTTTCTAACTTTTCTAACTTTGATTTTTTTGATAAAATTAATAATAGCTAAGTAATATAAATCAACTCCATTTCAGCCAAATATACAATGAAATAAACATTTAATTTTCAAATAATCAAGTCACTAAAAGACAAAAAGTCATTGGGGCAAAAAGACCATTTTGCCCCTCCACACTAAAATCACATAAAAATCACTAAAGGGGTATTTTTGGGAAATTCTAAATTCTCGGCCATTCCCGACATTCCCAATGTCTAAAACCAGTCCCAAACTACTAACATACTAAATTGTGATTTCTACTGAGCCAAACGCCGAGTTCCAAAATACCGGGCACCGGAAATGCAAAATATGAAAACTACTGAATAACATAACCATGCATTTCTGAATTCCATAAATAACAGTATAATAAATTATTTAAATAGCTATAAATAATTTCATAAATAATCATGATTAACTGCTAATTTCCAAATTAACTAAGCGGGCTTTACAATGTCATGCACGAACACTTCCATATTTCTGCCGATCTGGTCTTTAAACATCTTGTTGACCAATCTTTGGTATGTAGCTCCGGCGTTTTTAAGATCAAATGGCATGACTTTGTAGCTGTAGAGTCCCATGTCTGTACGAAAACTTGTATGTTCTTTGTCTGGTGGATGTATTTTGATTTGACTGTAGCCTGAATAAGCATCCATGAAGCTTAATGTTTCGTGCACGACTGTTGCATCGACGAGCTGATCGATTCTTGGAAGTGGAAAACAGTCTTTAGGGCATGCTTTGTTGAGGTCTGTGAAATCAATACAGACTCACCATTTCTTGTTCGGCTTAGGTACGAGTACGGGGTTCGCATCCCAAGCTGGGTAAAAAGCTTCAATGATGAAGTTGTTGCGCAGCTTTTCAACTTCATCTTTCAAGGCAACTGCTCGCTCTTTATCCAACAATCTTCATTTTTGCTGAACTGGCCAGATGTTAGGATCGATATTCAGGACGTGTAAAATAATAGAAGGATCGATTACGACCCTATCCGCATGTGACAAGGCAAAAACATCTAGGTTTGCTCTCAGAAACTATATCAACTCTGATTTTACTTCGAGCAACAAACCCTTTCCAATTTTTAGCTTTCTGGTTGGGATAGCTGGATCGATCTCGATCTCTTCTAACTCTTCCGCAGGTCCAACATTGCTGCTTGGGTCCCCAAGTCGAGGATCCACATCTTCATCCTCGCCTTGGCAGTTTCCAACTTGGGAATGTTTTTTCCCTTGTTTGGGCTCTGGTTTGAGGATATTTCCTTCTTAGCCTTGGCCACTGCAAGGTTGTAACATTCCTGGGCAGATTGCTGATTCCCTCTAAGACACCCTACTCCATTTTTTGTTGTGAACTTTAGGCACGAGTGAAATATTGATGTGACAGCTTTTAAGTGATACAAGGCTCGTCAGCCAAGCATTACGTTAAAGGCTGAAGGAACATCCAATATTAGGAACTGTGCCATGATAGTTATGCTCGTCGGAGCTTCTCCAACTATGAGTGGTAGCCGTATTTGTCCTAGAGGTGCAACTCCTTGACCGGAGAAACCATAGACAGGCTGGAGGCATGGAGTCAGATCCTTGAGCTGGAGTCCCATCTTCTCGTAAGCAGTCTTGAACAAAATGTTTGAAGAAGCTCCCTTATCGATCATGGTTCTAGCAACCATTTTGTTTGCTATATGGACTTCCACGACCAGCGGGTCGCTGTGCGGGAATCTGATCTAGACAACATCTTTATCGTTGAAAGTTATGGTTGGCTCTCCTGCTCGTGGAACTTTCGGTTTCCTCTCTTCCACGGCCAGGATGACTTTTTCTTGCTCGTACTAGAGCTGTTCGGGCATATCTCTCTCGAGCTTTGCCCGTATCTCCAGCGATGGGTGGGCCTCCAATAATGACTTGCAAGTGTCCATCTATCGGTGGAGGTTGGCCTTGACATACTTCTGTAAGTGCGGGTTTTTTTTCTTGATCAGATATTCTATTTCCCGCTTCAGATTGTAGCATTCGTTGGTGTCGTGGCCGTAGTCTCCGTGAAACCGACAAAATTTTGTCATGTCCCTTTTGTTGTATATCATTCTTCATAGGCTCGGACTTCCTGTACGGAATTAACGACTGAGTTGCCGTATACACACTCTCTATATCTTCAGTTAGAATAGTGAATGCAGTGTGTTTGGCATGATCACGGGGAGTCTGTCCGGATTTCTCGGTGAACTTTCCTTTCTTCCCATTTCCTTGCTTGTGGTTTTTGATTGAACGCTTGCCACTTGAATCGCTAGAATAATTGGGATGTTGGGCAGATGTTCCAGTGGAAGGAGCCTTCATTTGGCTCGGATTTTGCTCACCTTCTGCTCGTTGAATGGCTTCTTTGAGCTTGATGAAGCCTTCGGCTCAGTCAAGGAAATCACTCATTGAGTCGACCGGTCCGTTTTTCATTATATCCTTCCATAGTTCACCAAGGACTTCAATGCCCCCTAGTATCGCGGATAACTTTCCATCCTCGGTTAACCGCGACACCTTGGTTGCTTCCGTCATGAATCTACTAGAGTATGCCCAGAGTGGCTCGCCTAGTCGCTGCTTTACTTCTACCAAATCTCCCAGATGCAATGGGAGCTGACGTGAGGAAGAGAATTGTGCACGGAATTCTGAAGAGAAAGGTTTCCACGAACTAAACTTTCCACGAGCTAACTTAAAATATCATTGTTGTGCGACTTCCGACAGAGTGGCGGGGAAGATTCTGCAACATACATCCCCTCCTACTCATTGTAAATCCATCTGCATCTCAAAATACTTGAGATGGGAAAGAGGATCTTCTCTCCCAGTATACATCTTCCATGTTGGCATTTTAACCTTGTGGGGCAGTGGCAGGAGATTGATCTCTGGTGAGAAGGGAGTTCCGGCCATGCCATGAAACATATTCTTCAACTCGTCATGCTGGGCCTGGACGGCTGGGCTGACTTGACTGGCATTTTGGTATGTTTGGATTAGGTCAGCATCTTTCGGAGCGGGGATTTGAGTATGGGCTCCGGGCTGCACGTTCGTTGTAGTATTCTGCTCGTCTATTCCCCTTCTTCTGTTTAGATCGTCCCTTAGGTCATATGTCGTTTATAGCCTATCGAACACAGAAGAGCCTGGTTGCCTTAGCGATTGATTCGCTTGGTTGGTAGGCAGAATGACTCCATTATTCGGATTGGATCTGTCAGGTATGGCTCCTCCTGGTGAATTCCCGGACAAGGTCTGCCCGCCTACCTCTTTGCCCACGAGTGGAACTTGTGACCGGGGAATGGACGGCTGACCATTGGTTGTCTGGGAGGCATTCATCATCGGGTCATCCTCCGTTTCTCCCAGGGGAATGTCGTTCGGTGCTTGCTGTCCTAAAGTCTAGTAGGCTCTTCGTATCAGCACGGTAGCTTGCTGACTACGATCTTCGATCTCTGCAAGGTGAGCCCTTAATGCCTCCATCTCTTTGTCTCTCCACTCAGTAAACATACGCCTCTCTTCATCAAATGCAAGATTTACTGCGTCATGCAGTTCCTCCTGATCATGATGGAGAGTGTTGCTATGACCCTGCATGAGTCCGAGCGCAGTACGGAGATTTCTCAATTTGGATGCCTCTCCGATGGTTGTTTGGGCATTGATTCCTGGCGGAATAGTCGTGTTATGAACGCCCTGACTGTGTGTGGAACTGTTATTCCCAGTCTCTTGCACACCAAGCGCAGTTTCAGTCACAGGAACTGTCCCACCATTCACTACGCTTCCCGTCTGTCAAGGATTGACAGTGGGTGGAACCGTTGAACTCCCTGGGTCCTGCAATGTTAGATCCAGCGTCTGTGAATTTTCTGGGTCAGATAGGCCGCTATGAGTTTGCACCATCGTGTTGAATGTCGAAAAGAGCGATTTGCGATTCTCCTGTCAATGAAAGTACCAAAATGTTGACTTCACTTTTAGCCAACGACAATGAGTCTTTTGATATACGATAAACGATATGTCGTAATGAGAATATATATAAGAAAGCAATAATAAGACACAAGAATTTTATAGAGGTTCATCCCCGAGCAGTTCGGTAATAGCCTAATCCTCGTTATTTTTATTGACTTAAGAACAAGGAAGAAGTTTCTCTTTCTTATAGCTCTTACAACAGTATCTCTAAATATTTAATTCTTAGATAATAGTATAGCCTTAGCTTAGCTGGGTATCGGCTTATAATTTCTCGGTCCTTTGCCCAGTGAACATTCCTCACTATTTATAGGGCTGGGAAACTTGAGGAGGAAGAGTTTTTTCTCTCGTTACAATGCACATAAAAAGAAATATCGTGTGATCAATGCTGAATGCAAGGATCGTGGGATTGAGGCTTAGTACACTGATCATGGGATTGTGTGTATGCCATACCCATGTAAGTTGATGCCTGAGTTTTGAGCTGATGACTCATGATGCGAAAGCTAAATTCGCTAAGTGTCGATCGCCTTGCACAGCTCGTTGAATATTTCATTCTGGATGTGCCAGCGAGGTGTCCTGCTCGGTTTCTCGTTCCGAGCAGATGCTCCAAGTGGACTCCACGTATCACCATTCTCGTGATGCCACGTCAGAGTGCCAAAATTTCGGATAACACTACTGTTGATGTGATATCTTTTGGTGTAAAATACGTAATAAAGTTTTCATTCTTTTTTTTTTCTTCAATAAATTACATATGAAATATGAGAATATTAAAAGCGTCACAATAATAATAGTAATAATACATACACATACACATTCATAATATATAAAGTATGAAATGAAAAGATTATCTGTAAATATCTACTTGTATTTATTTTATTAATAGCATTGAGTTACTTCTATTATAATTAATTTTTCTAACAATTGGTTCTTTATATTCTTTTTATCTTTTAATTAATTACTATCATCATAAATAAAAGAAAAGATTGGTTATACTAATTAATAGAGAAAATTAGTATGAAGAAATAAAAAGTTGTATTAAAGAAATAATACATAGAAAAATTATATCAATGTGATAATTTGAAAAAACAAGAAATAAAGAAAACGAAAAGCTTATACACAGAAAATTAATTTTAAAGAGAGAGTTTTTATTTGATTATAGATTGATATTAATAAAATACATAAATAAAATAAATATACAGCTTTGAAGGATTTTGAGAATGTCAACCCCACATGTTTGAGACTCTCTTGAAGGTTATCAATAATAATAGAATATGTATATAAATAGAGTTACAAATAACAACACAAAAGAGGCATGTGATAGAGTCAAGCTCACATAAAAAATAGTTAAGATTAACACATAAGAAATATTCACTAAAACAGTATAAAATTATAAAATATAATATATATGTGCTATATATATTGTATGTGTATGTGTGTATATATGTATATACTTAATTAAAAGATTAAGTTAAAATTATTGAGATCATTGTCATGATCAAAATAGATGATATAAACTTGTGATGATCAAGCTTATAAGAGAGAGTGGAAGAGAGAAGAAAAAAAAAGATTAGTACAAAAAGTGAAATATATGATGGAAATAAAATATAAAGACGAAACATAATGAAATCAAATTGAATCTAAATACATATGAACTATAAAGATAGTTTTAGTAATATTTTTTCAAAGCAAGGAAAATGTTGCCTTATAACTTTGAAACAAAATAACAATTGGAGCACATGCCATTGAATAGCCATTGTCGATCTGAAAAATATAGAACAGAAAAAATTAGAAAAAAAAAATAACAAAAAATCTTCAAAAATGAATGATTGTTAGTGCCAAGTAAATATATAGAAATAGAACACCAAAAATTAGAAGAAAAAGAAATATAATAAAAACTTTAAAAACTATGAATGGACACAAAACTTAGGTATGTCACACTATATATAAGAGTTATGTAAACAATACAAATAGTTTTTTTTAGTGGAAGAATAAAAATAGTTTTAAGGGTTAATAATTGTAAGAGTTACACAAAGAATACAAATAGTTTTTTGGTTATAAATTTTTGCTAAAAATTATTCATTATAATGAATAAGCGTGTATATATTTTCATTGTTATTAATACATATTATATTTTGCTTAAAAAAAGTTAATATTTTTTATTATTATTATTACTAACAATTGTAAAAGATCAATTAATTAAATGAGATAAAAGGAGAATAGAGAGATTAGGAAAAACTACCCTTACATATAGCCATGTGAAATGAAGGAGGTTTAGAAATATATTTTTCAATGGGAGTTTTTTTTTTTTTTTGAAAACAAATTTTTTTCAAGAATGAAAAGTCACTAAATTTCTTTAATTAAATAATACTAAAAATTAACAAAAATTTAAAAATGTAAAAAAAATTGAGAGAGTAGAAAAGTGTAAGGAAAGCTTATAGAAAATGTCATGTCATCTATTATAACAACACAATTATATATATATAAACTATTATAATTGTTTTAGAATACTATAAGTCTTTAGTTTAATTTTTATAATGATTTCTTTTAATTTAGTATACATGATAATTAATTTAGAATACTATAAGACTTTGATTCGATTTCTTTTAACTAGTAACTATTAATAGTTGTTATCCTAAATTTTGCACTCTGACGTGGCATAACGAGAATGGTGACATGTA
The DNA here is from genome assembly GCF_029168945.1 of Cannabis sativa. Classification (NCBI taxonomy): domain Eukaryota; kingdom Viridiplantae; phylum Streptophyta; class Magnoliopsida; order Rosales; family Cannabaceae; genus Cannabis; species Cannabis sativa. The sequence continues at coordinate 4,839,026 of NW_026870043.1, read as the reverse complement.
GAGTCCACTTGGAGCATCTGCTCGGGAAGATAGGCGGAGCAGGATGCCTTGCTGGCATGTCCTGAGTAAGATATTCAGCGATCTATGCAGAGCAATCCACACTTAGCGAATTCAGCTTTCGCATCATGAGTAATCAGCTCAATCCCTATAACTCAGGGATCAATTTATGTGAATATGGCATACACACGATCCCACTATCAGTGTATTCAGCCTCCATCCCACGATCCTTCCATTCAACATTGATCCCACGATCTTTCTGTTTATGCGCATTGTAACGAGAGAGGAAACTCTTCCTCCTCAAGTTTTCCAGCCTTATAAATAGTGATACATGTTCTCTGGGCAAAGGGACCGAGAGATTGAAAGTCAATACGCAGCTAAGCTAAGACTATATTATTATCTAAGAATTATATATTCAGAGATAATGTTGTAAGAGCTATCAGAAAATGAATATTCTTCCTTGTTCTTAAGTAAATACAAATAATGAGGATTAGGCTATTACCGGACTGATCGGGGCTGAACCTCTATAAAATTCATGTGTCTTATTATTGCTTAATTATATATATCATTACGACATATCGTTTATCGCTTATAAAATAGACTCATTGTCGTTGGCTAAAAGCAAAGTCAACATTTTGGTGCTTTCATTGAGAGAATGATCACAAATCGTTCTTTATTCGACACTCAACCGCCAACACGATGGTGCAAACTCGTAGAGGTCTGTCTGACCCAGCAAATTCACAAACGCTGGATCCGGCATTACAGGACCCAGGGAGTTCAAGGGTTCCGCCTGCTGTTAATCCCGGGTAGACGGGAAGCGTGGTGAATGGTGAAACAGCTCCTGTTACTGAAACTGCGCTTGGTGTGCAAGAGACTGGGAATAACAGTTCCGCACCAAACCTGTGCCTTCATAATACAACTGTTCCGCCTGGAACAAACGCCCAGACGACCATCGGAGATGCAACTGAATTACGAAATCTCCGTGTCGCGCCCAGACTCATGCTGAGTTATAGCAATACTCTACATCATGATCAGGATGAACTGCGTGCTGCAGTAAATCTCGTGTTTGACGAACAAAGGCGTATGTTCGCTGAATGGAGAGATAAAGAGATGGAGGCATTAAGGGCTCACCATGCAGAGATCGAAGATCGTAGTCAGCAAGCTACCGTGCTGACACGAAGAGCCTACCAAACTGTAGGTCAGCAAACGCCGAACATATTCCCTTGGGAGAAACTGAAGATTACCCGACGATGAATACTTCACAGACAACTAATGTTCAGCCGCCCAATCTCCGAGTACGAGTTCCGCTCGTGGGCCAAGAGGTAGGCGGGCAGACCTTGTCCTGGAATTCATCAAGAGGAGCCATACCTGACGGTTCCAACCAGAATAATGGCGTTATTCCACCTGTCAACCAAGTGAATCAATCGCTAAGGCAACCAGGCTCTTCTGTGTTCGATAGGTTGGGAATAACCCATGACCTAAGGAATTATTGAAACAGAAGCAGGGGAACAGACGAGCAGAATACTAGAACGATCGTCCAGCCTGGAGCCCATACATATATCCCCGCTCAGAAAGACACTGACGTAATCCAAGTCGACAAGAATGCCGAGCAAGTCAGCCCAGTCGTACACGCCCACCTTGATGAATTTAAAAATATGTTTCATGGCATAGCCGACCAGCGTAACTGTAACGCCCTAAGATTTAGGCACGCTACCCAATATGATTAAGAAACCCTAGTCCCCTAAACGGAATTGGTTTTAAAATAAGCGCGGAAATTAAACTTCAAACGAAAACAGAATGAAAATAAACTTGTAATAATTTTAACCTTACAAACAAAAGTTACATATTTCAGGATCCCAAAAATCATTTTACCAAATATTACAAGTCTTTTCTCCTTAACCGACCTAAGCGGCAAAATAGAGTTACAAAAGTTTCAACACTGGTAGACCCCAACCCGCTTGGTCTAGTGTGGCACAAACATGTACATACATCGCCCAACTCCCATACTCATGGCTGATCAGAGATAGATTTACCCTTTCCTACACAGTAGAGCACCCGTGAGCCAAGCCCAGCAAGACAATAAAATATATCGTTAATCATATATAACTCATCACATAAATAATAATGTCATTTCTTATTTGTCTATATGACACAGACCTGCGTGTTACACTCACACGCCTATTTATGTTTATGTGGCATAGACCTACGTGTTACGCTCACACGTCTAATTACAATAAGGCCTTAGAACGGTTCATCTCGGTTCTAGTTGCCGAGTCCAACCTGATTATGCCTTGAACACATAACACTTTACTTCAATATACATCTATATACATCATGGTATAACAATTACATATTAACAATTCACTTGGGTAATAACCCTAAGCAAATAAACCGCTCCCTTTAGAGTAATAACTCTAATCCCGGTTTTTAGTTTCTCATATAAATCACATTCCATATAAGCACCATTACCCATATCTCTACGTGCTAACTACAGTCTTACCTGATGTCCTGCAAATATGGAGATTCCAAATTCCCGGGTGCTCTTGACCAAGTGCAGGTAATCCTAGTCACAATTCCCGGATACACAAGTATAGGGTTAATCCTAAAATCTATTTCCACAAACTAAAAACTGGGCATTTAAATTCCAAATATTCAGATAGAGCTCGGAACGAGCTTTCCAACGATATAAAGAACGTCCCAAACGGAGTCCCGAGTCAAAAGTTATGACCAAAACAAAAACCCGAAAAAATACAATAAGCTGCCAAAAATGGCCGCGGCTACTGGGTTTAAAAACCCAAGAAACCCTGTTTCCAGCCACGAAAATGCATCCAAAAATACCAATTTTCATGCTATAACAACCCACAGTCATACCAAACTTTCACCTAGCATAAACCAAGTAGTTAGGGAGGAATTACACCTAATTCACTTCCAACAACACCAAAAACCAGCAACTAAAAATCATCAATTTCAGCAAGCTTTAACTAGAGCAAAAATCCCAAATAAAGAGCTTGCTTAACCATAAAAAAAATATCAGCATCTTTACACAAATTTATTCTCAATATAACCCAAGCAAATGCCTTAAATCCTCAACCATGCATAAAAATTCAGATTATAACAACAATCACATAAACACAATTATCAACAATTCAACAAATAATAAATTTCAGATTTCTTGTATAAAAATAAAATGCCAATTAAACATCCCAAAATTGTATTTCGGCCCGAAACCCGGTTCGGCCTGAAATACCCGGTTGTGACTATACCGCGCCAACTTGTCCGAACACACTTGAAAAAGGACACACCAGATATACTATATAATAATATAGTTCATAAGCACATAAATAAATTAAATTCACAGTTTTACCCTTCTCGGGTCAAAATTACCAAAATGGCTTGGCTCACCAACGGGGTGACTATACCGCGCCAACTTGTCGGTTGTGACTATACCGCGCCAACTTGTCCGAACACACTTGAAAAAGGACACACCAGATATACTATATAATAATATAGTTCATAAGCACATAAATAAATTAAATTCACAGTTTTACCCTTCTCGGGTCAAAATTAGCAAAATGCCCTTGGCTCACCAACGGGGTCTTAACATGTCATTTCTCAAATTAAGTCGCATATAATAAATTATATAATAATATAATTCTACAATAATACTAAATTAACTAGTTAGATATTTGCTAATCTATTTCCTTAATTCAAGGGTATTACAGTAACAATGATCTTGAGTTGGACCGAGCTCGCGGAACTCCCTTCTCACCAGAGATCAATCTCTTGCCAGTACCTCACAAGTTCAAAATGCCAACGTGGAAGATGTATACTGGGAGAGAAGATCCTCTTTCCCATCTCAAGTACTTCGAGATGCAAATGGCTTTACAAGGAGTACGGGGGGATGTATGCTGCAGAATCTTCCCCGCCAGTCTGTCGGAAGCCGCACAACAATGGTATTTCAAGTTGGCTCCTGGAAAGTTTAGTTCATGGAAAACGTTTTCTTCAGAATTCCACGCGCAATTTTCTTCCTCACGTCAACTCCCATTGCATTTGGGAGATTTAGTTGAAGTAAAGCAACGACCAGGCGAGCCACTCAGGGCATACATCAGTAGATTCATGACGGAAGCGACCAAAGTTTCGCGGGTAACCGAGGATGGAAAGTTATCTGCAATACTGGGGGGCATTGAAGTCCTTGGTGAACTTTGGAAGGATATAAGGAAGAACGGGCCGGTAGACTCAATGAGTTATTTCCTTGACCAGGCCGAAGACTCCTTCCACTGGAACATCTGCCCAACTTCACAACTATTCCAACAATTCAAGTGGCAAGCGTGCAAACAACAACCACAAGCAAGGAAACGGGAAGAAAGGAGAGTTCATTGATAAATCCAGTCAGACTGCCTGTGATCATGCCAAACATACTGCATTCACTATTCTAACTGAAGATATAGAGAGTGTATATATGCCAACTCAGTCGTTAATTACGTACAAGAAGCCCGGGCCCATGAAGAAAGATACCAACAAAAGGGACATGACAAATTTTGTCGGTTCCACGGAGACTACGGCCACGACACCAACGAATGTTACAATCTGAAGCGGGAAATTGAATTTCTGATAAAGAAAAACCATCCCTACCTGTAGAAGTATGTCAAGTATTTGCACCGGTTGTTCCTCATATGATAAATCTGGTTGTAGTTCCAATGCTTCATAACTCAGGATATGGGACGAATCTGAGACATACTTTCGAAGCATCGAAACATGGAACACATCATGTACAGCTGCCAGCGCTGGGGGCATAGCCAACCTGTACGCTACTTGCCCTATCCTCTCAAGGATTTCAAAAGGTCCATGAACCTGGGGCTAAGTTTTCCTTTCTTACCAAAGCGCTTGATGCCTTTCATCGGCGATATTCGGAGAAATACCATGTCCCCAATATGAAAATCAATATCCCGTCGCTTTGGATCAAGATAACTCTTTTTTCTGCTCTGAGCCGCGAGCATTCGCGCCCTAATTTTATCAACTGCCTCACTTGTTCTCTGAACAGCCTCAGGACCCAAGAACTTTCTTTCACCGACCTCATCCCAGTGAATAGGTGATCTACATTTTCTTCCATATAAAAGCTCATAAGGGGCCATCCCGATTGTTGCCTGATAGCTGTTGTTGTACGAGAACTCGATCAGGGGAAGATACTTTACCCATGATCCTTCAAAGTCAAGAACACATGCCCGTAGCATGTCTTCTAAGATCTAAATAGTCCTCTCGGATTGTCCATCCGTCTGAGGATGAAATGCTGTGCTAAACTTTAACTAAGTTCCCATAGCTCGATGTAGACTCTCCCAAAATCTTGATGTGAATTTCTGATCTCTATCCGAAACAATGGACTTTGGGACACCATGAAGACGAACAATTTCTCTAACTTATAACTCAGCATAGTGATCAATGGAGAAGTTCGTTCGAACAGGCAAAAAGTGTGCTGACTTTGTAAACCTGTCCATTATAACCCATACAGAGTCAAACTGTCCCGTAGTTCTCGGCAAGCCTACCACAAAGTCCATAGCAATGCCTTCCCATTTCCACTCTGGAATATTCAATGGCTGCAGCAACCCTGCAGGCCTCTGATGTTCAGCCTTCACTTGCTGACAGGTAAGACACTTAACGACAAACTCAGCGATGTGATTCTTCATGCTTGGCCACCAAAACATGGCCTTGAGGTCTTGATACAACTTCGTTGACCCCGGATGAACTAAGTAAGGAGTCGTATGAGACTCAGTCATAATCTCTCTTTTAATACCGTCATCCATAGGCACACAAACACGATTCATAAATTGTAACATTCCTGTTTCATCCAATGTAAAGTCACTAGTCTTCCCAGGTGAAACACTATCTCGGGATTTCATTAACTCTGGATCTTGCAATTGCGCTTCTTTGATTCGCTCTAAAAAAGTAGATTGCGGGGTAATATTAGCCAACTGCCCTACAACCAACTCGATTTTAGCTCGGGTCATCTCATTTGCTAACTGTTGGGAGATTTGTTTCATAGTATTAATCTGATTCTGCCCCTTTCTACTCAAGGCATCGGCAACCACTTGGCCTTACTTGGGTGATAAAGGATCTCACAATCATAATCCTTCACCAATTCTAGCCAACGTCTTTGTCTCATATTCAGGTCTCTCTGGGTAAAGAAGTATTTTAGACTTTTATGATCAGTGTATATCTCACATTTCTCGCCATATAAGTAATGTCGCCAAATCTTTAGTGCAAATACTACTGCCGCGAGTTCTAAGTCGTGAGTAGGGTACCTCTGCTCGTACTCCTTTAATTGCCGAGAAGCATAGGCTACTACCTTTCCAGCTTTCATAAGAACACAGCCGAGACCTTGTCTCGAGGCATCACAATAAACAACAAACTTTTTCCTTATCTGAAGGAAGAGTTAGCACTGGAGCGGTAATCAAGCGCTCCTTTAACTCCAAAAAGCTTTTCTCACACCGATCAGTCCAAACAAACTTCAAATTCTTTCGGGTCAACTCCGTTAAGGGTACAACAATCTTTGAGAAACCCTCAACAAATCGACAATAATACCCAGCTAAGCCCAAAAAGCTTCTGACTTCAGTTACCGATTTTGGTGTTGGCCAATCCCGAACAGCTTCAATCTTAGCCGGGTCCACCATTATCCCATCTTTATGTACTATGTGCCCCAAGAAAGAGACACGAGATAACCAGAATTCAGACTTTTTGAATTTAGCATACAGCTTGTGGTCTCGAAACCGTTGCAATACAGATCTAAGATGTAACTCATGTTCCTCTTCTGGTTCAGAATAAACCAAGATGTCGTCAATGAACACGATCACACATCTATCCAGGTAATCCTTGAATACCCGATTCATAAGATCCATGAATGCCGTCGGGGCATTGGTGAGTCCAAAAGACATCACTAGAAATTCATAATGTCCATACCGAGTACGGAAAGCAATTTTCGGGACATCTTCCTCTAAAATTCTCAGCTGATGATAGTTTGAGCGAAGATCGATCTTGGAGAAGACCATCTTCCCTTTCAGTTGATCAAAAAGATCATCAATTCGAGGTAAAGGATATTTGTTCTTGATGGTAAGCTTATTCAACTCTCGGTAATCAATACACATTCGCAGAGACCCGTCTTTCTTCTTCACAAATAATGCCGGAGCACCCCAAGGAGAGTAACTCGGCCTAATGAATCCCAGATTCAGTAATTCTTGTAGTTGTATCTTCAATTCTTTTAATTCTGCTGGAGCCATTCGATACGATGCCTTTGACACTGGTTCTGCTCCCGGAACTAACTCAATTACAAATTCAATCTCCCAGGTAGGTGGCAATCCCGGTAGATCATTTGGAAAGATGTCAAGAAACTCGCATACCAATCTTGTACTCTCAGGTCCAGATGTCACAGGTTTGCTGGTATCCACTGCAGTAACTATGAATCCCAGACAACCTCTGCTCATTAGGTCCTTAGCTTTCAAAAGTGTTATTCTTGGTATGCGTGCCCCCTGAACTTTACCCACAAACACTGCTGAGTTGGCACTATCAGGCTCAAACACCACCATCTTCCGCTTGCAGTCAATCGCTACCCCATACTTAGACAGAAAATCCATTCCCAGGATTATATCAAAATCAGACAATTGCAATTCTATTAGATTGGTGATTAATTCAGAACTGTCAATCGAGAAGGACAAGGACTGAATCCACCTAGTGGATACCATAAGGTCTCCCGAAGGTAAAAGGGTACCAAACCCCGAAGCAAAAATATCACATGGTTTATCGAAACTTTCAATTATTCTACTTGACACATAAGAATGGGTAGCTCCCGAATCAAACAATACAGTATAAGAACAACCATTTATAGACAACTGACCTATCACCACTGACGGACTAGCATCAGCGTCAACCTGAGTCATGGTAAAAAGTCGTCCCGGGTTCTGAGTAACATTCTTCTTAGGATCCTCTTTCTTGGTGTGAGGACAATCTCTAATGAAGTGGCCCACCATGCCACACTGGAAACAAGTCTTGGTCCGACATTCACCGTGATGGTGTTTCTTACATTTCGGACACTCAGGATAAGATCGGAATGAAGATTCGCGGCCCTGACGACCACCTCTGTTTCCCCGAAACTTTCTATTTCCCCCTAATGTTCCGGAAGCATCAACCTTCCGTTTGTGATCAGGGTTACCACTGTCGGTCCCCTTACTGATATTACCACTAGCAGGAGGGTTAGATGCCATGACGACATCCTTTGCAGTCTGCTCTTTCACTACATGTTGCTCAGCCTCCTCAGCAATAAAGGCTAGCTCTACCACTTTCTTGTACAAAGTGTCATGTGAAGTGGTAATTTTCAAGTCCCGACTGATTCTGGCATTCAGTCCTCTCACATATTTCTGTTTCCTGGTGAAATCTGTGGGCACCAGATCACCAGCAAACTTGGACAGCCGATCAAACTCCAGAGTGTACTTGGCCACAGACATCTTCCCCTCAGTTAGTTTCACAAAATCTTCCATATGTGAAGTCCTCACTGCGATGTTATGAAATTTTTCTTCAAAGAAATTCTTAAACTCATCCCAAGTCATTACACTGACGTCACGAGTCTGTCCCACAATATCCCACTAGACGCGGGCATGATCTTGTAACATGAAAGCTGCACAATTCACTCTCTCTGTTCCCGTCACTCCCATATTATCAAGGATACGGGTGATTGTACTCATCCACTGCTCAGCCTTAATTATGTCAGTACCTCCCAAAAAAGTTGGAGGTTGCAGCTTCACAAACCGTTCAAACACAGAATCTCTGTGCGGCATCATAAACCTCTGGTTACCCATCACTACCACAGGCGCTGGTGGTAACACTTGCTCAACAGGGGCAGCCGGTGTCGATTGCCTTAATCGACGCAATTCTTCCTCTTGACGAAGTATGATACCTCGCATTTCTTGGAATATCTGCTGCCAGTCAGCAAAAGGATTAACATTGCCAACCCTCGCATTATCCCCCGGATTCTACGGAGGTGCAGGTGGTGCTGGTGGATTGGTTTGGTCTACACCATGCTCTACTTGCTTGCCTTGTGGTCTAGATGATTGCGGAGGGTCCATTTTTACAAGTACCCCTGTAATCAACAACCGTAGCGAGTTAAGCACCAATACCACACTTATGCACTTAATACCTTAAACCCTAACTCAACTATTTATTTCATATAATTAAACACTTAACATATAGCATTTTAATCATGGCATCATATATCACATAAATACCATAGATGCTTACATACTGCCTAAAATGGAAAGCGGTAATTAATTGATCACATAAGCAGTAAAGTATTTACTCTCAACACTTACTGCACCATGAGTCGAGCTTATCTCTGACGATGATTGTACATGTTCAGCCGGTCTACAAGAAGTTTAAAAAAACCTTGGCGCTCTGATACCAAATTGTAACGTCGTAAGATTTAGGCACGCTACCCAATATGATTAAGAAACCCTAATCCCCTAAACGGAATTGGTTTTAAAATAAGCGCGGAATTAAACTTTAAACGAAAATGAAATGAAAATAAACTTGTACTAATTTTAACCTTACAAACAAAAGTTACATATTTCGGGATCCCAAAAATCATTTTACAAAATATTACAAGTCTTTTCTCCTTAACCGACCTAAGCGGCAAAATAGAGTTAAAAAAGTTTCAACACTGGTAGACCCCAACCCGCTTGGTCTAGTGTGGCACGAACATGTACATACATCGCCCAACTCCCATACTCATGGCTGATCAGAGATAGATTTACCCTTTCCTGCACAGTAGAGCACCGGTGAGCCAAGCCCAGCAAGACTGTAAAATATATCGTTAATCATATATAACTCATCACATAAATAATAATGCCATTTCATATTTGTATGTATGACACAGACCTGCGTGTTACACTCACACGCCTATTTATGTCTATCTGGCATAGACCTACGTGTTACGCTCACACGTCTAATTACAATAAGGCCTTAGAACGGTTCATCTCTGTTCTAGTTGCCGAGTCCAACCTGATTATGCCTTGAACACATAACCCTTTACTTTTATATACATCTATATACATCATGGCATAACAATTACATATTAACAATTCACTTGGGTAATAACACTAAGCCAATAAACCGCTCCCTTTAGAGTAATAACTCTAATCCCGGTTTTTAGTTTCTCATATAAATCACATTCCATATAAGCGCCATTGTGCATATCTCTACGTGCTAACTACTGTCTTACCTGATGTCCCACAAATATGGATATTCCAAATCCCCGGGTGCTCTTGACTAAGTGTCGGTAATTCTAGTCACAATTCCCGGATACACAAGTATAGGGTTAATCCCAAAATCCATTTCCATAAATTAAAAACTGGGCATTTAAATTCCAGATATCCAGATAGAGCTCGGAATGAGCTTTCTAACGATATAAAGAACGTCCCAAACGGAGTCCCGAGTCAAAAGTTATGACCAAAACAAAAATTCAAAAAAATACAATAAGCTGCCAAAAATGGCCGCGGCTACTGGGTTTAAAAACCCAAGAAACCCTGTTTCCAGCCACGAAAATGCATCCAAAAATACCAATTTTCATGCTATAACAACCCACAATCATACCAAACTTTCACCTAGCATAAACCAAGTAATTACGGAGGAATTACACCTAATTCACTTCCAACAACACCAAAAACCAGCAACTAAAAATCATCAATTTCAGCAAGCTTTAACTAGACAAAAAATCCCAAATTAAGAGCTTGCATAACCATAAAAAAAATATCAGCATCTTTACCCAAATTTATTCTCAATATAACCCAAGCAAATGCCTTAAATCCTCATCCATGCATAAAAATTCAGATTATAACAACAATCACATAAACACAATTATCAACAATTCAACATGAACTAATCAACATCAAGAGTTTAGAGCTTAAATCTAACAAAATTACTTACAATATTCAGCAAGAAAATTTCAACATAGATTTCAAATTCTCACATTCAAATCTCCATCTAAGCTTCCAAACATTCAAAGCTTAGATACTAACAAAATATTCAAACTAGAATTTCACCAACTCATATCAATTCATACCCATGCATTTCAAGAACACCTACTCATAAAAACATGCTTCTTTTTCTTTTCTTTTTTTTTTTTTAAATTCTCATTTCAGCAACAACTCAGAAATTAGAAATGGTAGGAGAACTACCTCAAATCCAAGCAACAGCAAATTCCCAAATCTCCAAAACTAAGCTTTCTTCCACAAGCAATTCAGCCCAAAATCAAAGCTAAAAAATGAGTTTTTGAGAAAGGGAGAGGCTGGCTGCTAGGGCTGGAGTAAAATGCAGAAATAAAATCTCATTTTGCTTAATATTTCCCTTTTAATGAATCATAACCCAAAATACACAATTACCACATTGCCCTTAGGGCCAAATTCCCATTTTCAAGCATATAAGGGTAGAAACAATATAATTATCACATTTCACACACTCAAATAATAAATTTCAGATTTCTTGTATAAAAATAAAATGCCAATTAAACATCCCAAAATTTTATTTCGGCCCGAAACCCGGTTTGGCCCGAAATACCCGGTTGTGACTATACCGCGCCAACTTGTCAGAACACACCTGAAAAAGGACACACCAGATATACTATATAATAATATAGTTCATAAGCACATAAATAAATTAAATTCACAGTTTTACCCTTCTCGGGTCAAAATTACTAAAATGCCCCTGGCTCACCAACGGGGTCTTAACATGTCATTTCTCAAATTAATTCGCATATAATAAATTATATAATAATATAATTCTACAATTATACTAAATTAACTAGTTAGGGCATTGCTAATCTATTTCCTTAATTCCAGGGTATTTCAGTAACAATGATCTTGACTTGGACCGAGCTCGAGGAACTCCCTTCTCACCAGAGCTCAATCTCGTGTCAGTACCTCACAAGTTCAAAATGCAATGTGGAAGATGTATACTGGGAGAGAAGATCCTCTTTCCCATCTCAAGTACTTCGAGATGCAAATGGCTTTAGAAGGAGTACGGGGGGATGTATGCTGCAGAATCTTCCCCGCCACTCTGTCGGAAGTCGCACAACAATGGTATTTCAAGTTGGCTCCTGGAAAGTTTAGTTCATGGAAAACCTTTTCTTTAGAATACCATGCGCAATTCTCTTCCTCACGTCAACTCCCATTGCATTTGGGGGATTTGGTTGAAGTAAAGCAACGACCAGGCGATCCACTCAGGGCATACATCAGCAGATTCATGACGGAAGCGACCAAAGTTTCGCGGGTAACCGAGGATGGAAAGTTATCCGCGATACTGGGGGGCATTGAAGTCCTTGGTGAACTTTGGAAGGATATAAGGAAGAACGGGACGGTAGACTCAATGAGTGATTTCCTTGACCGGGCCGAAGGCTTCATCAAGCTCGAAGAAGCCATTCAACAAGCAGAAGGTGAAGACTCCTTCCACTGGAACATCCGCCCAACTTCACAACTATTCCAACAATTGAAGTGGCAAGCGTTCAAGCAACAACCACAAGCAAGGAAACGAGAAGAAAGGAAAGTTCATTGATAAATCCGGACAGACTCCCCGTGATCATGCCAAACATACTGCATTTACTATTCTAACTGAAGATATAGAGAGTGTATATATGGAAACTCAGTCGTTAATTACATACAAGAAGCCCGGGCCCATGAAGAAAGATACCAACAAAAGGGACATGAAAAAATTTTGTCGGTTCCACGGAGACTACGGCCACGACACCAACGAATGCTACAATCTGAAGAGGGAAATTGAATTTCTGATAAAGAAAAACCATTTGCACCTGCAGAAGTATGTCAAGACCAACCAAGGTCAAAACAACCAGGATCTGCTACCTCCACCCGTAGATGGACACTTACAAGTCATTATTGGAGGCCCGCACATCGCTGTAGATTCGGGCAAAGCTCGGGAGAGGTATGCCTAGACACCTCAACACGAGCAAGAAGAAGTCATCCTGGACGTGGAAGAAAGGAAGCCCAAAGTTCCACGAGCAGGAGAGCCAACCATAACTTTCAATGATGAAGATTCTGTTGTTAGTGTCATTATTTTGTGACAGTGTTTGTTCTGTTCAATGTCTAGTCGTATCTGGGTTTTTAGTCTGTTATATCTGCACTAGCGTTCTATTACGTGAGTTTTAGTTAAGTATTAGTTAGTGCCAGGTGGACTTATTTTTTGGATAAATAAATAGTCGGTTTCTGTTAGTAAAGTTTTCATCAATTAAATCTTTCAGACAGTTATTTCGGTTGTGTGTGGAGAGAGAGTCGTATCTTGTTTCTTGTTGTTGTGATTACAGGTCAGATCTTGGAGCTTGAGGATGTTCATCAATGGCGGAATGATCTGAATCTGGAATTGCTGAGATCAAACTGAAGGGAGTTCAGTGTCATCTTCATCATCAGATCTGAAGAGATTTCAGATTCAAGACGTGTTGAAGAAGAGCTCAGTTGCTGCACAAGGGATTGTGCATTAACAATCAGTGTTCTTGATTGTTGTTGGTAATTCATTACTAATTGCTGTTAAGGTTGTATTTCATTCCTTTAGAGAGAATTGGAAATTGTAATATGAACCTTTGAGAATTAGTGGATGAACTTACCCTAGTTCGGGGAACCCAAGCACTAGTCAGCTGAGATGTGTTCTCAGTGCAGATGAAGCTTGTAAATTGTTGTGTGATTTACTTCTTGACTATTAATTCATGTTCATAATTCATATCTTGAAATCAATCAATCAAAAGATAGTCAACTTGGTAATTTGGATCATTAAAATCTACAAGTTGCACTTTCAATTGGTATCATAGCCTGAAATTTTCTAAAAATTTGTGTTAGATCCTACTCCTAGTTGATTCTTGATCTTTGATTCTTGAGTCAATCTTAACGATTGATTCTGTCGTAACTAACCTCCTCTGAGTTCTCTCTCAAAGAACTACAGAACATTTGTGTGTCTGTTTACCACTTCTGTGTGCAGGATGGAAATGTTTAGAGAAGGAGGCTCCACCTCAAGAACTCCGATGCTGGAAGGAGCCAATTATCCATACTGGAAAACCAAGATGCGTGCTTTCTTGAGAGCTGTAGATGAAAGAGTTTGGATCTCCATAGAAGAAGGGTGGTGGAAACCAACGATGATGGAGAATGAAATCGTTATACCCAAACCTATGAGTCGATGGACCACTGTTGAAATGGAAAGAGTGAATTTCAACTCAAAGGCTCTTCATGCCTTGTTTAATGCCGTCTCCACTAACTAGTTGAAGGTTATAGCCAATTTTGAAATTGCTAAGGAAGCATGGGAGAAGCGGAAAATTAAGAACGAGGGAACTGATGCTGTCAAGAAATCAAAGCTGCGTGCATTGACAAAGGCTTTCGAAAATCTTACCATGGAGGAGGATGAGTCTGTGGTTGAATTCTATGCAAAACTGTGTGACATCTCTAATGAATCGTATGCTCTGGGGAAAACTTACTCTAACTTGAAACTGGTTCGAAAGGTGCTTGGTGTCCTCCCCAGAAGATTCATGTCCAAAGTTACCTCAATCGAAGAAATGAGAAACATTGAGGAACTCGATCTTGACGAACTCATCGGGTCTTTGCAAAACTATGAGCTAGCACTGTCCAGGTGGAAGAAAACCAAGAAACAAAAGGAGGTGGTGAAAGAAAAGTCAGATGCCAGCATTGCACTTATTAACCAATAAAACAAGAAACCTGTTCTGGAAGATTTGTATGGCATTACAGACGAAACGGTTGCCTTGTTAACGAGAAACTATGCAAAATTCTTGAAAAAGAACTTCAGAAAAAATTCACCAGCTGACAAAGAAAATCTTCTCAAGAGAAACAAAGGAGTAAATTTTAAACCGGTACAAGCCTCTACTGATCAAAAGGGTCGGGGAATTAATTGCAGAGAATGTGATGGATATGGTCACATTCAGGCTGAGTGCGCCAACACGCTAAAAAAGAAAAAGGCCCTTGCAGCAACCTCGAGTGATAGTGATGAGGAAAAGAACTCCACAGCCAGTGAAGGATTAGATGAGGAAAAGCAGGTACTAGCATTCATGGCCCAAAGCTGTAATCCAGTTGAGTTTGAAGATGATGCAGTCTCCACCTCATCAGAAGCAGATAGCACAGGTCGTCAACATGCGTATGAAGAAATGTTTGCACAATGAGAGTACATGACTAAACAGATCCGTGCTCTAAAGAACTCTCTAGAGCAAGTGGAGACTTAAAAAGGAAAGTTAGAAGACACTGTCAAAAATCTCAACAGACTTCTTGATGAAAAGGAGAATGAGATCTATAAACTCACAGCTGATCTAATTCGAACCAAGCAAGCTTTACAGTTCATTCCCCCAGGCACTGCTGCTATCAATCAAACCCTACAGCTTAAGAAGCCCTATGGTGATCGAACTTCCTTAGGATATAAGATGCTATATAAACAAGGGAATGACCTGTCTGTTGAGCATTCTTTACCCTCCAATGTCGATTCATCAAAGAAGGAAGATGAGTTACCTGACACCTCAATCACCATTAACGAATCTGACTCATCTGAGAGGAGACAGGTTCCAACTGGACCCATTAAACTCAAGTTTAAAGGAAGGAGGCCTGATGCTGACAATCTTCTACAGAATGACAATTTCATTCCTACATGTCATTTCTGTAATAGGAGAGGCCACATTCGTCCCAAGTGTTACAAATTGCAGAACTACTTGAAAGCCATGATCAATCGACCAAATACTTTCCCTCAACCAAACAAGTCACATGGACGCAAACCTCGTCGAGAATGGAAAATAAAGTCCAAACCAAATCCTGATGTTGGTTTGGTTGCAAACCTATCCCTGCCTGCCTTTGTTGAAGGTCAGTGGTACTTCGACAGTGGATGTTCGCGTCACATGACTGGAAATAAGAAATTTCTAGTTAACTTCAAAGATGAAAAAGGGGGATCTGTCACTTTTGGGGATGGTAACAAAGGGCAGATTGCTGGGAGAGGTGATGTGAATGTGAATGGAGTAGCTCAGCTGACTAATGTCCTATATGTGAGAGGACTCAAAGCAAATCTCATCAGCATCAGCCAATTGTGTGACAACAATCTCTCTGTAAGTTTCACTAAAACTCAATGTTTAGTTTCATCTGATGGGTGTGTTGTCTTAACAGGAAACAGAACTGTAGACCAGTGCTATGCTGTATGCAATACCATAGTGTGCAACAGGACCTTCTTGGACAAACCTGACTTATGGCACTGCAGGCTGGGACATTTGAACTACAGAGATCTCCAAAGATTGGTGAAGCTTCAAGCTGTAAGGGGAATTCCTGACATGAAAGTTTCCAAGGAGAGAGTATGTGGTCCATGTCATCTTGGAAAACAGCATAAGACATCTCATCCCACAATTAATAGACTTCTCACCTCTCGTGTGTTGCAACTAATGCATGTTGACTTAATGGGGCCAATGCAGAATGAAAGTATCAGTGGGAAAAGATATGTAATGGTCTTGGTGGATGACTACTCTCGGTTTACCTGGGTTGAATTTCTTAGAGACAAGTCTGACACATTTGGATCATTCTCTGCCTTGATACTTAGACTACAAACTGAGAAAGACTCTAAAGTTGGAAAAGTCTTTAGACTGAGAAGTGACCATGGAAAAGAGTTCGAAAATTCCATATTCTCAGAGTTCTGTAATGGAATGGGAATTCATCATGATTTTTCAGCCCCAAAAACTCCTCAGCAGAATGGAGTTGTTGAGCGAAAAAACAGAACTCTACAAGAAATGGCTTGGGTCATGATGCAGGCCAAGGATAATTCAAAACGATTTTGGGCTAAAGCTGTCAATACTGCCTGCTACGTGTGCAATAGAGTTCATCTTCGCACTGGTACCTCTCAAACTGCTTATGAGCTATGGAAAGGAAGACCTCCTAACGTGAGCCACATGCACATTTTCGGATGTACGTGTTATGTTTTGAACGATCGGGATCACTTGGCTAAGTTTGATCCCAGAAGTGATGAAGGAACATTTTTGGGGTACTCCACCAACAGTCGGGCTTACAGAGTATTCAACAAAAGGACTCTCTCTGTAGTCGAATCAATGAATGTGAAATTTGATGATTTAGAAGGACATGAAGAAGTGTGGATCGAAGATGATTCTCCTATTCTCTCTGGCTCTAGAGCAGTCCTCACTAGACAGCCTCAAGTGTACCCTGACACACCTACAGAGTCTCTAAATACAGCACCAGGCGTATCAGGTGACAATCAAGCAAGTGCAAGTGATCCATGAAGAGGAAATGAAGTTGATAGTGCCCTAACCAAAGAACCCCAACAAGCCAAATTACATAAAAACGGACCCCCATCCTGGGTTGAGAAAGCTCATCCTCAGGCCACTGTCATAGGAAATCTGAATGATACCATGATCACTAGACGAAAACTGTAGAATTTGTTAGCCTTTGCTTGCTATCTGTCACAGATTGAGCCCAAAAGTGTCAGAGATGGTTTGTTAGATGAGTTCTGGTTGGCTGCCATGCAGGATGAAATGGGAAATTTTAAGAGACTTGGTGTATGGATAATGGTCCCTCGACCAGATGGTGCGAATGTTATAGGGGCAAAATGGCTGTTTAAAAACAAGTCTGATGAATTTGGGACAGTGACTCGAAATAAAGCTCGACTTGTGGCTCAAGGATATAGTCAGGTCGAAGGCATCGACTTTGATGAAACGTTTGCACCACTGGCACGATTAGAATCCATACGCCTACTTCTCATCATTGCATGCTTTCTGAAGATCAAACTCTTCCAAATGGACGTCAAGAGTGCGTTTCTCAATGGGGTGATTCAAGAGGAAGTCTATGTCAAACAACCATAGGGGTTTGAAGATCCACATCATCCACACCATGTGTACAAGCTCAATAAAGCCTTATATGGACTGAAATAGTCCCCACGTGCGTGGTAGGATAGACTCACCTCATTTCTCATCTCTCATGGCTTCACTCGAGGTACTGCGGATAGCACTCTATTCATTAAACATATTGACAAAGGAATTTTTGTTGCCCAAATATATGTTGATGACATCATTTTTGGCTCAACTTGTGATAGTGAAGTCCAAACATTTGTCACTTTAATGACTAATGAGTTTGAAATGACTTTAATAGGTGACCTTACTTTCTTTCTAGGACTCCAAATAAAACAACTAGATCATGGCACATTCATTTCACAGTCCAAATATGTCAAGTCTATGTTAGATAAGTTTGGATTCTCTCAGGTCAAGCATGCACATACACCAATAGGCACCACATCCAAATTGTCACGAGATGAGTCTGGTGACCTTGTAGACCCCACTCTATACAGAAGTACGATAGGTGGCTTACTGTATCTCACAGCGAGTCGTCCTGATATATCCTTTAGTGTAGGTTTATGTGCCAGGTATCAAGCTAATCCTAAACAGTCTCATCTCTCTGCAGTCAAAAGAATTTTCAAATATCTAGCTGGGACAGTTATGTAATACCCAGTTTAAAATACTATTTAATTTTTTTGTTTGGATATTGATTGTGTGAGGATAATTATCTTTTATTTGTGTTGTTAGTGAGTTGATATTATTGCTTAGAGTAGTTGTACAAATTTTCTAAAGAAAGTTAAAGTTGTATTAACTACGAAAGTAAAATATTATGGTATTTTCATAAGTAAGAAATCGTTTAATTAAAGTCTGATATGAAAGTCTATTAGGTTTTATTTATAATATATTTATTTGATTTAAATAATTGTATAAGTGGTATTAAATAATATTATTTAATTAATGTGAGAAAAACCATAAGTTTAGAGAAATTCGTAGGTTTAGAAACTGTTTTACTAAAATGACCATATCTGGAGTTTTATAACTCTGATTGAGGTGATTCTAGTGGCGTTGGAAAGATAATTCAAAGATCTATAAATTTCGTAGAAATAGCTATATCAGAATTCGTAATTTTTCTAGGTCAAAACTAAGCCCTAAAGTTACAAGATTGAGAGCTTACAATTTAAATTTAAAAGTTAGATATTTGTTTATTTAATAATTTATCATATTATTATTGTTATTATGTTAATATTATTATTATTCATAAAACTAATCGAGTCAGATAGTATAGGTTTCGACCCTAAAATTATATCGTTCTATTCTTCCCACCTGAGCAAGACTAACCCTAAAATTTTCAAGTCATCTTTCCATTACATCCTTAGCCAAATCTGTACCACTCTTCACTCTCATCTTTGATCACCATCATCTTATGTCTATCGATCCAAGCAGCTTGATGTATGTGAGGTAAGAAACTCTACATTTACTTATTTATTAATCACAATAGGAGAATATTCGTAGGTCTCCTTTTCTTATTTTTCAGAATGAAACATGTCTCAGTAAAACTGCCATATCTCTTTAAATACTCATCCGATTCTCGCAATCTTGGTGTCTATAGAAAACTTATTGAATTTCCCGAAATTCTTATGAAGAAAGGTTTTACTGAATCGAAATTTATCTATGTCAAAAATAACTAATTCTACGCTGTTTATTGTAAATCGTTTTTCATATTTTCTATATAAGTTGTCTCAGTAAAATCCGAATATCTCTCTGAATAATGATCCGATTCTAGCGATCTTGGTATCGTTAAAAAGATAATTCAATTTTATAAATGTTTTAGGAAGAAACCATTCACCAATTATTGATTATTATAAGTCAAAATTATTATTT
Source organism: Cannabis sativa (assembly GCF_029168945.1). Classification (NCBI taxonomy): domain Eukaryota; kingdom Viridiplantae; phylum Streptophyta; class Magnoliopsida; order Rosales; family Cannabaceae; genus Cannabis; species Cannabis sativa. The sequence continues at coordinate 4,819,303 of NW_026870043.1, read as the reverse complement.
TATTACTGTAGTTCGAAATCAATTTGTTTCAGCATTTCTAGAAAACTGTTTCGGTATAATATCTATATCTCTTACGTTATAACTCCGATTTTTAAGATTTTAGTGTGATTAGGAAGGGAATTCGAATTTGTAAAACTTTAATGAAGAGAGTATTCTCTGATTTGGAATATTTCAGTATCAAAACTTTGGATTTCCGACGTCTACTGTGATTCGTTACTCCATATTCCTTCTCAGAAATAGTTTCAGTAAAACTATCATAACTCCCTCAGTTTTAATCTATTTTTAATGATCCATATATCATTGGAAAGATAATTTAATTTTCTATAATTATTATGAAGGAAACTTTCACTGAATTCGTGTAGCTATTGGTCAAAAATAGTGTTCTTTCTGCTGTACTGTAAGAGTGCGAATTTTAATGTTAAGGCCTTGACCCATGTGTTGTTATAGGTAGTAGTGACGAGATAACAAGTCTTAAGCAGCGGGATTTGAGGTAAGGAAATTAGATAGTTTTGTATGTGTTTATCTGCATAAATTTGGATTCTTTGTGTACTGAAATATGAGTTATGATCTGTTATTATAAGTCTGTATAGGTACTGAGAATGTGTGGTATGGGCACAATATTCGTAAATTGATATATTAATTATGGTTGTTATGACTTGTATAATGTTGTATGTTGTATTATGTGTATTGTTTGTTGTATGGTGTATGGTGTGTGGTGTATGGTGTGTGTTGTATGTTATATGTTGTATGCTAACGTCTCAGGTAAAGTGAGGGACCATGGTGGGGTATGATACGGGATAAGGCCGTTGAATGTAGAGATACCCTACCCTACATTTTACTGAGTCATGTATGAGATTGTTCTGGTGGGTATGATACAGTGAAGTTACTGTTGAATATAGAGGTACCCTATCCTATAACAATAGTAGGGCTGCATAGGCCCAGGTTATGTAAGTAATGGTTATGATATGTCAATATTATATGGGTAGATTATGCCCAAGATATTGTAGGGCCAAGCTAGGCCCGGGTTATGTAAGTAATGGTTATGATATGTCAATATTATGGTAATGGCATTATTATTTATATTATTGATACGATTATGTTATGAGTGTGATACTGGGGTTATGATCTATGTATATATGTATGGTGTGAACAATTTTTATGGATCTATATGATAAAGGTTTCTATGTATACAGTTATTTTGTTATGGTTATAAAATAAAGTGTATGATATTGCTAAAACTTAATAAATACAGTAATGGTATGTGTGATATTATATGGTATTTTATGATAAGCATTTCCTTACTGAGCTTTGAGCTCACCCCCTTACTTTCCCCTACAGGTATTAGACAGGGAAGTATGTATAGTGAGCAGGGTCAGTTCTGGTACGTATACTGTGAGTGGCTACGGACGGGCAAACGATCTAGAACGCCGGTGGTGCCTGTTTTATCTTAAGCAGTTGAAAAATCTAAACACAATGAAAATGTATTATTTAAAATTATTTACTTATCGTATTTTGTTTTACAAATGAATGATCCTTCTCTATTGCATTTGATTTCTAAAATCCATTGTTTTATTTAAAGGATTTTTTTTATCTTTTCAAATTATGCATTTAAAATGGTATTTTTGTAAAGTAAGGCAAAATATCAGGGCGTTACAGTTGGTATGAAAGCCGATCGTCCGTTTGCTTGAAGGATACTCACGGTATACATACAGAAGACTAAAAAAGATCCCTCTCACTATAACGTAACTGTTACTTTTAATATATTTGGTATTGCCATTAATAGTTTTATATACGCTGATTTTTGATAAAAATATGCCTCCTAGAATAAGAGCGTCACGTGATGTGGTACTTAGAGAAATTAAGAGCATCTTATCGCTTAAGATCGACCATATTTTGGGCATGGAAAATAAAATACTTAGAGCTTTGAGGGAGATTATTGCTATTAATGGAGAGATCAATAAAATAGTAAGAAAACGACGAGCTTTGATCTGGTCACAAGAGAAGTTTTTAGTATTAAGGGTGGCATTGTCTCACGTCCCCGCCGAATTGCTTTATTATATCGATAGCATTTGGCATAGTACCTAAAGAATGTTGATGAGACAACTAGGTACACAATGTTGATACGGGAGTTAGCAACGAAATTCTATAGTTTCTCTTTCGAGAAGACTTATACTGCAGAAGTCAATGGTGTGGAGAAAACATGCATCAAGATTGTACGGTACAAACTTAGTGATAAGAGTACGAAAGATATTACCAATTCCATTGACCCTACAACTGAACGGGACTGTAAGGAAACAAAAAGGCCTGAATATTTCGAGGTGACAGAAAATATGTTAGTAGTGGAATTAAAGAGCCCACCAGAAATTGAAGTAGAAGAGATAATAGAAACGATGGAACTCCTTTTGGACTCAAAATCTGAAGATGAAGAGATGGTAGAAAATTTATACGAATCAGAGTATTCCTCGTCGTTAGATGAGGAGGAATTAGAAAATGCAGAACTGTCTCCAACAAAAAATTATAACAAGTCAAATGGAGATATACCAGATTATCATTTCGAGGTAGAGATCGGAATCAGAGTCAGAAAATGAAAATTTACCGGCATACCACCCATCGCCAGGACAAGAAGTCTCAGTTGCACCAACACCAATTTAAGAGGATGTGAGAATGGTAACATATTCAGAAGAAGGGCTTGAAGAGTCAATAGTTGAGTCATGCGTGGAGGACAATTAATTATTGAGAATTTTTTTAGTTGTTTAGCTATTTAGTTTGTTTATTTGCTTTCCACTTTTAAATTTTAGAAGGAAAGGAATTTAACCCTTTTCTCAAAAATTTAGAATTTATGTTATTAGGAATTCATAAGACTTTGTTTGATAAATAGAAAAATATGTACTTGTTGTTTATTTTTTTTGCAACATTAAGTTTAGATGTGCATGGGATCTTCTCTCCCAAGAATTAGACCGTTTTATACCTATTAAATCAAGCTTTCTTGTAAGAGCTCACAAATACAACTAGAAAATCAATTAGAATCAATGTGAAAGGAACAACCAATAGAGGTGGGGGCTAAGGATGTGTGTTCCGCTGACCCACAAGTGGTTGATGTTCCAAAGAAACCAATAGTAGTTAACGCTAACGATCTAATAGAGGTATTGGAAGGACTACGAGCATGACTAAGACAATTTGTTAAAGAGTTTTCACAGGCTCAGCAATAGATCACCAACACTAGTAGTGGAACTTGAAGCACATAATAAAATGTACCAATAGCTAACTAAATACCGATGCATAGGATTGTACCTGTCTACAAATTGTTAAAGAAGCAGTCCCCACACCTAGTTATGAAAGAAAGCCGAATTTATAGGAAGTAGGTAATGGCTTAGGATTGTTGATGCTATACTAGACTGGGACATGGCATTTCACCAAACTCGATTATTAAGAAGGATAAAAAAATATATATCTTTAAGGAAAAGTACTATCTTGATGGATGTTTTATAAGTTACACACTCCTAAGTTAGATAGTAAGAAGTATGTATGTGAAGACTTTAGAGATAAGTCTGTTATAGAAATTAGTCCAAGGAGGACAATGCCATCATGTAAAGGAGTGTAGTATGCTGAATAGAATCTAAGATAAGAAGTAAGAGAGTAGATCGCAAATTCAAAACTTGAGGAAAAGGAGAAATTTACATTCAAGGTGACATCCCTAGATTCCAATATTCATCGATACAACAACAATTCTGTGGAGCATCACTCAAGGAGGAGAGGTTTGGAAAGCCTCACTTAGGGATGAGAGGCAAGTGAGACACAACTAAGACTAAAGTGACATGTCTTGGAGAATTGTATGGCATGGAATGGACGATACTGGTTTCAGAGAAGTGTTGGAATTATTAAATTCTCAGGCAACATACATGGATTCAAGGAACAACATAATCAAATGATACTACAATCTACTTATGATTCATGGAAAATAGCATAAGTATGTTGGAGTGTCACCGCAAAGAGAATTGAGAGGTAAACTTTCAATGAGTGCCAATTTTTGGTTAAAGAGGTGGCATTTTAGGTCTTATAGTGCTCGAGAAGAGAATGACAACAAATCTCTTAGAAAGATAAAGCCATTAAGATCTAAGAATTTTGACAAGTATTAGGAGATTTTCTCGACCTGGAAGGCTAGTCATGGGGACTTTTAGATGGACTTTCCAAAGTCAGAATACTCCATTAACAAACGTCTATACAAACAATTGAAGATCATTCAACTAGAAGTGGGGAAATAAGAAGAAAAGAACAAGATAGGTATTGATAATTTGGTTGCGCTTGGATATAAAATGAACTGCTTAAATAAAGTATCAACTTGTGCTTAAAGGTAGTATGGGAAGTAAGAATCAAAGATCCCTGACGAAGGAATCATAAATAGTGAGTCTCTAGTAGTAAATCAAATACAAGTGGGGGTATAGGAGGTATAATAGTGATGGACAGAGTAAGGTCTGTTCGGCATAGTTTGTCAATTATATATATATAGTATCCTTACCCTAATAACTTGGTTGATCAATACATTATGAGATAGGTATGGTTCACTTATTGTTAAAAGTTAACGGAAAGTAAATAGTTGGGTTACGATAACCCATGGTAGGGTTGAAGTTATTTTAAAGGGGTTATTAGTGCATTTTTTAAATACATATATGGTATAGTCTTAAGTAAATAATCAGTATAGGAACGTATGTTTAAGAGATTTGGAAGTTTTAGGGGTACAATTAAGAAGTTAAGATATGTTTTGGCGAACTAAAAAGAAGTGCAAGATACATGGCATAAATATGGCTGGAATAATCAATGGTATGATAAGTATGAAGTTATGTGATACCTCATATAGTTAGTATTATAGAAGAAGTGATCATTGACAGAACTATAAATTTATCAAGATTACAGATTTGACCACTATCGTAAAGTATCACAAAAGTAGACAAAAGTTATTGTGTAAAACTAGCTAATCTCATAATTAAGTCGACTTGATTGACAGAGTATTGGAGGACCAGGAACTAGAGGAGAGATTAGCAAATAAGATACAATGAAGTGGTAAAAGAATCAAGAGACTACAATAGGAATTAAAGTCTATGCTATCTAGGAAATAAAGACAAGTGCAACGAGCATACTCCTAAATGAGTTATATCCAATGCCGATTGGTGGCTTAATGGATCATTAAAATTATATAAAAGGAATTTTAAAGGGCACAAGTGATTATTTTCCTGCGTCATGGGACTATTATTTATCATTGCTAAAGTAATAACCACGAAACTATAATAATTGAATTGTAGCTTTATGGAGGAAATTAAGAAAAAAAAAATTAAGTTTTATGTGCATAATAACATTCAACGAAAGAGTGGGAACAATTAAAGAGAAGTTTGCATAAGGTCTTCTACCCTACTCCTTGTGATTATTATTTTGTATTGTATAATGTGTTCTCAAGTGACATGTAAGGATGTTCATTTAGAGAATAAATAGTTTTACTCTTAATGGCTTATAAGGATGCTCATAGAAGAATAAATAGTTTCACTCTTAATGTCATGTAAGGATGGTCATAAGAGAAGAAATTTTTTTTATAATATTACGAGCATGCTATTGCAAAACTTATGTATTTAAAGCATGTATATGTAATTTATTATGATATAGTACGTTTTGATATTAAAGTAATGTATAGAGAAATAATAATGCTTAATTAATAAGATATTTGTATTATATGTGTTATGGATTGATCGATAAGATATATGTTAAATGCATATTAGTTGGCTCAATATAGTAGATAAGGAGGTAATGCGGTAAGTGGTGAAAGACATGAAGACTCAACACCCCGAGTATTGGTAAGTTAAATTTCGAGGACGAAATTTCTTTTAAGGAGGGTAGAATGTAATACCCAGTTTAAAATAGTATTTAATTTTTTTGTTTGGATATTGATTGTGTGAGGATAATTATCTTTTATTTGTGTTGTTAGTGAGTTGATATTATTGCTTAGGGTAGTTGTACCAATTTTCTAAAGAAAGTTAAAGTTGTATTAACTACGAAAGTAAAATATTATGGTATTTTCATAAGTACGAAATCGTTTAATTAAAGTCTGATATGAAAGTCCATTAGGTTTTATTTATAATATATTTATTTGATTTAAATAGCTGTATAAGTGGTATTAAATAATATTATTATTTAATTAATGTGAGAAAAATCATAAGTTTAGAGAAATTCGTAGGTTTAGAAACTGTTTTACTAAAATGACCATATCTGGAGTTTTATAACTCCGATTGAGGTGATTCCAATGGCGTTGGAAAGATAATTCAAAGATCTATAAATTTTGTAGAAATAGCTATATCAGAATTCGTAATTTTTCTAGTTCAAAACTAAGCTCTAAAGTTACGAGATTGAGAGCTTACAATTTAAATTTAAAAGTTAGATATTTGTTTATTTAATAATTTATAATATTATTATTGTTATTATGTTAATATTATTATTATTCATAAAACTAATTGAGTCAGATAGTATAGGTTTCAACCCTAAAATTATATCGTTCTATTCTTCCCACCTGAGCAAGACTAACCCTAAAATTTTGAAGTCATCTTTCCATTACATCCTTAGCCAAATCTGTACCACTCTTCACTCTCTTCTTTGATCACCATCATCTTATGTCTATCGATCCAAGCAGCTTGATGTATTTGAGGTAAGAAACTCTACATTTACTTATTTATTAATCACAATAGGAGAATATTCGTAGGTCTCCTTTTCTTATTTTTCAGAATGAAACATGTCTCTGTAAAACTGCCATATCTCTTTAAATACTCACCCGATTCTCACAATCTTGGTGTCTATAGAAAGTTTATTGAATTTCCCAAAATTTTTATGAAGAAAGGTTTTGCTGAATCGAAATTTATCTATGTCAAAAATAACAATTTCTACGCTGTTTATTGTAAATCGTTTTTCATATTTTCTATATAAGTTGTCTCAGTAAAATCCGAATATCTCTCTGAATAATGATCCGATTCTAGTGATCTTGGTACTGTTAAAAAGATAATTCAATTTTCTAATCGTTTTAGGAAGAAACCATTCCCCAATTATTGATTATTCTAAGTCAAAATTATTGTTTTATTGCTGTAGTTCGAAATCCATTTGTTTCAGGATTTCTAGAAAACTGTTTCGGTATAATGTCTATATCTCTTACGTTATAACTCCGATTTTAAAGATTTTAGTGTCATTAGAAAGGGAATTCAATTTTATAAAACTTTTATGAAGAGAGTATTCTCTGATTTGGAATATTTCAGTATCAAAACTTTGGATTTCCGATGTCTACTGTGATTCGTTACTCCATATTCCTTCTCAGAAATAGTTTCAGTAAAACTATCATAACTCCCTCAGTTTTAATCTATTTTTAATGATCCATATATCATTGGAAAGATAATTTAATTTCCTATAAATTTTATGAAGGAAACTTTCACTGAATTGGTGCAGTTATTGGTCAAAAATAGTGTTCTTTCTGTTGTACTGTAAGAGTGCGAATTTTAATGTTAAGGCCTTGACCCATGTGTTGTTATAGGTAGTAGTGACGAGATAACAAGTCTTAAGCAGCGGGATTTGAGGTAAGGAAATTAGATAATTTTGTATGTGTTTATCTGCATAAATTTGGATTCTTTGTGTACTGAAATATGAGTTATGATCTGTTATTATAAGTCTGTATAGGTACTGAGAATGTGTGGTATGGACACAATATTCGTAAATTGATATATAAATTATGGTTGTTATGACTTGTATAATGTTGTATGTTGTATGATGTGTATTGTATGTTGTATGGTGTATGGTGTGTGGTGTATGGTGTATGTTGTATGTTATATGTTGTATGCTAACGTCTCAGGTAAAGTGAGGGACCATGGTGGGGTATGATACGGGATAAGGCCGTTGAATGTAGAGATACCCTACCCTACATTTTACTGAGTCATGTATGAGATTGTTATGGTGGGTATGATACAGTGATGTTACTGTTGAATATAGAGATACCCTATCCTATAACAATAGTAGGGCTGCATAGGCCCAGGTTATTATATGGGTAGATTAGGCCCAAGATATTGTAGGGCCAAGCTAGGCCCGGGTTATGTAAGTAATGGTTATGATATGCCAATATTATGATAATGGCATTATTATTTATATTATTGATACGATTATGTTATGATTGTGATACTGCGGTTATGATCTCTGTATATATGTATGGTGTGAACAATTTTTATGGATCTATATGATAAAGGTTTCTATGTATACAGTTATTTAGTTATGGTTATAAAATAAAGTGTATGATATTGCTAAAACTTAATAAATACAGTAATGGTATGTGTGATATTATATGGTATTTTATGATAAGCATTTCCTTACTGAGCTTTTAGCTCACCCCCTTACTTTCCCCTACAGGTATTAGACAGGGAAGTATGTATAGTGAGCAGGGTCAGTTCTGGTACGTATACTGTGAGTGGCTACGGACGGGCAAACGATCTAGAACGCCGGTGGTGCCTATTTTATTTTAAGCAGTTGAAAAATCTAAACACAATGAAAATGTATTATTTCAAATTATTTACTTATCGTATTTTGTTTTACAAATGAAGGATCCTTCTCTATTGCATTTGATTTCTAAAATCCATTGTTTTATTTAAAGGATTTTTTTTTATCTTTTCAAATTATGCATTTAAAATGGTATTTTTGTAAAGTAAGGCAAAATATCAGTCTATGGTCTTTGGTATAGTTGTGACACGAATACCTCTTTGGTAGGATATAGTGACTCTGATTGGGCAGGGTGTATAGATGATAGGAAAAGCACTTCAGGGGGTTGCTTTTACATTGGAAATAACCTAGTCTCGTGGTATAGCAAAAAACAGCAGTCCATCTCCCTTTCCACTTTGCGAAGCGAGAATATATTGCCAAGTACCGGCAATGACACTCAATTAATATGGCTGAATAAAATGCTTACTGAGTATGGATATCCTCAACACACACTGACCATATTTTGTGACAGTACAAGCGCCGTAAACATCTCTAAGAGCCCTGTGCAGCACTCTCGGACTAAACACATTGACATCAGGTACCACTTTATCCGAGAACTAGTTGAGTCAAATATGCTGTCAATATCTCATGTGCCCACAACGAATCAATTAGCAGATCTGTTCACTAAAGCTTTAGATACTCAAACTTTTACTGATTTAAGAACATGTATTGGTCTCTGTACTATCTAAACTGTTCTTAGTGTCATCTGATCAATCAATTTTGCCTATGAGTATGCTTGTATGTCACAGTTCTTCAGCAATGGGTTATTCTGTCTTTCCCCATCTACTATATGCTACTTTTATTGATACTACGCTTGAATCTTCCCCAGTCAAAAAAGCTACCTCTTCCAGATGCAATGGGAAGAGCTCTCTTACACATTTTCTAATAAGTAGTATGCTCCTTCTCTATTAGTTCTTGGTACTCAAAGAGGACGGCTACATCTCTGGAAGAGAGTGAAAGCCATGTCTGGGTACTCAAGCAAAAGCCAGAGTGATATATATAAAAAAAAGGCTTCATATAAAAAAAAAAAAAACACACAAAAATTGTTTTTTTTCTATTATCAGTTGTTGCTTTGTTGAGAGAGTAGTCCAGCTGATATTCACTCTTCTTGGACCACATGAGATCACTGTTCACACACATATGGAGATTCAAGGTTTTGTGCTCTCATGAGTATCATTGTGGCTGGGGAAGGGGTAATGATCTGTTGCTCAAGGTGTGCATTACGTGTGTACTCAGAAACTGTATTCATTGATCAGTTGATACCATTTTTTTTCTTAAAATTTGAGTATCTCTAAGTTTTTTTTTATTATTCTCTGTTTTGTCTAAGTTGGGCTCAATGCAAATATTGTTGGTATATTTGTCACATTTCTGGTTTCTTTACTACACTCATTACTTGATGACGTTGGTTTATTTCGTTTAGTGTGCTGTATTATGTGGTAGCATATATTCATTTTTGGCGCGTACGTCTTCTTTGGCGAAAATCAAATTTTAAAACAAAAATCATCATCATTTTTTTTTCCTGTCAGTTGTGTCAGGGTGCCTATACTTAAGGCCTACGAAAAGTGATCAGTCTCACTTCTTCACTTTCTTCTCAGAAACCCTAAGCTCTGCATCATTCAATTTTTTTTTTCCTCTCTCTCATGGAAAATATCACACCCATTGCAGTACCCCCTGTTGCTGTGGTTGTTCCATCCATGGCATCGACTGGTGATCCTACAGTGGCTCCTACTGATGAGTCTGCACTGCCTAATCCCTGTCGTGACATTGTCCTCTACAAGTTGGAGGTTGGTGGTTCTGCACATCCCCCAAGTCTTGAGTCGACTCCGTCTCCACCCTCACCTCCGGTAAGTCAGAAACCTCGTACGTTTCTAGGTAAGGCTCCTCCTATCTCTAAAAAGGTTCGACCTTCACTGTCATCTCCTTCCCCACCTGTGTCGAAACGAGTCACTCGTTCTTCGTCGTGTCGTCAATCTCCCTCGAAACCTGTAGGCCCTCCTCGTCCTCCATCTAAGTGTTGGAATTTATTTTACCAGGATCTTAGATCTACTCACAAGTATGTTTATTAACACCCTAAATATGAACTTTCTAAAACGATGAAATAAACACATATAAAGTTTAGGAAACCTTACATTGGGTGCAGCGGAATTAAATGACTCCTTCCGTTCAGATATCTAGCCCTTGATTCCTTTCTGTAGCAGAGCATTATCAATATCTGAACCTGGATCTCTTTCTCTGAATCTTTGATGCTGAAACCTCCTTTTTGCTAAAAGTCTTTCTTCACGATCTTCCTCACTAGGATTGAGGTATCACTTGCTGTGTGTGGGCACTACTCATACACTATGAATTTCGAAATTCAATGAGGAAGAGAGAGAGAGTGGGTTTGGCCAAACATAGGGAGAGAGAAGGCTCAGTTTTTTCTGAATGAAAAAGTAGAAAATTTAAGTGTAATTTTCCTGAAGCCTTCACTATCTATTTATAGCATTCCACTAGGGTTAGGTTTGAATTATTTGGCATTAAAATAATGAAAATATCAGTTTAAATTTCCTACAAAAGTGGCTGGCCCTATACTAGTGGATTTGGGCCTCACTTTTTGCAATTTTGCAGTTTTACCTTTTCTGCATCTGATTTTCTCAAAAACGCCAATTTTCTAATTCAACCATTTAAATGCCAATTCTAACTATTTAATAACTATAAATAATTATTAAATAATATTGTCATTTATCATATTTATTAATTGAACCATACAGAGTATCATAATTAACAAATATGCCCCTATAAACTCTTTCTTTACAATTTCACCCTTACTTAGTGAAAAAATTCACAAATAGACATAGTCTAAATTGAGAATTATAATTGATTAATCAAAACCAATTATATGAGTCTTACAAGCAATATTATCTCAACTAGTGCGGGGACCATGGGTCTATATAACCGAGCTTCTAATAAGTAGATCAAGAATTTAGCAGTAAAATTCACTAACTTATTAATTCTTCGTTGAATCAACGCATAGAATTTAGAATTGCACTCTCACTTATATAGAATGCTCTATATGTTCCACCATATAGACACATCATTAGTTATCCATTGTTATAATCCTATTTGATCACTGAGCCTCTATATGAATGATCTACATTGTAAAGGGATTAAATTACCGTTACACCCTACAATGTATTTATTCCTTAAAACACTTGACCCCGTATAAATGATATTTCAGCTTATGTGAAATGAGTACTCCACCATTTATGTTCGTTTGGTCAAGCTCGAAGGAGATCATCCTTTGCTTACTATTCGCCAGATAGAAGCTATAGATTCCATGTTTATGATAGCGCTTCCACTCAATTGCACCACCGTGTTCCCAAATTGTACGTATCACCTTGACCTAAAAGTAGGCTTAACTAACAAATCAAAGAACACGAATAGCCTCTCGAGATTGAGCCTAATCACATCAGGATTAAGATCATTTGATCTAGGATCAACTAGGCGATATTGACTTGAATAGATATTACGGTAAGTTTAATAAATCTAAGCCAAAGTTCAATATCGGTCCCTTCCGATGCATACTCCATGCATCCAACCTAAGCTTTACTTTAACTAATGCTCTGGAAAGAACATACCACTTATCCAAATGCAAGTAAACTCTGTTGTAGATTATCATATCAGTAAAACCCTATGTTTGATAAATCTAGGAAACTTTATTCACATAGTCATGTTTACTTTCCAATGTGTTGACGGCACAATAAACAGGATCAAGTATGTGAAAAGGGTTTCATATGAATTTATACATTATGTACATATAATCATGAAATAAATCATGTGAACCATGCAACATTAAATGTTATTTCTGATCTATATTAATAAGTAAATCTGATTATATTGAAATGAGTTTTATTTAGGGCATAAAACGTAACAAACTCCCACTTGCACTAATATAAAACAAAAAGTACGTTTCAAATAATCTCAACACCTTGATATACAAATCAAGTGTAGTAGTAGTAGTAAACTCCTCGTAATAGGATCTGAAAGGTTGAATTAAACACAACCTTTTCTCCACCATTACTCTTCCTTTAATCACAAAATCATTGATAATGTGAAATTCCTCTCTATATGTCTACTCTCTTGGGATACTGGATTCTATATCTTTGGCAACTACTTTTGGTTAATCACTAAATTAACACTAGTAGTTTAAGGCAATTTGGAATGATGCCAAAAATGTATAGAACTTTCGTTAGACTGAATAAGTACCTTTCCTGTAACTTTAACATTCAGTCCTCTCTGGTAGACCTAGAGACTTCAGATAGTTTTTTACACTTCTCCAAAATCACTATTCCACCCCCAGAGTAACCACCATCTTATCAGAAAGATTTACTAGCACAAAGGCAAATTTCAAAATCTGATATGGTGTAGTCTAAGAGTTTTAAACACACCCTTATAGACTAACATATAGTTCCTCTTCTTAATCTTAAGATTTACTTGATTGTCTTCCAATGTTCTTCTCCTGGATTAATCTGATACCTACTCATTACTCCCACTCAACAGCAGGTGTCTGATCTAAGGCATACAAAAGCATATCTAAGACCTCTCACTGTTGATATAAGAAATTCTTTCATGGCTTTATCTTTTCTGGAATAGTTGAGACTTTTCCTTAGATAAATAAAATCTATGTCTAAGAAGTTGTGAAGCTTCTATAGATTGCCATTAGAAAGAAAATGCTTCAGCATCTTACTAAAGTAAGTTGCTTGCATTAGAGTAAGTAATTACCAGGTAGACCACAAGCCATAGGTTTAGATAAACTGAAACCAATAATACTAGGAACAGGAAGTTTGTTAAGTCCATAGAATAGACTTATTAACTAAAATTTCCTTTTATGTCCTTGTAATAGAAAACTTTAGGTTATTCCATCTGAATGGATTAAACCATAGTTCTATTGGCTTTTCTTCTTAGTTTCTTATCTTGACAATCCATTACTTGTTTAAACTCACAATTGATTTTAATCACTAGTGTCTCCCAAGTCATAAGAAGGTGAGTTCAAAGAAACTCTCCCACTACGACAAGGTACCGTGAATTATGTCTAAGAAAATAAATGGTATTAACCTCTTTGGTTGTGACAAGACAACAGAGGCAGTGAGATCATCACATGTCAAATAAGATGATAGAACACTTTTGGAATCAAGAAATAAATATCTCCTTTATTTGCTACTTGATTTTCAGACTTGGTCATTTTCTTAGAAAAGTGGTATTTGTTTGAACAAACACTTTTTTATCTATTGACAATGGGATGGTCCACCCCTAATCACTTAGAATAGCTAACAAACCAAGGTTAACAGTTCTAGCTTTTCTTAAGATTTTGATTAGGTCATCCATGAATCTAGTAATGATTTACATTAAGTATACAACCATTACATCATTCTGAAATTGTATTACCATAGAAGAAATTAGGCAACGACTAGTAACTAATCATCAATATGCAACTTGAAATTTCAGGGGAGGTAAGTTTGGATATAATTCAAAAATCAATTTAATGATCTTTGAACTGCATATCTACTAACTATTTATCCACCCTTATCAGTTCGCATGATCTTTAACCACTTACCTTAATGGTTTTAACCATTGCTATAAATTAATGAAATTTTTCAAACATTTCAAATTTCTTTGCTAAAAGGTATAATCTAGAGTTATCGTTTAAAGAATACAACGAAAAACTCATATCCACCCCTGAATGTACATCCATCTGCGAATGAGATGAACTACTTTCAGTGGATATAGGCATATTAACTCTTTGCAGAGATTGATCTTGTCAAATCCACTATGAACAAGATACAAATGCCATAGATTAAAAAAAATGTGGTAGTGTCTATTGATGACATAGGTTTAGTTACATCAAAGAGTTCTTAGAATACTGCAAGTAGATCCTGGTCACAGAATACCTAACTCATATTCCATACAGTTTGAATCCATTAATAGAAGATGGATATTAAACACGTGAAAGTGTAACTGTATTGTATCCTGGAATTAGAAATATAAGAAAATTTCTGTTTGGAATCTAAAATTAAAGTCAAAGACTTAAATTTATACCAAATATTATGAGTAATTCTATCTTGGACCACCACTACTAATTTAACTCTAAGTCAGATTTGCCCATACAAGTAGGAGATTTCTAAGATTGAGGATTTATATCAATTGGGAATAGAATTTCGGGATTATAATCATATGCGTCATTTAATTTCTTAAGAGAAAATATAATGACATGAAATGATTTATAGACCATTCATCCAATGATATATTATTGAGCTTTTCGAAGTGAATAAGCTAAGATGAATTAGGATAATTTCGTTTATAAATAAGAATCCAACAATGCTTCGATTAGCGAAAGACAAAGTAATCTTATTTATGTAATCTTCTTGTTTCATATTGTAAAAATACTAGTCTAAGGTGTCATCAATTGATGAACAGCTAGATGTTGCATATACAATATTTATCTTTCGAGATCTTACACTATTATGTATGTCTAATGGTGAAAATCCATTAGGGATTTATCTCATTAGAAAAACAAACATGTTAGACCAACAATGAAGATTCGAAATTAAACTACAACTTAATAACAGAAAATAACACGGTTCAATATAAATTCATACACAATTCAGAAATTATAAACATATAGCAAGTAGGAATGACTAGTGAAAATACTAAACATACAATCTTAAATAATTTCCAAGGTTTTCAAAAAACTGATACAGTGTCCCGGTAGGCGAGAGTCAAAGTATCATTTATTGAATAGAGTTGTCAGCTCATCTAAATTAGAAACCATTCTACCAACCTTTTATTCGATCAAAATAAGAATCCAACGTTGTCCCGGTAGGCGAGAGTCAAGGTTATTCTCATTTTATGAGCTTCCACCATTTTTTTCATGTTTTATGAGTTTATCTCTAAGTAGTCACCGTAGGGGAGAGTCTAAATAGAGACGAAAACTCACAAAACACTTATCAAATGAAATCTTACGGTGTTAAATGCGTTCAACGAATAACCATCCATAGGGGGACGAAGTCTAGCGTCTCGAGGTTATATTGAAAACATTTAACTTTTGTAAGACCAACAATGGAGATCGAATATCTTAATAATAATCAAGCTCATTATTTAAAGTGAGTTGTATTTTCTTTGATTCTCTTTATTGAATTTATTTATTTTAAATATATATTTATTTAAAATTTCCAATTTAGAATGAAAAATTCTAAATATAAATTTTAATTTAATATTTATAAATTTTACTTAGATGGATATGAAAATAACATGAATTATTTCCATCTTAGTAATAATTTCCAATAAATATTTAGAAAAATATTCAATTTAAGTTGTTACAAAATTAATTTAAATTAATTAACAACTCAAATTTAATTTTCTATAAATATATATTGCATTTCGAAAAATTAAAGTATTCTAGGACACAATTTTCGAAAATGCATGTTAAAATTAAAAATTAATCCTGGAAAAAATTATTCTAATTTAATGTTGGCCCAAAATTAATTAATAAAATTAATTTACAACAAAAAATATAATTTTTCTATTTAATTAAATATATAAGAAAAATTTCAAATATTTAAGTATGATGATGAAAATCAACTTAAATATTAATTTTCTATTTAATTAAATACATTAGAAAAATACTTCAAGTAAAAATATCATCTATCTAGATTTTCCTTTGACTAATTAATTCAATTTCTAATAATATACTTTAATTCAATTTATTTTAAATTAATCATTAAATGAAAAAATCGTTGATTTAAGTTGGTCCAAGAATTAATTAAAATAAATAATTAATTTACAACTTAATCTATTTTTCAAATATAATTCGAAATTCCAGCATTTAAGAAATGCAATTTCGAAAATTGATTAATAAAGTAAAGAAAAATATTTTTTACTTCATTTATTTTAATTAATCATTAAATGAAAAAATCATTGATTTAAGTTGATCCAAGAATTAATTAAAATAAATAATTAATTTACAACTTAATCTATTTTTCAAGATAAATTCAAAATCATCTTGCATTATGAAATGCAATTTCGAAAATTGATTAATAAAATAAAGAAAAAAATATATATTTTGAAAATTATTTAAATTTAGTTGAAAAAATAAATTTCAACTAAAAATAATTTTCTCTTTAATTAAGTGTCATGAAAAAGAAATATTTAAGTATCATGATGAAAATCAACTTAGATATTTTATTTTCAAATTAATTAAATGTATTAAATTCAAGAAATAAATAATTAAGTGTAGAGAAGGCTTAATTATTAATCTCTAGTTTAATACTAGGAAAAATATACTTAAAATAAATTGTACGAAAATTAATTATTTAAATAATTAATTTCACAATATATAATATTTTCCTATTTAATATTAGAAATAATAAGTAGTCTAGAAATAACTATCTAGAAAATATCTTATTTGACTAAGTATCTTTTCCACAAAATTTGAAAAAATAATATCTAATTTAAGTTGTATTAGAAAAAAAATCTAGAACTTAAATATTTTTCAAATTTAAATTTAATTAAATATCAGATATTAAGTTGTAACCACTTAATTTAAAAATATTCCATTTTAAGTTGATATTCGAAAAGATATTAACTTAAAAAATATCTAAAGAATCTTAATAACCAATGCCTATTCCTCAACTTAATTTTGAAATTTTAAATCCAAAAGATATTCAGATTTAAGTTGGTTAGTTAAAGATAACTAAATATCAACTTAAATAAGAATATTTAATGAAAAATTTAAATTAAGCTTCAGAAAGAATCTAGATGGTTATAATTCTATATTTAATTAAATACAAGAAAATACATATAGTTTAGCTTAGAATAAAAAATTCTTTAAACTATAATTTTCTTAAATTAATTTCAAAATAAATGAAATTAATTATGTTGCTAATCAATTTTATTAGGTTAAACTAGTTTAATTAACCTAGTACAGTTATTCAAATCAGGCAAATGGGCCTTCACAATTGGGGTGGTTCATGTGAGGGGGTGCTGGGTTCAGTATGTCGTACCCACTACTATGACTCCCAACTCTCACACAAGGCCCAAAAGAGAGGAATTTAACCTTAATAAGAACAACTGTTATTAATTGAATAGGCCCAAAAACTAAATGGGCCTAAATAAATTCTATCAAGAACTATGATAATTTATTTTAGCAACAGCAACCTATATGCATCTATAATAAAATTAAACACATAGGCTCACACAGGCACACTTTGGATGGGTCCTATCATGTTGCTAGGTCATACACAGATGAAAGAAGATTGTAAATATACCTATTATAAATTATTAACTTGACCAAGGGAGCCATCAGATCATTAGATCTGGCAAAAAGTAACCATGGCTATTTGCAATCAAGTAATAATAGGTTTTGAAAACTTACAAACAAGCTAAAACACATACTCCTGCAACAAGGTTAGCTGGATAGTTGGATGTAGGATTGATTTAATTTTAAATTAAATAATTAATTTTGAAATAATTAATTAAATAAATAAAATATTTATTTTCGAAAAATTAAAATAAAATAAAAAAAATTCAAAATTTTTTTTTAAAAAAAAAATAAATTTAAAATTAAACCTACAATTTTGAAAAATTAGGTTTCAACCAACCTAAATATCATTTCAAAATTTGCTAACTACTTTTAAAATTTAAATGTTATTTTATAAATAAAAATTAAATAAAAAATTAGAAAAGATAAATGAATATCTTTTTCAGATTTTAAATGAAATTTAAATAAATAAAATAACAAAATTTAAAAGTTAGCAAAATATCTTATATCTATTTAAAATTACATGATTATAGTTATCTTATTTTAAATTTAAATAAGGTCAAATTATTTAAAAAAAAAAAAATTAATTTAAAAAATTTAAAATCTGACCTTAAATTTAAAAATAAGATAAGATATAATCAAATTTAAAAATAAGATAGATAATTAAGCAAAAAAGATAGATACTAACTATTTTCAAATTCAAATTACACTAATATCTTGAATTAAATTTAAAAAATATTAAATTAATTCAAAATGATAATTAGAATTGAATTAGGAATACTAATAGTATAAATATAGAACTACACAAAAAATCGGAAGTTAATTCCATGAAAAAGCATGAAAAAACGAAGAAAAACGAAAAAATTGTGAGCTGTACGGACAGTTTTCGCGATCGCAGGAAAATTTCATACTATCCAATAAAAATAATTCCAGAAACAGAATCGCAATTATTTTTCACGAAAATTTACAAGCATCAATCAATCATCAAATAACACTCAATACAACATGATACCATCCAAAAACAAACAAACAATCGTTTTGAAGTCCAAATTTCTTGCAAGTAAATCAATTACCATGGCTCTGAGGCCAGTTGTTGGAATTTATTTTACCAGGATCTTAGATCTACTCACAAGTATGTTTATTAACAACCTAAATATGAACTTTCTAAAACGATGAAATAAACACATATAAAGTTTAGGAAACCTTACATTGGGTGCAGCAGAATTAAATGACTCCTTCCGTTCAGATATCTAGCCCTTGATTCCTTTCTGTAGCAGAGCGTTATCAATATCTGAACCTGGATCTCTTTCTCTGAATCTTTGATGCTGAAACATCCTTTTTGCTAAAAGTCTTTCTTCACGATCTTCCTCACTATGATTGAGGTATCACTTGCTGTATGTGGGCACTACTCATACACTAAGAATTTCGAAATTCAATGAGGAAGAGAGAGAGAGTGGGTTTGGCCAAAGATAGGGAGAGAGAAGGCTCAGTTTTTTCTGAATGAAAAAGTAGAAATTTAAGTGTAATTTTCCTGAAGCCTTCACTATCTATTTATAGCATTCCACTAGGGTTAGGTTTGAATTATTTGGCATTAAAATAATGAAAATATCAGTTTAAATTTCCTACAAAAGTGGCTGGCCCTATACTAGTGGATTTGGGCCTCACTTTTTGCAATTTTGCAGTTTTACCTTTTCTGCATCTGATTTTCTCAAAAACGCCAATTTTCTAATTCAACCATTTAAATGCCAATTCTAACTATTTAATAACTATAAATAATTATTAAATAATATTGTCATTTATCATATTTATGAATTGAACCATACAAAGTATCATAATTAACAAATATGCCCCTATAAACTCTTTCTTTACAATTTCACCCTTAGTGAAAAAATTCACAAATAGACACAGTCTAAATTGAGAATTATAATTGATTAATCAAAACAAATTATATGAGTCTTACAAGCAATATTATCTCAACTAGTGCGGGGACCATGGGTCTATATAACCAAGCTTCTAATAAGTAGATCAAGAATTTAGCACTAAAATTCACTAACTTATTAATTCTTCGTTGAATCCACGCATAGAACTTAGAATTTCACTCTCAGTTATATAGAATGCTCTATATGTTCCACCATATAGACACATCATTAGTTATCCATTGTTATAATCCTCTATATGAATGATCTACACTGTAAAGGGATTAAATTACCGTTACACCCTACAATGTATTTCTTCTTTAAAACACTTGACCCCGTATAAATGATATTTCAGCTTATGTGAAATGAGTACTCCACCATTTATGTTCGTTTGGTCAAGCTCGAAGGAGATCATCCTTTGCTTACTATTCGCCAGATAGAAGCTATAGATTCCATGTTTATGATAGCGCTCCCACTCAATTGCACTACTGTGTTCCCAAAATGTACGTATCACCCGGACCTAAAAGTAGGCTTAACTAACAAATCAAAGAACACGAATAGCCTCGCAAGATTGAGCCTAATCATATCAGGATTAAGATCATTTGATCTAGGATATACTAGGCGATATTGACTTGAATAGATATTACAGTAAGTTTAATAAATCTAAGTCAAAGTTCAATATCGGTCCCTTCCGATGCATACTCCATGCATCCAACCTGAGCTTTACTTTAACTAATGCTCTGGAAAGAACATAGCACTTCTCTAAATGCAAGTAAACTCTGTTGTAGATTATCATATCAGTAAAACCCTTTGTCTGATAAATCTAGGAAACTTTATTCACATAGTCATGTTTACTTTCCAATGTGTTGACGGCACAATAAACGGGATCAAGTATGTGAAAAGGGTTTCATATGAATTTATACATTATGTACATATAATCATGAAATAAATCATGTGAACCATGCAACAATAAATGTTATTTCTGATCTATATTAATAAGTAAATCTGATTATATTGAAATGAGTTTTATTTAGGGCATAAACCCAACACTAAGGTCTCTATTCCTACCCCAACCAGTGAACGTGTTCAAACCAAACGAAAAATCCTCAACTGACACCACGTATCAACCACCTGAAAAGAAATCCAAGAAAAAACCCACTCCAGTTGGCTCTACAGAGTCATCTCCCAAACGGTCGTCTAGAGGTTCTAAAAAGTCCAAACTTCCCAAAGCACCTATATCAACTGTCGACCCAGCAACTGTACAATGTTTTGTTGATGCCTTTAAAGCCTCTGTCTATCAACGGTGGTTTGGCAGTCGTGAGCTTTGGTTCGAACAAGTGGTCATATTAGATGATTTTCCTTAAATGCATGAGGTTTTAAAACTTAGGAAATGGGTAAACACGGTCACAAACTTGTCTGCTCCTCACCCCATCTTAGTTCGAGAATTCTATGCCAATCTCGATAGAACTGTTATTGTTGAGGGTCATCCAGGGTGTGTGAGTGCCTTTGTTAGGGGTCATAGAGTTCCTTTTGGTCCATCCACTATTGCATCTTTATTGAAAGTTGAGTCCATCAGGAAACCAACATATGGGAAACACTTCAATCCAAATCAATCTTTGATGAGTAGAGTGCTAACTGGCAGGGATGACTATATTTGGGACAAACAGGAAATCCTGGTCACTCATCTGACTCCATTCTATAGGGTTGTTCATAGGATAGCCTTGTACAATTGGTTTCCTAATTCTCATTTTTCTGCTATTACACTTGAGATTGGCAAGTTCTTGTATGCTGTAGGCACTAATGTGTCCATTGATCTACCCTCGCTCATTTTTGAACGGATACTTGAAGCTTCACAAACTACTGGCACTCGTAACAAGCTCCCATTTCCAAATTTAGTTCAACGAGTTCTTATGTATGCTCACCCTCCTCTCACAACATATGATTATCAAGTTCAGAATCTGGTTCTCAATAAGAGCTTTCTCTCGGTGGTCAATAGGAAGCCTTCTTCAACCACTCCCTCTGGAACCAAAGTGAGTAAAGGCAAGTCTCCTATGTTCAAAGGGCTTTCGGATCTAGCTGACAGGTACAAATGTTTTCTGAGTTTCAATCTTTTGCCAAACGCTATAAGAAGGATCAAAAGCGTCAGCTTGCCTTTGAGGCCTCCATGTATCAAATGGTTCGCTCTATCAAGTCCACTCTTTTGCACCATTTTCCTGGCGATTCTCTGCCTGACATCTCTCTGCATGAGTTTCATCGTGATTCGTTTGGTGCATCATCAGACACGTCTGGGAGTAATGCACATATGCAGGGGGAGCCTTCAACCTTTGATCCTGTCACCAGTTCAGCACAACCTCATCTAGATCCTCCAGCTGACTCTGCAACACCCATGGTGTCGACTGGACCACCTTCCCAGGGGGATTCTGGCACAGCACAGGAACCCACAGATTATATTCAATGAAGGGGGAGATATTTGTAATTCGTTACGTTTTTGTAGTGGCTTTGTTTATATTCCTAAAGACATTTATATCTGGATTATTAATTTTTTTTGTGGTCTTTAGTTTTGTTTGTTAGTCATTGAACATAACATGTCAAGGGGGAGAATGTTAGTGTCATTATTTTGTGACAGTGTTTGTTCTGTTCCATGTCTAGTCGTATCTGGGTTTTTAGTCTGTTATATCTGCACTAGCGTTCTGTTACGTGAGTTTTAGTTAAGTATTAGTTAGTGCCAAGTGGACTTATTTTGTGGATATATAAATAGTCGGTTTCTATTAGTAAAGTTTTCATCAATTAAATCTTTCAGACAGTTATTTCGGTTGTGTGTGGAGAGAGAGTCGTATCTTGTTTCTTGTTGTTGTGATTACAGGTCAGATCTTGGAGCTTGAGGATGTTCATCAATGGCGGAATGATCTGAATCTGGAATTGCTGAGTTCAAACTGAAGGGAGTTCAGTGTCATCTTCATCATCAGATCTGAAGGGATTTCAGATTGAAGACATGTTGAAGAAGAGCTCAGTTGCTGCACAAGGGATTGTGCATTAACAATCAGTGTTCTTGATTGTTGTTGGTAATTCATTACTAATTGCTGTTAAGGTTGTATTTGATTCCTTTAGAGAGAATTGGAAATTGTAATATGAACCTTTGAGAATTAGTGGATGAACTTACCCTGGTTCGGGGAACCCAAGCACTAGTCGGTTGAGATGTGTTCTCAGTGCAGATGAAGCTTGTAAATTGTTGTGTGATTTACTGCTTGACTATTAATTCATGTTCATAATTCATATCTTGAAATCAATCAATCTAAAGATAGTCAACTTGGTAATTTGGATCATTAAAATCTACAAGT
The DNA here is from genome assembly GCF_029168945.1 of Cannabis sativa. Lineage (NCBI taxonomy): Eukaryota > Viridiplantae > Streptophyta > Magnoliopsida > Rosales > Cannabaceae > Cannabis > Cannabis sativa. The sequence goes on along the minus strand of NW_026870043.1, from coordinate 4,796,213 downwards.
TGCACTTTCAGCTGTCAAGATTAGATTTTCGCACAATGACCCGCTGGTCGTGGAAGTCCAGATAGCAAATAAAATGGTGGTAGAACTATGATCGATAATGGAGCTTCTTCAAACATTTTGTTCAAGACTACTTACGAGAAGATGGGGCTCCAACTCAAGGATCTAACTCCATGCCTCCAGCCTGTCTATGGTTTCTCCAGTCAAGGAGTTGCACCTCTAGGATAAATCGGCCTACCCCTCACTGTTGGACAAGCTCCAACGGGCATAACTATCATGGCATAGTTCCCAATATTGGATGTTCCTTCAACCTTTAACGTAATGCTTGGCCGACCAGCCCTGTATGACTTAGAAGCTGTCATATCAATATTTCACTCGTGCCTGAAGTTCCCAACAAAGAATGGGGTAGGGTGTCTTAGAGGGAACCAGAAATCTGCTCGGGAATGTTACAACCTTGTAGTGGCTAAGGCTAAGAAGGAAATATCCTCCAGCCAGAGCCTAGATAAGGGAAAAAACATTCTCAAGTAGGAAACTTCCCAAGGCGAGGATGAAGATGTGGATCCTCGACTTGGGGACCCAAGCAGCAATGTTGGACCTGTGGAATAATTAGAAGAGATCGAGATCAATCCAGCTATCCCGGCCAGAAAGCTAAAAATGGGAAAGGGTTTGTTGCTCGAAGTAAAATTAGAGTTGATAAAATTTCTGAGAGCAAACCTAGATGTTTTTGCCTGGTCACATGTAGATATGTTCGGAATCGAACCTTCTATTATTTCACACATTCTGAATTTTGATCCTAAGATCCGGCCAGTTCAGCAAAAACGAAGACTACTGGATAAAGAACGAGCAGTAGCCCTGAATGATGAAGTTGAAAAGCTGCGCAACAACAACTTCATAATTGAAGCTTTTTACCCAGCTTGGGTCGCGAATCCTGTACTCGTGCCCAAGCTAAACAAGAAATGGGGAGTCTCTATTGACTTCACAGACCTCAACAAAGCATGCCCTAAAGACTGTTTTCCACTTCCAAGGATTGATCAGCTCGTAGAAGCAACAGCAAGCCACAAAATTTTAAGCTTTAGGGACGCTTATTCAGGCTACAAATAGATCAAAATGCATCCGCCAGACCAAGAACATACAAGTTTCTGAACAGATATGGGTCTTTATTGTTACAAAGTCATGCCGTTTGGTCTAAAAAATGCTGGAGCTACGTACCAAATATTGGTAAACAAGATGTTTAAAGACAAGATTGGGCGAAATATGGAAGTGTACGTGGATGACATGCTCGTCAAATCGAGAAAGGCTGGGGGGCACATAGACGACCTGGACGAATGTTTCAAAGTCCTCAGGAAATACAACATGAAACTAAATCCCTTAAAGTGCTCCTGGAATAGAAGCCAATCCAAAAAAAATTCAAGCCCTCCTGGATATGAACTCGCCAACAAAAACTAAAGAGGTGTAAAGCCTAACTGGTCAAATCCCCACACTCAGCAAATTCGTGTCAAAATCAACAGACAAATGTGTTCCATTCTTCAACATCCTGCGAGGAAACAAAAAGTTCGAGTGGACAGAAGAATGTGAAAGAGCTTTTCAAGATCTAAAGGCACAGCTCGCAAAACCTCCCGTACTTTCTAAACCTCTGGACGGTGAGGAGCTGGGGATATACCTAGCTGCCATGGAGCATGCCGTAAGTGTCGTGCTGATCAAAGAAGAGAATAGCGTACAACACCCAGTCTATTACATTAGTAAGAGACTCATCGAGGCTGAGGGCCGATATCCGTTGATAGAAAAGCTCGCCTACTGCCTTATTCTAGCAATAAGGAAGTTGAGGCCTTATTTTCAAACTCATCCTGTTCGGGTATACACCGACCAACCACTGCGAAAAATACTGCAAAAGCCAAATGCTTCTGGACGATTACTCAAGTAGGCGGTAGAATTGGGTCAGTACGAAATAACCTTCCAACCGCGAACAGCAATCAAGGGCCAAGCCTTGGCCGACTTTGTGGTAGAATGCACAGGAAAAAAAGAAGGCATACCAGAAAGCAATCCCGAGCCAGTACCACAGCCAAGTAATAATGAAGACAAATAAACCTGGAAACTACATGTGGATGGGTCGACAACAGATCAACTACCTAGTGCAGGAATCGCCCTTGTCACGCCTGGGGGCAACACATGCCCGCTGCGATCAAGTTTGGATTCAAGGCCTCTAACAACGAAGCCGAATACAAGGCTCTAATCGCTGGACTTAAGCTAGCCCAGGAAATGAAGGCCGTGTTGGGTTTTATGCCCTAAATAAAACTCTTTACAATCTGATTAGTTATCAATATAAGAAATTTGAAGTGATTGATGTTTGCATGAATTTTACATGCTAATGGGTTAATATGTTTATTACATTCATACACACAAAATCAGTTAAATCCAGATCATATGTTTATTCACAATTACAGTATCGTCAACACAGTGGAATGTGATTGTGATCATATGAATCAAAAGTTTTGGTCCCTGTTTCATCAGTGTTATTGGATTTACACTAATGTGATAATCAGCGATGATGTGTACTTACACTTGGAGTAAGTGTTATGTTCTTTCCAGGACATTAGTAAAGTATACTAGTTTCGAATGTATGGAGTATACATTGGACTGGACCGATATTGCAACTAAGTTAAGATATTACAAATTTACCGTTATACATATCTTTCCAAGTCAATATTAGTAGTTGATCTTAAGATTAAAAGAATCTAAATCCTGATATGCTTAGGCTCAACTCAGGAGTGCTATTCATGTTCTTAGATTTATTAGTTAAGCCTACCTTTGGGTCAGGGTGATACGTATATTTTGGGAACATGATAGTATGATTGAGTGGGAGTGCTGAACATAAATATGGAATCTATAGCTTCTACTGGTGTATAGAAGTTAAGTGATGATTCCCTTCGAGCTTAGCAAATAGAAGTAAATGGATGAGCTCTTGTTTAACTGACTAATTATTAGATCACTAAACACCATTTACAGGTAGCTAAGTGTTTTAAGGGGCAAAATACATTGAGGGGTGAGAACGGTAAAGAAATCCCATCTCGATGTAAATCATCTATATAGAGGATCTTTAAATCACAATAAGATTATAACAATGGTTAAATGAGATAGTATATTGGTATCGTGAAACATACAATATGCTCTATATAAGTCTGGGAGTGCAATTCTAAGTTCTAAGAGTGGATTCAACGAAGAATTAATAACTAGGAATTTACTTGGTAAATTTGGTTCACTTATTGGAAGCTCAGCATATAGATCCATGGTCCCCATTCTAGTTGAGAACATTCTGCTTGTAAGACTCATTAATTGATTCGTGATTGGTCAATTATAATTCTAAAGTTAGACTATGTCTAATTTTATGAATTTTCACTATTCAGGGGTGAAATTGTAAGGAAAAGAGTTTTCTAGGTTTATTTATTTATTAATGGACTTTATATGTCTAATTAATAATTAAATTAAATGACAATATTATTTAATAATCTATTTTAGTTATTAAATAATTAGTTTTGGCATTTAAAAGGTTAGAATTGGAAAATTGGCATTTTTGAGAAAATAGAGATAAAATTTGATAAAATTGTAAAATTAAGTGAGGCCTAATAACACCATATGGCCGGCCACTTAATATGTTTTTTCAAATTAATATTTTCATTATTTTAATGCCAAATAAATCCTAACCTAGACCTAGTAGTTGCCTATAAATAGAAAGTGATGGCTCAGTCACAACACATGCTTTTCATTAGCTTTCTGACAGAAATTTCTCTCTTCAGAAAACTGAGCCTTCCTCACTCTCTACCTTGGCCGAAATACCTCTCTCTCTTTTCCCTTCATCTTTTTCGTGACCCTAGTGAAAGAGTAAGTGCCCACACACAGCAAGCAGTAACTCAATCATAGATTGGAAGACTGTGAAGGATCAAAGCTTGAAGAAGAAGGACATTCGGGCTCAGATCTTGATTATACTCTGCTACAGAAAGGAATCAAGGGTTAGAGATCTGAGTGGAAGGAGACATTTATTCCACTGCATCAATGTAAGGTTTTCTTAACTTTATATGTGTTTATTTTATCGTTTTAGAAAGTTCATATTTAGGATGTTTAAACAACATACTTGTGAGTAGATCTAAGATCCTGGTAAAATAATTCCCAAAAGGCCGAACACATTGAAATCTGCAGTGATTCACAGCTTGTGGTTAATCATGTATCCTGTTAATAAGAGCCTCAGGGAGAAAAGATGATAGCATATCTGAGCAAAATACATGACCTGCTCGCACAATTCAAAAGCTATGGTCTCAGACAAATTCCAAGAGAAGAAAATACAACTGTAGATGCGTTAGCTTGATTGGCAAGCAGCAATGTAAGTGACAAGGCAAACTTGGTCCCTATCCAGTTCCTTGAAGAGCCTAGCATCACTGGCACGGAAGAAATCGAAATGATCGACACATCCCCAAACTTGATGACACCAATAGCAGCCTACCTCAACTCTGGTGAACTCCCAAACAACCAAAATGAAGCTCAAAAAATGAGAAGGAAGGCAGCACGGTACATCATAGTAGAAGGGGTCATGTACAGAAGAGGATTCTCGATGCCATTACTCAGATGTGTCACACAAGATGAAGCTGCACGACTCCTATCTGAAGTTCACGACGGATTTTGTGGAAATCACGCCGCCGGACACAGCCTATCCAAGAAAATTCTAAGGCAAGGCTACTTCTGGCCAACGATGATTGAAGATTCGAGAGCCTATGTTAAGAAGTGCGACAAATGCCAGAGATTTTCAAAGATACCAAGAGCTCTGACCAACGAGCTGGCACAGATGCAAAGTCCGTGGCCCTTTGCCATTTGGGGAATTGACCTAATCGGGCAGTTACCTAAAGGTAAAGGCGGAGTGCAGTACGCAGTGGTAGCAGTTGACTACTTTACTAAGTGGACTTAAGTCGAACCACTTGCAACCATTACATCAACTAAAGTTCAAGACTTTATAGTGAAGAACATCATATGCCGGTTCGGACTACCGTACAAAATAGTCTCAGACAATGGCAAACAGTTCGACAGCCAATCTTTCATTGATTTCTGGGATAACCATGGTATAATCAAAAGTTTCTCCGCAGTGGCACATCCTCAAGCAAACGGTCAAGTTGAAGCAGTCAACAAAACCTTGAATGGTACAGTAAAGAAGAAACTCGAAGATGCCAAAGGAAATTTGCCAGAAGAACTCCCCAAAGTTCTATGGTCATACCGTACAATGGAAAAAATATCAACCGGTCAGACACCATTTGCAATGGCGTACGGTTATGAAGCTATGCTGCCCGTGGAACTCGAGCCACCTTCCCATAGAAGATTGACGTATGATCAAGGTACCAATCACATACTCCTTGCAGAATCACTTGATGAAATCGAAGAAAAACGAGCAACTACAAACTTAAAGTTGATAGCCCATCAACAAAAAGTAGCTCGGTATTTCAGCAAACAAGTGAAAGCTCAGAAATTCTTCGTGGGAGATATGGTCCTGAGAAGGGTATTTCCTAAACACCAAAGATAGCACGTCAGGTGTGCTAGGACCTAACTGGGAAGGACCATATCAAGTGGTCGAAGTTCATGACTCCGGAGCATACAAATTAGGTAAGTATGAAGAAAAAATGCAACTCATTCTAGTTAACAGTACTGGAATGGAGAACATTTATAGAAATACTACCAATAAAGTACTCAGGTCGGGTTGACCATTTTAAAGTACTAAATGAACATTTGCTTCTAAGTGAATGGCCTTCTGGGCGAACTACGCGCAAAGGTTTCAGAAACAAAGTACTCAGGTCGGGTTGACCATTTTAAAGTTCTAAATGAACATTCGCTTCTAAGGGAATGGTATTCTGGGCGAACTACGCGCAAAGATTTCAGAAACAAAGTACTCAGGTTGGGTTGACCATTTTAAAGTACTAAATGAACATTTGCTTCTAAGTGAATGGCCTTTTGGGTGGACTACGCGCAAAGGTTTCAGAAACAAAGTACTGAGGTCGGGCTGACCACATTAAAGTACAGTTTCTTCTGTATACAATTTGTTTTATTTCATGTGAAGATAAGAGATCAGATTAGATCTAATAGCTCTGATGTAAGTTACTATGGTAACAAATACACTTTCGATCAATAAATGAATAAAGATAGTATTTCAAAATTCAATTGAGTCCAAAAAATCAGCATGAATATAATTTACCTAAAGTGCATACAAAAGGTTTGGTCAAACCCAAAACACCGAACAGATAAGCAATATATTTGTGAAAGACAAGTGACCAAGAGTCATATGTCTACTCGGTCACTTGGGGGGCACCTATACCTGTACAAAGCATTTAGTAAAAATAAAACATTCACAATTGCATGACAATTATAAACAGAATGAAATTCATTAAGGATGACAAAAGCACGTAGTACCGGGATTAAAAGCTGCTCGATCAGCCCATTGTCCAAAAAATGAAAAATAATTCCAAGTTTAAAGACCGCTTGGCCGGCCTTGAGACCGAATAAGATATATAAAAAAAGAGATAAAAAGAAGTGTTTTAGCAGCTGGAGTCCCAGGCTCTTGGTTCGGTTCCTCTGGGCCAACTAGACCAGGAGGATCTATTGTTTGAACAGGAGAAGCATCAGCAGCCTGATCGGAGGTTGAAGCAGCTTGGCCGGAGGTTGAAGCAGCCGCCTCGTTCCCACCATAAGCCACTTGGGTCGCGCAGTACTCAAGGTACATGTCCTTGGCGTCACCCAAGTAGTCAATGTTGGCCCGGGGACTAGCCTTCCAAAAATCAAAGAAGTGCTTGAGACCGGCTGGCTCCAAGGCATTGATCTTCTCCTTCAACCTATCCACCTCAGCCGAAAGCTCCCTCTACTTGGCATCCTTCTCCTTCAACCTGAAGATTGTTTACCTCCGTGGATAAGATCTCGATGGTCTCCTCAAAGCGGTCAGCAGCCTCGAGATCCTTTGTTAGCACGGAGATCTTCTTCTCAGCAGCGAACAGCTTCTTGTTGGCCTCGCCCAACTCCAACCGAACAGCTCCGGCTTCCGCCCTGCTTCTTCAGCTTCCTTCTTGGCCAAGTCTACCTCCGCCTTCAAGGTGTCGGACAGATCCACGCTCTTGGAAGCAACAGACTTAGCTCCGGAGTAAGTGTAGGTGTAAAGCCCGCTTAGTTAATTTGGAAATTAGCAGTTGTTTATGATTAATTATGAAATTATTTATAGCTATTTAAATAATTTATTATACTGTTATTTATGGAATTCAGAAATGCATGGTTATGTTATTCAGTAGTTTTCATATTTTGCATTTCCGGTGCCCGGTATTTTGGAACTCGGTGTTTGGCTCAGTAGGTATCACAACTTAGCATGTTATTAGTTTGGGATGGGTTTTAGACATTGGGAATGTCGGGAATGGCCGGGAATTTAGAATTTCCCAAAAATACCCCTTTAGTATGGGTTATGTGATTTTATGGTGGAGGGGCAAAATGGTCTTTTTGCCCCATTAGTATTTTGTCTTTTGTGATTTTATGAAATGGAAAATAAGTGTTTATTTGATTATTTGTTGGCTGAAATGAGTATATGTTAAGTGGCTTTATTCATTAATTTATTTTTACAAAACATTACACTTAGAAAAAATTACAAACTTTCAAACTCTCTCTCTCTCTTTTCCTCTCTCTCTCTCGGCTGTGCATGTGGGTGCAAAGGGGTGGATTTTTGCTTTGATTTTCTAGTGGATTCTCATCCAAAGCTAAGCATTCTTCAAGCTAGGTTAGCTTCTTTTGTTTTCTCTTGAATTTTGTTGAAATTTTGATGAAAATATGATGATTCTTGCATGATTTTTAGTTGCTGTTGCTGCTGTGATTTTGTTGTTAATTTATGTGGTTTAAAGCATGTTAATTGAAGTTAAATGAGCTGTTTTGAAAGCATGTTAGATAGGTTGTGCAAAGCTTTAAGTTCCTATGTAGAAATATGTGATTTTTGAGAGAAAAGGTTATATTTTGTTGCTGTGATGTTGAGGATGTTTGCTTGAGTTTCCAGAGGTTATTTTGAGCTTGATTATGTAGAATTAAGTTGGTTTGATTGCTTGTTAGGTGGATTTGCTCAAGTTTGAGTTTAGAACTCAAAGCTTGAGCTCCAATGGTGATTTGTGAATCTGTGATTTCTGGGTTAGTTTGAGGCCTTAGAAATGTTCTAGGGAAGGTATAGAACAGGTCTGGAAAGTTTGAAGCAATTTGGGGTTGAATTGGTTGAGTTATGAAAATTTGATGTTGCTGCCTGCGAGGAACCGGAATTCCGGTTGTGCATCCGGAATTCCGGATGGGGGTCCTGAATTTCCCAGAACCGGAATTCCGGTTGGGCAACTGGTCTACCGGTTGGGGAATTTTCAGAACCAGTGTTTTTCCTCGTTTTTATGTTTTAAGGGGTATTGCCATGTTTTTTATCGATAGGGAAACTTTTAGTTCCTAGTTTAAGTCCCCGGGAAGTGATTTAGCGTGTCACTTATAGCGTTGTGATTTTTATGGTTTAGGAGCCAGTAATCCGCCGCTCAGCTTCAGTTCCAGTCAGGTTGACCGGCACACCTGAATTCGGAATCCAGGTAAGATTAGTATAACAGTATGCATATGTAGATTACATGTTTAGCGTGCATGTAGGAAGCCTGTTAGATTACATTAGTTATGTATATAGGCTTCGAACCATCCAACCCTGTCACGTCGGTACAGGCTGGAGTATGACCAGCAGCCGGAGTATGACCGGTTCGACCGATCAGGCTGACATTTGGTTGGTGGTTCCGTGCTATTGACCTATCCCGTCGGTACAGGCTGGAGTATGACCAGCAGCCGGAGTATGACCGGTTCGACCGATCAGGAGGATACTTGTCAATAGTACCGTCCCTGTGAACGTTCAAAACTCAGTACCATGTTGGACATGGCAGTAGTGGCAGCACCCATGTTGGACATGGCAGTAGCGGGACTCAGTATCGTGTTGGACACGGCAGTTAGAATTATGTATGAGTATTATTATGCTTTTCTTACTGAGTCTGTCGACTCACAGTTTACGTTTATGTGTAGGTAAAGGCAAGGCTATAGCTGATGGACCGTGAGCGAGCTTATGAGATTGTACATGTCGGGGCGGTTAGGCCTGGAGCGTACGATCCTCGGGACAGCAAGGCTGATTTTTGTAACTGGTCGTTAGACGACCTTTATTTTATGTAACAGTTAAACAGTTAAAACTTTTTGTAAATAATTTTATAATCGGGATCCCGAGTCTTTTGTAATATTGTTTTATAAGTTTAATTAAAAAGCAAAATTTTAATTAATCACGTTTTTCCATAAACCTCGTTGATTAGCAACGAGCTGCACAGTACGTTTAAAAATCACGTAATACGCCTATGGTAGTTAGGGTGTTACAGTAGGCCAACTTCAGACCGGCTTGCACAGAAGAAAAGCTTTACCATATGGAGCTAAGTGTGGAAAGTAAAAGGGAAGTATCAAAAAAGACTTACCCTGGTGAACTCCTTCAAGACTCTGCCCACCAACACATCCAGAGATGAGTCATGATTAGCACCAGCCAGTTGCTCACTAACCTCAGGAACCAGCCGGTTCATGTAGTGGGCCAGCATCTCCTTGCCCTTTTTGGCTTATGGAAGCACTGGCAAAGGTGGAGTTTGTGCCTGCACCCGTTCAGGATCGCTCCTGACCAGTTCATACCCAACCGTTGGTGGTCTAAACTCCTTGGACTTGGCAGACTTGGCAGTCAGCTCCTCGGAAAGATCAATGACCTCTCTAGAAGGTCTCTTTTCCTTTGAAGAAGACCCCTCACCGCCCTTGGACTTCTTGGCCGGAGGAGAGGCGCTAGAGCTTCCGCCCATTCTCTGTTGGAAATTATTTTACCAGGATCTTAGATCTACTCACAAGTATGTTGATTAACATCCTAAATATGAACTTCAAAAACGATTATAAAATAAACACATATAAAGTATGAGAAACCTTACATTGGGTGCAGCAAAATATTATGTCTCCTTCCGTTCAGATCTCTAACCCTTGTATCCTTTTTGTTGCAGAGTATTATCAAGATCTGAACCTGGATCTCTTTCTCTCCTTCCTTTAGTTTCCTTCTTGTTGAATATCTTTCTTCACGATCTTCCTCACTATGATTGAGGTATTACTTGCTGTGTGTGGGCACTACTCTAACACTAAGAGGTTCGAAATTATTCAAGGAAGAAGAAGAATATGAAGGTGGCGGCTAGGGTTTAGAAAGATTAGGCTTAGATTTTCTCTAAAGGAAATCAGAAGTAAAAGTGTAAATTTCCTGAAGCCTTCACTATCTATTTATAGCATTCCAATAGGGTTAGGGTTGAATTATTTGTCATTAAAATAATCAAAATATCAGATGATAAAGCCTATAAAAGTGGCCGGCCATGGCTATGTGGATTTGGGCCTCACTTTTTCCAATTTTGCAGTTTTATCATTTCTGCATCTCACTTTCTCAAAAACGCCAATTTTCAAATTCAACCATTTAAATGCCAATTCTAACTATTTAATAACTATAAATAATTATTAAATAATGTTGTCATTTATCATATTTATTAATTGAACCATACAAAGTATCATAATTAACAAATATGCCCTAAAAACGCTTTCTTTACAATTTCGCACTTACTTAGTGAAAAATTCACAAATAGACATAGTCTAATTTGAGAATTATAATTGATTAATCAAAACCAATTAAATGAGTCTTACAAGTAATATTGTCTCCACTAGTTGGGGGACCATGGGGTCTATATAACCGAGCTTCCAATAAGCAGATCAAGAATTTATAACCTAAATTCACAGACTTATTAATTCTTCGTTGAATCCACGCATAGAACTTAGAATTGCACTCTTAGTATATAGAATGCTCTATATGTTCCACAATATAGACACATCATTAGTTATCCATTGTTATAATCCTAATTTGATCAATGCTCCACTATATGAATGATCTACATTGTAAAGGGATTAGATTACCGTTACACCCTACAATGTATTTAATCCTTAAAACACTTAACCCCGTATAAATGATATTTCAGCTATGTGAAATGAGTACTCCACCATTTATTTTCGTTTGGTCAAGCTCGAAGAAGATCATCCTTTACTTACTATTCGCCAGATAGAAGCTATAGATTCCATGTTTATGTTAGCGCTCCGACTCAATTGCACTACCGTGTTCCCAAAATGTACGTATCACCGTGTTCCAAAAGTAGGCTTAACTAACAAATCAAAGAACACGAATAACACTCTTGAGATTGAGCCTAATCATAACATGATTAAGATCATTTGATCTAGGATCAACTAGGCGATATTGACTTGAATAGATATTACGGTACGTTTAATAAATCTAAGTGAAAGTTCAATATCGGTCCCTTCTGATGCATACTCCATGAACCCAACCTGAGCTTTACTTTAACCAATGCTCTGGAAAGAACATAGCATTTCTCCAAATGCAAGTAAACTCTGTTGTAGATTATCATATCAGTAAAACCCTGTGTCTGATAAATCTAGGAATCTTTATTCACATAGTCATGTTTACTTTCCAATGTGTTGACAACACAATAAACAGGATGAAGTATGTGAAAAGGGTTTCAGATGAATTTATAAATCAAATAGACAAGAAATTGATAACATGAACCAAAACATACACAAATGAATGAAAAATACCTCTGTTTCTTTATTGATGTTGAATAAAATGGATTACATTGAAATGGAGTTTTATTTAGGGCATAAAACCCAACAAACTCCCACTTGCACTAATATAAAACTAATCAGTACATATCAATTAATCCTAAATTCAGACGGTGCTTTTGAAATGCAGTTACGGCCAAGACTTTGGTGAATGGATCAGCTAAGTTGTCCTATGTGTCCACTTTCTCAACCAGTACATCCCCTCTTGCCACATATTCTCTGATGATGTGATACTTCCTTTCTATGTGTTTGCTTCTCTTGTTACTTTGAGGTTCCTTACTATTGGCTATTGCTCCATTATTATCACAAAGTAGGACCAGAGGCTTTTCCATTCCAGGCACGACACCGATACTGGTGAATAACTTTCTTAGCCAGACAAGCTCTTTAGCAGCTTCTGCTGCAGCTATGTATTTTGCTTCAATCGTCGAGTCCGATATCGCGGTTTGTTTTGCACTTCTCCAAACCACTGCTCCACCCGCAAGAGTAAACACCATCCCAGATGTAGATTTCCTGTCTTCAAGTCATGATTGGAAATCTGAATCAGTATAGCCTATGGGATTTAAAGCACCACCCTTGTAGACTAACACAAGATTCCCTGTACTCTTTAAGTATTTCAGAATATACTTAACTGCATTCCAATGTTGTTGTCCTAGATTTGACTGATACCTGCTCACAATTCCAACTGCATAGCAGATGTCAGGTCTAGTGCATAACATTGCATACATTAGACTTCCAACTGCAGAAGCATAAGGAATTTTTGCCATGTCCTCTATCTCTTGAGGATTAGTAGGAGACTGTTCCTTAGATAGACGGATACCATATCTAGAAGGCATGTTCGCCCCATTGGTATTGTTCATGGAGAATCTCTCTAAAACTTTGTCAATGTAGGTTGTTTGAGAGAGAGCAAGAGATCTGTTCTTCCGGTTTCTGATAATCTGAATACCAAGAACATAGGCTGCTTCACCCAAATCTTTCATATCGAATTGAGTGCTAAGCCATTCCTTGATTATAATCATTTTCTTGATATTGTTTCCAATAATCAAAATGTCGTCAACATAAAGTACCAGGAATACTACTACTTGGTCTTCCTTTAGTTGGTAAACACAAGGTTCATCTTCATTCGGATGAAAGCCGTAGGTCTTGATGATTTCATCAAACCTTTTGTTCCATGAGCGAGAAGCTTGCTTTAGTCCATAGATAGACTTATTTAATTTGCAAACTTTCTTTTCTTGCCCTGGAAGAACATAGCCTTCTGGTTGCTCCATATAGATGGTTTCTTCAAGTACCCCATTAAGGAAGGTAGTCTTGACATCCATTTGCAAGATTTTATAATTGAAAGCAGCAGCTATGGAGAGAAGAATTCAGGTGGATTTGAGCATGGCAACAGGACTAAAAGTTTCCTCATAGTCCACACCTTCTCTTTGGGTATAACCCTTTGCTACAAGTCTAGCTTTAAAAGTTTCGGCTTCGCCTCCAGCTCCTCTTTTCTTCTTGTAAACCCACTTACATCATATTGGACGATAGTCATCGGGTGCGTCTACATATTCCTAGACTTTGTTCTTTTTCATGGAATCCATTTCTGAATCCATGCCAGCTGACCATCGTTTCCGTTGCGGACTAGCCATTGCCTGTTTATAGGTTAATGGGTCGTCTTCAATACCGTCACCAACGACCATATTGATTTCACCATCCAAGCCATAATGAGCTGGTTTTGTTGAAACCCTCCCACTACGACGAGGAGCAGTAATCTTTTGAACAGGAACTTTAGCAGTAGTTTTCTCAGTTGGTTCGACTGAGGGAGTGGGATTGTCCTCTTCTCAAGTGGAAGAGGACGGAACATTGGAAGGACTTATATGTGAAAGCATTTCCTCCAACACTACTTTACTTTGTGGTTTGAAATTCTTAATATAGTCATCTTCAAGGAAAGTGGCGTTTCTGGAAACAAACACTTTATCATCCTTGCGACTATAAAATAGTCCACCCCTAGTCTCTTTAGAATTTTCGACAAACATGCAAACTTCAGTTCGTGACTCAAGTTTGCCATCTTTCTTTCTTAAGACATGAGCAATGGCACCCCGTATTCTGTAATGGCGTAAACTAGGTGTACGACCATTCCATAGTTCTAAAGGTGTCTTAGCGATTGATTTAGATGGAACAACATTTAAAATGTCAGTTGCCATCTGAATTGCATATCCCCAGAAGGACGTAGGTAGAGTTGAATAACTAAGCATGGACCTCACCATTTCCAAAAGCGTGCGATTCCGTCTTTTTGCAACTCCATTTTGCTGTGCAGTGCTACGGGCGGTTAATTGGGATTCAATTCCAAGTTCAATTAAATGATCTTTGAACTGCATATCCATATATTCTCCACCCCTATCCGTTCGCAAGATCTTTAATGTTTTACCTAATTGGTTTTGAGCCAAAGCATGAAATTCCTGAAACTTTTCAAACGTTTCCGATTTCTTATGCAAAAGGTAAATATATCCATATCTAGAGTAATTGTCAATGAAAGTGACAAAGTACTCATAACCACCTCGGGCTTTTACATTCAAAGGTCCGCAAACATCTGAATGCACTAACCCTAGGGGTTGTTTGGCACGCTCTCCCTTTGCAGAGAAAGAGATTTGGTCATCTTTCCTTCTAGGCAAGACTCGCAAATAGGTAATTCACCTAAGACGACATTTTTCAATGGACCGTCTTTGGTTAGCCTATATAGTCTATCATAGCCTATGTGACCCAAACGTAAATGCCATAGATATGTTTCATTATCATCATCGATCTTTTGTTTTTTGTGGTTTCTTGGTTTAGCTACTTTAAAAAGTTTGTTATGTAGGGCAAATGGTGTTTCTGGTCTAAGAACATAAAGCCCCTGTTCCATGGATGCAACACAAATATGAATGTCATTTCGAGAAATGGTAGTACCAGAACTCGAAAAATCTAATTTGTATTGTTGCAATTGTAAGCATGAAACAGAAACCAAGTTTCTACTGAAATTTGGAATGTATAAGACATTGTCTAATTCCAAAATTCTGTTTTGAAACTTGAGTTTGGCTTTTCCTCTAGCTCTAACCGAAACCATTTCGCCATTACCAACCTTAAGTTTCAACTCTCCGAATTTTAAATAATTCCATTTCTCAAGCAATTGCAATGAACAACTTACATGGTTTGTAGACCCAGAATCAAGAATCCAAATGGATTTATCATTCTCTAAAACACATGATTCGAAGACTAAAGCATCACTGCTTATTCATTTGTGAATTGTTGTTCTTGCTGGTTCATTTTGTTGTGAAGTATAACTTGAGGAAGTGGAATCACTTTCTCTTATTTTCTCAACTAAGCTTGAAATAGTAGGATTTATGGAGTTATGAACTATTTTCTCTTCAGAGTGAACAATTCCCAGCTCACCTGCTTTCTGGAATATGTTCATCATGAGCATATGTGAAGTATTGCTCTGACAAGGAGTTTATAACTTCTAGTTCATTTGCTAAGATATTAACTAGGAGTGGAATGGGATGAAGGTTATTGGCACTACAATACATCAATAAAACAGAAGTAAGGTTTTGGTTCAAATTCATACACAAGTTTAGAAAATAACAAATAATCACATATGTTATAAAAATACTAAATCTAACATAGTTTATTTTCCAAGGTTTCCAACATAATGAAATAAAGTGTCCCGTTAGGCGAGAGTCAAAGATAACATTAGTTGAATAGAGTAGTCAGCTCATCTAAAATAAAACCATTTTAGCAACCTTTTATTCGATCAAAATGAGAATCCAACGTTGTCTCGGTAGGCGAGAGTCAAGGTTATTCTCATTTTATGAGCTTCCACCATTGTTTCATGTTTTATGAGTTTATCTCTAAGTAGTCACTGTAAGGGAGAGTCTAATAGAGACGAAAACTCACAAAACACTTATCAAATGAGATCCTACGGTGTTAAAAGTTTTCAACGAATAACCATCCATAAGGGGGACGAAGTCTAGCGTCTCGAGGTTATATTGAAAAAATTTAACTATTGTAAGACCAACAATGGAGATCGAATATCATTTGATTAAAGCTCATTATTTTAAAATATGTATTTTATTTAATCATTCGTTTCGTATTATAATAATGAAAAATTACAAATTAAAGTTGGTTTTGAAAAAAAAATTATTAAAAATATCCAACTTTAATTAAATTTCAATTATTATTTAAATTCGAAAAATAAATTCGAAATTTAAAATAGAATAAATTTGAAAAGATATCTTGTTTAAGTTGTTTAGAAGAATCTAAAATGTCAACTTAAATATCTTTCAAATTAGATTTAATTAAATATAAAATTAAGTTGTAACCACTTAATTTGAAAATATTCCATTTTAAGTTAATATTTGAAAAAATATCAACTTAAAAAATATCTAAAGAATCTTAATAACCAATTCCTAAAATTCCTCAACTTAATTTTGAAATTTGAAATTCAAAAGATATTCAGATTTAAGTTTATTAATTAGAGATAACTAATTTTCAACTTAAATAGGAATATTTAATGAAAAATTTAAATTAAGCTTCAGAAAGAATCTAGTTGGTTATAATTCTATATTTAATTAAATACAAGAAAATACATATAGTTTAGCTTAGAATATAATTCACTAAACTATGGTTCTCTTAAATTAATTTCAAAATAAATGAAATTAATTATGTTGCTAATCAATTTTATTAGGTTAAACTAATTTAATTAACCTAGTACAGTTATCCAAATCAGGCAAATGGGCCTTCACAATTGGGGTAGTTCATGTGAGGGGGGGCTGGGTTCAGTATGTCGTACCCACTACTATGGCTCCCAACTCTCACACAAGGCCCAAAAGAGAGGAATTTAACCTTAAAATGAACAACTGTTGTTAATTGAATAGGCCCAAAAATTAAATGGGCCTAAATAAAATATATGAAAAACTATGATATTTTATTTAGCAACAACAACCTATATGCATCTATAACAAAATTAAACATATAGGCTCACACAGGCAAACATTTGGATGGATCCTACCATGTTGCTAGGTCATATACAGATGAAAGAAGATTGTAAAAATTACCTGTTACAAATTATTTACTTGACCTATCGTCAATTGAACCATGGGTTAAAATCAGATCATTGGATCTGTCAACAAGTTAACTATGGCAATTTAGATCAAGTAATAATAGGTTTTATAAAACTTACATACAAGCTAAAACACATATTCCTGCAACAAGATGAATTGGATAGTTGGATGTAGGTATTATTTAATTTTAAATAATTATTTTCGAAAATATTTAAATAAAATAATAATAAAAAAAATTTAAAATTAAACCTACAATTTTTGAAAAAATAGGTTTCATAACCTAAATATCATTTCAAAAATAATTGCTAACCACCTTTTAAATTTTTAAAGTTATTTTATAAATTAAATATAAAATAAAAAGAAAATAAATATTTTTCAGATTTTATAATTTAATTTAAACAAAAATAACAAAATTTTAAAAATTAGCAAAATATCTTACTTCTATTTAAAATTACATGATTATAGTAATGTTATTTTAAATTTAAATAAGGTCAAATATTTAAAAAAAAAATAATTTAAAAAATATTTAATATTTGACCTTTAAATTTAAAAAATAAGATAAAATAATCAAATTTAAAAATAAGATATAAAATCAAGCAAAAAGATAGATTTTTACTTGTTTTCAAATTCAAATTACACTAATATCTAAAATTAAATTTTAAAATTCAAATTAATTTATTCCTGATATTAGATTTGAAAATTGAAAAGTAAAAATCAAAATACAAAACTACACAAAAAATTGAAAGTTAATTCCATGAAATAGCATGAAAAATCGAAGAAAAATGAAAAAATTACGAGCTGTACGGACAGTCTGCATTGCATACTGTCCATGGGCGCGCACGGGGTGGACTGACCGAGAAAACTCGGCGCACGAGGCTGCTAGCAGCCTCTCCGTGCTCGCAGGCTCGGTTTGAGACACGAATTCGTGTCCGTGCGCGTGCTGTCTGAGGGAAGCCCCTCTCGCGCGCGCGTGTGACAGTTGCACCATCCCGATGTTTTTCGAAACTTCAAAAAATCATAACTAATTCAAATTAAATCAAAATTGAGTTCTGTAAAAAAGTAAATTTCTTAATTTTTTCCATACTATCTAATAAAAATAATTCCACAACATATATTCAAGTATTTTTCACAAAAATTCACAAACATCAATCTATCATCATACAACACACAAAACAACATGATACCATCAAAAACACAAACAAATCGTTTTAAGTCCAAATTTCTTGCAAGCAAATCAATTACCATGGCTCTGAGGCCAGTTGTTGGAAATTATTTTACCAGGATCTTAGATCTACTCACAAGTATGTTGATTAACATCCTAAATATGAACTTCTAAAACGATTATAAAATAAACACATATAAAGTATGAGAAACCTTACATTGGGTGCAGCAGAATATTATGTCTCCTTCTGTTCAGATCTCTAACCCTTGTATCCTTTCTGTCGCAGAGTATTATCAAGATCTGAACCTGGATCTCTTTCTCTCCTTCCTTTAGTGCTGAAACTACTTCTTGTTGAATATCTTTCTTCACGATCTTCCTCACCATGATTGAGGTATTACTTGCTGTGTGTGGGCACTACTCTAACACTAAGAGGTTCGAAATTATTCAAGGAAGAAGAAGAGTATGAAGGTGGCGGCTAGGGTTTAGAAAGAGAAGGCTCATGTTTTTCTCTGAAGGAAATCAGAAGTAAAAGTGTAAATTTCTTGAAGCCTTCACTATCTATTTATAGCATTCCACTAGGGTTAGGTTTGAATTATTTGGCATTAAAATAATGAAAATATCAGATGATAAAGCCTATAAAAGTGGTCGGCCATGGCTATGTGGATTTGGGCCTCACTTTTTGCAATTTTGCAGTTTTATCATTTCTACATCTCATTTTCTCAAAAACGCCAATTTTCAAATTCAACCATTTAAATGTCAATTCTAACTATTTAATAACTATAAATAATTATTAAATAATATTGTCATTTATCATATTTATATGTTGACCCATACAAAGTATCATAATTAAAAAATATGCCCTAAAAACTCTTTCTTTACAATTTCGCCCTTACTTAATGAAAAATTCACAAATAGACATAGTCTAATTTGAGAATTATAGTTGATAAATCAAAACCAATTAAATGAGTCTTACAAGTAATATTGTCTCCACTAGTGGGGGGACCATGGGTCTATATAACCGAGCTTCCAATAAGCAGATCAAGAATTTATAACCTAAATTCACTGACTTATTAATTCTTCGTTGAATCCACGCATAGAACTTAGAATTGCACCCTCAGTATATAGAACGTTCTATAGGTTCCACCATATAGACACGTCATTAGTTATCCATTATTATAATCCTAATTTTATCAATGATCCTCTATATGAATGATCTACATATTAAAGGGATTAGATTACCGTTACACCCTACAATGTATTTAATCCTTAAAACACTTAACCCCATATAAATGATATTTCAGCTGTGTGAAATGAGTACTCCACCATTTATTTTCGTTTTGTCAAGCTCGAAGGAGATCATCCTTTACTTACTATTTGCCAGATAGAACCTATAGATTCCGTGTTTATGTTAGCGCTCCCACTGAATTGCACTACCGTGTTCCCAAAATGTACGTATCACCCTGACCCAAAAGTAGGCTTAACTAACAAATCAAAGAACACGAATAACACTTTTGAGATTGAGCCTAATCATAACAGGATTAAGATCATTTCATCTAGGATCAACTAGGCGATATTGACTTGAATAGATATTACGGTAAGTTTAATAAATCTAAGTCAAAGTTCAATATCGGTCCCTTCCGATGCATACTCCATGCACCCAACCTGAGCTTTACTTTAACCAATGCTCTGGAAAGAACATAGCATTTCTCCAAATGCAAGTAAACTCTATTGTAGATTATCATATCAGTAAAACCCTGTGTCTGATAAATCTAGGAATCTTTATTCACATAGTCATGTTTACTTTCCAATGTGTTGACAACACAATAAACAGGATGAAGTATGTGAAAAGGGTTTCAGATGAATTTATAAATCAAATAGACAAGCAATTGATAACATGAACCAAAACATACACAAATGAATGAAAAATACTTCTGTTTCTTTATTGATGTTGAATAAAATGGATTACATTGAAATGGATTTTTATTTAGGACATAAAACCCAACATTCTCTTCTTCAGAGCATTGAGCATCTGCCAAGACATGTTTGCACAGAACAAAACAATATAGTTAGAAAACAGCCATCAGAAACACAAGGCATGAAAATCAAGAAGCTCAAGAACGTAATAAAGTAAAATGCAAGGTGACCGCCCGCACAAGACTCATAAATCCATAATCACCTGACATCGATCTTATCTCAGCCACGACAGCTTGCCCTTTTCCGGAAAAGGAGGGAGATGGCCGAACAGGTGAAATGGGGTCCCTTATGCGAATTTCATGTTCAACAAGCATGGGCGAGGCCGGGAGTTTCTTCTTCCTCTTCAGTGGAGTCACATGCTCATCCTTGGCGTCATCTTCAGGATTCGAAGGCTCCTGAGCATACTGTTTGGCCCTAGCACCTCCTTTCAACTTAGCCTCGCGCTTAAGATGAATAAGCTCATCCTCCTTATGAGCTCGTTCAGGCCGGCCTGCACCAGATTGTTGGGTTTTGTGCCCTAAATAAAACCCTTTACAATCTGATTAGTTACCAATATAAGAAATTTGAAGTGATTTATGTTTACATGAATTTTACATGCTAATGGTTTAATATGTTTATTACATTTACACACAAAATCAGTTAAGTCCAGATTATATGTTGATTCACAATTACAGTATCGTCAATATAGTGGAATGTGATTGTGATCATATGAACCAAAAGACTAAGTCCCTGTTTCATCAGTGTTTTGGATTTACACTAATGTGATAATCAACGATGATGTGTACTTACACTTGGAGTAAGTGTTATGTACTTTCCAGGACAATAGTAAAGTATACTAGTTTCGAATGTATTGAGTATACATTGGACTGGACCGATATTGTAACTTAGTTAAGATATTATAAATTTACCGTCATATCTTTTCAAGTCAATATCAGTAGTTGATCTTCAGATTAAAAGAATCTAAATCCTGATATGCTTAGGCTCAACTCAGGAGTACTAGTTCTTTGATTTATTAGTTAAGCCTACTTTTAGGTCAGGGTGATACGTATATTTTGGGAACATGATAGTATGATTGAGTGGGAGTGTTGAACATAAATATGGAATCTATAGCTTCTACTGGTGTATAGAGGTCAAGTGATGATTCCCTTCGAGCTTAGCTAAATAAAGTAAATGGATGAGCTCTTCTTTAAGTGACTAATTCTTAGATCACTAAACATCATTTACAGGTAGCTAAGTGTTTTAAGGGGCAAAATACGTTGAGGGGTGAGAACGGTAAAATTATCCCATCTCGATGTAAATCATCTATATAGAGGATCTTTGATCACAATAAGATTATAACAATGGTTAAATGAGATAGCATATCTATATCGTGGAACATATAATATGCTCTATATAAGTCTGAGAGTGCAATTCTAAGTTCTAAGAGTGGATTCAACGAAGACTTAATAAGTAGGAATTTACTTAGTAAATTCGGTTCACTTATTGGAAGCTCAGCATATAGATCCATGGTCCCCATTCTAGTTGAGACTATACTGCTTGTAAGACTCAATAATTGGTTTGTGATTAATCAATTATAATTCTAAAGTTAGACTATGTCTGATTTGTGAATTTTCACTAAGCAGGGTCGAAATTGTAAAGAAAAGAGATTCTAGGTTCATTTATTTATTAATAGACTCTATATGTCTAATTAATAATTGAATTAAATGACAATATTATTTAATAATCTATTTTAGTTATTAAATAATTATTTTTGGCATTTAAATGATTAGAATTGGAAAATTGGCGTTTTTGAGAAAATAGAAATAAAAATTGTGAAAACTGCAAAAACCAAGTGGGGCCCATGTTAGGTTTTATGCCCTAAATAAAACTCCATTTCAATGTAATCTATTTTATTCAACATCAATAAAGAAACATAAGTATTTTTCATTCATTTGTGTATGTTTTGGTTCACTTTATCAATTGCTTGTCTATTTGATTTATAAATTCATCTTAAACCCTTTTCACATACTTGATCCTGTTTATTGTGTTGTCATCACATTGGAAAGTAAACATGACTATGTGAATAAAGTTTCCTAGATTTATCAGACACAGGGTTTTAGTGATATGATAATCTACAACAAGAGTTTACTTGCATTTGGAGAAATGCTATGTTCTTTCCAGAACATTGGTTAAAGTAAAGCTCAGGTTGGATACGTGGAGTATGCATCGGAAGGGACTGATATTGAACTTTGACTTAGATTTAATTAAACTTACCGTAAAATCTATTCAAGTCAATATCGCCAAGTTGATCCTAGATCAAACGTTCTTAATCCTGTTATGATTAGGCTCAATCTTGAAAGGCTATTCGTTTTAGCTTGTGTGTAAGTTTTCAAAACCTATTATTGCTTCATTGCAAATAGCCATGGTTAACTTGTTGACAGATCCAATGATCTGATTTTAACTCATGGCTCCCTTGGTCAAGTTAATAATTTGTAACAGGTATATTTACAATCTTCTTTCATCTGTGTATGACCTAGCAACATGATACGACCCATCCAAAGTGTGCCTGTGTGAGCCTATGTGTTTAATTTCATTATAGATGCATATAGGTTGCTGTTGCTAAATAAAATGTCATAGTTCTTGATAGATTTTATTTAGGCCCATTTTGTTTTGGGCTTAGTCAATTAATAACAGTTGTTCATTTTAAGGTTAAATTCCTCTCTTTTGGGCCTTGTGTGAGAGTTGGGAGCCATAGTAGTGGGTACGACATACTGAACCCAGCACCCCTCACATGAACCACCCCAATTGTGAAGGCCCATTTGCCTGATTTGAATGACTGTACTAGATTAAGTACACTAGTTTAACCTAATAAAATTGATTAGCAACATAATTAATTTCATTTATTTTGAAATTAAATTAAGAAAACCATAGTTTAAAGAATTTTATATTCTTGTATTTAATTAAATATAGAATTATAACCATCTAGATTCTTTCTGAAGCTTAATTTAAATTTTTCATCAAATATTCCTATTTAAGTTGATATTTAGTTATCTACAACTAAACAACTTAAATCTGAATATCTTTTGGATTTAAAATTTCGAAATTAAGTTGAGGAATTTTAGGCATTGGTTATTAAGATTCTTTAGATATTTTTTAAGTTAATATCTTTTTGAATATTAACTTAAAATGGAATATTTTAGATATTTTTTTAGGTTAATATCTTTTCGAATATTAACTTAAAATGGAATATCTTCAAATTAAGTGGTTACAACTTAATTTTAATTTAATTAGATCTGATTTGAAAGATATTCAAGTTGATTTTGAGATTCTTCTAAAACAACTTAAACAAGATATTTTCAAATTTGTTCCATTTATTATTCGAATTTAATTAATAATTGAAAATTAATTAAAGTTGATTTTTTATTTAAACCAACTTTGATTTGTAATTTTTCATTATTATATTATGGAACTTGTTTGATATTTATTTGAATTTATTTTTCAAATTAAATAATAATTGTAAATTAATTAAAGATGATTTTTTATTTAAACCAACTTTAGTTTGTAATTTTTTATTATTATAATATCGAATTAAAATGATTATACAAAATACATATAATATTTTTTAAATAATGAGTTTTTAATCAAGAGACATTCGATCTCCATTGTGGGTTTTACACCGCGTTTGTTTTAGTGAGTAATCCTCCCTAATGGAGGAACGTTCATTAGCAATTTCGCACCGTTTAATCTCAAAAGATAAGTAGTTTGTAAGTGTTTTGTATGGTATGGATCACCCTAATAGTGGCGACCATACTTGACTTGCAAATTATGAAACAATGGTGGAAGCTCATAAGATAGAATTGCCTTGACTCTCGCCTAAACGGGACAACACTAAATTCCAATCTTGATCGAATAAAAGGTTGCTAGAATGGTTATCATTTTAGATGAGCTGACAACTCTATTCAATGGATGATGCTTTGACTCTCGCCTAAACGAGACACTGTATCAGTTTGTTGAAATACCTTGGAAAATAAACTATGTTAGATTTAGTATTTCTATAACATATGTCATTACTTGTTATTTTCTGAACTGTGTATGAATTTATGAACCAAAACCTTACTTCTGTTTTATTGATGTGTTGTAATGTCATTATGAATAACCCTAACCCCGATCCTCTCCTAGTTAATATCTTAGCAAAAGAACTCTATAGTGTGAAAATGAATCCTGGTAGTTGCATTAACTCGCACCTGTTGATGATGAATCTGAAGTTCCAAAAGGCAAATCTACTAGGAATTGATTTATCAAGAGAACAATGGGTCCAACTCATCCTTAATAGTCTTCCTCCGGAGTATAATGAATTTGTTATCTCTTACATGATCAACAATTCTAACTCCTCCGACATGGACAAGCTCGAAGCAGAATTACGAGCCCATGAACAGAATTTGATTGCAATGGGTCCCCCTGGGTTTGCAATCCATAATCGAAGGAAAAGGACTAGGTATGAAGGATCTAGCAAAGCTGCTTCTTCAAGTACAATTATCAGACATGATCTTCTATGTTCGAATTGTAATGAAAAGGGACATCATGAAGAACGATGTCCCAGGCTTCTAAACAATTTAAACAAAGGTAATGCTTTTGTCTTTGAATCATATGTTTTAGTGTAACGTCCCCGCTTCAAGCCTCCATTGGGTCCTTACACCGACGGAATGAATGGCTCTTATACACGAGTACGCCACTCTGCCTGCTTCCTGGACTGATGACTGACCCTACAGACCAACACAAGTGTTTCCAACGTGCTTTGTCCTCACTCGTACGCTTCCTGGGAAAACTTCCCAGGAGGTCACCCATCCTTAAATTGCCCCAAGTCAAGCACGCTTAACTGTGGAGTTCTTTCGAGATGGGCTACCGAAAAACAAGATGCACCTTGTTGATATAGGTAGTACCAATCAATCCATTTATGCTCTCTTCAACTGTGTAGTCCCATAGCTACACAGTCTTAGAATCATCCCACTTGACCTTCCCCCAGGCGATGTGGGATTGCACAGCTTACCCGGTATTTCCCCTTACGGATCACGGGACTACTGACTATCACATTTAGAAAACGACAAATCCGTCTGGATTGTTGATTCTGGGTCTACTAACCATGTATGTTCTTCACTGCAGTTGCTTGAAACTTGGGAAAATCTGCTTCCATGAGAGTTAAAGCTTAAAGTTGGCAATGGCGAATTAGTGTCGGTCAAAGCTAGAGGAAAAGCCCGCATCAAGTTTCAACAAAGATTTTTAATCTTAGAAAATGTTTTATTTATTCCAAACTTTAGTAGAAACTTGATCAGTGTCTCATGTTTGCAAACACAATCTTATATATTGAATTTTTCGAGTACAAATTGTACAATTTCTCGTAATGGATTTCAAATATGTGTTGCTATAATGGAACAAGGGCTTTATGTTTTAAGACCGAGTACTCAAATCTCACTAAATAGTGAACTTTTCAGGGTAGCTAGACCTAGAAACCTCAAAAGAAAAGAGATTAATAATGATGATCAAACATATCTATGGCATTTACGTTTAGGTCATATAGGCTTTGATAGACTCAATAGGCTAACCAAAGGCAGTCCATTGAAAAATGTCGTCTTAGGTGAACTGCCAGTATGCGAGTCCTGCCTAGAAGGAAAAATGACTAAACGTTCTTTTTCTGCAAAGGGAGAGCGTGCCAAAATCCCTCTAGGGTTAGTGTATTCCGACGTCTGCGGACCTTTGAATGTCAAAGCCCGAGGTGGTTATGAGTATTTTGTCACTTTCATTGACGATTTCTCTAGAAATAGTTTTCTTTACCTAATGCAAAAGAAATCTGAAACGTTTGAAAAGTTTCAGGAGTTTCATGCTTTGGCCCAAAACCAATTAGGTAAATCATTAATGATCTTGCGAACTGATAGGGGTGGAGAATATATGGATATGCAGTTCAAAGATCATTTAATTGAACTTGGAACTGAATCCCAATACACTGCCCCAAGCACTCCACAACAAAATGGAGTTGCACAAAGAAGAAATCGCACTCTTTTGGAAATGGTTAGGTCTATGCTGAGTTATTCAACTCTGTCTACGTCCTTCTCGGGATATGCTATACAGATGGCAAATGACATTTTAAATGTTGTTCCATCTAAAGCAGTCCCTAAGACACCCGTCGAACTTTGGAATGGTCGAACAACTAGTTTACGCCATTACAGAATTTGGGGGTGCCCTGCTCATGTCTTAAGAAAGAAAGAAGGCAAACTTGAATCACGTACCGAAGTATGCATGTTTGTCGGAAATTCTAAAGAGACTAGGGGTGGACTATTTTATAGTCATAACACTACTACAAAATTCACTATTCACGTCGGTCAACGCGACTGTTCATCGCGTTGACCGACGTGAATAGTACCATATTCAATATATTCGTCATTTGTAAAATGTCACAAAAAATAAATAATTTGCGTCGGTTATAATCCCTCACTAATTACCCAACCGACGGTAAAAGTCAAAAAATTAAAAAAAAATCGTTCATTATTAGCGTCGTTTTAAAAGCCTCACGAATGCTTTATGTGGCGTTTTAAAACCGACGGTAAAGATTTTGCGAGTGTGAGAAAACGACGCAAATCCTCCTATTTGTTCACTTACCCCCAAATGAAGAACAGGCCAGTCTCGATCCCAACTTTTTTCCCTCTCTTTCATTTTTATTTTCGAACAGTGGCGCCTCTCTTTCCCTCTCTTTCTCTAAAGGTTTGAAGGTCTCCCAACAGGGATGCGATTTCTCAGCTCTGAAGGTCTCCCACCTCCGTAAGTCTCTCTCGTCCTCAGCTAGCTCTGAAGGTCTCGAACAATTACCCTCTCGTCCTCAGCTCTGAAGGTCTCGAACACATACCCTCTCGTCCTCAGCTCTGAAGGTCTCGTCCACCTCTGTAAGTCTCTCTCTTTCCCTCTCTTTCTCTCTTGCGTTCTCTCTTGTGTTATAACAGTTGGTATACATGCTCTATTTTCATCATGAATGGATAATTTCTCATTAACAGTTGGTATGTTAATTTTTTCGAAATGGGGGTTTTCGATTCGAATGTTAGAAATTTAGATTGGAGATTTAGCTTCTATTAGCCTGATTCTCCGTTTAATCCAAAATTAGGGTTTTTATCTTGTTAATAATTTTGACTATCACTTTTAAATTATTGAATGTATTATACTATATGTGATGAGAGTTTGGTAGATATGTCTGTAAATAAGGCAAACAGTAGAGTAGTAGACATGGATTCAGTACTCAAAATGCTGTAAATTTACAGTGAAGTAAATCATTATATTGCTAAGGAGAAGAAAAAGCTCCTCAACAACTAACTGTATTTTTATAGCCTTATTATATTGATGTACCGAGGGAATAAGCGTCAAAATCTCCTTCAACCCTACCATCTTGTTCCTGCAACACCAAAACAATTACATTATTATTAAAGCTCTGATTTGAGGTGCAAACAGAACATGTAGATCAGATATGTGAAAAGCTAAGAGTATGTTATGTAGGATAGTTATTCAACTGACAATGAGTATACTGACCATAATAGTCAGGTTAATCCATTTAACTTTCCTCCTGAAATCAATATATATATATATATATAAATGGCTATACACTATGCGTACATTTAAATTTGTCATTTAAAAAATAAATCTAATTTTGCCTCTAATTTATATTTGTCAATGAATTTTTCAATGGTAGTTAGATAATTTTTTGGTTTAACTAATTTTCTAGCAGCAGATGTAGACTGACCAAGCCTAAGGCCAATAGTTGTGTCCTCCAGATAGGATCATATTGACCACACCCAAACTTGTTAAAACTTTCAGTAGCTAGAAGAACAACAAACTATGACTACTTTTGGTTAGTTCTGTAGCTTTCAATTCCAGTTTTCTCAATTGGATGTCTATCTTTATTTTAGGGAAACTTGTATACTCATGTTACCACTAATCAAATTCAATAATTTGTGGAAAGTTAATTATGTTCCATTGAGGGATAATTGTATAAAGATTAGACTCCATCTGTTAGTTTAACGTATGTCTACTTTTCTAGAACTACATAATCTATTATATGAAACCTTTAAGCTATGTGAATGAAACAAATGCAAACAGAATTCTATCTTTCAAATCCATCAGTGTTTGTTTATAAATTCATCTAGCCTTTTTTTTTTCTTTTGCTGAATCTAAGGCAGCATTTAGCTTGAAGGCAACATTTTCTTTTTCTTTCTTGAAATGGGCTGTCATTTTGTGGTCTCTTCCGATTTCTGCCATCTTGGACCACAATTTTACTACTAGGTTCTTTACTTATCAGATAATTATGTATTGTGGACAAAGGATTTATTTGGCTCGCAACTATTAATTCTAAGTCTAGGTGGGTTCAGATTCAGTTCAGGGGGCTGTTGTTCCTAGTGAACTGACTCAAAGTTAATGTGTTTCGACTAAGTGTTAAATTAATGACTGATCTAGAGAAGCTTTTCACAATATGTATCTTTTCATTAAACAACATGAAGGAACAACTACTTACTGCCAATGAAA
This sequence comes from Cannabis sativa, assembly GCF_029168945.1. Taxonomy (NCBI): domain Eukaryota; kingdom Viridiplantae; phylum Streptophyta; class Magnoliopsida; order Rosales; family Cannabaceae; genus Cannabis; species Cannabis sativa. The sequence goes on along the minus strand of NW_026870043.1, from coordinate 4,767,740 downwards.
AGGAGTATATTACAAGAAAATAAAACAGAACCATAATAAAAATGCAACAATCTCAATCACAATGCAGTGCAAATTTACAAGATATAACATAATATGTATGGAGATAAAGGGAAATCAAGCTTGAGACCAGTAAATATCCAATTCGCCCCAGTCACCTTTGGAGACTCCTAATGCCTTCCAAACAGCCTTTAGAAGCATCAACAATGTTATTAGGACAAGGAGGCTGATAATCATGATCAGCATCACACCCTGCTGTTGAATCACACTCATCCACAACCATTGCACTCACACTTCTCCCATTACCATATATGGTTATGTTCTGAAGACATCTCTGCATATTGTTGAACCGGCCAGTGGACAATGCCACCACCGGAGTGTCGTCTGAGTGGTAATTGTTGTCGCATTCTGAGGGGCCACCGCCATCTCCACCCTTCTCAAAGCTGTTGATTGTCAAAACTGCCTTGGTTTTGACTACATATTCCATTGTTGATGAGTTAGTCAAAAAATATAAATAAATTATATATATATAAAAAACACTAAATTTGTTTTCTTTTGATTCACTCAACTCAAAGAGGGAGCTTGTTATAGGAAGCTAGCTAGTATTGTATTCCATTAAATTCCCACATGAAATGGGAAGTTATGGACTACTTATTACGACCATCATATTTATATATGTATATATGTATAAATATATATGTTATGGGAAGTTATAACTGATATTCCATAAGAGTCTTTGATTGAATCAACCAATTAGTTTACCTTCATTGAATTTTGTAGTATTTTTATATATATATATATATATATATATATATATAAAAGGTCCCTTTAAGCATTATCATAATTAATTGGGATTGGGAATAGAAATCCAAGTTGCAAATTGGATATGAAGCTCTTCTGTCATGAAAATGATGTCCTCTATTTTGGAGGTATTTCTTGATCCAGTTTATGATCAATATTTTAATTTTGGAGCTTCAAACCATTCTTTTCTTATTAACCACCTTATTCATCAATCATCATCTTTATGGTATGAGATTCTCAAGTTTGAATCATCTTATATCCACAAAAGACTCTAATTTCTTAATGCATTTGTCCTTGCCATTTTTCGTGTCATGTCATATCAATTTATAGTAGCTAGCTTGTCCTTTATATTAGAACTAATGTTATTCATTTACTTTTTTAAAAATAAATATTATTTACCTATAATAAATAGGAGTTCTTTTCCATTTCCAAAATAAATAGGAGTTTTTTTATTCAATTAGGAGTCTTGTACAAGTTATTTCTATATTTATTTACTTTATGGGAACTCATGGACTACTTTTATTCACAATGCAGCTTTTCAATTGTGGTAGTATCTTTCGCAAAAATTGCTTGAACGCTAGCTTGGAATTGGTAAGCTACTCAAACTTTATTTTTTTTTATATTTTATAAATCCTAGAAGAGTTTGAATATCCTAGATATTCATCCATAGTGAAGTAAGTTCTGGAATTGCATGACTGCGGTCGGATGGGTGGTAATATTTGTACTGTTAATTATAGTTTTGTTTGTTTGTATTATTGTGGATGTTTTAATAGATTAGTTGCATGTTTAAAATTTTTGGGAACGTCCGAATTATAGATGTTATGCTGTCGAAATTTCGGCAGAAATTTCAGTAGGATTAGTATTTTATTACAAATCAATTCATTAATTAATTTCTTTTTTGTTTAGTGCTGTGGACATGTACAGGATCGAAAAAAATATACGAAACAAGGGTCCAGTAAAAATCAACCAATACACGTGTCGACAGCAGCCGGATGGAGTACAATGTGGTTATTATGTTATGAAGATTATTCAGAGTTTCATGACGGTTGTTAATCCTGCAAGTTTTTTGAAAAATCATGTAAACATGAATAACTACTCTTCTCTATTTAGTTTGTATTTTAATTATATATACTTTTAATATGTTGATTAATGTTTTTTGATCTTTTATTTTACAGTTCAAGTTAGACGCTCCCTATAGTAACGAGGAGATCAATGCCGTACGGGATGAGTTTGCCGAATTTGTGAAGCCATTGATTATAGATTAAGTACTTAAGGTTACTACACTTTTGATATAATACATGACTAACAAGTTTTATGATTATTGTTATCTTTCGCATATATTATTAGTTTATATTTAGTTTACGATATACATGGAATTTAAGTTTTAGAATCGATTTTATTAACAATTTTGGTATTGTGTGATTAGTTAATAGAATCGATTACTAATTTAATATAAGTTTTAAAAATGTTATTTTAATTTTTTTTGTATTATGTATTTACTATTATATAGAGTTATTCTAAAATTTGATAATGCAGGTGGGGAAAATTGCATGAAAAGTTTGCAATTTTCCCTTACTTATATTTGTGCTTCATTTTATAAGTGACGCAATAAGTAAAAAAAAAAGTTTTTTCGTAATAGATATGACATTTTTAAACCGACGGAATAAGTTTTTTGTGACAGTTTTAAAATGTCATGACACATTTAGCGTCACTTTTTAACCGACGCTTAAAATAAAATAGAAAAGTAATTTTTTAGCGTCGGTTTTCAAATGACGAAAATTGTATTTTGCGTCTTTTTAAAAACGACGCAAATAAAACACTATTTACGTCTACGGATTACACGTCGGTTCTGTAGACCGACGCAAAATCTTTATATGTCACTTATAAAACGACGAAAATACCCCTTTTTGTAGTAGTGTAAGGATAACAAAGTGTTTGTTTCTACGAATGCTACTTTCCTTGAAGAGAACTATATTAAAGACTACAAACCAAAAAGTAAAGTTATTCTAGAGGAATTGCTATTAGATATAAGTCCTTCCAATGTTCCGTCCTCTTCCAGTCGTGAAGAAGACAATCCCACTCCCTCAGTTGAACAAACTGAGAAATCTACTACTAAAGTTTCTGTTCAGAAGATCACCGCACCTCGTCGTAGTGGGAGGGTTTCAACAAAACTTTCTCGTTATGGCTTGGATGGTGAAATCAATATGGTCGTAGGTGACAGTATTGAAGACGATCCATTGACCTATAAACAGGCAATGGCTAGTCCGCAACGGAAACGATAGTCAGCCGACATGGATTCAGAAATGGATTCCATGAAAAAGAACAAAGTCTGGGAATATGTAGACGCACCTGACGACTATCATCCGATAGGATGCAAGTGGGTTTACAAGAAGAAAAGAGGAGCTGGAGGCGAAGTCAAAACTTTTAAAGCTAGACTTGTAGCCAAGGGTTATACCCAAAGAGAAGGCGTGGACTATGAGGAAACTTTTAATCCTGTTTCCATGCTCAAATCCATCCGAATTCTTCTTTCCATAGCTACTTCTTTCGATTATGAAATCTGGCAAATGGATGTCAAGACTGCCTTCCTTAATGGGGTACTTGAAGAAACCATCTATATGGAGCAACCAGAAGGTTATGTTCTTCCTGGGCAGGAAAAGAAAGTTTGCAAATTAAACAGGTCTATCTATGGACTTAAGCAAGCTTCTCGCTCATGGAACAAAAAGGTTTGATGAAATCATAAAGACCTACGGCATTCTTCAGAATGAAGATGAACCTTGTGTTTACCAACTCAAGGAAGACCAAGTAGTAATATTCCTGGTCTTTTATGTTGATGACATTTTGATTATTGGAAACAATGTCAAGAAAATGACTCACATCAAGGAATGGCTCAACACTCAATTCGATATGAAAGATTTGGGTGAAGCAACCTATGTTCTTGGTATTCAGATTATTAGAAACCGGAAGAACCGATCTCTTGCTCTCTCTCAAACAACCTACATAGACAAAGTCTTAGAGAGATTCTCCATGAACAACACCAATGGGGCAAACATGCCTTCTAGATATGGTATTCGTCTACCTAAGGAACAGTCTCCGACTGATCCTCAAGAGATAGAGGACATGGCGAAAATTCCCTATGCCTCTGCAGTTGGAAGTCTAATGTATGCAATGCTATGCACTAGACCTGACATCTGTTATGCAGTGGGAATCGTGAGCAGGTATCAGTCTAATCCAGGACATGAACATTGGAATGCAGTTAAGTATATTCTGAAATACTTAAAGAGTACAAGGAATCTTGTGTTAGTATACAAGGGTGGTGCTTTAAATCCCATAGGCTACACTGATTTAGATTTCCAGGCAAGTCTTGAAGACAAGAAATCTACATCTAGGATGGTGTTTACTCTTGGGGGTGGAGCAGTGGTTTGGAGAAGTGCTAAACAAACCGCGATATCGGACTCAACTATGGAAGCTGAATACATAGCTGCAGGCGAAGATGCTAAAGAACTTGTCTGGCTAAGAAAGTTCTTCACCAGTATAGGTGTCGCTCCTGGAATGGAAAAGCCTCTGGTCTTACTTTGTGATAACAATGGAGCAATAGCAAACAATAAAGAACCTCGAAGCCACAAGAGAAGCAAACACATTGAAAAGAAGTATCACATTATTAGAGAATACGTGGCAAGAGGGGATGTACTAGTTGAGAAAGCTGACACAGAGGACAACCTAGCTGATCCATTTACCAAAGTCCTGGCTGTGACAGCCTTTGAAAAGCACCGTCAGAATTTTGGATTAATTGATATGTACTAATTAGTTTTATATTAGTGCAAGTGGGAGTTTGTTAGGTTTTATGCCCTAAATAAAACTCTATTTCAATGTAGTCTATTTTATTCAACATCAATAAAGAAATAGAAGTATTTTTCATTCATTTGTGTATGTTTTTATTCACTTTATCAATTTCTTGTCTATTTGATTTATAAATTCATCTTAAAGCCTTTTCACATACTTGATCCTGTTTATTGTGTTGTCATCACATTGGAAAGTAAACATGACAATGTGAATAAAGTTTCCTAGATTTATCAGACACAGGGTCTTACTGATATGATAATCTACAACAAGAGTTTACTTGCATTTGGAGAAATGCTATGTTCTTTCCAGAACATTGGTTAAAGTAAAGCTCAGGTTGGATGCATGGAGTATGCATCGGAAGGGACTGATATTGAACTTTGACTTAGATTTAATTAAACTTACCGTAAAATCTATTCAAGTCAATATCGCCAAGTTGATCCTAGATCAAATGTTCTTAATCCTGTTATGATTAGGCTCAATCTTGAAAGGTTATTCGTGTTCTTTGATTTCTTAGTTAAGCCTACTTTTAGGTCAGGGTGATACGTACATTTTTGGAACACGGTAGTGCAATTGAGTGGGAGCGCTAGCATAAACATGGAATCTATAGCTTCTATCTGGCGAATAGTAAGCAAAGGATGATCTCCTTCGAGCTTGACCAAACGAACATAAATGGTGGAGTACTCATTTCACATAAGCTGAAATATCAGTTATACGGGTTCAAGTGTTTTAAGGATAAAATAAATAGTAGGGTGTTACGGTAATCTAATCCCTTTACAGTGTAGATCATTCATATAGAGGATCATTGATCATATTAGGATTATAACAATGGATAACTAATGATGTGTTGATATGGTGGAACATATAGAGCATTCTATATACTGAGAGTGCAATTCTAAGTTCTATGCGTGGATTCAACGAAGAATTAATAAGTTAGTGAATTTTAGTGCTAAACTCTTGATCTACTTATTGGAAGCTCAGTTATATAGACCCATGGTCCCCATACTAGTTGAGATAATGTTGTTTGTAAGACTCATGTAATTGGTTTTGATTAATCAATTATAATTCACAAATTAGACTATGTCCATTTGTGAAATTTTCACTAAGTAAGGGCGAAATTGTAAAGAAAGAGTTAAGAGGGGCATATTTGTTAATTATGATACTTTGTATGGTTCAATTAATAAATATGATAAATGACAATATTATTTAATAATTATTTATAGTTATTAAATAGTTAGAATTGGCATTTAAATGGTTGAATTAGAAAATTGGCATTTTTGAGCAAATCAGATACAAAAGTGTTAAAATTGCAAAATTGCAAAAAGCAAGGCCCAAATCCATCAAGCCATGGCCGGCCACTTTTGTAGGCATTTTAAACTGATATTTTCATTATTTTAATGCCAAAAAATTCAAACCTTACCCTAGTGGAATGCTATAAATAGATAGTGAAGGCTTCAGGAAAATTACATTTCTGAATCAGAAAACCTGAGCCTTTCTCTCTCTACCTTGGTCGCCACTCTCTCTCTCTCTTCTTCCTTAGAATTTCGAAATTACCTTAGTGATTAGAGTAGTGCCCACACACAGCAAGCAATACCTCAATCATAGTGAGGAAGATCGTGAACAAAGATCATCAGCAAAGGAGTTTCATCATCAATGATTCAGAGAAAGAGATCCAGGTTCAGATCTTGATAATACTCTGCTACAGAAAGGATACAAGGGTTAGAGATCTGAACGGAAGGAGTCATTTAATTCCGCTGCACCGAATGTAAGGTTTCTTAAACTTTATACGTGTTTATTTCATCGTTTTAGAAAGTTCATACCATGGCCGGCCACTTAAGCATGATTTCCCAATTAATATTTTCATTATTTTAATGCCAAATAATTACTAACCTAAACCTAGTAGTTTCCTATAAATAGAAAGTGATGGCTCAGTCAAATAACAAGTTTTCATAACCTTTTCTGTCAGAAAATTATTTTTCAGAAAAATGAGCCTTCCCTCTCTCTCTATAGCCAAAATCTACCCTCTCTCCTTTCTTCTTCTAAATTTCCAAACCCTTAGTGATAGAGTAGTGCCCACACACAGCAAGTGGTACCTCAATCATAGATTTGAAGATTGTGAAGGATCACACACAAAGAAGAAGGACAATCGGGCTCAGATCTTGATAATACTCTGCGACAGAAAGGATACAAGGGTTAGAAATCTGAGTGGAAGGAGACATTATTCTGCTGCCATCAATGAAAGGTTTTCTTAACTTTATATGTGTTTATTTATCGTTTTACAAAGTTCATATTTAGGGTGTTAAACAACATACTTGTGAGTAGATCTAAGATCCTGGTAAAATAAATTCCAATACAGATTTCTTCTTCTTCCCCGTCACGGAGGTAGGAGTAAAGTCCTCGGGATAGAGCCCGTACTTCACAAGATTATCATCGGAGGTCAACTGTATAATATTCTTGTCTTCCTCCGGCAACCGGGCAAGTTTCTGAGCTCTATCCCTATGAGCAAGAGTGAGGGGAGGACGGCGATATGTCGAAATCTGCTGAAACCGAGTCCGGGTAGGTCATATCCTTCACCATGAAGTACTCATCAGCAAAACGCCCTATTTTGCTGATGGCCTTGGCATCCGTGCCTGTCAGCCACTTGAAGCCTGGCTGAGAGAAATAGAAGTACCCCGACCTGCCTTATTTGGGGGTGGACTTCAAATCAAAGAACCATGCAACCTCGTGGGAGAAGGAGTACCCCATCCCTGGGAAGACAAATACTTAATGCCCTTAGGAGTGATTTGGGCCCGGAAGAGACAAAAGAAGTCTGACACATCCTTGAAGTACTTGTGCAAGGGCATCAGCGCTCCTTGCTAGCCATGGGCCCCTGACCAGGCGCACATCCCCTTGTCAGGGTTTGTGGCACGATTAGTGTGGGCGGGAATGTAGCAGTCTAGCTCGCCCAGGGAGTCATCCTGGTCAAGAGTTCGAAGGCGCGCCTCCGTAATCTTGGACGGAGGACTTAATCACCTGGCGCCCAAGGCACCCTGCCTTCTATGAGGAACTGCCGAAGCAAGCTCCTCACTGACGTAGTGAACGCCCTTGACCAGGAAGTCTCCGTCATCATCGATTGGCTGCCCAGCCTCGTTGTACTCCCCATAATTTACGGGTTAAATCTCTTCATCTCCCTCCGCCTCAAAGGGACTGCCCGGACGCACATCGTTCAGCTCCTCAACCTCCTGGACCTCACCGTCCCCCTCACGATCCTCCTCCATCGGGACGGCCGAACCCTATTCGGCGCTGGGCAGAGTGGCAAGCCGAGCCACTTGAGGATCAGTAGCGTCAGCCAGACGCGTGGTTTTCTTTGTACGAGCCATCATCCTATGGCTGGGTACAAGGTCAGAAGAATATCCTTCACTGGAAGGAGGACTAGAACGAAGACGAGGGTGATCTTCGTGCAGAAGTTGAAGAAAATCCTGGTCGATCTAATGTCTGAGTTCCCAAGACTCACCTGAGTTCATCTCCAAAAGACAACACACGAGATGAGTGTTGGACGGAATAATCAAACGATAAACAAGCAAATATGCCGACCATGAGTACTCAACAGATTAAAGGACGACTATGTCTAAAGAAAAGTCAGAACTCAAGAAGTCAGAAAAATTTCTTGAGTTAGGGCAAAAAAGTTCATGAAGCTTAGAATAAGCAAGATGAAAGGCGGACGCAATGCAGTTCACAGACAAGCTCTATGGCTGTAAACCCACAAGAAGACATGATAAAGAAGAATCGCAGAAGTTTCTAGCCCTAGGGTTTCCAAAGAATTTTTCTACAGCACAGTAAAAGTTGCATTCGAAATGTAAACATGTAAAGATAAGCATAAAGGAAATCAGAAACTTACTCAAGATTCAAGTGTCTGGGTTCAAGCAACGTCAATCCAACTAGCAATCATAAGAAGGCACTTCGGCGACTTTGAAGCTATAAAATTTTCTTTTCGCTCTGGAGCTTGCTTAGCAAAGAAGGGTGATGAAATGACTTTATGTGCCAATGATGCGGGTATTTATAGGCAAAGAGGTAACTGTCTCAAAGAAACCTCAGATGCCTGAGCTTCCTGCCTCAAAAACGAATATGGGAAATCAAAAGTAATTGAGTGCAACCGTCAGTCGTGGAGAGAGAAAATTAGATTTCGAAATATTAATTTTCTGAGCATTTATTAGCTGAAAACCGAAGGGACGCCCAGTCAGCTTCACATCGAGTCTCGAACGGTCACGCTCGACACGAGTCCCCATCCAAAGGCAGAATCAGCTCGGAAGAAGTCTACACGCAACCTCAGTGGTCCTGTACAGACTTGGGGGGCAAATGTTATCCCAAATTTCGCACTCTGACGTGGCATCACGAGAATGGTGACACGTTGAGTCCACTTGGAGCATCTGCTCGGGAAGATAGGCCGAGCAGGATGCCTCGCTGGCATGTCCTGAGTACGATATTCAGCGATCCGTGCAGAGCAATAAACACATAGAGAATTCAACTTTCGCATCATGAGTCATCAACTCAATCCCTATAACTCAGGGATCAATTTACGTGGATACGGCATACACACGATCCCACTATCAGTGTATTCAGCCTCAATCCCACGATCCTTGCATTCACCATTGATCCCACGATCTTTCTGTTTATGCGCATTGTAACGAGAGAGGAAACTCTTCCTCCTCAAGTTTCCCAGCCTTATAAATAGTGATACATGTTCACTGGGCAAAGGGACCGAGAGATTGAAAGTCGATACACAGCTAAGCTAAGACTATATTATTATCTAAGAATTATATATTCAGAGATACTATTGTAAGAGCTATAAGAAAAGGAATCTTCTTCCTTGTTCTTAAGTCAATACAAATAACGAGGATTAGGCTATTCTGACCGATTTTCGAAATTTTGAACCTCTATAAAATTACTGTGTTTATTATTGCTTTATTATATATATCCTTACGACATATCATTTATCGCTTATAAAATAGACTCATTGGCGTTGGCTAAAAGAGAAGTCAATAATAGCATTAGTTATTAGTTACATACTAAATTTTTTTAAAAGAAATTAGAAAATGGAAAAATAAGTATTATAAATGATGTACAAATAACGAGGATTAGACTATTACCAAACTGCTCGGGGCTGAACCTCTATAAAATTCATGTATCTTATTATTGCTTTATTATATATATCCTTACGACATATCATTTATCATAAAATAGATTCATTTTCGTTTGCTAAAAACGAAGTCAACAATAGTATTAGTTATTAGTTACATACTAAATTTTTTTAAAAGAAATTAGAAAATGAAAAAATAAGTATTATAAAAGTAAGAAGGTACATGCCACATCAACTCTTTAAAACCTTCCTTTATATATATAAATATTGATTGATTAGTTTTGAGGTGAAGCCTCGAGCATTTTACAATTTTAACACAGATCATTTTATTAGTACCTTTGGCTTTATTGATTAATCTTGTCTTATTATGCCTATTGGGGAAGAAAGGTTGTCTTTCAAAAACCGAGTATTTGGTGACGTCATTAAAATTTTAGAATCAATTTTATTCATAATTAAAATCATTAAAAAGAAATATCCCACATTATGCTTTACTTAATATAGGTCCATGAAGTAAATAATGGGATTGATCATGAGGCAATATATGCTTTAGTTAATATATTTGTGAGGCTGATGTTGATGTCTAACATACCAAATAGGCAATACCATTAATATATGCGTGAGATTTATTGTAAGATGTATGAAATTTTATTTTAAAATTAAAATTAATTGATGAGCGAAGTAATCCACATAAGTTCTTAATATAAAATTTTATAAATATTTTCACTAATTAATTATTTATATGAAGCCACTAATTTTTTTTCCTTCGTAAAAACCCACAATATAATTTTAGTTAAACTTATAACCGAAAATATAATATGATGAATATGAAAACAAAGAAAAGGGGTTATACATGAATCGATAAAACATATATACCAACAAATATGGGAGCTTCATGATAAGTTGTATGACATTGACAGTGGTCCAAACCTCCTTCGTCATTTTCATACATATATACAATGTGTTTGTCTATATATGAGTAAACTGTGTATAGTTAAGTCTTTCTGATCAAGAAGAGATTGTTAAACCGTAAAAGTGGTCCAAACTCAGAAGGAATCAAAGTGAAACTCATTTGTTAGAGGAAGAGATGGCACTTTTGATTCATTTGATAGCGCAACACTTCCTTCAGCTCCCCAGTCTCTAGTTTTGTGGGTCCTAATTCTTCTTATATCTTTCCCTAGACTTTTCAAGTCTGCCGAGAAAAGGACTTTTTATGGTGTTGGAACATTGTGAAATAATTTTTTTAGGTAAAATATAATACATAGCAATAACAAAATCTTTATAAACAATTCCTCCTCTAAATTAAAAATTAAAATTTAGCAATTGTATCCAAAAAAAAATTAAAATTAGCAACTTATGCGATTAAAAATTGGGTTAATTTCACAAATGCACAAAAACAACAAAAATACGGTTTCACGGAATTTTAAACATTTTTACGATTTTTTTGATTTTATTTACATAAAATACGATCTTTTTATGTTAAAATTTTGTTCATTTGTTGTTAATTTTTTGTTATATGTATGTTATTTTTTGTTATTTTTTTGTTGTTATTTTGATGTTACTTTTATGTTGTTTTCATGTTATTTTTTGGAAAACCGTAAAAATGTAAAAAAAACATTCTTTGAACGTAAAAATATAAATATTTTACAAAAAATAGTGCATTATGTAATTATTCCTTAAAAATTTGACAACTATTCAAAATCCAAATAGATAGCATTTATTTATTTATTTTTTAAAAAAACAATAATGATTGAAAAATGAAGCAAAAATGCTTGGAAGGTGATTACAAAAGGGATTATTTGACAAATACACAAAAACAAAAACAAAAATTACAAAAATACGATTTTACGGAATTTTAAATATTTTTACAATTTTTTTTATTTTATTTACAAAAAATACGGTCTTTTTATGTTGTACTCTTGTTAATTTGTTGTTGATTTTTTGTTATTTGTATGCTATTTTTTGTTATTATTTTGATGTTATTTTTATGTTACTTTTCTGTAATTTCCTTATGTAATTATCGCTAAAAAAACCCCACAAAAACTCTCCTTTTATGGTTTCTTACAACTAGTTTTTTTTAAAATATTTTTTTAGTTTGATCAGAATTCAACTAGAATTTTTTATTTTCCTTCAAAAAAAACTAGAATTTTTTATTCTTTTCTTTTTTTGAATTCTTATTATTTCTTACTAGAAATTATTAATCATTTAAATTTGTTTTAAATTTTCTTTCCGTCTTTTAAAAATAACTAATATTTGAGTGTTGTTACTTTTTCTTTTTTTTTTTGAGAGAGAGGAAAATGGAAATTTTCATTTATATATTTTTTTAAAAAATAACACTCAAATTTTCATTTATATATATTTTTCATTTTTGAAACAGAAATTTTCATTCATATATACCTTATGTTTGAGTGTTACTTTTATATTTTTTATTTTATGTGTAATTGGTCTTGTAATTATTAAAGAGTAGTACAAGTAAATTGCTTTTTGATAAAGAAAATATGGGTGGGCCATTGTAATTAAATGGTATCACAATAAGGGCCAGAGCTTATGCAGGCGTGGGGACGTTGGTTTTGAAAGGATGCACGTGGGCTGTAGTGCAGAAGCCTTTTTTGTTTTGGGCAACCGATTGGAGTTGGTGGTGGGGCTGAATCCGATACGGGATCGCTTGGTCACGTGAACTGCACCTGATCAGATGAATGTCCATGTGGCCCTTGGGGCCAGATCTCTCACTCCTCAGTTACTTAAGCAGTGGCATAAGTAAACTCAAAACCCAAAACATATATACTACAATAGTCCAATCAGATCAGATGTTCTAAACATGTTCACTTTCATTATTTTTAAATATTCCTGTTCTAATATTAACCATTTTTCTAAACATATTTTATTAATTATTGTAAATTCTAATAATTTTTTATATATAAATATTTAAAATTATATTTTGAAGTGAAATAGAAAAATAAAATTTTGGTAGTACATTTATTTTAAATAATATAGTAGAAAAGCTTACGGAGGTACCCTTATACACCGCTACATCACTTTTTTAGAGTCGGTTGGTCGAATTACAACATTATTATCAGTTACCATAGTACCTAACACTCATCACGGCATGGCGTTCTATAAATATTAGTGCTTCTTTATAATTCTTATTTAAGTAAAATAATTGAGACACAATATTAAATTTTACCAATAACGATATAATATTTCATAAAGGTGTTAAACACCTTGGGTGTCCTTTAGCATTTTTCTTCTAATTATAATATTTTGTTGAAACTTTTTAAAATAATGGAGGAGTGTCTTAGTGTGTGATTTGACAAGAGTTTCACATGGGATAAAAATCCTTATCTACAATTACATATAAAGAGCAATCTTGACACTTAGGTTGGTGCCCCAAGGAGTACCTAAGAGTTGTCACACACACGCGCGCTGCCATTATCGTTCATCCGACCAAGTTGAACAAAGCTAACTAGGTTGTGTAGTGTGCACCTTTTAAATGAAAATTCATTTAATAATACAATTATTTTTTAATGTTACACTATTATTTTCATGTAAGTTAAAGGTGTTACTTTCTTCCCGTTGTTATTATTCAGTCGTGTTTACTCAGAAATTTGGACTACACTTCTAAGTTACTCTCGCTAGCTAGGTTGGTGAGAATGAAAAAGTAGTTATGTTATTATAATAGAGACACAACATATTTATAGTAGTTCACTTGCTATATCGCGACAGTAATGGACCTATATTTACTTCGACTTTTTATTTCTCACAACATGGTAATTACAGAAACAGACTAAGTGGCAGAAATTTCAATTTCTAAAGAGAGAAACTAGAGAGAGAAGCTCTGACCTTGTGGGTAGTTTTCTAAAAGTGAAAAATGAGCTTATGGAGCTCTCCTTTTATAGGTGTGTTGACCTCAAAAAGTGATCAACCCACAGCGGGGCCGTGCAGACTTGATGCTTGCCACGTGTGTGCACAAATAAGAATAAAAAGCAATAGACACAAGAATTTGTTAAAGAGGTTCGGCACCTTTGTGATAGTGAGTAATGACCTACTCCACTTTTAGCTGTATTACACCAAGAAAATTACTATACAGGTCACTATAGGTGGAATCTACTATAGTATCCTTAGGATTACAATGTTTGAATCAATGCTCGGCAAAACTCAAGTCTTGGACGGTCTATGGTAGGCGTGTATGTTAGGCTTTATGCCCTAAATAAAACTCTATTTCAATGTAATCTCCATTATTTAAATATCAATAAAGAGACAGAAGTATTTTCATCACTTATTTAATGTGTCATTTGGTTCATGTTCTCATTTATATGTTTAATTGATTTATAAATTCATCCAAACCCTTATCACATTAATATTCTTGTTTATTGTGTCGTCAACATAGTGGAAAGTAATCAAGATTGTGTGATTAAATATATATTCCTAGATTTATAAGTACACTGGGTTTAACTGATATGATGATTTACAACATAGTTTACTTGCACCTTGGATAAGTGCTATGTCCTTTCCAGGGCATTGGTTAAAGTAAAGCTTGGGTTGGCTGCATGGAGTATGCATTGGAAGGGACTGATATTGAACTTTGAATAGATATATTAAATTTCCCGTAATATCTATTCCATTCAATATCACCTACTTGATCCTAGGTCAGATGATCTTAATCCTGACACAGTTAGGTTCGATCTCAAGAGTATTATACATGTTATTTGATTTGTTAGTTAAGCCTACTTTTTGGTCAGGGTGATACGTACATTTTGGGAACATGGTAGTGCAATTGAGTAGGAGCGCTAAACATAGATATGGAATCTATCGCTTCTACCAGGGCATAGAAGTGAAATGATGATTTCCTTCAAGCTTGGCTAAACAGAGATAAATGGTTGAGTACTCATTTCAGTGATTATGTTTAGTTCACTGAAATATCATTTATAGGTGGCTAAGTGTTTTAAGGATAAAATACATTGAAGGGTGTAATGGTAGATTAATCCTTATACAATGTAAATCATTTATAGAGGATCCTTGATTATTGGGATTCTAACAATGGATAACTAATAGCGTATCTATATCGTAGAACATATAGAGCGTTCTTTATAACTGAGAGTACAATTCCAAGTTTTATGGTGGATGCAACAAAGAATTAATAAGTTAGTGAATTTACATGGTAAATTTTAGAGCTGCTTATTGGAAGCTTAGATATATAGGCCCATGGTCCCAACACTAGTTGAGACAATACTACTTGTAAGACTTAGTTAATTGATTCTGATTAATCAATTATAATTCTAAAATTAGACTATGTCTAGTTTATGAATTTTCACTAAGCAAGGGCTAAATTGTGAAGAAATAGTTTCTAGGGTTAATTTGTTAATTAAGAGACTTTGATAAGTCTAATTAATAAATATATTAATTGGCAATATTATTGAATAATTAATTTTTAGTTATTAAATAATTAGAATTGGCATTTAAGTTGTTAAATTAGAAAATTGGTATTTTTGAGAAAATAAGTTAGAAAAATGACAAAATGACAAAATTGTAAAGTGGGGCCCAATACCTATCCATGGCCGGACACTTCACAAGGTTTTGCCACTTTATTTTTTCCATTATTTAAATGCTCATTAAATCTAACCTAACCCTAAGTGGTTTCCTATAAATAGGTATTGATGGCTTAAGGGAAAAGATGATGCATCTCATTCCTTCAGTAAAAAATTTCAAGCCTCTTCTCACTACCCTAGCTGAAACCTCTCTCTCTCTCTCTTCCTCTCTTCTAAACCAAAGCCTGTAGTGAAAGAGTGTAACACCCTAACTAACATAGGCGTATTACGTGATTTTTAAACATGCTGTGCAGCTCGTTGCTAATCAACGAGGTTTATGGAAAACGTGATTAATTAAAATTTTTGCTTTTTAATTAAACTTATAAAACAATATTACAAAAGACTCGGGATCCCGATTACAAAATCATTTACAAAAAGATTTAACTGTTTATACAAAATAAATGTCGCCTAGCGACTAGTTACAAAATCAGCCCCGCTGTCCCGAGGATCGTACTCTCCAGGCCTAACCGCCCCGACATGTACAACCTTCATAAGCTCGCTCACGGTCCATCAGCTTTAGCCTTGCCTTTACCTACACATAAACGTAGAACTGTGAGTCGACAAACTCAGTAAGAAAAGCATAATAATATTCATACATAAAACCCGGTCATGATCAGACGCCCATACCCCTGATCATAACCCTAACTGCCGTGTCCAACACGATACTGAGTCCCACTACTGTCGTGTCCCACACGGTACTGAGTCACTACTGCCGTGTCCAACACGGTACTGAGTTCTGAACGTTCATAGGGACGGTACTATTGACACGTAACAGCCTGATCGGTCGAACCGGTCATACTCCGGCTGCTGGTCATACTCCAGCCTGTACCGACGGGATACGTCAATAGTACGGAACCACTAACCTAAGTGTCAGCCTGATCGGTCGAACCGGTCATACTCCGGCTGCTGGTCATACTCCAGCCTGTACCGACGTGACAGGGTTGGATGGCTCGAAGCCAACATACATAACTAATGTAATCTAACAGGCTTCCTACATGCACGCTAAACATGTAATCTACATATGCATACTGTTATACTAATCTTACCTGGATTCCGAATTCAGGTGTGCCGGTCAACCTGATTGGAACTTTAACTGCGCGGCGGATTACAGGCTCCTAAACCATAAAAATCACAACACTATAAGTGATACGCTAAATCACTTCCCGGGTGTAAAGCCCGCTTAGTTAATTTGGAAATTAGCAGTTGTTTATGTTTAATCATGAAATTATTTATAGCCATTTAAATAATTTATTATGGATATTTATGGAATTCAGATATGCATGAGTATGTTTTCAGTAGCTTTTATATTTCGCATTTCCGGTGTCCGGTATTTTGGAACGCGGCGTTTGGCTCAGTAGAAATCACAACTTAGTATGTTAGTATTTTGGGGACGGGTTTTAGACATTGGGAATGTCGGGAATGGCCGGGAATTTAGAATGTCCCAAAAATACCACTTTAGTATGATTCTCATGGTTTTATGGTAAAGGGGCAAATTGGTCTTTTTGCCCCATTAGTGTTTTGTCTTTTGTGGCTTTATGAGATGGAAAAATAAATGTTTATTTGTATTATTCATGGCTGAAATAAATGAATAAATGTGATTATACTCCTCTTTTCTCAAGCATTCATCACTTAGTCAAAAAAATTAAGAAATTTTCAAACACTCAAAGCTCTCCCTTTCTCCCTCTTTTCGGCCAAGGCTTGGCAGCTAGGGCAGGGATTTTTTCTCCTTCAATTCTTGTGATTTCCATCTCATCTTTGTGTAATCTAATCAAGGTGTGATCTCTTAGAACTTCCTTTTTGTATTTTCTTGAGTTTTAAGTAAATTTAATGAAATGCATGCATGTTTTGGATACATTGTTGCTGCTGTGTTTTTATTGTTGATTGGTGAAGATTAAAGCATGATTATTGTTGTTGATTGAGCTGTGTTGAAAGCATGTTGGATTGATTGTTTAAAGTTTGAGTTTTATATGCAAAAATGTGGTTTTTGGAGTAAAATAGTGTGATTATGTTTCTGTGAATTGCTGGGTGTTTTTGTATGTTTTCAGAGATGATTATATGCTTACTTGAGTAGAATTAAATAGGTTAGGATGCATGTTAGGTGGTTTTGCTCAAGCTTGAGTTTGGAACTCAAAGCTTGAGCTCCAATGGTGAATTTTGCCTATGTGATTTCTGGGTAGGTTTGATGCTCTAGAATTGTTATTTGGGGCATATAGAACAGGTCTGGAAAGTTTGGGACCAATTGGGGTTAAATTGGTCGAGTTATGGGATTTTTAGTTGGCTGCCTGCGAGGAACCTAATTCGGTTGTGCATCCGGAATTCCGGATGGGGGTCTGAATTTCCCGAACGGAATTCCGGTTGGGCAACAGGTCTTCGGATGGGGGATTTTTCGTAACCCTAGTTTTCCTCGTTTTTGGGTTTTTAGGGGTATTGCCATGCTTTTTATCGATAGGGAAACTTTTAGTTTCAAGTTTTTGTCCCCGGGAAGTGATTTAGCGTGTCACTTATAGCGTTGTGATTTTTATGGTTTAGGAGCCAGTAATCCGCCGTTCAGCTTCAGTTCCAGTCAGGTTGACCGGCACACCTGAAATCGGAATCCAGGTAAGATTAGTATAACAGTATGCATATGTAGATTACATGTTTAGCGTGCATGTAGGAAGCCTGCTAGATTACATTAGATATGTATTTAGGCTTCGAACCATCCAACCCTGTCACGTCGGTACAGTGGAGTATGACCAAGCGGCGGAGTATGACCGGCTCGACCGATCGAGGGGCCGACACTTGGTTGGTGGTTCGGGGCTATTGACCTATCCGTCGGTACAGTGGAGTATGACCAGCAGCGGCGAGGAGTATGGCCAGGTTCGACCGATCAGGAGGATACTTGTCAATAGTACCGTCCCCTGAACGTTCAAAACTCAGTACCATGTTGGACATGGCAGTAGTGCTCAGTACCATGTTGGACATGGCAGTAGCGGGACTCAGTATCGTGTTGGACACGGCAGTCAGTTTTATGTATGATATTATTATGCTTTTCTTACTGAGTCTGTCGACTCACAGTTTATGTTCATGTGTAGGTAAAGGCAAGGCGATTCTTGATGGGCCGTGAGCGAGCTTATGAGATTGTACATGTCGGGGCGGTTAGGTCTGGAGCGTACGATCCTCGGGACGACGAGGCTGAGATTTTTGTAACTGTCGTTAGACGACTTTCATTTTGATGTAAAAGTTAAACAGTTAAAACGTTTGTAAATATTTTTATAAATCGGGATCCCGAGACTTTTTGTAAAATGGTTTATAAGTTTAATGAAAAAGCAAAATTTTAATTAATCACGTTTTTCCATAAACCTCGTTGATTAGCAACGAGCTGCACAGTACGTTTAAAAATCACGTAATACGCCTAAGATAGTTAGGGTGTTACAATTTGGTATCAGAGCCGCCAGGTTGTCTTCCGAATATCGTCACGACATGTACAATCATCATCAGCAGTTAGCTCGGTTCACGGTTCAGTAAGCCTTTATTGCTTTAGTAGTTTATTTTATTCAGTTATGAAAAAAAAAGAAAAGCCTGTTAGGAAGCATGTTAGTAGCCTGATAGTAGAATAGGCGCATGTTTCATTTCTAATTTCCAAATTAAGCGGCATTAGTAAGCTCGCCTTGAATACGACCTGATATGCCAACTCTTGGTTTCGCAGGCGGTTCTAACTAGATGGACGCCAGGCGGACTACCAGGAGTCAGGGCAACTCCGTAGGGTCGAATCAGGGACAGGGAGCTCAGTTTCCCCCACCTGCTCGGGGCCGAGGCAGAGGTCCCCGAGGCAGGGCTCGTGGCCGGGGTGATGAAAACCCGCCACAGGCTGCCCAAGCTCCCCCAGCCGATCAGGGAGCCGGGTGGGAGTTGCGGTTTGCGGAGATGCAAGCCGGATCGAAGAGCAAGACCTCGAGATTCGGAGGTTGAGACGGCGGGGTGCTCCTGCGGTTCCGGTGCCGTAGTTCCGGTGGCACACCGCCCCTGCCGCCTGTGCCGAGATTGTGGTGGCGGCCCACAGATTGGAACCTTTATATGAGCGGTTCGGAAGCAAGCACCTCCGTATTCTGGGAGGTCCGGATGTATCGAAAGCCGAGCGGTGGGCGACGGTGATCACCGAATTCGAATTTCATGGGTGTCACCGGCAATGACGAGTGGTGTGCGCCACATTTCGGTTCCGGGAGGACGCCTGGTATGGTGGGACATGGTGTCTCAGATTCACGACGTCACCACCATGACTTGGGAGAGGTTCCAAGAACTCTTCAACGCGAAATACTATAATGAGGCGGTCAGAAGCGCCAAGAGGAAAGAGTTCGTTCATCTGACCCAGCGGGAGGACATGAGCGTCACTGAGTATACTACTCAGTTTGACCGGTTGGCGAGGTTAGCCTCGGGAATTGTGCCGACCGACTTCAGCAGGAAGGAGAAGTATCTGGACGGGTTGAATCCCAAGATCAGGCATGACCTGATGATTACCACCGACGACAGCACCACCTATGCTCAGATGGTGGAGAAGGCACTGCGAGCTGAGGGCGCAGTGGGGTGCATGTCAGAGTCAGCTAGTACTCCGATTAGTGGCGGAGCTCCTACCCCTCACCGCATCGAGGCTTTAGCGGGGAGTAGTGGTTCGGCCATTGATCGGAGGAAGAGGGCACCCACTGCTTCGGCGGCTCGAGTCGAACAAGAGGTTTCGGGGGAACCGCAACGAGGGAGTCGTCTGGTGGTAATGAGACCCGATTCTCTTATCCCGAGTGCCCTAGCCGCAAGAGGCACCATCGGGGAGAGTGCAAGGGCGGGGATGCTTTCATTGTGGCATGCCCGGAGCACTTTAAGAGGGAATGTCCCCGGCTCGGCCGGAGGCACCGAGAGCTCCAGCGATACCCACTCCAGCCAGGGTGTTCGCTATCACGCAGGCTGATGCAGATGCGAGCCCATCAGTTGTTACAGGTCAGCTTTTTATTAACAACTCGCTTTATTCAGTGCTGTTTGATTCTGGGGCTACACGTTCTTATGTGGCGGCCATAGTCTTTAGTAAGTTGGGTAGACCCTTTGATAGATATGAATCAGGGTTTGGAACCCTGTTACCTGGCGGAGAATTGGTTATCTCCAATAGGTGGATTAGGTCTATGCCGATCAGGATAGATGGTAGAGAGTTAAGCGCTGATCTGATAGAGATGAGCTTAGTCGAATTCGATATTATTTTAGGAATGGATTTCCTATCTAAATATTCGGCGAGCATTGATTGTAAGAGGAAGATGGTGGTCTTCCAACCGGAAAGTGAAGAACCGTTCGTATTTGTGGGTTCGGTTCAGGGATCTCGGATCCCGGTGATCTCGGCTATGTCAGCGAGAGAATTATTGCACGGTGGGTGCTTAGGGTTTCTGGCCGTGGTGGTGGACACCACTCGGCCAGACACCATTCGGCCAGAGGACATCAGAGTGGTTCGGGAATTTTTGGACGTTTTTCCCGAAGAACTTCCAGGGTTACCACCTCAGCGGGAAATTGACTTTGTGATTGACTTGGCACCAGGGGTGGATCCGGTTTCTAAAGCCCCGTATAGGATGGCTCCAGCTGAACTTAAGGAATTAAAGATTCAGCTCCAAGGGTTGCTTGACATAGGGTTCATTCGGCCCAGTGTGTCACCTTGGGGAGCCCCGGTTTTGTTCGTGAAGAAGAAGGATGGCTCTATGAGGATGTGCATCGACTACAGAGAGTTGAACAAGTTGACGGTGAAGAATAAATATCCACTACCTAGGATCGATGACTTGTTCGATCAGCTTCAGGGGAAGACGGTCTTTTCTAAGATTGATCTCCGTTCGGGTTATCATCAGTTGAGAATCCGAGAGGAGGACGTTCCAAAGACGGCTTTCCGCACTAGGTATGGACACTACGAGTTTCTGGTTATGTCATTCGGACTAACCAATGCTCCTGCAGCATTCATGGACCTGATGAATAGAGTATTCAAGGATTTCCTCGATATCTGTGTGATTGTGTTTATCGACGACATCCTCGTGTACTCTCAATCAGAAGAGGAGCATGAGTTACATCTTCAGATGGTACTGCAACGACTTCGAGAACATAAGCTCTACGCCAAGTTCAAGAAATGTGAGTTCTGGTTGTCTCAGGTGTCCTTCCTAGGGCACATTGTGAGTAAAGACGGGATCAAGGTGGATCCCGGGAAGATTGAATCCGTCAGGGATTGGCCGAGACCGAAGACAGTGACAGAGATCAGAAGCTTCTTGGGATTAGCTGGGTACTACCGTAGGTTCGTGGAGGGGTTCTCCAAAATTTCAATGCCCCTAACCGAGCTTACAAAGAAGAATCAGCGATTTATCTGGTCAGATAAATGCGAAGCTAGTTTTCAGGAGCTGAAGCAGAGATTGATTACTGCTCCGGTACTAGCTTTGCCTTCGGACAAGGAGAAGTTCGTAGTCTACTGTGACGCATCCAAACAGGGTTTGGGGTGCGTATTGATGCAAGCCGATCGGGTTATCGCTTATGCCTCCCGCCAGTTAAAGGATTATGAACAGCGATACCCGACTCATGATTTAGAATTGGCCGCAGTGGTTTTTGCACTGAAGATTTGGCGGCATTACCTTTATGGGGAGAAGTGCGAGATCTATACCGACCATAAAAGTCTCAAGTATTTCTTTACTCAGAAAGATTTGAACATGAGACAAAGGCGTTGGTTAGAATTAGTGAAGGACTACGATTGTGAGATCCTCTATCATCCCGGAAAAGCCAATGTAGTGGCCGATGCCCTGAGCAGAAAGGGTCCCGGGCAAGTAGCTAGCATGGTTCAGATCTCACCTCAGCTAGCAGAGGATATGGTTAGATCCAGCATTGAGTTTGTGGTAGGTCAGCTTCACAACTTAACGCTGCAATCTGACCTGTTAGAAAGAATAAAGGTTGCTCAGACGACAGATCCGGAGTTAGTGAAGATCCGAGATGAGGTATTGGCTGGTCAAGCCAAAGACTTTTCAGTGTCTGATAGTGGGATGCTTTTGTATAAAGCCAGGGTTTGTGTCCCGAACAGTGCGGAACTTAGAAATGAGATCTTTGAGGAGGCTCATTCTACCCCGTATTCTCTGCATCACGGCACCACCAAGATGTACCAAGATTTGAAACCGTACTTCTGGTGGAGCGGTATGAAGAAGAATTTGGTAGAATTTGTATCGAGATGCCTCACGTGTCAGCAGATCAAGGCTGAACATCAGAGACCAGCAGGGTTGTTGCAGCCTCTAACCCTACCAGAATGGAAATGGGAGGATATTACGATGGATTTTGTGGTCGGGTTACCTAGGACCACGGGTTTGCATGATTCCATCTGGGTAGTGGTGGACCGATTTACGAAATCTGCTCATTTTCTGCCGGTCAGAACAACATTTTCAGTGGATCAGTTGGCAGAACTGTACGTCAGGGAGATAGTGAGACTTCACGGGGTACCTAAGTCTATAGTTTCGGACAGGGATCCGAAATTCACCTCCAAATTTTGGCAAAGTTTGCAACGGGCAATGGGTACGAAGCTGAAATTCAGTACAGCATTCCATCCTCAGACAGATGGTCAGTCCGAAAGGACAATTCAGATATTGGAGGATATGTTGAGAGCCTGTGTTATGGACTTTGAGGGTTCATGGAGCAAATATCTACCGTTGATAGAGTTCTCTTACAACAACAGTTACCAGAGTACGATAGGGATGGCACCCTACGAACTGTTGTACGGTAGAAAATGTAGATCCCCTATCCACTGGGATGAGACAGGGGAGAGGAAATACCTAGGTCCAGAGTCAGTTCAGCGGACCAATGAGGCAATAGAAAAGATAAAAGCTAGAATGCTTGCCTCACAGAGCAGACAGAAGAGTTACGCAGATCCGAAACGTAGGGATGTTGAGTTCCGAGTAGGGGACCATGTGTTTTTGCGAGTATCTCCGATGAAGGGGATTAAACGTTTCGGGAAAAGAGGCAAGTTATGCCCTAGATTTACTGGACCTTTCGAGATTCTCGAGAAGATAGGTCAAGTGGCATATCGGTTAGCATTGCCTCCAGCTTTATCAGCAGTGCACAACGTATTTCATGTCTCAATGTTGAGAAAATACGTTTCAGACCCCTCTCATATACTCAGTTATGAGAGCCTTCAGCTTCAGTCAGATATGTCTTATGAGGAACAGCCAGTGCAGATCCTAGATAGAAAGGATAAAGTCCTTCGGAATAAGACCATAGCGTTGGTCAAGGTTCTCTGGAGGAACAGTAAGGTGGAAGAAGCCACCTGGGAGCTAGAGTCAGATATGAGAGCTCAATATCCAGAGTTATTCAGGTTAGATTTCGGGGACGAAATCCTTTTAAGGGGGGGATAGTTGTAAAGCCCGCTTAGTTAATTTGGAAATTAGCAGTTGTTTATGTTTAATCATGAAATTATTTATAGCCATTTAAATAATTTATTATGGATATTTATGGAATTCAGATATGCATGAGTATGTTTTCAGTAGCTTTTATATTTCGCATTTCCGGTGTCCGGTATTTTGGAACGCGGCGTTTGGCTCAGTAGAAATCACAACTTAGTATGTTAGTATTTTGGGGACGGGTTTTAGACATTGGGAATGTCGGGAATGGCTGGGAATTTAGAATGTCCCAAAAATACCCCTTTAGTATGATTCTCATGGTTTTATGGTAAAGGGGCAAATTGGTCTTTTTGCCCCATTAGTGTTTTGTCTTTTGTGGCTTTATGAGATGGAAAAATAAATGTTTATTTGTATTATTCATGGCTGAAATAAATGAATAAATGTGATTATACTCCTCTTTTCTCAAGCATTCATCACTTAGTCAAAAAAATTAAGAAATTTTCAAACACTCAAAGCTCTCTCTTTCTCCCTCTTTTCGGCCAAGGCTTGGCAGCTAGGGCAGGGATTTTTTCTCCTTCAATTCTTGTGATTTCCATCTCATCTTTGTGTAATCTAATCAAGGTGTGATCTCTTAGAACTTCCTTTTTGTATTTTCTTGAGTTTTAAGTAAATTTAATGAAATGCATGCATGTTTTGGATACATTGTTGCTGCTGTGTTTTTATTGTTGATTGGTGAAGATTAAAGCATGATTATTGTTGTTGATTGAGCTGTGTTGAAAGCATGTTGGATTGATTGTTTAAAGTTTGAGTTTTATATGCAAAAATGTGGTTTTTGGAGTAAAATAGTGTGATTATGTTTCTGTGAATTGCTGGGTGTTTTTGTATGTTTTCAGAGATGATTATATGCTTACTTGAGTAGAATTAAATAGGTTAGGATGCATTTTAGGTGGTTTTGCTCAAGCTTGAGTTTGGAACTCAAAGCTTGAGCTCCAATGGTGAATTTTGCCTATGTGATTTCTGGGTAGGTTTGATGCTCTAGAATTGTTATTTGGGGCATATAGAACAGGTCTGGAAAGTTTGGGACCAATTGGGGTTAAATTGGTCGAGTTATGGGATTTTTAGTTGGCTGCCTGCGAGGAACCGGAATTCCGGTTGTGCATCCGGAATTCCGGATGGGGGTCCTGAATTTCCCAGAACCGGAATTCCGGTTGGGCAACCGGTCTTCCGGATGGGGGATTTTTCAGAACCCTAGTTTTCCTCGTTTTTGGGTTTTTAGGGGTATTGCCATGCTTTTTATCGATAGGGAAACTTTTAGTTTCAAGTTTTTGTCCCCGGGAAGTGATTTAGCGTGTCACTTATAGCGTTGTGATTTTTATGGTTTAGGAGCCAGTAATCCGCCGTTCAGCTTCAGTTCCAGTCGGAGTTGGCCGGCACACACGAAATCGGAATCCAGGTAAGATTAGTATAACAGTATGCATATGTAGATTACATGTTTAGCGTGCATGTAGGAAGCCTGCTAGATTACATTAGATATGTATTTAGGCTTCGAACCATCCAACCCTGTCACGTCGGTACAGGCTGGAGTATGACCAGCAGCCGGAGTATGACCGGTTCGACCGATCAGGCTGACACTTGGTTGGTGGTTCAGGGCTATTGACCTATCCCGTCGGTACGGGTGGAGTATGACCGGCGGCGGAGTATGACCGGTTCGACCGATCAGGAGGATACTTGTCAATAGTACCGTCCCCTGAACGTTCAAAACTCAGTACCATGTTGGACATGGCAGTAGTGCTCAGTACCATGTTGGACATGGCAGTAGCGGGACTCAGTATCGTGTTGGACACGGCAGTCAGTTTTATGTATGATATTATTATGCTTTTCTTGCGAGTCCGTCGACTCACGGTTTATGTTCATGTGTAGGTAAAGGCAAGGCGATTCTTGATGGACCGTGACCGAGCATATGAGAGTGTACATGTCGGGGCGGTTAGGCCTGGAGCGTACGATCCTCGGGACAGCAGGGCTGAGATTTTTGTAACTGTCGTTAGACGACTTTCATTTTGATGTAAAAGTTAAACAGTTAAAACGTTTGTAAATATTTTTATAAATCGGGATCCCGAGACTTTTTGTAAAATGGTTTATAAGTTTAATGAAAAAGCAAAATTTTAATTAATCACGTTTTTCCATAAACCTCGTTGATTAGCAACGAGCTGCACAGTACGTTTAAAAATCACGTAATACGCCTAAGATAGTTAGGGTGTTACAATTTGGTATCAGAGCCGCCAGGTTGTCTTCCGAAGATCGTCACGACATGTACAATCATCATCAGCAGTTAGCTCGGTTCACGGTTCAGTAAGCCTTTATTGCTTTAGTAGTTTATTTTATTCAGTTATGAAAAAAAGAAAAGCCTGTTAGGAAGCATGTTAGTAGCCTGATAGTAGAATAGGCGCATGTTTCATTTCTAATTTCCAAATTAAGCGGCATTAGTAAGCTCGCCTTGAATACGACCTGATATGCCAACTCTTGGTTTCGCAGGCGGTTCTAA
The DNA here is from genome assembly GCF_029168945.1 of Cannabis sativa. NCBI lineage: Eukaryota > Viridiplantae > Streptophyta > Magnoliopsida > Rosales > Cannabaceae > Cannabis > Cannabis sativa. The sequence continues at coordinate 4,741,508 of NW_026870043.1, read as the reverse complement.
CTAGATGGACGCCAGGCGGACTACCAGGAGTCAGGGCAACTCCGTAGGGTCGAATCAGGGACAGGGAGCTCAGTTTCCCCCACCTGCTCGGGGCCGAGGCAGAGGTCCCCGAGGCAGGGCTCGTGGCCGGGGTGATGAAAACCCGCCACAGGCTGCCCAGGCTCCCCCAGCCGATCAGGGAGCCCCGAATTGGGAGTTGCGGTTTGCGGAGATGCAAGCCCGGATCGAAGAGCAAGACCTCGAGATTCAGAGGTTGAGACAGCAGGGTGCTCCTGCAGTTCCAGTGCCAGTAGTTCCAGTGGCACCTGCCCCTGCTGCCCAGGCCGAGATTGTGGTGGCGGCCCACAGATTGGAACCTTTATATGAGCGGTTCCGGAAGCAAGCACCTCCGGTATTCCTGGGAGGTCCAGATGTATCGAAAGCCGAGCAGTGGCTGACGGTGATTACCAGAATTCTGAATTTCATGGGTGTCACCGGTAATGACAGAGTGGTGTGCGCCACATTTCAGTTCCAGGAGGACGCCCTGGTATGGTGGGACATGGTGTCTCAGATTCACGACGTCACCACCATGACTTGGGAGAGGTTCCAAGAACTCTTCAACGCGAAATACTATAATGAGGCGGTCAGAAGCGCCAAGAGGAAAGAGTTCGTTCATCTGACCCAGCGGGAGGACATGAGCGTCACTGAGTATACTACTCAGTTTGACCGGTTGGCGAGGTTAGCCTCGGGAATTGTGCCGACCGACTTCAGCAGGAAGGAGAAGTATCTGGACGGGTTGAATCCCAAGATCAGGCATGACCTGATGATTACCACCGACGACAGCACCACCTATGCTCAGATGGTGGAGAAGGCACTGCGAGCTGAGGGCGCAGTGGGGTGCATGTCAGAGTCAGCTAGTACTCCGATTAGTGGCGGAGCTCCTACCCCTCCTGCATCAGGCTTTAGCAGGGGGAGTAGTGGTTCGGCCATTGATCAGAGGAAGAGGGCACCCACTGCTTCCGGCGGCTCGAGTCAGAACAAGAGGTTCCGGGGGAACCAGAACAGAGGGAGTCGTCCTGGTGGTAATGAGACCCGATTCTCCTATCCCGAGTGCCCTAGCTGCAAGAGGCACCATCGGGGAGAGTGCAAGGGGCAGGGATGCTTTCATTGTGGCATGCCCGGGCACTTTAAGAGGGAATGTCCCCAGCTCCGGCCAGAGGCACCGAGAGCTCCAGCGATACCCACTCCAGCCAGGGTGTTCGCTATCACGCAGGCTGATGCAGATGCCAGCCCATCACTTGCTCAAATCAACCCCAAATCACATGAAACCTTCCAGACCTGTTCTAAACAACCCCTAGAACATTTCTAAAGCAACAAAACCACCCAGAAAGCACAGAAACGAAAAGTGCCATTAAAGCTCAAGCTTTGAGTTCTAAACTCAAACTTGAGTAAAATCACCTAACATGCATTCAAACCAACTCAAATCCTCTTAAACAAGCATAATATAGCCTCTAGAAACAATTAAAAACATCAACAATATCACAGCAACAGATTCAATTCATTTCTCTTTGAAAACCATATTTTTGAGTTAAAAATTCCCAACTTGAAGCAAAGCAATTAACATGCATTACTAACAACCTAAATAACTTCAAATTAACAAGCTTAAATCACAGAATCTTACAACAAAACACAGCAGCAACAACATCCAAATAATCCATGCATAACTCATATTTTCACCATTTTTATTCAAGAAAATAAAGGAAGAAGCTAGGAATCACATACCACAATCAAGAGATCACAAACTTAGGTTGAAGCTAGCTGAAAATCAATGAAAATCCCAGCCCTAGAATCCCATGCAACCAGCCGAAAAAGTGAGAGGAAAAAGAGAGAGTTTCTTTGAAAATTTTCTATCTTTTTTCTAACTTGTGATTTTTTGATAAAAATGAAATAAAAGCTATTAAACACAACACTCCATTTCAGCCAACACTTAGCATAAAAACACATTTATTTTTCATTAATAAACTCACTAGAAGACAAAATATTAATGGGGCAAAAAGACCATTTTGCCCCTCCACACTAAAACCACATAAATAACACTAAAGGGGTATTTTTGGGAAATTCTAAATTCCCGGCCATTCCCGACATTCCCAATGTCTAACTAAACCGTCCCAAACTACTAACATACTAAGTTGTGATTTCTACTGAGCCAAACACCGAGTTCCAAAATACCGGGCACCGGAAATGCAAAATTATGCAAACTACTACATGACATAAAAATGCATCTCTGAATTCAATAAATAACAGTATAATAAATTATTTAAATAGCTATAAATAATTTTCATAATTAATCATAATTAACTGCTAATTTCCAAATTAAACTAAGCGGGCTTTACAAAGAGTGAGTGCCAACACACATCAAGTGGTACTCAATCATAGTGTGTAAGGCTATGAAGAATCCAGTTTCAAGAGAAGGAGATTCAGACTCAGATCTTGGTGATACTCTGTTACTGAAAGGATACAAGGGTTAGAGATCTGAGTGGAAGGAGACATTATATTCCGTTGCAACCAGTGTAAGGTTTCTAATACCCTGTATGTGTTTATTTCATATCGTTTTAGAAGTTCATATTTAGGATGTTAATAACATACTTGTTAGTAAATCTCGATCCTTGTAAAATAAATCAAACAACTGGCCTCAGAGCCATGGTAATTGATTTACCTTCAAGAAATTTGGACTTAAAATAATTTGTGTGTGATTTGGATGGTTTCATGTTGATCTGTGTGTTATTTGATGATTGATTGATGTTTGTGAAATTTTTATCAAAAGTAATTGATTTTTCGTTCTGGAATTATTTTTGTTGGATAGTTTGGAAACAATTAAGCAATTCACTTTTTTATAGAACTCAATTTCGATTTAATTTGAATTAGTTATGATTTTTTGAAAATCCGAAAATATCCAGGGTGGCATCACCCTTATGCACGCGCGGATGTCTTAGAATTCTCGGGTGCACGCGCATCAAACATGCACATGTCCGAGAATTCTCGGTCTGAAGGCACTGATTTTGTCTTAAGGTGGGCTGCGAGCACGGAAATGTTGCTGGCAGCATCCCTGTGCGTGAAACCAGCCCCATCTGCCCATGTGCATGTGCCTGGATGGTATGCAATGCATACCAGCTGAGCCAAATGCAATTTTTTTCAAATTTTTTCATTTTTTCATGCTTTTTCACGGAATTAATTTCGAATTTTTTGTGTAATTTTGTATTTAGATTTTTATTTTTCATATTTCAAATCTAATTATCTGAATTAAATTAATTAGTATTTTTTTAAATTAATTAGTATTTTTTAAATTAATTTAAGATATTAGTGAAATTTGAAGCATGAAAATAGGTAAAAATCTATTATTTTTTTGCTTAATTAATTATATTATTTTTTAAATTTGATTATTTTATCTTATTTTTAAATTTAAAGGTCAGATATTTAATATTTTAATTTTTTTTAATTAATTGACCTTATTTGAAATTTAAATAAGATTATTTAAATCATGAAATTTTAAATAGAAATAGGATATTTTGCTAACTTTTAAATTTTGTTATTTTTTTTAAATTAAATTGTAAAATCAGAAAAATGATATTAAATTATCATTTTATTTTATTGAATATTAATTTTAAAATAATAAAAAATTTGAAAAGTTGTTAGCATTTTTTTTTTTGAAAAAGATTCATAGATTAGTTCAAACCTAATTTTTCAAATTTATAGGTTTAATTTTAATTTTTTTTAAATTTTTTTACTTATTTTATTTCGAAAAAAATATTTTTTTATTATTTACTTATTTTTTTTTCAAAATTATTAAATTAAATTAAATTAATTTAAAATTAAATAAACCCTATATCCAATTATCCAACTTGTTGCAGGTGTATGTGTTTTATATTGTTTGATTGTCTAAACAAGTTTTATAAAATCTATTATTGTTTGATCTAAATTGCCATGGTTAACTTGTTGACAGATCTAATGATCTGATTTTACTTCATGATTCAATTGTCAATAGGTCAAACCAATAGTTTGTAGCAGGTAAATTTTGCATTCTTCTTTCATCTGTGTATAACCTAGTAACATGATAGGATCCACCCAAATCTATGTACCTGTGTGAGCCTATATGTTTGCTTTGGGCTTAGATGCATATAGGTAGCCCATTTAATTTTTGTAATTAAAATGGACTAGGTTGCTAAATAAAATGTCACACCATGATAGATTTTATTTAGGCCCAATTAGTGTTTGGGCCTATTCAATTAATAACAGTTGTTCATTTTAAGGTTAACTTCCTCTCTTTTGGGCCTTGTGTGAGAGTTAGGGGGCCATAGCAGTGGGTACTACATACTGAACCCAACCCTCCCTCACATGAACAATTCCAACAGTGAATGCCCATTTGCCTGATTTGAATAACTGTACTAGGTTAATTAAATTAGTTTAACCTAATAAAATTGATTAGCAACATAATTAATTTCGAAATATATAAAATTAATTTTTCATTTGAATATTTTGAACTTAATTTAAGAAAAACACACTTAGTTTAATGAAATATAGAATTATAACTAATTAGATTCTTCTGAAGCTTAATTATTTAATATTTCATAAAATATTCCTATTTAAGTTGCAAATTAGTTACTTTTAACTAATTTTTGTATCAACTTGAATTTGAATATTTTTTAAATCCAAAATTAAGTTGAGGAATTCTAGGAATTAGTTATTGAGAGATTCATGGAATATTGTTTTAAGTTGAAAGTTTGTTAACTTTGAATCAACTAAAAATGGAATATTTTTCAAATTAAGTGGTTAGTAACTTAATTTGTTATTTAATTCAATTTTGAAAAATAATTAAAGTTGAAAATTTGGTTATTTTAGAACAACTTAAATTAGATATTTTTCAAGTATTTATTTTATTATATTTTAAATTTTCGAAATTATATATATATTATTATATAATGATTTTCGAAAATTAAATTAAAGTTGAAAATTAATTTTTAATTAATTTTGGACCTACTTTAAATTAATTAATTTTCATTATTAAAATATATGGATTAAAATAAATGATTAATTAAAATATATTATTTTAAATAATGAGCTTTAATCAAGAGATATTCGATCTCCATTGTTGGTCTTACAATAGTTAAATGTTTTCAATATAACCTCGAGACGCTAGACTCCGTCCCCCTTATGGATGGTTATTCATTGAAAGCATTTAACACCGTAAGATCTCATATGATAAGTGTTTTGTAAGTTTTCGTCTCTATTAAACTCTCCCATACGGTGACTACTTAGAAATAAACTTAGAGAACATGAAACAATGGTGGAAGCTCATAAAATGAGAATAACCTTAACTCTCGCCTACCGAGACAACGTTGGATTCTCATTTTCATCGAATAAAAGGTTGCTAAATTGGTATGCATTTTAGATGAGCTGACTACTCTATTCAACTAATGTTATCTTTGACTCTCGCCTACCGGGACACTGCATTTCATTATGTTAGAAACCTTGGAAAATAATAAATATGTTTAGTTTTTAGTATTTTTGCAAACATATCTGATTACTTGTTATTTTCTGAACTTGTGTATGAATTTATTGAACCAAATGATTTACTTTTGTTTATTGATATTTGTAGTGTCAAAAATGTACAACCCACATCCCAACACTCATCTAGAATATGCCTTTAGGAATGAACTCGTAGTTGTGAATAAGACTCCTTGTCAGAGTAATACTTCACACTTGCTCATGATGAACATGAAATTCCAGAAAGCAGCTAAGCTGGGAATTGTTCAATCTGACAATCCTACTACTTCAAGCTCAGTTGAGAAGAATAGAGAAAGTGATTCCACTTCGTCAGATTATCCTTCCCAACAGATTGAACCAGCAATAAGAACAATCCAAAAACGATTAAGCAATAATGCTTTAGTTTTTGAATCATGTGTTTTAGAGAATGATAAATCCATCTGGATTCTTGATTCTAGATCTACAAACCATGTCTGTTGTTCAATGCAATTGCTTGAAAACTGGAATTATTATTGAAATCCATGTTTGAAATAATTTTACTAGGATCTAGATTTACTAACAAGTATGTTTGATTAACACCCTAATATGAATTCTAAAACAATGAAAATAAACACATATAAAGTTTAAGAAAACCTTACAGTGGGTGCAGCGGAATAATATGACTCCTTCCATTCAGATCTCTAGCCCTTAATTCCTTTCTGTAGCAGAGCATAATCAAGATCTGAATCTGGATCTTCTTTTCTCCTTCTTTGATGCAGAATTTCCATAGTCTTACATACTATGATTGAGATACCTCTTGATTTGTGTGGGCACTACTCATCACTCAAGGGAATTCGAAATTACAGAGAGAAGAAAAGAGAGAGAAGGTGGTGTATGGCTTTTCTGAGAGAAACTTATGTTCAATGTTGTGTCTGTTTCCTGAAGCCAACACTTTCTATTTATAGAATTCCCTCTAGGTTTAGGTTAGAATTGTGTGGCATTAAAATAATGAAAAAATAAAATAAAATGGTAAAGGCCTATGCATAGTGGGCGGCGAGAATAGGAAATTGGGCCTCACTTTGCAACTTTTCTATTTTGTTATTTTTCATTCCCATTTTCTCAAAAATGCCAATTTTCCAATTTAACCATTCAAATGCCAATTCTAATTATTTAATAACTTAAAAACAATTATTAAATAATATTGCCATTTAATATATTTATTAATTTAGAGATATAAAATCTCTTAATCAATAAATAAACCTAGAATCTCTTTTCTTTACAATTTCACCCTTGCTTAGTGAAAATTCATAAAGTAGAAATAGTCTAACTTTAGAATTATAATTGATTAATTAAAATCAATTAAGTGAGTCTTACAAGCAGTATGGTGTCAACTAGTATGGGGACCATGAGTCTATATAACCGAGCTTCCAATAAGTCGAACCGAATTTACCAAGTAAATTCCCTAACTTGTTAATTCCTCATTGAATCCACACTTAGAACTTGGAATTGCACTCTCAGTCATATAGAACGCTCTATATGTTCCATGATATAGACACGTCATTAGTTATCCATTGTTATAACCCTAATGTGATCAATGATCCTCTATATAGATGATTTACACTGTAAAGGGATGAAATTACCGTAACACCCTACAATGTATTTTATCCTTAAAACACTTAACCCTGTATAAATGATATTTCAGTTAAGTGAAATGAGATCTCCACCATTTATTTTCGTTTGGTTAAGCTCGAAGGAAATCATCCTTTACTTTCTATTCGCCAGATAGAAGCTATAGATTCCATATTTATGTTAGCGCTCCCACTCAATTTACCTTCTAGTGTTCCCAAAATGTACGTATCACCCTGACCCAAAAGTAGGCTTAACTAACAAATCAAAGAACACGGATAACACTCTTGAGATTGAACCTAACCATATCAGGATTAAGATCATTTGATCTAGGATCAACTGGTGATATTGAATTGAATAGATATTACGGTAAGTTTTAATATATCTAATCAAAGTTCAATATCGGTCCCTTCTGATGTATACTCCATACATCCGATACTGGTAAACTTTGCCAATGTCCATGAAAGGACATAACACTTTTCCAAGGTGTAAGAATACCTATCGCTGATTATACCATGTCAGTCTAAATCCAGTGTTCTGACAAATCAGGGAATAAACTTTTGAACATATAATTAAGATTATATTCCACTGTGCTGACAACACTATAATCTTTAACAAACTCATATGTTCTGGACTTAAAAAAAAATTCATACATTATATACATATAATCATGAAATAAATCATGTGAACCATGCAACATAAAATGTTATTTCTGATCTTTATTAATAAGTAAATCTGATTATATTGAAATGAGTTTTATTTAGGGCACAAAACCCAACAAACTCCCACTTGCACTAATATAAAACAAAATGTGCATTTCAAATAATCATTAACACCTTGATATACCAATCAAGTGTAATAGTAGTAAACTCCTCGTAATAGGATCTGACAGGTTGAATTAAACACAACCTCTTCTCCACCATTACTCTTCCTTAATAACAAAATCCTTGATAATGTGAAATTCCTCTCTATATGTCTACTCTCTTGGGATACTGGATTCTATAATTTTGGCAACTACTTCTTGGTTATTGAGGAAGTAACCCTAGTAGTTAAGGCAAGTTGGAACAGTGCCACAAATGTATAGAACTTTCCTTAGACTGAATAAGTACCTTTCCTGCAACTTTAACATTCAGTCTTTTTCTTGTAGACTAAGAGATTTCAGATAGGTTATTACACTTCTCCAAAATCACTACTCCACCACCTAGTATTCACCATCTCATCAGCATTGTTTCTAGCACACAGGCAAGTCTCGAAATCTGATGTAGTGTAGTCTAAGAGTTTGAAAACCACCCTTATTGACTAACATATAGTTCCTCTTCTTAATCTTAAAATTTACTTGATTGTCTTCCAATGTTCCTCTCCTGGATTAATCTGATACTTACTCATTACTCCCACTCAACAGCAGGTGTCTGGTCTAAGGCATACTAAAGCATATCTGAGACCTCTCACTGTTGATTTAAGAAATTCTTCCCTAGCTTTATCTTCTCTGGAATAGTTGAAACTTTTCCTTAGATAAATAAAATCTATGCTTAGAAGTTGTGAAGCTTCTATAGATTGCCATTGGAAAGAAAATGCTTCAGCATCTTATGCTTGCATTAGAGTAAGTAATTACCAGGTGTACCACAAGCCATAGGTTTAGATAAACTCAAACCTATAATACTAGGAACAGGAAGTTTTGTTAAGTCCATTGAATAGACTTATGAACGAAAATTTCCTTTCATGTCCTTGTAATAGAAAAATTTAGGTTACTCCATGTTAATGGGTCAAACCATAGTTCTATTGGCTTTCTTCTTAGTTTCTTATCTTGACAATCCATTACTTGTTTAAACTCACAATGGATTTTAATCACTAGTATCTTCTAAGTCATGAGAAGGTAAAGTTCCTAGAAACTCTCCCACTACGACAAGGTACCGTGAATTGTGTCTAAGAAAACTACATGGTATTGACCTCTTCGGTTGTGACAAGACAACAGAGGCAGTGGGATCATCATATGTAGAATAAGATGATGGGATGCTCCTTTATTTGCTACTTTATTTTCAGACTTAGTCATTTTCTTAGAAAAGTAGTATTTGTTTAAACAAACACTTTCTTATCTAATGACTATGGGATGCTCCACCCCTAATCACTTAGAATAGCTAACAAACATGCAAACCAAGGTTAGCAGTTCTAGCTTTTCTTAAGATTTCGATTAGGTCATCCATGAATCTAGTAATGATTTACATTAAGTATACAACCATTGCATCATTCTGAAATTTTACTTCCATAGAAGGATTTAGGCAACGACTAGTAACTAATCATCAATATGCAACTGGAATTTCTGGGGAGATAAGTTTGGATATAATTCAAAATCAAATTAATGATCTTTGAACTGTATATCTACTAACTTTTTCTCCACCCCTATCAGTTCCCAAGATCTTTAACCACTTACCATTGCTAGAAATTCATGAAATTTTTCAAACATTTCAAATTTCTTTTGCATAAGGTAAAATCTAGAGTGATCGTTTTAAGAATACAACGAAAACTCATATCCACCCCTGAATGTACATCCATCTGCAAATGAGATGAACTTAATTTCAGTGGATATAGGCATATTAACTCTTTGCAGAGAATGATCTTGTCAAAACCACTATGAACAAGATACAAATGCCATAGATTTATAAAATATGTGGTTGTATGACTTAAATTTAGTTATATCAAAGAGTTCTTAGAATATTGCAAGTGGATTCTGGTCACAGAATACTAAACTCATACAGTTTAAATCCATTGAAAGAAAATTGTTATGAAACACTTGTGAAAGTGTAACTATATAATTAGTAATTCTTTCTTGGACCACCACTACTAATCTAACTCTATGATTAGCCTATACAAGTAGGAGATCTCTAAGATTGAGGATTTATATCATTTTGGGATAGAATTTTGGGAATATAATCATATGCGTTATTTAATTTCTTAAGAGAAAATATGGAATGACTTTATATGATTTATAGACCATTCATCCAATGATATGTCATTGAGCTAATTCGAAATGAATAAGCTAAGAGGAATTAGGATAATTTCGTTTTAAATAAGAATCCAACGATGTTCCGATTAGCGAGAGTCAAAGTAATCTTATTGATACAATCTTCTTGTTTCATATTGTAAAATACTAGTCTAAGGTGTCATCAATTGATGAACAGCTAGATGTTGTTGGAAATATTTTACCAGGATCTTAGATCTACTCACAAGTAAGTTTACCAACATCCTAAATAAGAACTTTCTAAAACGATAAATTAAACACATATAAAGTTTAAGAAACCTTACATTGGGTGCAGCGAAATTAAATGACTCCTTCCGTTCAGATCTCTAACCCTTGAATCCTTTCTGTAGCAGAGTATTATGAAGATCTGAACCTGGATCTCTTTCTCTGAATCCTTGATGCTGTATCTCCTTTGTTGATGATCTTTCTTCACGATCTTCCTCACTATGATTGAGGTATTGCTTGCTGTGTGTGGGCACTACTCTAATCACTAAGGTAGGTTCAAAATATGAAGGAAGAAGAGAGAGAGAGAGTGGCGGCTAGAGAAGAGAGAGGAGGCTCAGGTTTTTCTGATTCAGAAAGTGTGAAGTGTGATTTTCCTGAAGCCTTCACTATCTATTTATAGCATTCCACTAGGGTTAGGTATGAATTATTTGACATTAAAATAATGAAAATATCAACTTAAAAAGCCTACAAAGGTGGCCGGCCATGGCTTAGTGGATTGGGCCTTGCTTTTTGCAATTTTGCAATTTTAACACCTTTTGTATCTGATTTTCTCAAAAATGCCAATTTCCGAATTCAACCATTTAAATGCCAATTCTAACTATTTAATAACTATAAATAATTATTAAATAATATTTTCATTTATCATATTTATTAATTGAACCATACAAAGTATCATAATAAACAAATATGCCCCTATTAACTCTTTCTTTACAATTTCGCCCTTACTTGGTGAAAATTTCAATGTGTTTGCTTCTCTTGTGGCTTCGAGGTTCTTTGCTGTTTGCTATTGCTCCATTATTATCACAGAGTAGTACCAGAGGCTTTTCCATTCCAGGAACAACTCCTATGCTGGTGAAGAACTTTCTTAGCCAGACAAGTTCTTTAGCAGCTTCGGCTGCTACTATGTATTCAGCTTCCATAGTTGAGTCCGATATCGCTGTTTGTTTAGCACTTCTCCAAACCACTGCTCCACCCCCAAGAGTAAACACCATTCCAAATGTAGATTTCCTGTCTTCAAGACTTGCCTGGAAATCTGAATCAGTGTAGCCTATGGGATTTAAAGCACCACCCTTGTAGACTAACACAATATTCCTTGTACTCTTTAAGTATTTCAAAATATACTTAACTGCATTCCAATGTTCTTGTCCTGGATTAGACTGATACCTGCTCACGATTCCAACAGCATAACAGATGTCAGGTCTAGTGCATAACATTGCATACATTAGACTTCCAACTGCAGAGGCATAAGGAATTTTTGCCATGTCCTCTATCTCTTGAGGATCAGTCGGAGACTATTCCTTAGATAGACGAATACCATATCTAGAAGGCATGTTTGCCCCATTGGTGTTGCTCATGGAGAATCTCTCTAAGACTTTGTCTATGTAGGTTGTTTGAGAGAGAGCAAGAGATCTGTTCTTCCGGTTTCTTATAATCTGAATACCAAGAACATAGGCTGCTTCACCCAAATCTTTCATATCGAATTGAGTGTTGAGCCATTCCTTTATGTGAGTCATTTTCTTGACATTGTTTCCAATGATCAAAATGTCATCAACATAAAGGACCAGGAATACTACTATTTGGTCTTCCTTGAGTTGGTAAACACAAGGTTCATCTTCATTCTGAAGAAAGCCGTAGGTCTTGATGATTTCATCAAACCTCTTGTTCCATGAGCGAGAAGCTTGCTTAAGTCCATAGATAGACCTGTTTAACTTGCAAACTTTCTTTTCCTGCCCAGGAAGAACATAACCTTCTGGTTGCTCCATATAGATGGTTTCATCAAGTACCCCATTAAGGAAGGCAGTCTTGACATCCATCCGCCAGATTTCATAATCGAAAGCAGCAGCTATGGAGAGAAGAATTTGGATGGATTTGAGCATGGCAACAGGACTAAAAGTTTCGTCATAGTCCAGGCCTTCTCTTTGGGTATAACCCTTGGCTACAAGTCTAGCTTTAAAAGTTTCGACTTCGCCTCCAGCTCCTCTTTTCTTCTTGTAAACCCACTTGCATCCTATCGGATGATAGTCGTCAGGTGCGTCTACATATTCCCAGACTTTGTTCTTTTTTATGGAATCCATTTCTGAATCAATGCTGGCTGACCATCATTTCCGTTGCGGACTAGCCATTGCCTGTTTATAGGTTAATGGATCGTCATCAATATCGTCACCTACAACCATATTGATTTCACAATCCAAGCCATAACGAGCAGGTTTTGTTGAAACCCTCCCACTACAACGAGGTACGGTTGTCTTCTGAACAGAAACTTTAGTAGTAGATTTCTCAGTTTGTTCAACTGAGGGAGTGGGATTGTCTTCTTCACGTGTGGAAGAGGACAGAACATTGGAAGGACTTATATCTTATAGCAATTCCTCTAGAACAACTTTACTTTTCGGTTTATAGTCTTTAATATAGTTCTCTTCAAGGAAAGTAGCATTTGTAGAAACAAACACTTTGTTATCCTTGTGACTATAAAATAGTCCACCCCTAGTCTCTTTAGAATTTCCGACAAACATGCATACTTCGGTACGTGATTCAAGTTTGCCCTCTTTCTTTCTTAAGACATGAGCAGGGCAACCCCAAATTCTGTAATCGCGTAAACTAGGTGTTCGACCATTCCAAAGTTCGACGGGTGTCTTAGGGACTGCTTTAGATGGAACAACATTTAGAATGTCATTTCCCATCTATATAGCATATCCCCAGAAGGACGTAGATAGAGTTGAATAACTCAGCATAGACCTAACCATTTCCAAAAGAGTGCGATTTCTTCTTTCTGCAACTCCATTTTGTTGTGGAGTGGCTGGGGCAGTGTATTGGGATTCAATTCCAAGTTCAATTAAATGATCTTTGAACTGCATATCCATATATTCTCCACCCCTATCAGTTCGCAAGATCTTTAATGATTTACCTAATTGGTTTTGGGCCAAAGCATGAAACTCCTGAAACTTTTCAAACGTTTCAGATTTCTTTTGCATTAGGTAAAGAAAACTATATCTAGAGAAATCGTCAATGAAAGTGACAAAATACTCATAACCACCTCGGGCTTTGACATTCAAAGGTCCGCAGACATCGGAATGCACTAACCCTAGAAGGATTTTGGCACGCTCTCCCTTTGCAGAGAAAGAACGTTTAGTCATTTTTCCTTCTAGGCAGGACTCGCATACTGGCAGTTCACCTAAGACGACATTTTTCAATGGACTGTCTTTGGTGAGCCTATTGAGTCTATCAAAGCCTATATGACCTAAACGTAAATGCCATAGATAAGTTTGATCATCATTATCAATCTCTTTTCTTTTTAGGTTTCTAGGTCTAGCTACACTGAAAAGTTCACTATTTAGTGAGATTTGAGTACTCGGTCTTAAAACATAAAGCCCTTGTTCCATTATAGCAACACATATTTGAAATCCATTACGAAAAATTGAACAATTTGTACTCATTCAATATTTAAGATTGTGTTTGCAAACATGAGACACTAATCAAGTTTCTACTAAAGTTTGGAATAAATAAAACATTTTCTAAAATTAAAAATCTTTGTTGAAACTTGATGCGGGCTTTTCCTGTAGCTTTCACCGATACTAATTTGCCATTGCCAACTTTAAGCTGTAACTCTCCTGGAAGGAGATTTTCCCAAGTTTCAAGCAAGTGCAGTGAAGAACATACATGGTTAGTAGACCCAGAATAAACAATCCAGATGGATTTGTCATTCTCTAAAACACATGATTCAAAGACAAAAGCATTACCTTCGTTTGAATTGTTTAGAAGCCTCGGACATCGTTCTTCATGATGACCCTTTCCATTACAATTCGAACATAGAAGATTATGTCTGATAATTGTACTTGAAGAAGCAGTTTTGCTAGATCCTTCATACCTAGTCCTTTTCCTTCGATTATTGATTGCAAACCCAGGGGGACCCATTGCAATCAAGTTCCGTTCATGGGCTCGTAATTCTGCTTCGAGCTTGTCCATGTCGGAGGAGTTAGAATTGTTGATCATGTAAGAGATAACAAATTCATTATACTCCGGAGGAAGACTATTAAGGATAAGTTGGACCCATTGTTCTCTTGATAAATCAATTCCTAGTAGATTTGCCTTTTGGAACTTCAGATTCATCATCAACAGGTGCGAGTTAATGCAACTACCAGGATGCATTTTCACACTATAGAGTTCTTTTGCTAAGATAGTAACTAAGAGAGGATCGGGGTGAGGGTTATTCATAATGACACTACAACACATCAATAAAACAGAAGTAAGGTTTTGGCTCATAAATTCATACACAATTTAGAAAATAACAAGTAATGACATATGCTATAGAAATACTAATTCTAACATAGTTTATTTTCCAAGGTATTTCAACAAACTGATACAGTGTCCCGTTTAGGAGAGAGTCAAAGTATCATCCATTGAATAGAGTTGTCAGCTCATCTAAAATGGTAACCATTCTAGCAACCTTTTATTCGATCAAGATTGGAATTCAGCGTTGTCCCGTTTAGGTGAGAGTCAAGGCAATTCTATCTTATGAGCTCCACCCATTGTTTCATAATTTGCAAGTCAAGTATGGTCGCCACCATTAGGGTGATCTATACCATACAAAACACTTACAAACTACTTATCATGCGAGGTTAAACGGTGCGAAATTGCTAATGAACGTTCCTCCATTAGGGAGGATTACTCACTAAAACAAACGCGGTGTAAAACCCACAATGGAGATCGAATGTCTCTTGATTAAAAGCTCATTATTTAAAAAATATTATACGTATTTTGTATAATCATTTTAATTCGATATTATAATAATGAAAAATTACAAACTAAAGTTGGTTTAAATAAAAAAAATCAACTTTAATTAATTTTCAATTATTATTTAAATTTGAAAAATAAATTCAAATGAATATCGAACAAGTTCCATAATATTATAATGAAAAATTACAAATCAAAATTTATAAAAAAAAAATCAACTTTGATTAATTTTCAATTATTAATTAAATTCAAAAAATAAATTTGAATATTAAATGGAACAAATTTGAAAATATCTTGTTTAAGTTGTTTTAGAAGAATCTAAAAAATCAACTTAAATATCTTTCAAATCTGATTTAATTAAATTTAAAATTAAGTTGTAACCACTTAGTTTGAAGATATTCAATTTTAAGTTAATATTCGAAAAGATATTAACTTAAAAAATTTCTAAAGAATCTTAATAACCAATGCCTAAAATTCCTCAACTTAATTTTGAAATTTTAAATTCAAAAGATATTCAGATTTAAGTTGGTTAGTTGTAGATAACTAAATATCAACTTAAATAGGAATATTTAATGAAAAAATTAAAATTAAGCTTCAGAAAGAATCTAGATGGTCATAATTCTATATTTAATTAAATACAAGAAAATACATATAGTTTAGCTTAGAATATAAAATTCTTTAAACTATGATTTTCTAAATTAATTTCAAAATAAATGAAATTAATTATGTTGCTAATCAATTTTAATTAGGTTAAACTAGTGTAATTAACCTAGTACAGTCATTCAAATCAAGCAAATGGGCCTTCACAATTGGGGTGGTTCATGTGAGGGGGGGCTGGGTTCAGTATGCCGTACCCACTTCTATGGCTCCCAACTCTCACACAAGGCCCAAAAGAGAGGAATTTAACCTTAATAAGAACAACTGTTATTAATTAAATAGGCCCAAAAACTAAATGGGCCTAAATAAATTCTATCAAGAACTATGATAATTTATTTTAGCAACAACAACCTATATGCATCTATAATAAAAGTAAACACATAGGCTCACACAGGCACACTTTGGATGGGTCCTATCATGTTGCTAGGTCATACAAAGATGAAAGAAGATTGTAAATATACCTGTTACAAATTATTATCTTGACCAAGGGAGCCATCAGATCATTAGATCTGGCAAAAGGTAACCATGGCTATTTGAAATGAAGTAATAATAGGTTTTGAAAACTTACACATAAGCTAAAATACATACTCCTGCAACAAGGTTAGTTGGATAGTTGGATGTAGGATTTATTTAATTTTAAATTAAATAATTAATTTCGAAAATAATTAAAAAAAAAAAAATTCGAAAATTTTAAAAAAATTTCGAAATTTAATTAAATATTTAAATTTAAAATTAAACCTACAATTTTGAAAAATTAGGTTTCAACCAACCTAAATATTTCAAAAATTTGCTAACTACTTTTAAATTTTAAATGTTATTTTATAAATAAAATTAAATAAAAAATTAGAAAAGATAAATGAATATCTTTTTCAAATTTTAAATGTAATTTAAATAAATAAAATAACAAAATTTAAAAAATTAGCTTATATCATTTAAAAATTACATGATTATAATTATCTTATTTTAAATTTAAAATAAGATAAGATATAATCAAATTTTAAAATAAGATAGATTTTTAAGCAAGAAGATAGATACTAATTCTATTCAAATTCAAATTACACTAATATCTTGAATTAAATTTAAAGAATATTAAATTAATTCAAAATGATAATTAGAATTGAATTAGGAATAGTAATAGTATAAATACAAAACTATACAAAAATCGGAAGTTAATTCCATGAAAAAGCATGAAAAATCGAAGAAAAACGAAAAAATTGTGAACTGTACGGACAGTTTTCGCGATCGCAGAAAAATTTCAGCGCAGCCCCGATTTTTTCAAATCTTCAAAAATTCATAACTAATTCAAATAAAATCAAAATTGAGTTCTGTAAAAGGCTAACTTGCTTAATTTTTTCCATACTATCCAATAAAAATAATTCCAGAAACAGAATCGCAATTATTTTTCACGAAAATTTACAAAGATCAATCAATCATCAAATAACACTCAATACAACATGATACCATCCAAAAACAAACAAACAATCGTTTTAAAGTCCAAATTTCTTGTAAGTAAATCAATTACCATGGCTCTGAGGCCAGTCGTTGGAAATATTTTACCAGGATCTTAGATCTACTCACAAGTATGTTTATTAACATCCTAAATAAGAACTTTCTAAAACGATAAATTAAACACATATAAAGTTTAAGAAACCTTACATTGGGTGCAGCGGAATTAAATGACTCCTTCCGTTCAGATCTCTAACCCTTGAATCCATTCGTAGCGAGTATTATCAAGATCTGAACCTGGATCTCTTTCTCTGAATCCTTGATGCTGTATCTCCTTTGCTGATGATCTTTCTTCACGATCTTCCTCACTATGATTGAGGTATTGCTTGCTGTGTGTGGGCACTACTCTAATCACTAAGGTAGGTTTGAAATATGAAGGAAGAAGAGAGAGAGAGAGAGTGGCGGATAGAGAAGAGAGAGGAGGCTCAGGTTTTTCTGATTCAGAAAGTGTGAAGTGTGATTTTCCTGAAGCCTTCACTATCTATTTATAGCATTCCACTAGGGTTAGGTTTGAATTATTTGACATTAAATTAATGAAAATATCAACTTAAAAAGCCTACAAAGGTGGCCGACCATGGCTTAGTGGATTGGGCCTTGCTTTTTGCAATTTTGCAATTTTAACACCTTTTGTATCTAATTATCTCAAAAATGCCAATTTCCTAATTCAACCATTTAAATGCCAATTCTAACTATTTAATAACTATAAATAATTATTAAATAATATTTTCATTTATCATATTCATTAATTGAACCATACAAAGTATCATAATTAACAAATATGCCCCTATTAACTCTTTCTTTACGATTTCGCCCTTACTTAGTGAAAATTTCACAAGTAGACATAGTCTAATTTGTGAATTATAATTGATTAATCAAAACCAATTACATGAGTCTTACAAACAATATTATCTCAACTAGTGGGGGGACCATGGGTCTATATAACCGAGCTTCCAATAAGTAGATCAAGAATTTAGCACTAAAATTCACTAACTTATTAATTCTTCGTTGAATCCACGCATAGAACTTAGAATTGCACTCTCAGTATATAGAATGCTCTATATGTTCCACCATATAGACACATCATTAGTTATACATTGTTATAATCCTAATGTAATCAATGATCCTCTATATGAATGATCTACACTGTAAAGGGATTAGATTACCGTAACACCCTACTATGTATTTTATCCTTAAAACACTTGACCCCGTATAAATGATATTTCAGCTTATGTGAAATGAGATCTCCACCATTTATTTTTGTTTGGTCAATCTCGAAGGAGATCATCCTTTGCTTACTATTCGCCAGATAGAAGCTATAGATTCCATGTTTATGCTAGCGCTCCCACTCAATTGCACTACCGTGTTCCCAAAATGTACGTATCACCCTCACCTAAAAGTAGGCTTAACTAACAAATCAAAGAACACGAATAGCCTTTCAAGATTGAGACTAATCATAACAAGATTAAGATCATTTGATCTAGGATCAACTTGGCGATATTGACTTGAATAGATTTTACGGTAAGTTTAATTAAATCTAAGTCAAAGTTCAATATCGGTCCCTTCCGATACATACTCCATGCATCCAACCTAAGCTTTACTTTAACCAATGTTCTGGAAAGAACATAGTATTTCTCCAAATACAAGTAAACTCTTGTTGTAGATATTTCATATCAGTAAAACCCTGTGTCTGATAAATCTAGGAAACTTTATTCACATAGTCATGTTTACTTTCCAATGTGATGTCAACACAATAAACATGATCAAGTATGTGAAAAGGGTTTAAGATGAATTTATAAATCAAATTGACAAGGAATTGATAAAGTGAACCAAAACATACACAAATGAATGAAAAATACTTCTGTTTCTTTATTGATGTTGAATCAAATATAATACATTGAAATGGAGTTTTATTTAGGGCATAATACCTAACAGATGTTGCATATACAATATTTATCTTTCGAGATCTAACACTATTATGTTAGTCTAATGGTGAAAGTCCATTAGGGATTTATCTCATTAGAAAAACAAGCCAAGTTAGACCAACAATGAAGATTCGAAATTAAACTACAATTTAATAACAAAAAATAACATGGTTCAATACAAATTCATACACAATTTAGAAATTATGAAGCATGTAGCAAGTAGGAATGACAAGTGAAAATACTAAAACATACAATCTTAAATAATTTCTAAGGTTTTCAACAAACTGATATCAGTGTCCCGTTTAGGCAAGAGTCAAAGCTACCATCCATTGAATAGAGTTGTCAGCTCATCTAAAATGATCAACATTCTAGCAACCTTTTATTTGATCAAAATTGGAATCGCGTTGTCCCGTTTAGGCGAGAGTCAAGGCTATTCTATCTTATGAGCTTCCACCATTGTTTCATATTCTTGCAAGTCTTATACAGTCGCTCCCATTAGGGTGATCAAAACTATATAAAAAACTAACAAGATTACTTATCTTTCGAGATTAAACGGTGCTAACTTGCTAATGAACGTTCCTCCATTAGGGAGGATTACTCACTAAAACAATAGCTATGTAAAACCAACAATGGAGATTGAATATCCTAATAATAATAAAGCTCATTTTTTAATGAAGGTTGTATTTTCTTCAAATATTTATTTTAATCGATATATTTTAAATATATATTTATTTAATTTAAATTTCAAATTTACAATGAAAAATTCGAAATATAAATTTTAATTTAATATTTATAAATTATACTTAGATGGATATGAAAATAACGTGAATTATTTCCATCTTAGTAATAATTTCCATAAATATTTAAAAAATTATTCAATTTAAGTTGTTTCAAAATTAATTTACAACTCAAATTTAATTTTTTATAAATATATATTGCATTTCCAAAAATGAAGTGTATAAGAATACTACTTTCGAAAATGCTTTAAAATAAAAAAAAAAAATCCTGGAAAATTACTCTAATTTTATGTTGGCCCAAAATTCATAAAAATTAATTTTCAACAAAAAATATAATTTTCCTATTTAATTAAATATCTAAAAAAATTTCAAATATTTAAGTATCATGATTAAAAATCAACTTAAATATTAATTTTCTATTTAATTAAATACACTAGAAAAATACTTCAAGCAAAACAGATAATATCTGTCTAGACTTTCATAGACTAATTAATTCAATTTATAATTATAATATATTTTAGTTCATTTATTTTAATTAATCATTAAATGAAAAATCATTGATTTAAGTTGGTCCAAAATTAAATAAATAATTTTCAACTTTAATCTATTTTTCAAATAAAATTCGAAATTTCTACATTAAAGAAATGTAATTTCGAAATTTTGAGAAATGATTAATAAAATAAAATAAAATATATTTTGAAAACTATTCAGCTTTAAGTTATTCTGAAATCAGATTCCAAACTTAAGATAATTTTCAACTTTAATTAAATAACATGAAATCAATCAATATTTAAGTATCGTGATTAAAATCAACTTAGATATTGAAATTTTCAATTTAATTAAATGTATTAAATTCAAGAAATAAATAATTAAGTGTAGAGAAAACTTAATTATTAATTCTAGTTTAATACTAGGAAAATATTCTAAACTTAGATTGTACCACAATTAATTAAGAAACAATTAATTTCACAATCAATGATATTTTCCTATTTAATATTAGAAATAATAATTAGTACTAGAAATAACTATCTAGAATATATATCATTAACTAAGTGTTTTTTAAAATTAACTTTAAAATATTGCATGAAAAATAAATTTCATATATTTTAAAAGTTAATTATGTTGCTAATTCAATTTTCAAATAGGTTAGACTAATATAATTAACCTAATACAATTATTTAAATAAGGCAAATGGACCTTCACAATTGGGGTAGTTCATGTGAGAGGGAGCTGGGTTCAATATGTCGTACCCACTTCTGTTGGCCCCCAACTCTCACAAAAGGCCCAAAAGAGAGGAATTTAACCTTAAAATAAACAATTGTTATTCATTGAATAAGCCCAAATCTAATTGGGCCTAAATAAGTTTACTTATGTCAAAATTTATTTTAGCAACCTAGTCCATTTACTTAGTAAAACTTAAATGGGCTTCCTATATGCATCTAAGCCCAATAGCAAACATATAGGCTCACACGGGTCAAATGATTTGGATGGGCCCTATCGTGTTACTAGGTTTACACAGATCAAAGAAGTACAAAATTTACCTGTTACAAATTATTTATAAGATCTATCGTCAATTGGACTATGATTAAAATCAGATCATTGGATCTGTCAACAAGTTAATCATAGCAATTTAGATCAAATAAATAATAGGTTTGTTAAAAAATTTTTGAATAAACAATATTAATAAACAAACATTGTTCATGTAACAGATCTGAAAATAAGATATTAATATAATTAAATTATTATTCTTAAACTAACCAACTAAAGGAAACTAATTTTAAAATATCTAGGTTTATTTGAATCAAATTAAATTAAATATCTAATAAGATCAATGATTTGAAAGGAAAGAATCTTCAATATCACTTTCAGATCTTATAATTTAATAAACCAATTTTAAAATAGATTTGGTTAGATAATTATTATTTTAGGAATAAAATAATAAATGAATATTAATTACCATAATTATATGTCAAAATATCTCAAATTAAGCAATATTCAAATCTCTACAAAAATATCTATGTTATTTAAATATTTAAGATATGATTTATAAATTTCTAATAAGAAAAAATGATATATATAGAAAAAATATCATTTTTAAATATTTAACAAAATAACGAATTTTTGAATTTGAAAAAACATTATGCTAAGTATATCTATAAAATATCTATGTTAATTTCAAATTTATTAATTATTTAATTTGTCATATAAGATAATTTTAATATAATATTTTAAATAAAAAGATAAAGTTATCTCTAAATTTAAAATATGTTAAATATCAAAATATCTAATCTTATAATTAAATAATAAATAAATATTAAAGAAGTTAACAATTTTTTAAGTCTGACCATAATAGGAAATATTTAAAATTGGAAATATTCCAAAATGGAAATATTTAAAATTAGAAATAATTCCAAATTGAAAATATTTAAAATTGGAAATATTTCAATTTAGAAATATTTAAAAAATGGAAAAATGAATTTTGGGAAACAATCCCATGAAAAAATTGGATTTTTGGGGAAAAAACCTACAAAATTCGCAATTTGTAGGGGCTGCCAAGATAGGCTGCATGCAGCAGCCATGATTTCCAATATTCCAAAACTCATATCTTTCTCAATTTTTATCGGAATTGAGTTCCGTAAAAACGAAAATTGCTTAATTTTTCACAAGGAATCCAAATAAAATATTTTAAAAAATTGAAAAAATATTTTTCATGGAAAAATTTCGTACAACATTAACATTCATCACATAAGCACATAAACCAACATGAAACCATCCAAATCAACACAGAACATATAAAACATTGTTTTAATTCATATTACATGAAAGTAAATCATTACCATGGCTCTTGTGCCAGTTGTTGGAAATAATTTTACCAAGATCTAGATTTACTAATAAGTATGTTTGATTAACACCCTAATATGAATTCTAAAACAATGAAAACAAACACATATAAAGTTTAAGAAAACCTTACAGTGGGTGCAGCAGAATAATATGACTCCTTCCATTCAGATCCTAGCCCTTGATTCCTTTCTGTAGCAGAGCCGAATCAAGATTTGAATCTCGATCTTCTTTTCTCCTTCTTTGATGCAGAATTTCCATAGTCTTACATACTATGATTGAGATACCACTTGATGTGTGTGGGCACTACGCATCACTCAAGGGAATTCGAAATTACAGAGAGAAGAAAAGAGAGAGAAGGTGGTGTATGGCTTTTCTAAGAGAAACTTATGTTCAATGTTGTGTCTATTTCCTGAAGCCAACACTTTCTATTAATAGAATTCCCTCTAGGTTTAGGTTAGAATTGTGTGGCATTAAAATAATGAAAAATAAAATAAAATTGTAAAGGCCTATGCATAGTGGGCGACCAGAATAGGAAATTGGGCCTCACTTTGCAACTTTCCCATTTTGTTATTTTTCATTCCCATTTTCTCAAAAATGCCAATTTTCTAATTTAACCATTCAAATGCCAATTCTAATTATTTAATAACTTAAAAATAATTATTAAATAATATTGCCATTTAATATATTTATTAATTTAGACATATAAAGTCTCTTAATCAATAAATAAACTTAGAATCTCTTTTCTTTACAATTTCGCCCTTGCTTAGTGAAAATTCATAAAGTAGACATAGTCTAACTTTAGAATTATAATTGATTAACTAAAATCAATTAAGTGAGTCTTACAAGAAGTATGGTCTCAACTACTATGGCGACCATGGGTCTATATAACCGAGCTTCCAATAAGTCGAACCGAATTTACCAAGTAAATTCCCTAACTTATTAATTTCTCATTCAATCCACAGTTAGAACTTGGAATTGCACTCTCAGTCATATAGAACGCTCTATATGTTCCATGATATAGACACGTCATTAGTTATCCATTGTTATAACCCTAATGTGGTCAATGATCCTCTATATAGATGATTTACACTGTAAAGGGATTAAATTACCGTAACACCCTTCAATGTATTTTATCCTTAAAACACTTAACCCTGTATAAATGATATTTCAGCTAAGTGAAATGAGATCTCCACCATTTATTTTCTTTTGGTTAAGCTCGAAGGAAATCATCCTTTACTTTCTATTCGCCAGATAGAAGCTATAGATTCCATATTTATGTTAGCGCTCCCACTCAATTGCGATACCGTGTTCCCAAAATGTACGTATCACCCTGACCCAAAAGTAGGCTTAACTAACAAATCAAAGAACACGTATAACACTCTTGAGATTGAACCTAACCATATCAGGATTAAGATCATTTGATCTAGGTGTTGGGTTTTATTGCCTAAATAAAACTCTTTACAATCTGATTAGTTATGAATATAAGAAATTTGAAGTTATTTATGTTTGCATGAATTTTACATGCTAATGGTTTAATAAGTTTTTTACATTTATACACAAAATTAGTTAAATCCAGAACATATGTTTATTCACAATTACAGTATCGTCAACACAGTGGAATGTAATTGTGATTATATGAATCAAATGACTAAGTTCCGTTTCATCAGTGTTTTGGATTTACACTAATGTGATAATCAGCGATGATGTGTACTTACACTTGGGGTAAGTGTTATGTTCTTTCCAGGACATTAGTAAAGTATACTATTTTTGAATGTATGGAGTATACATTGGACTGGACCGATATTGCAACTTAGTTAAGCTATTACAAACTTACCGTTATATCTTTCCAAGTCAATATCAGTAGTTGATCTTAAGATTAAAAGAATTTAAATCCTAATATGCTTAGGCTCAACTCAGGAGTACTATTCATGTTCTTTGATTTACTAGTTAAGCCTACTTTTGGGTCAGGGTGATACGTATATTTTTGGAACATGATAGTATGATTGAGTGGGAGTGCTGAACATAAATATGGAATCTATAGCTTCTACTCGTGTATAGAAGTCAAGTGATGATTCCCTTCGAGCTTAGCAAATAGAAGTAAATGGATGAGCTCTTGTTTAAGTGACTAATTCTTAGATCACTAAACATCATTTACAGGTAGCTAAGTGTTTTAAGGGGCAAAATACATTGAGGGGTGAGAACGGTCAAATTATCCCATCTCGATGTAGATCATCTATATAGAGGATCTTTGATCACAATAAGATTATAACAGTGGTTAAATGAGATAGCATATCTATATCGTGGAACATATAATATGCTCTATATAAGTCTGAGAGTGCAATTCTAAGTTCTAAGAGTGGATTCAACGAAGAATTAATAAGTATGAATTTACTTAGTAAATTCGGTTCACTTATTGGAAGCTCAGCATATAGATTCATGGTCCCCATTCTAGTTGAGAACATACTGCTTGTAAGACTCAATAATTGATTTGTGATTAATCAATTATAATTCTAAAGTTAGACTATGTCTAATTTGTGAATTTTCACTAAGCAGGGGCGAAATTGTAAAGAAAAGAGATTCTAGGTTTATTTATTTATTAATAGACTTAATATGTCTAATTAATAATTAAATTAAATGACAATATTATTTAATAATATATTTTAGTTATTAAATAATTAGTTTTGGTATTTTAATGGTTAGAATTGGAAAAGTGGCGTTTTTGAGAAAATAGAAATAAAATTTGTAAAAACTGCAAAATCAAGTGGGGCCCATAATACACACCATGGCCGGCCACCTTATGTGGATTTTCAAATTGATATTTTCATTATTTTAATGCCAAATAATTCCTAACCTAAACCTAGTAGTTGCCTATAAATAGAAAGTGATTGCTCAGTAAAAATAATAACTTTCATTAATCTTCTGACAGAAAATTCTCTCTTCAGAAAAACTGAGCCTTCCCTTTCTCTTCTATTGGCCAAAATCATTCCCTCTCTTTTCCTCTTCTAAATTTCGAACCTCAGTGATAGAGTAAGTGCCCACACACTGCAAGTGGTAACTCAATCATAGATTGGAAGACTGTGAAGGATCACATACACAAAGAGAAGGACATTCGGGCTCAGATCTTGATAATACTTTGCGACAAAAAGGATACAAGGGTTAGAGATCTGAGTGGAAGGAGACATTAATTCTGCTGCATCAATGTAAGTGTTGACCGAGATTTTCGGCAACTAATAAAATATTATAAAATTACTGAGCTGTAAGAAAGTGAGAGAAGGATTTTTACGTGGTTGGGGCGTTAATGAGCCTTAGTCCACGAGTCTCTGTTATTTATGAATGTCTTTAATACAGAGAATATACTTGGGAGAGATTCACCCTTATAAATACAGATAATGTTCTTGGTGAGTATTTACTCTACTTGCTCATATGCAGCCCAAGATTCTCGATCCCATTTAATGAGCTTTGAGGGGGTATTTATAGTGTTTTTGGTGGGGAGATCCCTAGAATTGTCCTTACAAGTGTATCTGTAAGTATCCATAAAGTTGGGTATTCCCAATGAATATACCATGGGTAATGCATGGTCAAATCCCTAGG
Source organism: Cannabis sativa (assembly GCF_029168945.1). Lineage (NCBI taxonomy): Eukaryota > Viridiplantae > Streptophyta > Magnoliopsida > Rosales > Cannabaceae > Cannabis > Cannabis sativa. The sequence goes on along the minus strand of NW_026870043.1, from coordinate 4,715,160 downwards.
TGCTGTAGGGTTTTAATGTGGAATGTCCTTTTTGTCTTTTGATTGACGTGACTCTTCACAGTGTAGCCGTCGCTAGACTTAAATGATCATTACTGTGCCGCTGCTGGTTGGAGGTTGTCTTGAGTCAGACTTTATTGCGTGTAGCAGTCCCAACACGCTTCCTCCCATGCGGCATTTAATGCGACTTGATTGCTCAGGAGAAACCTGACACCTCGTGGAGATGCCTTAGCGCTATTCTAGTCTCCGGGAGCACACGGAGTTCCATGTGCCTTCTCCGGGACCTACGTCCTGGACGTTACCTTATGGCATAAAGACTTAGCAAATATTGTGAATTGCTTGATCCACGTGTCCCTGTCTGATTGGTCCACGTATATTGGGCAAAATTAGGGGCAACATTTACCCCCAAGCCTTGTTTATTTGAAAAATGAAACAAGGCTTGTTCAAGTGCCTCCGGTTGACTCCTCGGTTTCTTGGCATGAGCTTTGAGCGCATGAGGGTGTATTTAATGATGGCTTTTAATGCAGCGATTCACTTTTTGCAGGGGTCGATTCGCTTCGCGCCCATTGATTGATACGGCGCATTAATGGTGTCAGACGGATACTCAAGCGTTTCCACCGCCTTTATTGTAAATGGATCTGGTCTGTTGATCTTTGAGCATTTGAATCGTGCGCTTCCCCCACCGTTCGATTGGTAGGTGATGACGCCTGTTCCTCATGCATTCTTGCCTATAAAAGCCACCACCTTTTCTTCATTTCGGTTACTTCCCATTTCTTGCCAACTTTGCTCAAATATCCTAGAGAGAAAATTCTCAGACCTAGAACAAGGCCATTAAACACTTTGCGATTTTTCCAGTTCTTCTTCGCTCGTTGCTATCAGTCCTTCTTGTCTTTACTCGACTCGCAGCAGGACCCCCAGTTCAACACTTCATCGTAAGTTTTTTGCATCCTTTGCTTTATTATTGAATGGCATGCTATTACTTATCTGTTTGTTCTTTTCTGGGTTTGCATTCGAAATTTCTGGGCATGCAAGTGTTTAAATCCTTCATATAGTCTGTTTCAGTTTACTGCTCTAGTGATAGGATTGCTTTTGTCACCCCTCTATTGTTAATATTTTCTTTTGTGTAGAAGGCCATACCTTCTTCGTATAATGGTTGCTTAGGGCATAGGACAGACTTTTTTCTTTCTGTTTTCTTTATCGCGTAAAGCCGTCTTCTGTGAATTCATTGCACCCGACTCTTGTCCAGGGAATCCTTCCAGGGTTTCCTGTGTGACACGTGTCCAGAGGGGGCCTCTTTCTAGCGGTTAGGAGACACCCATTCCCTTTTTCTTAATTTAGGGCTTGGTATGGGGCCTAACTGCTGGAATCTTACTCTTTTTACAGAATAGAAAAATGTCTGCTTCTGGCTCAAAGTCATCGAAGAAAAGTGGTAAGCGCATGGCTACCCTTGAGGAGGTCTCCCAGGGACCCGTTGCCCAGGAGGGGTATAAGTCCCGGGCGACCGGATGGGAGGTGGCGGAGCTTTACTCCACCCTGACCTGTCCCCATCAATTGGAGAACATTGTGGAGGTTGCTGGAATCAAGCCTTCCACCTCAGGGACCTACCATCGGCCACCCTGCGACGCGGAGACGCCCAACCACAACTACGGCGGCTTCGGGGCCTGGAGCCAAATGCATCTGATGGCCGGGGCCATGCTTCCTCTTTAGGATTATTTTGTTAATTTTCTAGTTTTTGTCGGCCTTGCGCCATACCAACTTATTCCCCAAGCATACCGCCTGCTTTCAGGCTTATTTATTTTTTATTCCGCCCGGGGATGGGGACCTCCTCGCCTGGCGGAAATTTTGTATTTTTATGAACTTGTTTCCGTCCCCAAGAAGGGGGACAAACTTAAGGACGGTTTTTATGGGTTCCGGGCCCACCCTGCTAACGAAGGGGTGGTCCCGTATAACAGGCAAACTCACGTTAAGGAGTATCGCCATCACTTTTTCTTCTCCTCCGGGTTCCGGGCAGTGGACCATCCAGAGCTCCTTACCGAGTGGGTGAGGATTCCCCCCTATGAACGGACTGCCCCTACTCAGGCTTTTCTTCGGAGAGCCCAGGCCTTTGCCTCTTACGACCGGGTCGATCTTGACGTCGGGGGTCTGGTCACTACGGAGAACTGCAGGAAGGCAACACTCATCCTTCCGCATCAATCCGTGGAGGACTCTAACCTTTCCCGGGTCATCTGTCCCAATGTGAGGGCGCCGGTCGCGGAGAAGACCTTCCGGGACGAGATCATTGCCACGGCAGAGAAGAAATACCAGGAGTATCTCTACCGGAAGGCCCAGGAGAAGGCGTACTCTAAGGCCCAGGCGGCTTCCGGGAGGACGCTCCGCGTGGGGAGCCCGGTGGAGAGAATGAGTCAGGCGATTGCCGGGAAGCCCCTTCACATTGGGGATTCAACGGAGAGAAGGGCTCCCAGGCCACAGCCTTTGGTTCTAGAGCCGAACACTGGGGCTCCTGGTGCCAGCACTTCTGGCACCGGCGGTAAGTCTCCTTTGGTAGTTCATTATGTTCCTTTTGTTGGCGAGTATGCTAGTCTTAGGCCCGTAGGGTTCGACGAGCGTCTGTATAGGTTTAGGATGCCCTCGACCCGGTGGGGAGATCATTTGAAGGAATTTTATTTTTCAAACTTAGGAGATTTCCTAGGTTGGTCCCGGATGGGTTCTAGTCCTCCGGAGCCGGTTCCCTTAGGTCCTTCAGCTTACATTACATCCAGCTGGTTCCGGCCTTCGAACAACTATCTCAGAGATGATGCTGCCAGCATAAAAATTCGGAACTTTGCTAGGGCCGAATTAGAGAGTCAGGGTAGGACTAGCTTATTTGCCATATCTTGTGTCGGTGGTTTCCCACGGATGTTCTAACACTTGCTTTCTTTTGTTGTAGCAGGTATCTCCATGGACGCCATTTTTGATCAGCTCGCTTGGGTTCACACTCCTGAGGCTCCTCCTACCTTTACTTCTTCCCCGCTGGCCCCTGCTCTAAAGATTTCTTCCAGCGCTCCTCCAGACACTATTGATTTAGTGGATGATGAGGAGGTGCTGCCGGGAGAAAGTCAAGAAAAGCAATGGGGCTTTTCTGAGGAAGTTAAAGAAGGTGCAGGAGGGCTCCGGGCTCTTCCTGAGGAAGTTGAAAAAGGTGAAGAAGAGCAAGAAATTGCTCTGATTCGCAAGCATAAGGGCAAAATGATTGCCCAGGAGGAGCCCAAGCGGCCTCGGAGAGCTGATACTCCGGCCCATGACCTTGATGGTGGGGTCTCTCCCATGGAAGAGCATACTGCCCCTCCCAACATTGTCCTGACTCCGGTTCCTAGAGACGAGGCGAGGTAGGAGCTCCGGATAGCTAAGCATAACTACACCATGGATTAATACTCCCGGGGGTTTGCTGAGGTGGAAGTCCTTAGGAGGGTTCTGCGGGTTGAGGTGCAAGAAACCATCAACAACCCGGAGTACCAGGATCCGTGGGACCTAAATTTGGACCCCTTATCGGACTGGTTCCGTCGCTTCCTTAGGCCCACCTTGGCTCCCTTCGCCGCGGAGATGACTGGCGAGTTTGCGTCTCAGTTTACCAGGTGCGCGCTTAAACGGTTCGCTACTTGTGCCTCCCTGAACTCCATCTTCCAAGTCCAGGATCTCAGCCACTCCCTCAATGTGGTAAGTGCTGTGTGATTTTGTTTTGCCCCTTATTCTTTTGTTTTTTTTGAGATTCTTTCTTATACTTGTATTGTTGTTTAGCTTGCTGCTGAAGCTGGCCGCCTCTCCAAGAACATAATCAACCATGGCTTCGTTCTGTCTGACTTTGGGGACATGAACGAAGTCAAGAAGGTCCTTCAGGATCTTACTGCGGAGAGGCAGCTTTACGAGGAAGCTGCTGAGTGCCAGGAGGCTGCTGCCAAAGCCAACGAGGAGGAGGCTAAGCGGAGGGAAGCCCAGGCGGAGGCGATGATCCGGGATGAGGCCCTGCGGAGAGACAGGCTGGAGGCCAAGCATCAAGAGGAGCTGAGGGCGGAAGGTGAGGCCGCTGCAAAGGCCAAGCGGGAGCTCCGGGAGGCCAGGGAAGCCTTGGACGAGATGGTTGCCAAGGTGAGATCCTTAGAGGAAACTCACCAGGCAAACTTAAAGTCCAGGGCCGCTCTAGCCGCGGAGCTGAAGGAGCTCAGGGACTTCAAGGAAGAAGCCTCAAAGAAGGCGAAAAGAGCTGAGCTTCTTTCTCCCGTTTCCTGTGGCCGGTGCCCTAAGCGCTTCGATGATGGAGTCTTCATGGCTTGGTCTACCAATGACCAAAATATCAAGCTAACCTTCTATCCCAAACCTGAAGAGATGATCGCCAAATTCCGGGAGAAGAAGAAGAAGCTTGATGCCATGGTAGAGGCACGCATCGGACCTCGCCTTCCTCCGCGCATTGACTAGGCCGCTCGAGATTAATCCAGTACAACCAGGATTTCACCCACTTCTCTTATTATTATTTTTTTCTTTTTATATATATTTGTTTACATACAGCTACTTTGAGACAATACATTTATGTAGCTGTTTTTTATTTAAAGGGGAGACAATTTCTAAGGCCTGTCCCCGGGCCATTTGTATATATTTTGATCTGCCCTTTGGGCTAGGATATTTATATGTGATCTCTTTTGACGCACATATTTCTCTTTTTTGACTTGTCCTTTGGATCAGGATTTTTATACTTATGCTTTTTATTTTTGTGCATACTTCTTTTTTTTTTGACCTGCCCTTTGGGTCAGGATATTTTACTTAGTTTGTTTGCTGTCTGTCCGTGCGGTATACCCTAGTACCCCCCTGAGTGGCATATAAACTTTGTTTTTAAGGCACTCAGTTTTATTCAACATGTGGAGGAGGTATACATTTGGACGGTACAAACTCTTTAAACAAAGTCTAAGTTACATTTTTGGCTATTGGTAATATTTTCTGAGGTGATAAGCATTCCAGGCTCTTGGCACAATGGTTCCATCCATTCTTTTTAGCTTGTAAGTGCCGGAGCCGATTTCGTCCTCGATTTCATATGGTCCTTCCCAATTTGGCCCAAGTACCCCCACTCCGGGTTCCTGGGTGGCTGGGAAGACTCTTCTTAGGACCATATCCCCAATAGCAAATTTTCTATTTTTAACCTTAGAGTTAAAATACTTGGTCACCTTCTTTTGATAAGCTGCCATCCGTATTTGAGACTCATCCCGAAGTTCTTCGACCTGATCCAAAGCCTCTTGAAGCAAAGCTTGATTCGTGGCTGGATCGTAAGTCGTTCTCCTGTGGGATGGGAATAACGTTTCTACCGGGACCATCGCTTCACAACCGTACGCCATTGAAAAAGGCGAGTGACCGGTCGTGGTTCTGGGGGTCGTCCGGTAGGCCCATAACACTCTTGGCAACTCTTCAGGCCAGTTGTTTTTGCAGGCCAGCAGCTTTTTCTTCAAGGTGACCTTTAGGATTTTATTGACTGCTTCCGCTTGACCGTTTGTTTGAGGTCTGGCCACCGCGAAGAAGCTTTTCACTACTCCGTGTTTGTTGCAGAAGTCAGTAAATTCCTCACAATCGAATTGCTTTCCATTGTCAGAGACTATTTTGTGAGGCAAGCCATATCGACACACTATGTTTTTAATAAAAAAGTCCAGTGCTTTTTTAGCAGTTGTTGTCTTCATGGGCTCAGCCTTCGTCCATTTGGTGAAGTAGTCTACTGCTACTATTGCATACTTTACTCCTCCTTTTCCTGTTGGCAGGGACCCAATAAGATCTATTCCCCATACCGCGAAGGGCCAGGGACTAGTCATCAGGGTGATTTCATTTGGAGGAGCTCTCGGTATGTTCACGAACCTTTGACACGAATCACACTTTTGGACGTAGTCTATGCAATCTTTTTTCATTGTTGGCCAGAAGTACCCTTGTCTCAGTATTTTCTTTGAGAGACTGGGTCCTCCCGTATGATCTCCACAGAACCCTTTGTGGACCTCTAGCATGATTTGTCTAGCTTAAGGGTCCGATACACACCTTAAATAAGGCATGCTGAGTCCTCTTCAGTAGAGAATTTGATCCATCATTACATAACGATGAGCGTTATACTGAATCTTCCGCGACAGTGCCCTTTCTTGGGGCAACTCACCTTTTGTTATGTATTTTATGATGGGGACCATGCAGCTGGGTTCTTGCCCAACCGTTATCGTGGTCTCTTTTATTTTGATGCTTGGCTCTGCCAACCGTTCCACTGGTACTACCCCCAGCTCTTCGATTTCGCTATCTGAGGCTAACTTAGCCAGACAGTCCGCGTGAGCGTTCTTTTCCCGGGAGATTCTTTCTATTTTGTAGTCCGTGAACTCGTGGAGCAGCTCCCGGACTATTGTTACGTACGCGGCCATTCGCTCGCCGCGTGTTTAATATTCTCCGAATACCTGGTTTACGACCAGTTGGGAATCACTATAGACTTCCACTCTTTTGGCTCCTACAGCTTTTGCTAATTTCAGCCCTGCTCTTAGGGCTTCATATTCGGCCTCATTGTTTGAAGCTGCGAAGTCAAACCGTAGGGCCGCCTGGAGTCGCAGTCCGGTTGGTGATATCATCGCTACTCTGGCTCCAGAACCGTTTTCATTGGAGGCTCCGTCCACAAATACTCTCCATGTGAGGATTGGCGGTGCCTGCATATTCGCGGTTGCCTCGGTTTCGTTGCATTCAGTAATGAAGTCCGCCAAGGCTTGGCCTTTTATAGAAATTCGGGGCATGTAGTGCAAGTCGAATTGACTTAGCTCCATTGCCCACTTGAGGAGCCTTCCGGACGCTTCAGGTTTTTGGAGGACTTGCCGGAGCGGGTGGTTGGTCAGAATTTTGATCGGATGTGCTTGGAAGTATGGCCTCAACTTCCTTGACGCCATCAGGAGGCAAAAAACAGCTTTTCAATGACTAGGTATCTTGTTTTGGCTCCTATCATGCGCTTGTTGACATAGTACACGGGATGCTGAGTTTTCTCTTCTTCCCGGACTAGGGCAGCGCTGACCGCGTGTTCGGAGACAGCCAAATAAAGAAATAGGTCTTCTCTGAGGACAGGTTTTGATAAGATAGGAGGCTTGGCCATGTGCTCTTTTAGCTTTTTGAATGCCTCCTCGCACTCGTCCGACCATTCGAACTTTTGGCACTTCTTTAACACGTTGAAAGAAGGGTATGCACTTGTCCGTGGACCGTGAGATGAAGCGGCTTAAAGCAGCTACCTTTCCAGTCAGGCTCTGCACATCTTTATGCTTTTTGGGGGATGGCATGCTCAGGAGAGCCTGGATTTTTTCCGGATTTGCCTCAATCCCCCTTTGACTGACGATGAAGCCCAGGAACTTTCCTGATTTGACCCCAAAGGTGCATTTCTTTGGGTTGAGCTTCATGCCGTATCTTCGGACCACTTCGAAGCATTCTTCCAAGTCGCTTGCATGGCTGTTGCATGCCTTGGATTTGACGAGCATGTCGTCTACATAAACCTCCATATTTCGTCCCAGGAGGCCTTTAAACATCCGGTTAACCATTCTCTGATAGGTTGCTCCGGCGTTTTTCAGTCCGAAGGGCATGACTAAGTAACAGTATACCCCCTTATCGGTCCTGAAGCTAGTGCACTCCTGGTCTTCCTTATGCATTTTTATTTGGTTGTACCCAGCATAGGCGTCCATGAAGGATAGCAGTTTGAATCCAGAAGTGGCATCTACCATCTGGTCGATCCTGGGCAGCGGGAAGCAGTCCTTTGGACAAGCTTTGTTTAGATCTGTGAAATCTATACAAACTTGCCAAGTTCCGTTCGGCTTGGGCACCAGAACCGGATTGGCCAGCCACTCCAAATAGTATACGTCGCGGATCATGCCGTTAGTCAAAAGCTTGTCCACCTCTTTCTGCAGAGCTTCGGCTTTCACCGAGTCGAGCGGGCTTCGCTTTTGCTGGACGGGGGGCATGTCCGGATTGACGTTGAGTACGTGGGTGATGACATGAGGGCTTATGCCAGTCATGTCTTCTTGGCGCCATGCAAATATGTCGATGGCTCCCTTCAGTGTTTTTATTTTTTTTTCTTTTTCCTCCGGATCTAGGTTCTTCCCTAGCCGGAGTACTTTGGTGGAGTCGAGGTCGCACACTGATACTTCTTCGACGTCCTCCATTGGTTCCACAATTCTTTCGGACCCCACACAGGGGTCCAACTCATCCTCTTCAACCACTTCTGGCTCAGCTGACTCCCGGACCATTGGCACGGGCAGGTGGGTTGCGACATTATAACATTGTCTTGCTTCTCCTAGTTTCCCCTCATCGTTCCGATCCCGGCCTCCCAGGTTGGGAACTTCAGGCACAGGTGCCGAATCGAGGTGACTGCGCCAAAGTCTACCAGGGCCGGTCGGCTGAGGATCGCGTTATAGGCTGTCGGACAGTCCACCACTACGAAAGTGCAGTATTTAAATGTGCTCTGGGGGGTGTCCGGGCACAAGGTGACTGGGAGCCTTACTTTTACCATTGGGATAAGTGTCGTCCCATTAAACCCTGTGAGCTGGGACCCACTGGGTGAGAGGTCCCGGTCCGTCAAGCCTATCGCGGTGAAGGCTTCCTTGAAGAGTAGGTTCACGGAACTTCCATTGTCAATTAAGACTCTAGCCACCACTTTATTCGCGATGGGGGTCTCTATGACCAAAGGATCATGATGAGGGAAGCGCACCGTCTTGGCGTCTTCTTCCGTGAATGTGACGGGTTGGTCCAGCAACCGGGGCCTTTGAGCTGGGAGTTGAGTAACTTCCCACACCTCATTGTGTTTCGCGGCCCCTGCATATCGCTTAAGCTCCTTGCGAGTAGTTCCTCCGATATGGGGACCTCCGGATATCATAGCTACCCTCCCATTAGGCTGAGGCGGCAGACCGGGGATATGCTGGGCGTCGCCCGTGGGAGCAGCTGGAGCCAATGCCCCTGCTGTACCCCCCGGTGTTCCCTGAGGCATACCCGCAGTCGCCTGGCCCGGATTGAGGTGGGGCAACCTATTTTTGATCCACTCGTAGAGGTGGTACTCGCATCTCTTACTCGGATCTTTCCGGGAGCTATCCTTGTACAACAGTTGTGGTCTCCGGTAGTGTGTATTTTGCCTAGTAGCAAAGTACACACGCTCTTGGGAGTCCGACAACTCCGTGTATTGAGTATAGTGGGGGGTGTACCCCCTTTTCTGGCGCTTCTCTCCCGTCCGGGTGCTGCCCTTGGCGGACCTTTTACTCCTCGAACCACAGGAAGGGCACACGGACTAGCGGCGGAGCAGAATGCGAAGGGGCCTGTCTATTCACTCCGGACGGGTTGCCGAAATGGGATGACGCTGGTGCCAAGGCCTGGCCCTGGCTATATCTGGGGGTAGCAGAGAATTTTATGCCACTTGCTTGTGGAGTGGCGGTCGGGGCAGTGCCTGAGGTCGATACTCCGGGCATGTACCCTGCTATCCCTGTGGGATAGTATCCTCCATAAGCCACGATTTGGGCTTCTTCGAGGTTGATATATTTTTGGACTCTCTTCTGGAAGTCCTGAAGGCTGGCAGCTCCTTCTTGCTGCAGTTCATTCCAGAAAGGAGTCCCAGTGCAGATGCCTACTTGGAGAAGTGCAAGCTGTTGTCCGTCGTCAACTTTCTTGGTTTTCGAGGCTTCCTCTCGGAACCTCTTTATATAATTCTTCAAGGTCTCGGTGGGCAGTTGCTTGATATTAGTCAAGGCACTAACATCCAGATTGACCTTTCTTGCGGCGACAAACTGTCTCCGGAAGTTGGTCTGTAGTTTGTTCCAACAGCCCACGGATCCCGGTTCCAGTTTTTTGAACCATTCCTCCGCGGACCCACTTAGGGTAAGTGGGAAGCACAGACATTTGGCGTCATTGCTGACCCTCATGACCGTCATGACACGGTTGAACCGTGACAAGTGGTCGCTAGGATCGGAGTTCCCGGTATAAGCTGCCATTTCGGGCATTTTGAAGTTCTTAGGGAGCTCCGCCTCTAATGTGACAGTCAGTAGTCCCGTGATCCGTAAGGGGAAACACCGGGTAAGCTGTGCAATCCCACACCGCCTGGGGAAGGTCAACTGGGATGATTCTGAGACTGTGTAGGTATGGGATTACACAGTTGAAGAGGGCTTAAATGGATTGATTGGTACTACCTATATCAACAAGGTGCATCTTGTTTTTCGGTAGCCCATCTCGAAAGAACTCCACAGTTAAGCGTGCTTGGCCTGGAGCAATTTAAGGATGGGTGACCTCCTGGGAAGTTTTCCCAGGAAGCGTGCGAGTGAGGACAAAGCATGTTAGAAACACTCGTGTTGGTCTGTAGGGTCAGTCATCAATACAGGAAGCAGCCAGAGTGGCGTACTCGTGTATAAGAGCCATTCATTCCGTGGGTGGAAGGGCCCAATGGAGGCTTGAAGCGGGGACGTTACAAATGGTATCAGAGCCTTGACCCAGCCGGAAGTGTGGTCGACGAGGACGTCGGACCCCGTAAGGGGGGGTGATTGTGACAGTCAGTAGTCCCGTGATCCGTAAGGGGAAACACCGGGTAAGCTGTGCAATCCCACACCGCCTGGGGAAGGTCAACTGGGATGATTCTGAGACTGTGTAGGTATGGGATTACACAGTTGAAGAGGGCTTAAATGGATTGATTGGTACTACCTATATCAACAAGGTGCATCTTGTTTTTCGGTAGCCCATCTCGAAAGAACTCCACAGTTAAGCGTGCTTGGCCTGGAGCAATTTAAGGATGGGTGACCTCCTGGGAAGTTTTCCCAGGAAGCGTGCGAGTGAGGACAAAGCATGTTAGAAACACTCGTGTTGGTCTGTAGGGTCAGTCATCAATACAGGAAGCAGCCAGAGTGGCGTACTCGTGTATAAGAGCCATTCATTCCGTGGGTGGAAGGGCCCAATGGAAGCTTGAAGCGGGGACGTTACAAATGGTATCAGAGCCTTGACCCAGCCGGAAGTGTGGTCGACGAGGACGTCGGACCCCGTAAGGGGGGGTGATTGTGACAGTCAGTAGTCCCGTGATCCGTAAGGGGAAACACCGGGTAAGCTGTGCAATCCCACACCGCCTGGGGAAGGTCAACTGGGATGATTCTGAGACTGTGTAGGTATGGGATTACACAGTTGAAGAGGGCTTAAATGGATTGATTGGTACTACCTATATCAACAAGGTGCATCTTGTTTTTCGGTAGCCCATCTCGAAAGAACTCCACAGTTAAGCGTGCTTGGCCTGGAGCAATTTAAGGATGGGTGACCTCCTGGGAAGTTTTCCCAGGAAGCGTGCGAGTGAGGACAAAGCATGTTAGAAACACTCGTGTTGGTCTGTAGGGTCAGTCATCAATACAGGAAGCAGCCAGAGTGGCGTACTCGTGTATAAGAGCCATTCATTCCGTGGGTGGAAGGGCCCAATGGAGGCTTGAAGCGGGGACGTTACAAATGGTATCAGAGCCTTGACCCAGCCGGAAGTGTGGTCGACGAGGACGTCGGACCCCGTAAGGGGGGGTGATTGTGACAGTCAGTAGTCCCGTGATCCGTAAGGGGAAACACCGGGTAAGCTCGTGCAATCCCACACCGCCCGGGGAAGGTCAACTGGGATGATTCTGAGACTGTGTAGGTATGGGATTACACAGTTGAAGAGGGCTTAAATGGATTGATTGGTACTACCTATATCAACAAGGTGCATCTTGTTTTTCGGTAGCCCATCTCGAAAGAACTCCACAGTTAAGCGTGCTTGGCCTGGAGCAATTTAAGGATGGGTGACCTCCTGGGAAGTTTTCCCAGGAAGCGTGCGAGTGAGGACAAAGCATGTTACAAACACTCGTGTTGGTCTGTAGGGTCAGTCATCAATACAGGAAGCAGCCAGAGTGGCGTACTCGTGTATAAGAGCCATTCATTCCGTGGGTGGAAGGGCCCAATGGAAGCTTGAAGCGGGGACGTTACAAATGGTATCAGAGCCTTGACCCAGCCGGAAGTGTGGTCGACGAGGACGTCGGACCCCGTAAGGGGGGGTGATTGTGACAGTCAGTAGTCCCGTGATCCGTAAGGGGAAACACCGGGTAAGCTGTGCAATCCCACACCGCCTGGGGAAGGTCAACTGGGATGATTCTGAGACTGTGTAGGTATGGGATTACACAGTTGAAGAGGGCTTAAATGGATTGATTGGTACTACCTATATCAACAAGGTGCATCTTGTTTTTCGGTAGCCCATCTCGAAAGAACTCCACAGCTAAGCGTGCTTGGCCTGGAGCAATTTAAGGATGGGTGACCTCCTGGGAAGTTTTCCCAGGAAGCGTGCGAGTGAGGACAAAGCATGTTAGAAACACTCGTGTTGGTCTGTAGGGTCAGTCATCAATACAGGAAGCAGCCAGAGTGGCGTACTCGTGTATAAGAGCCATTCATTCCGTGGGTGGAAGGGCCCAATGGAAGCTTGAAGCGGGGACGTTACAAATGGTATCAGAGCCTTGACCCAGCCGGAAGTGTGGTCGACGAGGACGTCGGACCCCGTAAGGGGGGGTGATTGTGACAGTCAGTAGTCCCGTGATCCGTAAGGGGAAACACCGGGTAAGCTGTGCAATCCCACACCGCCTGGGGAAGGTCAAGTGGGATGATTCTGAGACTGTGTAGGTATGGGATTACACAGTTGAAGAGGGCTTAAATGGATTGATTGGTACTACCTATATCAACAAGGTGCATCTTGTTTTTCGGTAGCCCATCTCGAAAGAACTCCACAGTTAAGCGTGCTTGGCCTGGAGCAATTTAAGGATGGGTGACCTCCTGGGAAGTTTTCCCAGGAAGCGTGCGAGTGAGGACAAAGCATGCTGGAAACACTCGTGTTGGTCTGTAGGGTCAGTCATCAATCCAGGAAGCAGCCAGAGTGGCGTACTCGTGTATAAGAGCCATTCATTCCGTGGGTGGAAGGGCCCAATGGAGGCTTGAAGCGGGGACGTTACATCTAAGATGTGCTTAGCACATGGCTCCCGATCCTCGCTGTCTGAGTCGGAGTCATCTCCTTTCTGTCTCTGGGAGACTTGAGCAATGTCTTTCGAAGTATGGCGAGTTCCGCCATAATTCCTTCATTTAACGTACCCGTGGAGACCGCGGGTCCGTATCTTTTTTGGTCAAGGTGATCTCGGAGATCACCTTGGTTCCCATTGATTTGATTTCTCAGATCAACTGGAGGACACCTCTGTCCTCTTCTCCCTCTACCCCCGGGCTCTTGGTGCACGGAAACGCTTTTTCGGTCATCTCGATCCTGAGGGCCAATGCTCCCTTTTTGGGGCTTGCCCCTCTGCGGACCTTTCACGGATCCTGCGCCTTTTTCTTTCGCCCCGAGGTAGAAGTAGGGTTCTTTGTTTGGTTCCCTTCAGCAGGGTACCTTATAGGGCTAGGCTCCCTAGATTTCTGCTGTTGGGAACTAGGCGAAGACGTCGCTGGCTCCTTGCCAAGTCCAGCGGTCATTGCCTTGGGATGCACGTGAATGCCAGCTGCCTCCATGGCTTTTTGCATGGCCAGCATCACTTCTTGCATTTTCTGGTTTTGCGCTTTCTGAGCTTCGATCTCGGCTTCGTGATCGATAGCTTTTTGTCTGAGAAGCACCAGTTCCGAGTAACTACTTTCCTCGTAGGCATACTCATCGAGGTTTCCCTCGTAGTCATCATCGGGGATTATTTCCTCTTCCTCGGACCCCTCTGCCGCTCTTGAGGCTACATCTTCCTCATTCGGGTCTTGAGCGTCTTCCAGAGGGCGAGGTTGACGAGTACTTCTAGTGTCCACCATGTTTGTGAAGTCAAGTTTTTGTTTACAGTGGCTTTCATTTCAGCTCTCAATGAAAGCACCAAAATGTTGACCGAGATTTTCGACAACTAATAAAATATTATTAAATTACTGAGCTGTAACAAAGTGAGAGAAGGATTTTTACGTGGTTGGGGCGTTAATGAGCCTTAGTCCACGAGTCTCTATTATTTATGAATGTCTTTAATAAAGAAAATATACTTGGGAGAGATTCACCCTTATAAATACAGAGAATGTTCTTGGTGAGTATTTAATCTACTTGCTCATATGCAGCCCAAGATTCTCGATCCCATTTAATGAGCTTTGAGGGGGTATTTATAGTGTTTTTGGTGGGGAGATCACTAGAATTGTCCTTACAAGTGTATCTGTAAGTATCCATAAAGTTGGGTATTCCCAATGAATATACCATGGGTAATGCATGGTCAAATCCCTAGGTGCTGTAGGGTTTTTATGTGGAATGTCCTTTTTATCTTTTGATTGACGTGACTCTTCACAGTGTAGCCGTCGCTAGACTTAAATGATCATTCTTGTCGCATTCTTTGGTTGGAGGTTGTGCCGTCAGACTTTATTGCGTGTAGCAGTCCCAACACGCTTCCTCCCATGCGGCATTTAATGCGACTTGATTGCTCAAGAGAAACCTGACACCTCGTGGAGATGCCTTAGCGCTATTCTAGTCTCCGGGAGCACACGGAGTTCCATGTGCCTTCTCCGGGACCTACGTCCTGGACGTTACCTTATGACATAAAGACTTAGCAAATATTGTGAATTGCTTGATCCACGTGTCCCTGTCTGATTGGTCCGCGTATATTGGGCAAAATTAGGGGCAACAGTAAGGTTTTCTTAACTTTATATGTGTTTACTTTATCGTTTGAGAAAGTTCATATTTAGGGTTTTAAACAACATACTTGTGAGTAGATCTAAGTTCTTGGTAAAATAAATTCTAACAACTAGTATCAGAGCCATGGTAATTGATTTGCTTGCAGGAAATATGGACTTTAAAACGATTGTTTGTTATTTGGATGGTTTCATGTTGTATTGAGTGTTATATGATGAGTGATTGATGTTTGTGTATTTTCGTGAAAAATAATTGAAATTTTGTTTCTGGAATTATTTTTATTGGATAGTATTGAAAAAATTACGCAAGTTACTTTTTTTACAGAACTCAATTTCGATTTAATTTGAATTAGTTATGATTTTTTGAAGATTCGAAAAAAAAACAGGGATGCTGCACTCACCCACGCGCGCGGACAGCACGCATTCAGACAAGCATCGACCGAGCTTGCTGTCTGAATCACGCCCTGCGCGCGCGAAAACCCTGCAAATCCCTCCTTGCGCCGAGGTTTCTCGGCAGGCTACCACCCATGCGCGCGCGGATGAGTATGCACAGCATACCGTCCGTACAGCTTGTATTCTTTTCGTTTTTCTTCGATTTTTCATGTTTTTTCATGGATTTAACTTCTGATTTTTTGTGTAGTTTTGTATTTAGACATTTACTATTCTTATTTCAATTCTAATTATCATAATTAAATTAATTAATATTTTTTTTAATTTAATTCATGATATTAGTGTAATTTGAATTTGAAAATAGTAAATATCTATCTTTTTGCTTAATTATCTATCTTATTTTTAAATTTGATTATATCTTATCTTATTTTTAAATTTAAGCTCAGATATTAATTTTTTTTTAATTTAAATATTTTTTAAATTATTTGATCTTATTTAAATTTAAAATAAGATAACTATAATCATGATATTTTAAATAGATGTAAGATATTTTGCTAACTTTTAAATTTTGTTATTTTATTTATTTAAATTAAATTTAAAATTTGAAAAAGATATTTATTTATCTTTTTTTAATTTTTATTTAATTTTTCGTTATAAAATAACATTTAATTTTTTAAAAATAGTTAGCAAATTTTGAAATGATATTTACGTTAGTTGAAACCTAATTTTTCAAAATTGTAGGTTTAATTTTAATTTTTTTTTATTATTAATTTTGAAATATAATATATATACATATTTTTTTAATTTTTTTTTTCGAAATAAATTTATTTTATTATTTATTTAATTTTCGAAATTTAGTTATTTAAAATTAAATAAATCCTACATCCAACTATCCAGCTAACCTTGTTGCAGGAGTATGTGGTTTTAGCTTGTTTGTAAGTTTTTAAAACCTATTATTGCTTGATTGCAAATAGCCATGGTTAACTTGTTGACAAATCCAATGATCTAATTTTAACTCATGGCTCCCTTGGTCAAGTAAATAATTTGTAACAGGTATATTTTACAATCTTCTTTCATCTGTGTATGACCTAGCAGCATGATAGGATCCATCCAAATGTGTGCCTGTGTGAACCTATATGTTTTTTTTATTATATAGATGCATATAGGTTGTTGCTAAGTAAAATGTCACACCATGATAGATTTTATTTAGGTCCACTTAGTATTTGGACTTATTCAATTAATAACAGTTATTTATTTTAAGGTTAAATTCCTCTCTTTTGGGCCTTGTGTGAGAGTTGGGAGCCATAGAAGTGGGTACGACATACTGAACCCAGCACCCCCTCAGATGAACTACCCCAATTGTGAAGGCCCATTTGCCTGATTTTAATAACAGTGCTAGGTTAAATATATTAGTTTGACCTAATAAAACTGAATTAGCAACATAATTAACTTTTAAAATATATGAAAATTTATTTTCATTTTAATATTTTAAAGTTAATTTTAGGAAAAACACTTTTAGTTTTAGATATTTTTTCTAGACAAACTATTTGTATTTTTCTTGTATTTAATTAAATAAAGAATTTAAACTAACTAGATTCTTTCTGGAGCTTATTTAATTAAATATTCCTATTTAAGTTATAAATTAGTTATTTTAACTGATTTTTCATATCTAACTTAAATTTGAATATTTTATTTAAATTTAAAATTAAGTTGAGGAATCCTATGCATTAGTTATTAAAGATTCTTAAGATATTTTTTAAGTTAGTTTTAAACATAAAATGGAATATTTTTCAAATTAAGTGGTTACAACTTAATTTTTGATATTTAATTAAATCTAAATTTTAAAATATTTAAGTTCTAGATTTTTTCTATACAACTTAAATTAGATATTTTTCAAATTTTTGTTGAAAAGATACTTAGTCAAATAAGATATTTTCTAGATAGTTATTTCTAGACTACTTATTATTCATAATATTTAAATAGGAAAATATTATACATTGTGAAATTAATTATTTAAATAATTAATTTTTGATACAATTTTGT
This sequence comes from Cannabis sativa, assembly GCF_029168945.1. Lineage (NCBI taxonomy): Eukaryota > Viridiplantae > Streptophyta > Magnoliopsida > Rosales > Cannabaceae > Cannabis > Cannabis sativa. Next base: position 4,698,078 of record NW_026870043.1, on the reverse strand, counting down.
TCAAGTATATTTTTTCCTAGTATTAAACTAGAAATTAATAATTAAGCCTTCTCTACTCTTAATTATTTATTTCTTGAATTTAATACATTTAATTAAATTGAAAAATGAAATATCCAAGTTGATTTTCATCATGATACTTAAATATTTATTTTTCATGACACTTAATTAAATAGAAAATTATTTTTAGGTTGAAATTTAATTTTTCAACTTAAATTTAAATAATTTTCAAAATATATTTTTCTTTATTTTGTTGATCAATTTCGAAAAATTGCATTTTAATTATGCAATATTTTTTGAATTTATCTTGAAAAATAGATTGAGTTGTAAATTAATTATTTATTTTAATTAATTCTTGGACCAACTTAAATCAATGATTTTTTCATTTATTGATTAATTTAAAATAAATGAATTAAAATATATTATTAGAAATTGAATTAATTAGTCGAAGGAAAATCAAGATAGGTAATATTTTTGCTTGAAGTATTTTTTCTAAGTATTTATTATTTAATATTTTCGAAAAATTTGTATAGTTTTATACTTTATTTTTCGAATACAATAAATATATTCTTATGAAATTTATTTTAAGTTGCTAATTAATTTAAATTAATACAACTTAAATTAATTTTTCTTAATATTTATATTTAAAATTACTACTAAGATGGAAATAATTCAATTTATTTCAATCACCATCTAAGTATAATTTTATAAATATTAAATTAAAATCTTATTTAGAATTTTAATTCTAAATTCAATATTTAATGAATATATTTATTAGAATAATAAAGAAAATACATTTTAAAGAATGAGATTTATTATTATTAAGATATTCGATCTCCATTGTTGGTTTTACACCGCGTTTTTGTACTTCCTTGGTTCTTGTCAGGGATTTCATATCCAAAAGGCCTTGAAGCTTCTCTGGATTTGCTTCAATTCCTCTGGCATTGACAATAAAGCCCAAAAACTTTCTCGAGTTGACTCCAAATGAGAATTTTAAGGGATTTAGTTTCATGTTGTACTTTCAGAGGACTTTGAAGCATTCGTCCAGGCCATCTATGTGCCCCCCCAGCCTTCCTAGATTTGAAAATCATGTCATACACATATACTTCCATGTTTCGTCCGATCTGGTTTTTGAACATCTTGTTTACCAATCTTTGGTAGGTGGCTCCAGCGTTTTTGAGACCAAATGGCATGACCTTATAGCAATATAGACACATATCTGTTCGAAAACTTGTATGTTCTTGGACCGGTGGATGCATTTTGATTTGATTGTACCCCAAATAAGCGTCCATGAAGCTTAATATTTCGTGCCCAACTGTTGCATCCACAAGCTGATCGATTCTTTGAAGTGAAAAATAGTCTTTGGGGCATACCTTATTGAGGTCTGTGAAGTCAATACAAACTCGCCATTTTTTGTTTGGCTTAGGTACCAGTACGGGATTAGCAACCCAAGCCGGGTAGAAAGCTTTAATTATGAAGTTGTTATTTTGTAGCTTCTCTACCTCTTCTTTTAGGGCTAGTGCTCGCTCCTTGTCCAACAACCTTCAGTTTTGTTGAATTGATCGGAAGTTGGGATCCATATTTAGGACGTGCAAAATTAAAAAAAGGATCAATTCCGACCATATCCTCATGTGACAAGGCAAAAACGTGTAGGTTTGCTCTCAGAAATTTTATCAATGCTGATTTTACTTTGAGCAACAAACCTTTTCCAATTTTTAGCATTCTGGTCGGGATATCTGGATCGATCTCGATCTCTTCTAGCTCTTCTACAGGTCCAACGTTGTTGTTTCGGTGCCCAAGTCAAGGATCCACATCTTTATCCCCGCCATGGGAAGTTCCCTACTTGGAAATGTTTTTTCCCTTATCTGGCTAGAGGATACTTCCTTTTTAGCCTTTGCCACGGCAAGGTTATAACATTCCCTAGAAATCTGCTGGTTTCCCCTTAGATACCCTACCCCATTCTTTGTTGGAAACTTCTGGCATAAATGGAATATCGACGTAACAGCCTTCAAGTGATATAAGTTTGGTTGGCCTAACATGACGTTAAAGGCTGATGGAACGTCCAATAACAGAAATTGTGCCATTGTAGTTATGCTTGTCGGAGCTTGCCCAACAGTGAGGGGAGGGCGAATTTTCCCTAGAGGTGCGACTTCTTGGCCGGAGAAACCATATACAGGCAAAAGACAGGGGTTAGATCTTTGAGTTGGAGCCCCATCTTTTCATATGTGGTCTTGAATAAGATGTTGGAAGAGGCTCCATTATCTATCATAGTTCGGGCCACCATCTTGTTGGCTATCTGGACTTCCACGACCAACAGGTCATTGTACGAAAATCTGATTTTGATAACATCCTCATCATTGAATGTTATGGTGGGCTCTCCTGCCTGTGGGATTCTTGGCTTTCTCTCTTCTACGACCAAGATTACTTCTTCTTGCTCGTGTTGTACTGTTCAGGCATACCTCTCCTGAGCTATTCCTGAATCTTCAGCAATGTGCGGGCCTCCAATAATGACTTGCAGTTGCAGATGTCCATATACTGGTGGTGGTAGCAAGTCTTGGTTGTTATCACCCCTCTGATTTTGATCGGCCTTGACATACTTCTGTACTTGTGGGTTGTTTTTCTATTAGGAATTTGATTTCCTGCTTCAGATTGTTGCATTCATTGGTGTCATGGTCGTAGTCTCCATGAAATTGACAAAACTTGGTCACGTCTTGCTTGCTGACATCTTTTTTCATGGGTGCGGGCTTCTTGTACGGAGCTAGTGACTCAGTGGCCTTGTAAACACTTTCTACATCCTCTGTCAGGGTGGTAAATGCAGTATACTTAGCAGGATTCTCCCGGTGAGCTTGTTCAGTCTTGCTGGTGAACTTTCCCTTTTTCCCATACTGTTGCCTATTATTGTTGCTGGACCGTTTACCATTTGAACTTGAATTGCTTGGGTAATGGGGGAGATGGACGGATGTTCAAGTAGAAGGAGCTTTTGATTTGCCAAGTTTTTGTTCACCTTCTGCTCGTTGAATAGCCTCTTCAAGTTTGATAAAACCTTCTGCACGGTCAAGGAATTCACTCGTCGAGTCGACTGATCCATTCTTCCTTATGTCCTTCCAAAGCTCACCAAGGACTTCAATGCCCCCCAAGTATCGTAGACAACTTTCCGTCCTCAGTTACTCATGAAACCTTAGTCGCCTCCGTCATGAATCTGCTGATGTAGGCTCGGAGAGGCTCTCCTGGTCTTTTCTTTACTTCGACCAGATGTCCTAGGTGCAACGGAAGTTGGCGAGAGGAGGAAAATCGGGCATGGAACTCCAAGGAGAAAGCCTTCCATGAGCTGAACATTCCGGGCGCCAACTTCAAATACCATTGTTGGGCGGCTTCAGAGAGAGTGGCAGGAAAAACTCTGCAACATAGATCTCCTCGTATTCCTTGTGATCCATTTGCATCTCGAAATACTTAAGGTGGGACAAAGGATCTTCCTTTCCAGTATACATCTTCCAGGTTGGCATCTTAAACTTGTGGGGCAACTCCCGAATATTGATCTCGGGGGAGAAAGGGGTTCCACGTGCTTGATTTAACTCGAGATCGTTGTTCCTCTGACCGGCAAGGCCTTGGTACATATTTTTTAGTTCGTCCAGATGTGCCTGCACGGCTAGACTACCCTGTTTGGCCTCTTGGCTGATCTGAGTCACATCATCATCTATTTGAGCGGGATTTTGAATGCGTGTTCTGGGTTGCACCATTAGCGTGCCAAGCTGATCGTCCACTCCTCTCCTTCTATTGAGATCGTTTCTAAGATCATGATTCCTCCCCAACCTATCAAATATGGAAATGCCTGGTTGTCTTAGTGACTGGCTGGTTTGGCCTATTTGCTGACCGGCACCATAAACGTGGTTGGAGTTATTGGGTATGACTTCTCCCGATGAATTATTAGACAAGGACTGCCCGCCTACCACTTGGCCCACAAGTGGAACCTGTGACCGGGGATTCGACGACTGACCATTTATAGTCTGAGAGGTATTCATCGCTGGATCTTCATCTGTTTTGCCCAAAGGAATGACATTTGCAGGCTGCTCCCCGGCAGTCTGATAGGCTTTTCGTATCAACACAGTGGTTTGCCGACTGCAATCATCAATGACTGCTTGCTGAGCCCTTAACGTTTCCATCTCCTTGTCCCTCTATTCGACAAACATGCACCTCTGCTCTTCAAACGCGAGATTCACCGCAACACGGAGTTCCTCCTGATCATGATGTAGGGTGTTTGTACGACCCTGCATGATTCCAATAGCAGCACAGAGGTTCAAGATTTCAGTGTCATCACTAATGGTTGTTTGAACAATTGGTAGCAGGCGGAACGAGTGTGTTATGAATGCCCTGGTAGGTTGCTGAATAGGTATTCCTAGTCTTTTGCACACCAGGCGTGATTTCATCCACAGGAGTCGTCACACCGTGACCCGCAGTTGATGGTTATCCGAGATTTACGGCTGGCAGAACCCTTGTGTTTTCTAGGTTCTACAGTGTAGGATCCACCGCTTGTGGATTTGCTAGACCAACCACACCCCTACAAGTTTGTACCACAATCGTACTTGTGATTAAATTCAGAATAAAGAGCGATCCTTGATTCTGCTCTCAATGAAAGCACCAAAATGTTGACCTCGCTTTTAGCCAACGACAATGAGTCTAATTTTGTAAGCGACAAGTAGTTTAATATGACCGGTTCGACCGATCAGGCTGATACTGTAACACGTCGGTACAGGCTGGAGTATGACCAGCAGCCGGAGTATGACCGGTTCGACCGATCAGGCTGTTACTTGTCAATAGTACCGTCCCTATGAAAGTTCAGAACTCAGTACCGTGTTGGACACGGCAGTTAGGGGGACTCAGTATCGTGTTGGACAAGGCAGTTAGGGTCATGGTCAGGGGTATGGGCGTCTGATCATGACCGGGATTTATGTATGAGAATTATTATGCTTTTTTTACTGAGTCTGTCGACTCACAGTGCTATGTTTATGTGTAGGTAAAGGCAAGGCTAGAGCTGATGAACTGTGAACGAGCCTATGAAGATTGTACATGTCGGGGCGGTTAGGCCTGGAGCGTACGATCATCGGGACAGCGAGGCTATTTTTGTAACTAGTCGCTAGGCGACAAATATTTTGTATAAACAGTAAACTTTTGTAAATGATTTTGTAATCGGGATCCCGAGTCTTTTGTATAAATATTTTACAAGTTTAATTAAAAAGCAAAAATTTTAATTAATCACGATTTCCATAAACCTCGTTGATTAGCAACGAGCTGCACAGCATGTTTAAAAATCACGTAATACGCCTATACTAGTTAGGGTGTTACACCATGTCCTTCTCCCGTTTTATAAAAAATCAAAAGCTTTATTTTTGAAGAAAGGTTCTATTCCTCTTGCCCTCTCTCTTTCGAAACTCTCTTGGCCAGCTAGGGTTGGGAGTTTTCATTGTGATTCAAGTGATTTTCTTCTATTGTTTGTAATCTCCAAGTCAAGGTAAGGTTTTTATCAACTTCCCTTTTGATTTCTTGATTTTTAAGGAAATGGTTCATGCATGTTTTGTGGAGTTTAGTTGTTGTGGTGGTTGTGGTTGTTTGTTGTTTATTTCTGAAGTTAGAATATGATTTAATATGTTGATTCATGCAAGATTGTGTTGGTGTTTGTTGATTTTTTCTAAGTGTAGAATTTTAAACCCAAAACTATGATTTTCAAGGTAATTTGATGATTTTCGTGGCTGTAGCTGTTGTAATTGTTTAGTGTTGTTTTCAGAGATTATATTATGCATATTTGAGTAGTTTAAATCAGGTTTTAATGCATGTAGGTGAGCTTTAGCCAAGTTTGAGTTTTGAACTCAAAGCTTGGAGCTCACATGGCATTTTTTATATCTGTGATTTCTGGGTTGTTTTGATGCTTTAGAAATGTTTATTGGGTTATTAAAATAGGTCTGGAAGTTTTGGTGTGATTTGGGGATGAATTGAGCGAGTTATGATATTTTCTTTGTTTCCTTCTCAGAACCGGAATTCCGGTTCAGCAACCGGAATTTCAGATTGTGTTTTAGGAATTCCCAGAAGCGAAATTCCAGTTGCTGAACTGGTCTACCGGTTGGGGAAAAATTATGAACCCTAGTTCTTCCCATTTTTATGTTGTTTAGGGTATTTCTATGCTTTTTATCTATAGGGAAACTTCTAGTTTCTAGTTTAAGTCCCCGGGAAGTGATTTAGCTTATCACTTATCAGTGTTGTGATTGTTATGGTTTAGGAGCCTGTAAATCGCCGTGCAGTTCGTTCCACTCAGGTTTACCGGCACACCTGAATTCAGAATCGAGGTAAGATTAGTATAACAGTATGCATATGTATTACATGTTTAGCGTGCATGTTAGGAAGCCTGTTAGATTACATTGGATGTGTATGTTGGCTTCGTACCATCCGACTGTGTCACATCGGTAAGGTTAGAGTATGACTAGCAGCTGGAGTATGACTAGTGTACCGAGTATAGGCTGACACTGTATCACATTGGTAGGGCTAGAGTATGACTAGCAGCTGGAGTATGACAAGTGTACCGAGTATAGGCTGATACTATGGTTGGTGGTACTGTACTGTTTGACCGTATCACATCGGTAAGGCTTGAGTATGACTAGCAGCTGGAGTATGACCAGTGTACCGAGTATAGGCTGATACTGTAACACATCGGTAAGGCTAGAGTATGACTAGCAGCTGGAGTATGACCAGTGCACCGAGTATAGGTTGTTACTTTGTCAAAAGTACCGTCGTACGAACGTTCGGGACTCAGTATCGTGTGCGACACGGCAGTTAGGGTTGTGGTCAGGGGTATGGGTGTCTGATCATAACCCGGGATTTATGTATGATTACGATTATGCTTTTCTTATTGAGTCCGTCGACTCACAGTGATATGTTTATGTGTAGGTAAGGACAAGGCCATAGCTGAGTAACCGTGAGGACGAGCCGATGAAGATTGTACATGTTGGGGCGGTTAGGCTTGGAACGTACGATCCTCGGGACAACAGCTCTTTTGTAGTTAGTCGCTGGGCGACAAGTATTTTGTATTAGACAGTAAACTTTTATAAAGTATTTTGTAAATGGGATCCCAAAGTATTTTGTATGAATTATTATATAAGTTTAATTAAAAGCAAAAATTTTCATTAATCACGATTTCCTTAAACCTCGTTGATTAGCAACGAGCTGTACAGTACATTTGAAAATCACGTAATACGCCTATGCTAGTTAGGGTGTTACAATTTAATATCAGAGCCGCCAGGTTGTCTTCCGAAGATCCTCACGACATGTACAATCATCATCAGCAGTTAGCTCATTCTACGGTTCAGTAAGCTTTTATTGCTTTAGTAGCTTATTTTAATTGTTATGAAATAAGAAAAGCCTGATAGGAAGCATGTTAGTAGCCTGATAGTAGAATAGGCGCATGTTTTTAATTTCCAAATTAAGCGGCATTAGTACGCTCCCGTTGATCATGACCTGATGTGCCAACTCGGGGTTTCAAGGCTGTTCAGACTAGATGGACGCCAAGTGAATAACCAGGAGTCAGGGCAACTCGGTCGGGTCAAATCAAGGTCAGGGAGCTCAGTTTTCCCCAAATGTTAGGGGTCGAGGTAGAGCTCCCAGGGGCAGAGCTCATGGTCAGGGTGATGTTAACCCGCCACAGGCTGCCCAAGCCAATCACGAAGCCCAGAATTGGGAAATTAGGTTTGCTGAAATGCAAGCCAGAATAGAGGAGCAAGATAATGAGAGTCAGAGATTGAGACAGCAGGGTGCTCGTGCAGTGCCTGTGCCAGAAGTTCCAGTGGCACCTGCCCCTGTTGTCCAGGCCGAACAGTAGTAGCGGCGAATAGAATGGAACCCCTGTATGAAAGGTTCCGCAAGCAGGCACCTCCGGTTTTCTAGGAGGTCCGGACGTCATGAAAGCCGAGCAGTGGCTAACAGTGGTTACGAGGATATTGAATTTTATGCGTGTCACCGGGAATGACAGGGTGGTGTGTGCCACCTTTCAGTTTCAAGAGGATGCGTTGATCTGGTGGGACATGGTCTCCCAGATACATGATGTCACTACGATGACCTGGGAAAAGTTCCAAGAAATTTTTAATGCAAAGTATTATAATGAGGCCGTTAGAAGTGCCAAGAGAAAAGAGTTCACTCACCTGACCGAGAAGGAAAATATGAGTGTGACAGAATACACAACGCAGTTTGATCGGTTGGCAAGGTTGGCCTCGGGAATTGTGCCAACCGCTTTCAGTAAGAAGGAAAAATATCTTGATGGGTTGAATGTGAAGATCAAGCATGACCTGATGATCACTTCAAACGACATGACCACCTATGCAGAGATGGTGGAAAAAGCACTGCGAGCTGAGGGCGCAGTTGGATGTATGATGGAGTCAGTTAGGACTCCAGTGAGTGGCGGGGCTCCTACCCCTCCTGCATCAGGCTTTAGCAGGGGAGGTAGTGGTTGGGCCATGGATCAAAAAAGGAGAACATGCACTGCATCCGGTGGCTCGGGACAGAACAAGAGGTTCCAGGGGAACCAGAGTCGAGGCCGTCGTCAGGGTAGTGCAGAGACCCGTTTTTCGTACCCAGAGTGCCCAGTTGTAAAGGGCACCATCTGGGTGACTGTAGAGGTCAGGGATGCTTTCAGTGTGGCATGCCCGGACACTACAAGAGGGATTGTCCCCAGCTCAGAATAGAAGCACCAAGGGCTTCGGTGAGACCCACTCCAGCTAGGGTGTTCGCCATTACTCAGGCTGATGCAGAAGCCAGCCCTTCAGTGGTGACAGGTCAGCCCTCAGTTAACAACTCTTGTTACTCAGTATTGTTTTATTCTGGGGCCACACATTCTTATGTGGCACCCAGAATCTTTGGTAAATTGGATAGACCGCATGATAGTTATGAATCAGGGTTTGGAACCCTATTACCTGGCGGAGAGTTAGTTATCTCCAAAAGGTGGATTAGGTCTATGCCGATCAGAATAGACGGTAGAGAGTTAAGTGCTGACCTAATAGAAATGAGCTTAGTCGATTTCGATATTATTTTAGGAATGGATTTCCTATCTAAATAATCAGCCAGTATTGACTGCAAGAGGAAGATGGTAATCTTCCAACCGGAAAGTGAAGAACCGTTTGTTTTTGTCGGTTCAGTTTGGGGATTTCGGATCCCGGTGATTTCGGCCCTGTCAGTTAGGGAACTACTATGTGGCGGCTGTTTAGGGTTTTTGGCCGTGGTGATAGACACCACTCGGCCAGATACCATTCGGCCAGAGGATATAAAGGTGGTTCGGGAATTTCTAGATGTTTTTCCCGAAGAACTTCCGGGCTTACCACCTCAGCAGGAGATCGATTTTGTTATTGATTTGGCACCCGGAGTGGAACAAGTTTCCAAGGCTCCTTATCGAATGGCTCCAGCTAATTTTAAAGAATTAAAGATTCAACTTCAAGGGTTACTTGACATAGGGTTTATCCGCCCTAGTGTGTCACCCTGGGGAGCTCCGGTATTATTCGTCAAGAAGAAAGATGAGTCTATGAGAATGTGAATTTTTGCTATCTCAAGTGTCTTTCTTATGGCACATTTTTATTAAAGATGGGATCAAGGTGGATCCCGAGAAAATAGAATCCGTCAAGGATTGGCCAAGACCGAAGACAGTGACAGAAATTAGAAGCTTCTTGGGTTTAGCCGGTTAACACCGTCGGTTCATGGAAGGGTTTTCTAAGATCTCAACACCCTTAACCGAACTTACAAAGAAGAATCAGCAGATTGTGTTGTCAGATAAATGCGAAGCTAGTTTTCAGGAGCTCAAACAGAGGTTGATTACAGCTCCAGTGCTAGCTTTGCCTTCAGATAAAGAGAAATTTGTAGTTTATTGCGATGCATCCAGACAGGGTCTGGGGTGTGTACTGATGCAAGCCGATCAGGTGATCGCTTATGCCTCCCGTTAGTTAAAGGATTATGAATAGCGATACCCGACTCATGACTTAGAGTCGGCCGCCGTGGTCTTTGCTTTGAAGATCTGGCGGCATTACCTTTACGGAGAAAGGTGTGAAATCTATACCGACCATAAAAGTCTCAAATATTTCTTTACTCAGAAAGATTCGAATATGAGACAGAGACGTTGGTTGGAGTTAGTGAAAGATTATGACTATGAGATTCTCTATCACCCCGGGAAGGCCAATGTAGTGGTCGATGCCCTGAGCAGGAAGGGTCCCGGGCAGGTAGCTAGCATGATTCAGATCTCACCTCAGTTAGCAGAGGACATGGTCAGATCCAGCATTGAGTTTGTGGTAGGTCAGCTTCAGAATTTGACGCTACAATCTGATCTGTTAGAAAGAATTAAAGTCGCTCAGATGACTGATCCAGAGTTAGTAAAAATCAGAAACGAGGTTTCATCTAGTCAAGCCAAGGATTTTTGAGTGTCAGATAACGGGATGCTATTGTATAAAGCTAGGGTTTGTGTTCCGGATAGTGTGGAACTCAAGAATGAAATCTTTGAAGAGGCCATTCTACCCCTTATTCCGTACATCTCGGCACCACCAAGATGTACCAGGATCTTAAACCGTACTTCTGGGGGAGCAGTATGAAGAAGAATTTGGTAGAATATGTATCGAGGTGCCTCACCTGTCAGCAGATTAAGGCTGAACATCAGAGACCAACAAGGTTGTTGCAGCCTTTAACCCTACCTGAATGGAAGTGGGAGGATATCACGATGGATTTCGTGGTTGGGTTACCTAGAACCACGAGTTTTTTCGATTCCATATGGGTTGTGGTGGATCGATTCACGAAGTCTGCTCATGTTCTGCCTGTTAGAACAACCTATTCAGTAGACCAATTGGTAGAATTGTACGTTAAAGAGATAGTAAGACTTCACCGGGTACCGAAGTCTATAGTTTCGGACAGGGATCTGAAGTTCACCTCCAAGTTTTGGCAGAGTTTGCAATGAACAATGGGTACAAAACTGAAATTTAGTACAACATTCCATCCTCAAAAAGATGGACAGTCCGAAAGGACGATTCAGATATTGGAGGACATGTTACGAGCCTGTGTTATGGATTTTGAACGCTCTTGGAGTAAATATCTACCGTTGATAGAATTTTCTTACGACAACAGTTACCAGAGTACGATAGGGATGGCTCCCTATGAACTGTTATACGATAGAAAGTTTAGATCCCCCATCCATTGGGATGAGATAGGGGAGAGAAAGTACCTAGGTCCGGAGTCAGTGCAGCGGACCAATGAGGCACTTGAGAAAATTAAAGCTAGAATACTTGCCTCACAAAGTAGACAGAAAAATTATGTAGATCCGAAATGCATAGATTTGAGTTCCAAGTAGGGGACCATGTATTTTTATGGATGTCTCCAGTGAAGGGGATCAAACACTTCGGGAAAAGAGGCAAGTTATGCCCTAGGTTTATAGGACCTTTCGAGATTCTCGAGAAGGTAGGTCAAGAGGCATACCGATTAGCGTTGCCTCCAGCTCTTTCAACAGTTCTTAACGTATTCCATGTCTCTATGTTGAGAAAGTACGTTTCAGACCCTACTCATATACTTAGTTATGAGAGCCTTGAGCTGCAGCTAGACATGACATACGAAGAACAGGCAGTGCAGATCCTGGATAGAAAGGATAAAGTCCTTCAGAATAAGACCATAGCTTTGGTCAAGGTACTCTGGAGAAACAGCAAGGTGGAGGAAGCCACCTGGGAGCTAGAATCAGATATGAGAGCTCAATATCCAGAGTTGTTCAGGTTAGATTTCGGGGACGAAATCCTTTTAAGGGGGCATAGTTGTAAAGACCGCTTAGTTTAATTTGGAAATTAGCAGTTAATTATGATTTAATTATGCAAAATTATTTATAAATATTTAAATAATTACTTATGCTGTTATTTTTGAATTCAGAATGCATTTTATGTCATATAGTGAAATTTCATAATTTTGCATGTTCGGTGCCCAACAACATGGAACTCGGTGTTTGGCTCAGTAGAATCACAACTTAGCATGTTAGTATTGTGGGACGGTTTATTAGACAACTAAGTGTGGAATTTTAAACCCAAAACTTTGATTTTCAAGGTAATTTGATGATTTTCGTGGCTGTAGCTGTTGTAATTGTTTAGTGTTGTTTTCAGAGATTATATTATGCATATTTGAGTAGCTTAAAGCAGGTTTTAATGCATGTAGGTGAGCTTTAGCCAAGTTTCAGTTTTGAACTCAAAGCTTGGAGCTCACATGACATTTTTCATCTATGTGATTTCTGGGTTATTTTGATGCTTTAGAAATGTTTATTGGGGTATTTAGAACAGGTCTGGAAGTTTTGGTGTGATTTGGGGATGCATTGAGCGAGTTATGAATTTTTGTTTGTTTCCTGCTCAGAACCGGAATTCCAGTTCAGCAACCGGAATTTCGGATGGTGTTTCAGGAATTCCCAGAACTGGAATTTCGGTTGCTGAACCGGTCTACCAGTTGGGGAAAAATTAGGAACCCTAGTTCTTCCCATTTTTATGTTGTTTAGGGTATTTCCATGCTTTTTATCGATAGGGAAACTTCTAGTTTCTAGTTTAAGTCCCCGGGAAGTGATTTAGCGTATCACTTATCAGTGTTGTGATTGTTATGGTTTAGGAGCCTGTAAATCGCCGTGCAATTCGCTCCACACTGGTTCACCGGCACACCTGAATTCGGAATCGAGGTAAGATTAGTATAACAGTATGCATATGTATTACATGTTTACCGTGCATGTTAGGAAGCCTGTTAGATTACATTAGATATGTATGTTGGCTTCGTACCATCCGACTGTGTCACATCGGTAAGGCTAGAGTATGACTAGCAACTGGAGTATGACCAGTGTACCGAGTATAGGGTGACATTGTATCACATCGGTAGGGCTAGAGTATGACTAGCAGTTGGAATATGACCAGTGTACCAAGTATAGTTGATACTATGGTTGGTGGTACTGTACTGTTTGACCGTATCACATCGGTAAGGCTAGAGTATGACTAGCGGTGAGTATGACCGGTGTAAGGAGTATAGGCTGAACTGTAACACATCGGTAAGGCTAGAGTATGACTAGTAGCTGGAGTATGACCAGTGTACCGAGTATAGGCTGTTACTTTGTCAAAAGTACCGTCGTACGAACGTTCGGGACTTAGTATCATGTGGGACACGGCAGTTAGGGTTGTGGTCAGGGGTATGGGCGTCTGATCATAACCCGGGATTTATGTATGATTACGATTATTCTTTTCTTACTGAGTCTGTCGACTCTCAGTGCTATGTTTATGTGTAGGTAAGGGCAAGGCCAAAGCTGAGTAACCGTGACGACGAGCCGATGAAGATTGTACATTTCGGCGCGGTTAGGCTTGGAGCGTACGATCCTCGACACAACAACGCTTTTGTAGTTAGTCGCTGGGCGACAAGTATTTTGTATTAGACAGTAAACTTTTATAAAATATTTTGTAAATGGGATCCCAAAGTATTTTGTATGAATTATTATATAAGTTTAATTAAAAGCAAGAATTTTAATTAATCACGATTTCCTTAAACCTCGTTGATTAGCAACGAGCTGCACAGTACATTTGAAAATCACGTAATACGCCTATGCTAGTTAGGGTGTTACACATATGGCGTCGGTTCATATAAACCCTTTAGCGTCGCCCTGATCAGCGTCGGTAGCGAATTTTGCAAAAACCGACGCTGAAAGGGCTTAAAAACTGCCTCTAAAGGGGGTTTTTGTAGTAGTGGTAAAACTAAACCGGAATATATAATCAAGATCAAGGATTTATTCTGATAATAGCTAATTTATTATATTACTTCCATGTTTAAAGAAAATATGTGTTACAGGGAGTACTGTGGATTAAAGTCCACCCCTAAGTATATAGAGATTATGATCGACCCCTAAAGGTTATAAAGATCATGATTCTCTAAGTGTTATAGAGATTATGTGGAGTTGAATATAATCCAAAGTTCATTGGATATAAAACATCGTTGAACTGCATATTATTCTTAACTTTTCTCCACCCCTATCAGATCAAAAGATCTTTTTATTAAACAAAATCTTAATAATTGTATCAGAATTAACAATTATTCCTAAACATAGAGATAATTTCTAGTGTTTATGTAGTAATAACTCTATGAAGAGTTTATAATATTATAGAATTTGTACCAATAATAAAAACACTAACACATACAAACATATAAATATAATTGGTAATTGTTGTTTAAAATAAAGTAGATGAAGCTCAATCTCATAAATTGCAATTCATTTGTAAAAGAAAACTTAAATTAAAGAAAATTGTTTGCAACATTATGAGAAAATAAGGAATAAAAATCCCAAACTAATAATTGAAATCCAAATTTTTTTTAAACTAAAACAATTAATTCAAAAATAAATAAATGAATAAATGAGCTTCATCTTTATCTTGGACGAACTCCACCCTTTTGTCCAGCTTTCCAATTCAACACACTAAGATAGCATCTGAGTTCAAGCAGCTTGGGCTATAATAAGAAGAAAAACAAATAAACAAGGTTAGTAGTGCAGAATTAATTATGCAATTGGATAATAATTCACTAAAACTCATCAGTTTATAGAAAGAAATACCTTGTTTCTTTGCAAGAAGTTTAGGACATTGGGGTTTCCAATGGCCTTTCTCATTACAATAGAAACACTTTTCTTTTAGTGCATCACCAGAAGGAGGAGCCTTTTGGTTCTTAACTTTTTTCACAGCTTCGGCTCGCTTCTTGGTATTTTTCCACTTCTTCTTTGTCTTGGATCTTGAAGCAGAGGCTACATGTGCCTCAGGTTTAATCGTCCCATTACCATTTCCAGAATTCTGAGGTTTACTCCCTTTCTTCTTGGGTCCTCCAATCAAATTTTCATATGTCTGAAGTGTTGGGTTTTATGCCCTAAATAAAACTCATTTCAATATAATCAGATTTACTTATTAATATAGATAAGAAATAACATTTAATGTTGCATGGTTCACATGATTTATTTCATGATTATACGTACATAATGTATAAATTCATCTGAAACCCTTTTCACATACTTGATCCTGTTTATTGTGCCGTCAACACATTGGAAAGTAAACATGACTATGTGAATCAAGTTTCCTAGATTTATCAGACACGGTTTTACTGATATGATAATCTACAACAAGAGTTTACTTGTATTTGGAGAAATACTATGTTCTTTCCAGAACATTGGTTAAAGTAAAGCTCAGGTTGGATGCATGGAGTATGCATCGGAAGGGACCGATATTGAACTTTGACTTAGATTTAATTAAACTTACCGTAAAATCTATTCAAGTCAATATCGCCTAGTTGATCCTAGATCAAATGATCTTAATCCTGTTATGATTAGGCTCAATCTTGAAAGGCTATTCGTGTTCTTTGATTTGTTAGTTAAGCCTACTTTTAGGTCAGGGTGATACATTTTGGGAACACGGTAGTGCAATTGAGTGGGAGCGCTAGAATAAACATGGAATCTATAGCTTCTATCTGGCGAATAGTAAGCAAAGGATGATCTCCTTCAAGCTTGACCAAACGAAAATAAATGGTGGAGATCTCATTTCACATAAGCTGAAATATCATTTATACGGGGTAAAGTGTTTTAAGGATAAAATACATAGTAGGGTGTTACGGTAATTTAATCCCTTTACTGTGTAGATCATTCATATAGAGGATAATTGATCAAATTAGGATTATAACAATGGATAACTAATGATGTGTCTATATGGTGGAACATATAGAGCATTCGATATACTGAGAGTGCAATTCTAAGTTCTATGCGTGGATTCAACGAAGAATTAATAAGTTAGTGAATTTTAGTGCTAAATTCTTGATCTACTTATTGGAAGCTCGGTTATATAGACCCATGGTCCCCCCACTAGTTGAGATAATATTGCTTGTAAGACTCATGTAATTGGTTTTGATTAATCAATTATAATTCACAAATTAGACTATGTCTATTTGTGAAATTTTCACTAAGTAAGGGCGAAATTGTAAAGAAAGAGTTTATAGGGGCATATTTGTTAATTATGATACTTTGTATGGTTCAATTAATAAATATGATAAATGACAATATTATTTAATAATTATTTATAGTTATTAAATAGTTAGAATTGGCATTTAAATGGTTGAATTAAGAAATTTGCATTTTTGAGAAAATCAGATACAAAAGGTGTTAAAATTGCAAAATTGCAAAAAGCAAGGCCCAACCCATTAAAGGTATGGCCGGCCACCTATGTGTGTATCTTAAGTTGATTTTTTCATTATTTTAATGCCATATAATTCAAATCTAACCCTAGTGGAATGCTATAAATAGATAGTGAAGGCTTCAGGAAAATTACACTTTTCTTCTGACACTTTCTGAATCAGAAAAACTGAGCCTTCTCTCTCCCTATCTTTAGCTACCACTTCTTCTTTCTTCTTCCTTTGAATTTCGAAATCCTTAGTGATTAGAGTAGTGCCCACACACATCAAGCAATACCTCAGTCATAGTGAGGAAGATCGTGAAGAAAGATCATCAGCAAAGGAGTTTCAGCATCAAAGATTCAGAGAAAGAGATCCAGGTTCAGATATTGATAATGCTCTGCTACAGAAAGGAATCAAGGGCTAGATATCTGAACGGAAGGAGTCATTATATTCCGCTGCACCCAATGTAAGGTTTCCTAAACTTTATATGTGTTTATTTCATCGTTTTAGAAAGTTCATATTTAGGGTGTTAATAAACATACTTGTGAGTAGATCTAAGATCCTGGTAAAATAATTCCAACAACTGGCCTCAGAGCCATGGTAATTGATTTACTTGCAAGAAATTTGGACTTTGAAATGATTGTTTGTATGTTCTTTGGATGGTATCATGTTGTATTGAGTGTTATTTGATGATTGATTGATGTTTGTAAATATTCGTCAAAAATAATTGCGATTTTGTTTCTGGAATTATTTTTATTGGATAGTATGGAAAAAATTAAGCAAGTTAGCCTTTTACAGAACTCAATTTCGATTTTATTTGAATTAGTTATGAATTTTTGAAGATTTGAAAAAAATCAGGGCTGTGGTGATATTTTCCTGCGATCGCAAATCTGTCCGTACAGTTCACAATTTTTTCGTTTTTCTTCGATTTTTCATGCTTTTTCATGGAATTAACTTCCGATTTTTGGTATAGTTTTGTATTTATACTATTACAATTCCTAATTCAATTCTAATTATCTTTTTGAATTAATTTAATATTTTTTAAATTTAATTCAAGATATTAGTGTAATTTGAATTTGAATAGAATTAGTATCTATCTTCTTGCTTAAAAATCTATCTTATTTTAAAATTTGATTATATCTTATCTTATTTTAAATTAAAAAATAAGATATTTATAATCATGTAATTTTTAAATGATATAAGATATTTTGCTAACTTTTAAATTTTGTTATTTTATTTATTTAAATTACATTTAAAATTTGAAAAAGATATTTATTTATCTTTTCTAATTTTTTATTTAATTTTTATTTATAAAATAACATTTAAAATTTAAAAGTAGTTAGCAAATTTTTGAAATGATATTTAGGTTGGTTAAAACCTAATTTTTCAAAAATTGTAGGTTTAATTTTAAATTTAAATTTTTTAAAAAAATTTCGAATTTTTCAAATTTTTTTAAATTTTCGAAATTTTTTTTATTATTTAATTAATTATTTTCGAAATTAAATTTTTAATTTAAAATTAAATAAATCCTACATCCAACTATCCAGCTAACCTTGTTGCAGGAGTATGTGTTTTAGCTTGTTTGTAAGTTTTCAAAACCTATTATTACTTGATTGCAAATAGCCATGGTTACTTTTTGCCAGATCTAATGATCTGATGGCTCCCTTGGTCAAGATAATAATTTGTAACAGGTAAATTTACAATCTTCTTTCATCTGTGTATGACCTAGCAACATGATAGGACCCATCCAAAGTGTGCCTGTGTGAGCCTATGTGTTTAATTTGATTATAGATACATATAGGTTATTGTTGCTAAAATAAATTATCATAGTTCTTGATAGAATTTATTTAGGCCCATTTAGTTTTTGGGCCTATTCAATTAATAACAGTTGTTCTTATTAAGGTTAAATTCCTCTCTTTTGGGCCTTGTGTGAGAGTTGGGAGCCATAGAAGTGGGTACGACATACTGAACCCAGCACCCCCTCACATGAACCACCCCGATTGTGAAGGCTCATTTGCCTGATTTGAACAACTGTACTAGGTTAATTACACTAGTTTAACCTAATAAAATTGATTAGCAACATAATTAATTTCATTTATTTTGAAATTAATTTAAGAAAATTATAGTTTAAAGAATTTTTTATTCTAAGCTAAACTATATGTATTTTCTTGTATTTAATTAAATATAGAATTATAACCATCTAGATTCTTTCTGGAACTTAATTTAAATTTTTCATTAAATATTCTTATTTAAGTTTATATTTAGTTATCTACAACTAACCAACTTAAATCTGAATATCTTTTGAATTTCAAATTTCAAAATTAAGTTGAGGAATTTTAGGCATTGGTTATTAAGATTCTTTAAATATTTTTTAAGTTAATATCTTTTCGAATATTAACTTAAAATGGAATATTTTCAAATTAAGTGGTTACAACTTAATTTTTGATATTTAATTAAATTTAAATTTGAAAAATATTTAAGTTCTAGATTTTTTCTAATACAACTTAAATTAGATATTTTTTCAAATTTTGTGGAAAAGATACTTAGTCAAATAAGATATTTTCTAGATAGTTATTTCTAGACTACTTATTATTTCTAATATTAAATAGGAAAATATTATACATTGTGAAATTAATTATTTAAATAATTAATTTTGGTACAATTTATTTTAAGTATATTTTTCCTAGTATTAAACTAGAAATTAATAATTAAGCCTTCTCTACACTTAATTATTTATTTCTTGAATTTAATACATTTAATTTATTTGAAAATTAAATATCTAAGTTGATTTTTATCATCATACCTAAATATTTCTTTTTCATGACATTTAATTAAATAGAAAATTATTTTTAGTTGAAATTTATTTTTTCAATTAAATTTAAATAATTTTCAAAATACATTTTTTCTTTATTTTATTAATCAATTTTCGAAATTGCATTTCTTAAATGCTAGAATTTCGAATTTTATCTTGAAAAATAGATTAAGTTGTAAATTAATTATTTATTTTAATTAATTCTTGGATCAACTTAAATCAATGATTTTTTCATTTATTGATTAATTTAAAATAAATTGAATTAAAGTATATTATTAGAAATTGAATTAATTAGTCAAAGGAAAATCTAGATAGATGATATTTTTGCTTGAAGTATTTTTCTAGTGTATTTAATTAAATAGAAAATTAATATTTAAGTTGATTTTCATCATCATACTTAAATATTTGAAATTTTTCTTATATATTTAATTAAATAGGAAAATTATATTTTTTGTCGTAAATTAATTTTATTAATTAATTTTGGGTCAACATTAAATTAGAATAATTTTTCCAGGATTAATTTTTTATTTTAACATGCATTTTTCGAAAATTGTATTCTTAAATACTTTAATTTTTCGAAATGCAATATATATTTATAGAAAATTAAATTTGAGTTGTAAATTAATTTATATTAATTTTGTAACAACTTAAATTGAATATTTCTCTAAATATTTATTGGAAATTATTACTAAGATGGAAGAAATTGATTTTATTTTCATATCCATCTAAGTAAAATTTAAAAATATTAAATTAAAATTTATATTTGGAATTTTTCATTCTAAATTGAATTTTAAATAAATATATATTTAAAATAAATAAATTAAATAAAGAGAATCAAAGAAAATACAACTCACTTTAAATAATGAGCTTGATTATTATTAAGATATTCGATCTCCATTGTTGGTCTTACAAAAGTTAAATGTTTTCAATATAACCTCGAGACGCTAGACTTCGTCCCCCTATGGATGGTTATTCGTTGAACGCATTTAACACCGTAAGATTTCATTTGATAAGTGTTTTGTAAGTTTTCGTCTCTATTAGACTCTCCCGTACGGTGACTACTTAGAGATAAACTTATGAAACATGAAACAATGGTGGAAGCTCATAAAATGAGAATAACCTTGACTCTCGCCTACCGGGACAACGTTGGATTCTTATTTTGATCGAATAAAAGGTTGCTAGAATGGTTTCTATTTTAGATGAGCTGACAACTCTATTCAATAAATGATACTTTGACTCTCGCCTACCGGGACACTGTATCAGTTTGTTGAAAACCTTGGAAATTATTTAGGATTGTATGTTTTAGTATTTTCACTAGTCATTCCTACTTACTATATGTTTATAATTTCTGAATTGTGTATGAATTTATATTGAACCATGTTATTTTCTGTTATTAAGTTGTAGTTTAATTTCGAATCTTCATTGTTGGTCTAACATGTTTGTTTTTCTAATGAGATAAATCCCTAATGGATTTTCACCATTAGACATACATAATAATGTTAGATCTCGAAAGATAAATATTGTATATGCGAGATCTAGCTGTTCATCAATTGATGACACCTTAGACTAGTATTTTTACGATATGAAACAAGAAGATTGTATAAATAAGATTACTTTGACTTTCGCTAATCGAAGCATCGTTGGATTCTTATTTATAAACGAAATTATCCTAATTCCTCTTAGCTTATTCATTTCGAATTAGCTCAATAATATATCATTAGATGAATGGTCTATAAATCATTTCATGTCATTATATTTTCTCTTTAGAAATTAAATGACGCATATGATTATAATCCCGAAATTCTATTCCCAATTGATATAAATCCTCAGTCTTAGAAATCTCCTACTTGTATGGGCAAATCTGACTTAGAGTTTGTATTAGTAGTGCTGGTCCAAGATAGAATTACTCATAATATTTGGTATAAATTTAAGTCTTTGACTTTAATTTTAGATTCCAAATAGAAATTTTCTTATATTTCTAATTCCAGAATACAATACACTTTCTCAAGTGTTTAATATCCATCTTCTATTAATGGATTAAAACTGTATGGAATATGAGTTAGGTATTCTGTGACCAGGATCCACTTGCAGTATTCTAAGAACTCTTTGATGTAACTAAACCTATGTCATCAAAAGACACTACCGTTCTTTTAATCTATGGCATTTGTATCTTGTTCATAGTGGATTTGACAAGATCAATCTCTGCAAAGAGTTAATATGCCTATATCCACTGAAAGTAGTTCATCTCATTCGCAGATGGATGTACATTCAGGGGTGGATATGAGTTTTTCGTTGTATTCTTAAAACGAAAACTCTAGATTATACCTTTTAGCAAGAAATTTGAAATGTTTAAATATTTCATTAATTTCTAGCAATGGTTAAAACCATTAAGGTAAGTGGTTAAAGATCTTGCGAACTGATAGGGGTGGAGAAATAGTTAGTAGATATGCAGTTCAAAGATCATTAATTTGATTTTTGAATTATATCCAAACTTACCTCCCCAGAAATTTCGAGTTGCATGTTGATGATTAGTTACTAGTCGTTGCCTAATTCCTTCTATGGTAATACAATTTCAGAATGATGTAATGGTTGTATACTTAATGTAAATCATTACTAGATTCATGGATGACCTAATCAAATCTTCAGAAAAGCTAGAACTGTTAACCATGTTTTCTTAGCTATTCTAAGTGATTAGGGGTGGACCATCCCATTGTCAATAGATAAGAAAGTGTTTGTTCAAGCAAATACTACTTTTCTAAGAAAATGACTAAGTCTGAAAAACAAGTAGCAAATAAAGGAGATATTTAATTCTTGATTCCAAAAGTGTTCTATCATCTTATATAACATATGATGATCCCACTGCCTCTGTTGTCTTGTCACAACCAAAGAGGTTAATACCATTTAGTTTTCTTCGACATAATTCACGGTACCTTGTCGTAGTGGGAGAGTTTCTAGGAACTCACCTTCTTATGACTTGGGAGACACTAGTGATTAAAATCCATTGTGAGTTTAAACAAGTAATGGATTGTCAAGATAAGAAACTAAGAAGAAAGCCAATAGAACTATGGTTTAATCCATTCACATGGAGTAACCTAACGTTTTCTATTACAAGGACATAAAAGGAAATTTTCGTTTATAAGTCCATTCAATGGACTTAACAAAACTTCCTGTTCCTAGTATTATAGGTTTGAGTTTATCTAAACCTATGGCTTGTGGTATACCTGGTAATTACTTACTCTAATGCAAGCAACTTATTTTAGTAAGATGCTGAAGCATTTTCTTTCTAATGGCAATCTATAGAAGCTTCACAACTTCTTAGGTATAGATTTTATTTATCTAAGGAAAAGTCTTAACTATTCCAGAAAAGATAAAGCCATGAAAGAATTTCTTATATCAACAGTGAGAGGTCTAAGGTATGCTTTTGTATGCCTTAGACCAGACACCTGCTGTTGAGTGGGAGTAATGAGTAGGTATCAGATTAATCCAGGAGAAGAACATTGGAAGACAATTAAGTAAATCCTAAGATTAAGAAGAGGAACTATATGTTAGTCTATAAGGGTGTGTTTAAAACTCTTAGACTACACCATATCAGATTTTGAAATTTGCCTTTGTGCTAGTAAATCTTTCTGATAAGATGGTGGTTACTCTGGGGGTGGAATAGTGATTTTGGAGAAGTGTAAAAACCTATCTGAAGTCTCTAGGTCTACTAGAGAGGGACTGAATGTTAAGGTTGCAGGAAAGGTACTTATTCAGTCTAAGAAAAGTTCTATACATTTTTGGCGTCATTCCAAATTGCCTTAAACTACTAGTGTTAATTTCCTGATTAACCAAAAGTAGTTGCCAAAGATATAGAATCCAGTATCCCAAGAGAGTAGACATATAGAGAGGAATTTCACATTATCAATGATTTTGTGATTAAAGGAAGAGTAATGGTGGAGAAAAGGTTGTGTTTAATTCAACCATTCAGATCCTGTTACGAGGAGTTTACTACTACTACACTTGATTTGTATATCAAGGTGTTGAGATTATTTGAAACGCACTTTTTGTTTTATATTAGTGCGAGTGGGAGTTTGTTGGGTTTTATGCCCTAAATAAAACTCATTTCAATATAATCAGATTTACTTATTAATATAGATCAGAAATAACATTTAATGTTGCATGGTTCACATGATTTATTTCATGATTATATGTACATAATGTATAAATTCATCTGAAACCCTTTTCACATACTTGATCCTGTTTATTGTGCCGTCAACACATTGGAAAGTAAACATGACTATGTGAATAAAGTTTCCTAGATTTATCAGACACAGGGTTTTACTGATATGATAATCTACAACAAGAGTTTACTTGTATTTGGAGAAATACTATGTTCTTTCCAGAACATTGGTTAAAGTAAAGCTCAAGTTGGATGCATGGAGTATGCATCGGAAGGGACCGATATTGAACTTTGACTTAGATTTAATTAAACTTACCGTAAAATCTATTCAAGTCAATATCGCCTAGTTGATCCTAGATCAAATGATCTTAATCCTGTTATGATTAGGCTCAATCTTGAAAGGCTATTCGTGTTCTTTGATTTGTTAGTTAAGCCTACTTTTAGGTCAGGGTGATACGTACATTTTGGGAACACGGTAGTGCAATTGAGTGGGAGCGCTAGCATAAACATGGAATCTATAGCTTCTATCTGGCGAATAGTAAGCAAAGGATGATCTCCTTCGAGCTTGACCAAACGAAAATAAATGGTGGAGATCTCATTTCACATAAGCTGAAAGATCATTTATACGGGGTCAAGTGTTTTAAGGATAAAATACATAGTAGGGTGTTACGGTAATTTAATCCCTTTTCTGTGTAGATCATTCATATAGAGGATAATTGATCAAATTAGGATTATAACAATGGATAACTAATGATGTGTCTATATGGTGGAACATATAGAGCATTCTATATACTGAGAGTGCAATTCTAAGTTCTATGCGTGGATTCAACGAAGAATTAATAAGTTAGTGAATTTTAGTGCTAAATTCTTGATCTACTTATTGGAAGCTCGGTTATATAGACCCATGGTCCCCCCACTAGTTGAGATAATATTGCTTGTAAGACTCATGTAATTGGTTTTGATTAATCAATTATAATTCACAAATTAGACTATGTCTATTTGTGAAATTTTCACTAAGTAAGGGCGAAATTGTAAAGAAAGAGTTTATAGGGGCATATTTGTTAATTATGATACTTTGTATGGTTCAATTAATAAATATGATAAATGACAATATTATTTAATAATTATTTATAGTTATTAAATAGTTAGAATTGGCATTTAAATGGTTGAATTAAGAAATTGGCATTTTTGAGAAAATCAGATACAAAAGGTGTTAAAATTGCAAAATTGCAAAAAGCAAGGCCCAATCCATTAAAGGTATGGCCGGCCACCTATGTGTGTATCTTAATTTGATTTTTTAATTATTTTAATGTCATATAATTCAAATCTAACCCTAGTGGAATGCTATAAATAGATAGTGAAGGCTTCAGGAAAATTACACTTTTCTTCTGACACTTTCTGAATCAGAAAAACTGAGCCTTCTCTCTCCCTATCTTTAGCTACCACTTCTTCTTTCTTCTTCCTTTGAATTTCGAAATCCTTAGTGATTAGAGTAGTGCCCACACACATCAAGCAATACCTCAATCATAGTGAGGAAGATCGTGAAGAAAGATCATCAGCAAAGGAGTTTCAGCATCAAAGATTCAGAGAAAGAGATCCAGGTTCAGATATTGATAATGCTCTGCTACAGAAAGGAATCAAGGGCTAGATATTTGAACGGAAGGAGTCATTATATTCTGCTGCACCCAATGTAAGGTTTCCTAAACTTTATATGTGTTTATCTCATCGTTTTAAAAAGTTCATATTTAGGGTGTTAATAAACATACTTGTGAGTAGATCTAAGATCCTGGTAAAATAATTCCAACATGAAGGTCATTGACTAACGCATGAAAGTCTATCTCCTTTTTATTCATGACATAATTTGATGTATAGGGCAAAAAAGCTGGAGTCAGACTATTCAAGATAAGGCTTACTTGAGTTGTCTGATCCATTTCAGCACCATGATTCTGGGCTTCCTGGAAATAACTTGCCATTAGGAAAACGTGATCACGCACATTCTGATGGTGTTCCATCCCTGCATTGATGAATTTTTTAGTCGCGTCAAAGAGAGACTGGGTAGATGCCATACCGAATAACTCAGTTAACTTCGTCATAATTTCTGCAGCTGTGTCGGTTTTTGCAAACCTTGTTTTTAAGGTGTCAACCATGCTGGAAAGCATGAAGTATTGAGTTTTATTGTTAGCATTCTGCCAACGCTCGAACTTCTCTTTCACAGCTTTAGTTGCATTGTCACCCGGCTGTTCAGGAGACGGCTCAGTTAACACAAACAGGGCACTTTCACTATGAGAGCAATATTAATGTTCTCATTCCATTTTGGGAAGTTAGATCCATTTAGCTTATTTTCAATCAAGAGCGATAACATGGGATTTGACATGGCTATACAAGATACTACAAAATAATAAATAGAAAACAATTATGGCTTAACACAAAATCCAATTCAAAAATTATTAGCACATAGCAAGTAGGAATGACAAGAGAAAATACTAAAAATACAATCCTAAATAATTTCCAAGGTTTTCAACAAACTAATATCAGTGTTCCGTTTAGGCGAGAGTCAAAGCTACCATCCACTGAATAGAGTTGTCAGCTCATCTAAAATAATAAATATTCTAGCAACCTTTTATTCGATCGAAAAGACAATCTGACATTGTCCCGTTTAGGCAATAGTCAAGGTCATTCCTATTTCATGAGCTCCCACCATTGTTTCATATTTTGTAAGTCAAATACAATCGCCACCATTAGGGTGATCAATACTATATAAAACACTTAAAAATATCCTTATCTTTCGAGATTAAATGTTGTTAACTTGCTAATGAACGTTCCTCCATTAGGGAGGATTACTCACTAAAACAAAAGCTACGTAAAACCAACAATGGAGATCGAATATCTTAATAATAATAAAGCTCATTATTTAAAATGTATTTTCTTTTATTATTTATAATATATATATATTCATTAAATATCAAATTTAGGATAAAACTCTAAATAGAATTTAATTTAATATTTATAAAATTATACTTAGATGGTTATGAAAATAAATTGAATTATTTCCATCTTAGTATTAATTTTCCAATAAATATTAAGAAAATTATTTAATTTAAGTTGTATTAATTTAAATTAATTTGCAACTCAAATTTAAATTTTCATAAGAATATATTTATTGTATTTTGAAAAAGAAAGTATAATACTATACTATTTTCGAAATACTCAAAAAATAATTGCTAGAAAAATACTTAAAGCAAAAATACTATCTATCTAGATTTTCTTTTTGACTAATTAATTCAATGTCTAATAATAATATATTTTATTTCATTTATTTTAAATTAATCATTAAATGAAAAAATCATTGATTTAGTTGGTTCAAAAATTAATTAAAAAAATAATTAATTTACAACTTTAATCTATTTTTCAAGATAAATTCAAAATTATCTTGCATAATTAAATGCAATTTCGAATTTGATTAATAAAATAAATAAAATATATTTTGAAAATTATTCAAATTTAAGTTGTAAAAAAAATTCAACTTAAAATAATTTTCCATTTAATGAAGTGTCATGAAAAAAACAATATTTAAGTATCATGATGATAATCAACTTAGATATTTAATTTTTCAATTTAATTAAATGTATTAAATTCAAGAAATAAATAATTAAGTATAGAGAAGGCTTAATTATTAATCTCTAGTTTAATACTAGGAATAATATTCTTAACTTGAAATGTACCAAAGTTAATTATAAAATAATTAATTTCACAATGTATAATATTTTCCTATTTAATATTAGAAATAATAAGTAATCTAGAAATAACTATCTACAAAATATCTCAATTTAACTAAGTATCTTTTCAAAAAAAAAATTGAAAAATATCTAATTTAAGTTTTTATAGAAAGAATCTAAAACTTAAATATTTTCAAATATAAATTCAATTAAATATCAAAATTAAGTTGTAACCACCTAATTTGAAAATATTCCATTTTAAGTTTAAAACTAACTTAAAAAATATCTCAAGAATCTTCAATAACCAATTCTTAGAATTCCTCAACTTAATTTTAAATTCAAAAAAAATATTCAAATTTATGTTTTATAAGAAAAATCAGTTAAAATAACTAATTTATAACTTAAATAGGAATATTTAATAAATAAGCTTTAGAAAGAATCTACTTAGTTAAAATTCTTTATTTAATTGAATACAAGAAAAATAAAAATAGTTTATCTAGAAATAATATCTAAAAACTAAAAGTGTTTTTCTTAAAATTAACTTTAAAATATTAAAATGAAAATAAATTTCATATATTTTAAAAGTTAATTATGTTGCTAATCAATTTTATTAGGTTAAACTAATTTAATTAACCTAGCACAGTTATTCAAATCAGGCAAATTTGCCTTCACAATTGGGGTAGTTCATGTGAGGGGGAGCTGGGTTCAGTATGTCGTACCCACTTCTATTGGCCCCCAACTCTCACACAAGGCCCAAAAGAGAGGAATTTAACCTTAAAATAAATAACTATTATTAATTGAATAGGTCCAAAAACTAAATGGACTTAAATAAAATCTATGAGGATGTGAAATTTTATTTAGCAACAACCTATATGCATCTATAATAAAATAAACATATAGGCTCACACAGGCACACAGATTTGGATGGACCCTATCATGTTACTAGGTCATACACAGATGAAAGAATGTAAAATTTACATGTTACAAATTATTTACTTGACCTATTGACAATTGAACCATGGGTTAAAATCAAATCATTAGATCTGTCAACAAGTTAATCATGGCAATTTAGATCCAGAAATAATAGGTTTTATAAAACTTACACATAAGCTAAAACATATACTCCTGCAACAAGATGAACTGGATAGTTAGATGTAGGATTTATTTAATTTTAAATAATTAAATTTTGAAAATAATAAATAATAATAAAAAAAATATTTTCGGTTTTTAAATTAAAATAAAATAATATTTAAAATTAAACCTACAATTTTGAAAAATTAGGTTTCAACTAACCTAAATATCATTTAAAAAATTTGCTAACCACTTTTAAAAATTTCATGTTATTTTATAAATTAAATATTCAATAAAAATAAAAAAAATGATAAATAAATATCCTTTTTTGATTTTATAATTTCATTTAAATAAAAAAACAAGAAAATTTAAAGGTTAGCAAAATATCATGATTATAGTAATCTTATTTAAATTTAAATAATGTCAAATTATTTTTAAAAAAATTATTTTAAAAAAGTTTAATATCTCACCTTAAATTTTAAAAAATAAGATAAAATAATCAAATTTAAAAATAAGATAAAAAAATTAAGCAAAAAGATAGATTTTTACCTATTTTTAAATTCAAATTACACTAATATCTAAAATTAATTTTAAAAAATTCAAATTCATTTATTTATGATAATTAGATTTGAAAATTGAAAAAAAAAATCAAAATACAAAACTACACAAAAAATCGAAAGTTAATTCCATGAAATAGGATGAAAATTGAAGAAAACGAAAAAATTTGTAAGTGGTACGGACAGTATGCATTGCATACTATCCGCGCGCGTATGCTGGGAGGCTTGGCCGAGGTCCCTCGGCACAGGAGGCTGCATGCAGCCTCTCCGCGCACGCAAGGGACGAGTTCAGAAAAAATCGTGTCTGACCGAGGAAGCTCGGTCAAGCTTGTGTCTGAGCGCGTGCAGCCGAGGGTTGCACCCTCATCCGCGAGCGTAGGTGGGTGACACCATCCTGATATTTTTTCGATTTTCAAAAATTCATAACTAATTCAAATAAAATCAAAATTGAGTTCTGTAAAAAAGTAAATTGCTTATTTTTTCCCAAACTATCTAATAAAAATAATTCTAGAAACAGACTTTCAATTATTTTTCACGAAAATTCACAAACATCAATCAATCATCATATAACACATAGATCAACATGAAAACCATCCAAATAACATACAAATCGTTTTAAGTGCAAATTTCTTGCAAGCAAATCAATTACCATGGCTCTGAGGCCAGTTGTTGGAATTTTTTTTACCAGGATCTTAGATCTACTCACAAGTATGTTATTTAATATCGTAAATACGAACTTTCTAAAACGATATTTGAACACATATAAAGTTAAGAAAACCTTACATTGGTTGCAGCGGAATAATATGTCTCCTTCCACTCAGATCTCTAACCCTTGTATCCTTTCTGTCGCAGAGTATTATCAAGATCTGAGCTCGAATATCCTTCTCTTTGAGTTTGATCCTTCACAGTCTACCAATCTATGATTGAGGTACCACTTGCTGTGTGTGGGCACTACTCGATAACTAGAAGGTTTTGAAATTATGAAGAAGAAAAGAGAGAGAGAGAGAGAGAGAGAGAGAGAGAGAGAGAGAGAGAGAGAGGGGGGGGGGGGGTCGGCTATAGTGAGAAAGTGGAAGGCTCAGTTTTCTGAAAAAGCAATCTCTTGAATTACTGACAAACTCTTAAAAACTTGTTATTTTGACTGAGCCATCACTTTCTATTTATCGGCAACTACTACGTTTAGGTTAGTAATTATTTGGCATTAAAATAATGAAAATATTAATTGGAAAAAGCCAATCAAGTGGCCGGCCATAGGTGTTAATGGGCCTCACTTGGATTTTGCAGTTTTCACAATTTTAATTTCTATTTTCTCAAAAATGCCAATTTTCCAATTCTAACCATTTAAATGCCAAAACTAATTATTTAATAACTAAAATAGATTATTAAATAACATTATCATTTAATATAATTATTCATTAGACAAATAGAGTCTCTTAATTAACAAAGAAACCTAGAATCTCTTTTCATTACAATTTCACCCCTGCTTAGTGAAAATTCACAAATTAGACATAGTCTAACTTTAGAATTATAATTGATTAATCATAAATAAATTATTGAGTCTTACATGGAGTATGGTCTCAACTAGAATTGGGAGCATGGATCTATATTGCTGAGCTTCCAATAAGCGAACCGAATTTACTAAGTAAATTCCTAACTTATTAATTCTTTGTTGAATCCACTTAGAACTTGGAATTACACTCTCAGACTTATATAGAGCATTCTATATGTTCCACGAATAAGATATGCTATCTCATTTAACCATTGCTATAATCTTAATGTGATCAAAGATCCTCTAGATAGATTATTTACATCGAGATGGGATAAATTTACCGTTTTCACCCCTCAATGTATTTGGCCCCTTAAACACTTAGCTACCTGTAAATGATGTTTTAGTGATCTAAGAAATAGCCACTGAAACAAGAGCTCATCCATTTACTTCTATTTAGCTAAGCTCGAAGGGAATCATCACTTGTCTTCTATACACCAGCAGAAGTTATAGATTCCATATTTATGTTCAGCGCTCCCACTCAATCATACTATCATGTTCACAAAATATACGTATCACCCTGACCCAAAAGTAGGCTTAACTAATAAATCAAAGAACATGAATATCACTCCTGAGTTGAGCCTAAGCATATCAGGATTTAGATTCTTTTAATCTAAGATCAACTAGTGATATTGACTTGGAAAGATACAACAGTAAGCTTATAATATCTTGACTAAGTTCAATATCGGTCCAGTCCAATGTATACTCCATACATTCGAAACTAGTATACTTTACCAATGTCCTGGAAAGAGCATAACACTTACTCCAAGTGTAAGTACACATCATCGCTGATTATCACATCAGTGTAAATCCAAAACATTGATGAAATAGGGACTTAGTCTTTTGAATCATATAATCACAATCACATTCCACTGTGTTGACAATACTGTAATTGTGAATAAGTATATGTTCTGGACTTAACTGATTTTGTGCATATATTAAAAATATTAAACCATAAGCATAAAAAAATTCATGCAAACATGAATCACTTCAAATTACTTAGATTGATAACTAATCAGATTGTAAGGGGTTTTATTTAGGGCACAAAACCCAACATGTACGATATAATCAACTGTGTTATGGGATGCCACTTGTCCTTCCTCGTTACTCCTCTCCGACGAAGGTCCCACCCCTGGTTCCGGCAGCCTTCAGAAAATCTCCTCCAATGCCCTTGTTTTTGGTACTCCCTCCCTTCAGATTTATGCCTTCATTACAAAGAATGAGTTCTCGTCGAAAAGAGGCAGTTGTAAAACAGTTCCCAGTCGCTCCTTCAACCTTGAGCCATGACCCATACATTCTCACCGAAGACCCTTGGGCTGGAGTAACCCAGGCCGTGGGCGGGACACACTCCCTGCTTGAACGAGCTAACTTGCCACACTTGAAGCAAAGATACGGTAGCTTTTCGTATTTGAATTGAACCCAGGACTCTAGTGTTGCATCCGCCTTTAGAAAAAAAAACCGCAGGGAACGGGTGACAAATCCAAACATCAGTCCAGCATTTAGGAAATCCCCGATGAACAACCTCCTCCTTTTGCTTGGCATCAGACTTCACAAGTTGGCCAACCTTTTTTGCTTGAATGGGAATGTTGGTTTCCGAGAGACATCTCGTGGGTAACCCGTGAAACTCAACCCAAAAACGGGTGATATCAAATTCCGACATATGAACCTCCCCCTCAACAGGCCACAACTTGAGGTTCAGAAGGACATCGTTACCTAACCACAGTCTGCGATTCATGACCCTAGTGCAGTCCTCCTCCGATTCAGAGAAGAAACTCAGCACTCCCTCTTCAAACTTCTTCATCCTCCAATTCTGTTCCAGATTCCAAATGCCCAGTAGTATCTTCCTAACAACCGAAGCTGGCATGGTTTTACAACCCATCACTTTACCCACACAAGCTTTGTTGACCACAATATCCTCCAGAGAAAGATCTTCAAACAGCTCCATCATCTCAATTTTAAGTTCACGGTCCCTTTCCAAAAGTTTTGTTGCTCTAGGATTGACTGAATCCACTCCCAGCGTAACCTCAGCAAACTCCTCAACTACAACCATTGTTGGAACAACGCAGAGACACAACACCAATAAAAAAAGGAGCGCCAAGATGCAGTCAGAAAAGAAATACCTCGAAATGTTCTAACCGAGAAGAGGAAATAAGATCAATAACCAGTCCACTAAGAGACTAGACCCACGCAAGGGCCAAAAGCTTTTCACAAGAGACTCCCCATGCAAGGGCCAAAAGCTTTTCACAAGTTTTTCCTTTATTAGATGTGTTTATACTTGCTTTTCATTGTGTAGTTATTGATCGAATAGATACTTTGTACGTAGAGGAAAAATCTTGGGGATCAACAACATCAAGATTGATCTTAATAAAGCTACACGCAACAACGAAAAGTTAGTTTATTTAAAACAAGATTTCATTATAATTTTGGTGCATTCTTTGTTAATGAAAAATGTATATGAAAAAGTGTTAATACGTGACTTTAAAAATGTATAATTAATTATAGTTTAGAGGTTATTTTTATTTATAATTGGCCCAAATTTGGACTTGATTTTTTTATAAAAAATTAGAAGTTATTCTTGAATAGAGTATTCTTAGATAGAAGTTCTAGTGTATATGGCATGCAAACTTAATTACACCAAATATAACATTTTAAAAAAACTTAATATATCATCATCCATAAAAAAGAAATACTATAAAAAAAACGTAAAAGCTCATAAAATTTTCTCGTGAAGAAACTAATTTCTTGTTAAAAAAAAAACAAATTTCTTGATAAAAAATCGGTTTTTGATGAAACCATCATAGATAAGAAAAAATATCAAAAAAATCTTAAAAATTCATGTATAAATTTTACTTATATACAATCCAAATTAGTTTTTTGATGAAAAACCCAATTTCTTGATGAAAAACCAATTTCTTGAATACAATACATTTCTACTAAATGTTTCAAACAAAAAGAAAGAAGCTTTAAAATATTAAATAGGTGATTTAGAAAAATATTTATAACAATATAGCAAACATAAAACAATAAAACGCCATACAAAAATAGACAAAGTTCAATCATGCCAAGTGTAATTTCCTGGTAGATAGTCATTAGATATATATTGAAGCTATTGGAACGTATTGGAATTAGTACTTTCCCTTTTTTTTTTTTTTTTTTTTTTTTTTGCTTTGAATAATTCCCCTTCTTTTTTAAAGCATGCAATTATGAAACAACGATGAATTGTCATCTTAGGGCCACTCCTTCGTAGCACAACAAGATAGACAAGTGTTGAATAAAGGAAAATAAAATTGATTAATATTTTAAGACAATTTCTTCTCAAATAATAACTCAGCTCTTCGACGGGAATTCTAGACAAGATTGTGTCCCTGTAAGAAGTTCCACAAATGGTGATCAGAACAATCATCTTCCTCAGTCTTAGTTTTTCCCGTCGAAGCCATGAACGCTCCAAAACCCTGGCTCGGTGCCTGCATCAGGTGAAGCGTGACATGCATACCATTTTCGCCTATCCTTTCCCAGCCACCATTATGGTGAGGCTCTGGAAATATGTTGTGGTGATGGTGGGACTCCATTGAACCGAAAGCTCGTGGGGCCTCGGAACCAAAGAGTTGATCCCTGGGCGGATGATGGTGGGCGTGATGTGAGGGCCATGCGTCCCCGTCCACAACTAGCTGAGGAGCCATTATGGTTGCGCGGTTTTCAGCAATGAGCTCACGAAGGGCTGCGCTTGATCTTGAGGAGAGGTCGGATTCAGATGGGGGCACCCGAATAATCGGCGGTCTTAGATGACAGAAGAGAGAGAGCACGTCCGATCGTGGAAGTTGCCATATGTATGGAAATCCCCCACCCACTACTATATTGTTCTCTGTTCACAATGACTTCAACTTTTATTATCTTAATTCTATATATTATATTAAAATTAGCGTGGTTAAATAGAAACGACCCACTCAATATATAAAATATGAATATTCACATGCATTTTATAGGGTAATAGCTACAAAACTTTCAAATTGTTCATATTTCAAAGGGCATTATAATAAATAAATTAATCATATATATATTGACATACAACTATAATTATTCTTATAATTTTAGGCTGGCAATTATAAATTCATCAAAACTGGCAAATGCCGGAACAAGATAGTATCAGTACTTCTGCCTTTAAACCACCAAAAAAGTAAATTGTATCAAGTTTCTACAGTTTCTTAAATCATGAAGGAAATCCAATCTATACAATGTCATTATAAATATTCTTATAGTTTTCAGGCTTTTAATTTATAACAAGGATTGGTGTGCGAGAATTGTAAGCAGTTGTCCTAAATAATGGCCAATTATAAAATCATCAAAACTGCCAAATGCAGAACAAACTATAATTTGACTACTTTTCCCTTTAAAATCACAAAAAAAAAGTAAATTGTATGAAGTTGCTACAGTTTTTAAAATCATGAAGGAATCCAATCGATATATGTAATGTACTGTAATTACTATACTACCTAGTATCCTTATTTGTTTCCAGCCTCTGTATATACTTACCCTAATTAGTAGGTAGTAGTGTAAGTACTATATACAAACGATCAGCCGAGTGCTTATTTTATTGTATAAAGAAATGACTTTTTCTTAGGTAATTTAATTTGCTCATGTACACATAGGATCATAAAAATCTATAAACAAAGTTGCAGAATAAATTCATGAAACTATGGAGTACAATTTGCAATATTAATCTGAGGAAACCTATTAAATATTTAAAACTAAAAACTCTTGGAGAAGAAGTGACATCAAAATTAGTATCATTTACAAAACAGAAGACAACAGAAAATGTTTGGCATGCATATGTCTGACTCTGACTTGGCCATGATAGTTTGAATTCCCTTTTCTTTGAGGTCCGTATGCATATATGTACAATTGGTATTATATTATTTTTTTTTAAAATAAGCATCTAATAGACAATTGGTAATCACAATCTAATAAATAAAGAACACATAAAGATATTAATGGAGTTACTCTAAACAAACAAAATATATATAGTAAAAATAAAAATTGAAGTTCTTTAAAAAAAAAAAAGAATAAAAATTGAAGTAATAATAAAGCGTACCATGATGGGACGAGTGTCTAGCAATAGAATCATGAGAGCTCTTTCTTCTTCGTTCATTGTGGCCTGCTAATCTCCTCTTACAACTCCTCTTAGACTCTTCAAATTCAGACACTACATGAAACCTGTTCACATAAAGCTCGTATTAACAGTAGACAGTAGTTCTTCCTCATTAATTAATTAAATCCAAATAACGTACTAAAAGATAGACCCAATAATACTAATTAACGTACCTGCTGCAATGCTGACAAAAGCGTTGCTCTAACCCTGAAACCATCACCTTCAGAGCCTTAGAGTGTATCTCACACACCTTGTGCCTCCGGTGGTAATCCTTAGCATTCACCAGCGAAACGTGGCAACCCTCAACTTGACAATTTGGCACAGTAACAGCCAAAAGGGACTCCGCTGCGGTCGCCACACTACCACATTTTTACTCAGTACCGGCGGATCCAAACTGCCGGTATTAATAGAGTTATTACCGGCGGAAAAAGCATTCCGCCGGTGTTACTTTTGAATAATTAAAAATTAATTAAATATTTATTAATTTAGTATTTCCGGCGGAACTTTATTATTACCGGCGGAAAATCCGCCTCTAATAGTTTGGGCGGGATTTTGACCGCCCAAATTTTGAAAAGACTAATACCAGCGGATTATTGCCGGTGGGTTCCGCCAGTATGAGTGAGGGGATTCTGACCGTTTATTAATACCGGCAGAACCCCTATTAATACCGGCGGGTCCCGCCGGTAATAAATGTCTATATAATTCCCTCCCATAACTCAGAAAATATTTTCCATTTCCCCACTCCACTTCACACCACCTCACTCCGACCCTTCTCCTCCTCCTCCTCCCTAAGCTCGACCCTCCTCTGCCGTACTCCGATAGTCCGAGTCGTCCTCCTCCGCCGTAGTCTGCCCATTTGCCACCGTGAAGCGCCATTGCACCATCATTTTTTTTGACAGGTAATGTGTTTTTCACTATGATTTTTTCATTTTTCCATTTTATTTTTATTTTTCTTTGATAGTTATTAATTTTTTCTCCATGCTTGAAGTTTTGGGGGAGATATTTTGCTCGAAACAGTAACGGAAAGTGAAAACGCGGGAGGAGTAAAAGCTTGGCAGAAAAATTTACAGGTTCGTTTTTTTTTTTTATTATTATTTTTTCAATCTTTGAATGTTTAGTAATTGGTATATTAAATTTATATATCTGTGTATGGGTAAATTTTTATGCAAATGAATGTGTAAATATATAATTTTGTGTTTAGTAGTTTTTATGCAAATGTTTAGTAATTTTTTTGTGTATGCGTAAATATATAATTTTGTGTATGTAAGATATATGTGTTATATGCAAATGCATAATTCTTAAACAATATATTATATTATATATTTTATATGTATATATATACATATATAATTTTTAAACAGTGTATATATTATATTATATGTATATATAATATATTGTTAAAAATTATGAATATGTAAATTTATAAAAGTTTAGATTTTAGTGTGTATATATAGTAATATATATAATGTATTGTTTAAAAAATTTAAATATGTAAATTTTTATATAATAAATATAATATATATTATATATATATTGCTTAAAAGTTTTAAATGTGTAAATTTGTAAAATTTTAGATTTTAAGTTTATATAGTAATAAATGTATTTTATAATAATAAATGTGTATTTTTGTTTAATATTTAGAATTTTGAATAGTTACAAAATTATAAGCTTGTTTAATAATTAATTATGTAATGTTTTTTAATTTTTTTTTAAAAGAATTAGAATAAGAATATATTAATTACTTAAAAAGTTAATTATAATAAAAATAATATTTTAAAATAATTATGTAATATTGTAGTATATAAATAATAAAGATTTAACATGAAGAAAATTATAAATTAAAAATGCTTTGAAAAATAAATATACAAAAATATAATTAAGTAGAGTAATATAAAAGATCATAAATAATAAATAAAAAATTTGAAATAATAAATTTTAAAAATAAAATAAAAATAAATTAAATTAGTTATAAATTTTTTAAATAAAAAAATGCAATATATATATAAAGTAATACTTACTTAGAAGTATAAATATGAATATTAATTTAATTAATTAATAATAAAATAATTTTTAAATTATTAAATAAGTATTATTAAAAATAATAATTTTTTTTTAAAAAAAAATACTGGAAATTTAAGATGTCATAAATTTGAAGTAATAAATAATAATAATAAATAAATTTAATAAATTATTAAAGTAATATTTTTAAAATAATTATTTAATTAATTTTTTATAATAAAATAAACATAAAAAATTAAAGTAATAATAACTTAAAAATAAAATATAATTAATTAATAATATAATAACTCTTAAATGATGAATAATTTATTTCATAAAATGATATAAAATATTATAAAATTGTGTGATAACATGGAATCTTATATTGTTGGAATTTATTTTACCAGGATCTTAGATCTACTCACAAGTATGTTGATTAACACCCTAAATATGAACTTTCTAAAACGATGAAATAAACACGTATAAAGTTTAGGAAACCTTACATTGAGTGCAGCGGAATGTAATGACTCCTTCCGTTCAGATATCTAGCCCTTGATTCCTTTCTGTAGCAGAGCATTATCAATATCTGAACCTGGATCTCTTTCTCTGATTCTTTAGTGCTGAAACTCCTTCTTGCTGAAAGTCTTTCTTCACGATCTTCCTCAGTATGATTGAGGTATCACTTGCTGTGTGTGGTCACTACTCTTACACTAAGAATTTCGAAATCTCAATGAGGAAGAGAGAGAGAGTAGGTTCGGCCAAAGATAGGGAGAGAGAAGGCTCAGGTTTTTCTGCATCAGAAGTGTAATTTTCCCGAAGCCTTCACTATCTATTTATAGCATTCCACTAGGGTTAGGTTTGAATTATTTGGCATTAAAATAATGATAATATCAGTTTAAATTGCCTACAAAAGTGGCCGGCCATGCTTAGTGGACTTGGGCCTCACTTTTTGAAATTTTGCAGTTTTACCTTTTCTGCATCTGATTTTCTCAAAAACGCCAATTTTCTAATTCAACCATTTAAATGTCAATTCTAAATATTTAATAACTATAAATAATTATTAAATAATATTGTCATTTATCATATTTATTAATTGAACCATACAAAGTATCATAATTAACAAATATGCCCCTAAAACTCTGTCTTTACAATTTCGCCCTTACATAGTGAAAAAATTCACAAATAGACATAGTCTAATTTGAGAATTATAATTGATTAATCAAAACCAATTATATGAGTCTTACAAGCAATATTATCTCAACTAGTGTGGGGACCATGGGTCTATATAACCGAGCTTCCAATAAGTAGATCAAGAATTTATTACTAAAATTCACTAACTTATTAATTCTTTGTTGAATCCACGCATAAAACTTAGAATCGCACTCTCAGTTATATAGAATGCTCTATATGTTCCACCATATAGACACATCATTAGTTATCCATTGTTATAATCCTAATGTGATCAATGATCCTCTATATGAATGATCTACACTGTAAAGGGATTACATTACCGTAACACCCTACTATGTATTTGATCCTTAAAACACTTGACCCCGTATAAATGATATTTCAGCTTATGTGAAAAGAGTACTCCACCATTTATGTTCGTTTGGTCAAGCTCGAAAGAGATCATCCTTTGCTTACTATTCGCCAGATAGAAGCTATAGATTCCATGTTTATGCTAGCGATCCCACTCAATTGCACTACCGTGTTCCCAAAATGTACGTATCACCCTGACCTAAAAGTAGGCTTAACTAACAAATCAAAGAACACGAGTAGCCTTTCAAGATTGAGCATAATCATAACAGGATTAAGAACATTTGATCTAGGATCAACTTGGCGATATTGACTTGAATAGATTTTACGGTAAGTTTAATAAATCTAAGTCAAACTTCAATATCGGTCCCTTCCGACGCATACTCCATGCATCCAACCTGAGCTTTACTTTAACCAATGCTCTGGAAAGAACATAGCATTTCTCCAAATTCAAGTAAACTCTGTTGTAGATTATCATATCAGTAAAACCCTGTGTCTGATAAATCTAGGAAACTTTATTCACATAGTCATGTTTACTTTCCAATGTGTTGACGACACAATAAACAGGATCAAGTATGTGAAAAGGGTTTCAGATGAATTTATACATTCTGTATATATAATCATGAAATAAATCATGTGAACCATGCAACATTAAGTGTTATTTCTGATCTATATTAATAAGTAAATCTGATTATATTGAAGTGAGTTTTATTTAGGGCATAAAACCCAACAAACTCCCACTTGCACTAATATAAAACAAAAAAAGTGCATTTCAAATAATCTCAACACCTTGATATACAAATCAAGTGTAGTAGTAGTAAACTCCTCGTAATAGATCTGAAAGGTTGAATTAAACACAACCTTTTCTCCACCATTACTCTTCCTTAATCACAAAATCATTGATAATGTGAAATTCCTCTCTATATGTCTACTCTCTTGGGATACTGGACTCTATACCTTTGGCAACTACTTTTGGTTAATCAGGAAATTAACACTAGTAGTTTAGGCAATTTGGAATGGTGCCAAAAATGTATAGAAGTTTCCTTAGACTGAATAAGTACCTTTCCTGCAACTTTTACATTCAGTCCCATTCTGGTAGACCTAGAGACTTCAGATAGGTTTTTACACTTCTCCACAATCACTATTCCACCCCCAGAGTAACCACCATCTTAACAGAAAGATTTACTAGCACAAAGGCAAATTTCAAAATCTGATATGGTGTAGTCTAAGAGTTTTAAACACACCCTTATAGACTAACATATAGTTCCTCTTCTTAATCTTAAGATTTACTTGATTGTCTTCCAATGTTCTTCTCCTGGATTAACCTGATACCTACTCATTACTCCCACTCAACAGCAGGTGTCTGGTCTAAGGCATACAAAAGCATATCTAAGACCTCTCACTGTTGATTTAAGAAATTCTTTCATGGCTTTATCATTTCTGGAATAGTTAAGACTTTTCCTTAGATAAATAAAATCTATACCTAAGAAGTTGTGAAGCTTCTATAGATTGCCATTAGAAAGAAAATGCTTCAGCATCTTACTAAAGTATGTTGCTTGAATTAGAGTAAGTAATTACCAGGTATACCACAAGCCATAGGTTTAGATAAACTCAAACCTATAATACTAGGAACAGGAAGTTTTGTTAAGTCCATAGAATGGACTTATTAACTAACTTTTCCTTTTATGTCCTTGTAATAGAAAACTTTAGGTTATTCCATGTGAATGGATTAAACCATAGTTCTATTGGCTTTTCTTCTTAGTTTCTTATCTTGACAATCCATTATTTGTTTAAACTCACAATGGATTTTAAAACACTAGTGTCTCCCAAGTCATAAGAAGGTGAGTTCCTAGAAACTCTCCCACTACGACAAGGTACCGTGAATTATGTCTAAGAAAACTAAATGGTATTAACCTCTTTGGTTGTGACAAGACAACAGAGGCAGTGGGATCATCATATGTCGTATAAGATTATAGAACACTTTTGGAATCAAGAAAATATTCCTTTATTTGCTACTTGTTTTCAGACTTAGTCATTATCTTAGAAAAGTAGTATTTGTTTGAACAAACACTTTTTTATCTATTGACAATGGGATGGTCCACCCCTAATCACTTAGGATAGCTAACAAACCATGGTTAACAGTTCTAGCTTTTCTTAAGATTTTGATTAGGTCATCCATGAATCTAGTAGTGATTTACATTAAGTATACAACCATTACATCATTCTGAAATTTTATTACCATAGAAGGAAATAGGCAACGACTAGTAACTAATCATCAACATGCATGTAACACCCTAACTACCTTAGGCGTATTACGTGATTTTTAAACGTACTGTGCAGCTCGTTGCTAATCAACGAGGTTTATGGAAAAACGTGATTAATTAAAATTTTGCTTTTTAATTAAACTTATAAACCATATTACAAAAGACTCGGGATCCCGATTATAAAAATCAATTACAAAAAGTTTAACTGTTTAACCATTACATAAAAATAAAAGTCGTCTAACGACCAGTTACAAAAATTCAGCCTTGCTGTCCCGAGGATCGTACGCTCCAGGCCTAACCGCCCCGACATGTACAATCTCATAAGCTCGCTCACGGTCCATCAGCTATAGCCTTGCATTTACCTACACATGAACATAAACTGTGAGTCGACAGACTCAGTAAGAAAAGCATAATAATATCATACATAATTCTAACTGCCGTATCCAACACGATACTGAGTCCCGCTACTGCCATGTCCAACATGGTACTGAGCCACTACTGCCATGTCCAACATGGTACTGAGTTTTGAACGTTCACACGGACGGTACTATTGACAAGTATCCTCCTGATCGGTCGAACCGGTCATACTCCGGCTGCTGGTCATACTCCAGCCTGTACCGACGGGATAGGTCAATAGCACTGAACCACCAACCAAATGTCAGCCTGATCGGTCGAACCGGTCATACTCCGGCTGCTGGTCATACTCCGGCTGTACCGAGCGTGACGGGGTTGGATGGTTCGAAGCCTATATACATAACTAATGTAATCTAGCGGGCTTCCTACATGCACGCTAAACATGTAATCTACATATGCATACCGTTATACTAATCTTACGGATTAGATTTCGGGTGTCTTTGGTCAACTTGTTGAGGCCCCGAAGGCGAGTGGCGGATTGCGGCTCCTAAACCATAAAAATCACAACGCTATAAGTGACACGCTAAATCACTTCCCGGGGACTTAAACTAGGAACTAAAAGTTTCCCTATCGATAAAAAGCATGGCAATACCCCTAAAAACATAAAAACGAGGAAAACTAGGGTTTCTGAAAATTCCCCAACCGGTAGGCCAGGTTGCCCAACCGAATTCCGGTTACGGGAATGTGGACACCCATCCGGAATTCCGGTTGCACAACTGGAATTCCGGTTCCTCGCAGGAATTTTTCAAAAATTCCTAACTCGACCAAATCAAACCCAATTGGTTCCAAACCTTCCAGACCTGCTCTAAACACCCCAAAGAACAAATCTAAGGCAACAAACTAACCCAGAAACCACAGAAACAAAATTCACCATTAAAGCTCAAGCTTTGAGTTCTAAACTCAAACTTGAGCAAATCCCACAAACATGCATTCAAACCTAGTTAATTCTACTCAAATATGCATGAAATAGCTTCTGAAATCAAACAAAAACATCAACAACAACCCAGCAACAGATTCAATCAATTCTCTTTGAAAACCATATTTTGAGCTAAAACTTCCAATTTTGAGCAAAGCAATTTAACACTCATTACTAACAACCTAAATAATCACAAATCAACATACTTAAATCTCAGAAACAACAACAATATTTCAGCAGCAACAACCACAAAGATTCAAGCATGCAACAACCATTTTCATCATAAATTTCAAGAAAAACAAAGTAAGAAACTAAAGCCAAGAAATACCTCAATGAATCATACTAGCTACTTGCCCGGGACCCTTTCTGCTCAGGGCATCAGCCACTACATTGGCTTTTCCGGGATGATAGAGGATCTCACAATCGTAATCCTTCACTAATTCCAACCAACGTCTTTGTCTCATGTTCAAATCTTTCTGAGTAAAGAAATACTTTGAGACTTTTATGGTCGGTATAGATCTCACACTTCTCCCCGTAAAGGTAATGCCGCCAAATCTTCAGTGCAAAAACCACTGCGGCCAATTCTAGATCATGAGTCGGGTATCGCTGTTCATAATCCTTTAATTGACGAGAGGCATAAGCGATAACCCGGTCGACTTGCATCAATACACACCCCAAACCCTGTTTGGATGCGTCACAGTAGACTACGAACTTCTCCTTGTCCGAAGGCAAAGCTAGTACCGGAGCAGTAATCAATCTCTGCTTTAGCTCCTGAAAGCTAGCTTCACATTTATCTGACCAGATAAATCGCTGATTCTTCTTTGTAAGCTCGGTTAGGGGCATTGAAATTTTGGAGAACCCCTCCACGAACCTACGGTAGTACCCAGCTAAACCCAAGAAGCTTCGGATC
This sequence comes from Cannabis sativa, assembly GCF_029168945.1. Taxonomy (NCBI): domain Eukaryota; kingdom Viridiplantae; phylum Streptophyta; class Magnoliopsida; order Rosales; family Cannabaceae; genus Cannabis; species Cannabis sativa. The sequence goes on along the minus strand of NW_026870043.1, from coordinate 4,654,836 downwards.
TCTGTCACTGTCTTCGGTCTCGGCCAATCCCTGACGGATTCAATCTTCCCGGGATCCACCTTGATCCCATCTTTACTCACAATGTGCCCTAGGAAGGACACCTGAGACAACCAGAACTCACATTTCTTGAACTTGGGGTAAAGCTTATGCTCTCGAAGTCGTTGCAGTACCATCTGAAGATGTAACTCATGCTCCTCTTCTGATTGAGAGTACACGAGGATGTCGTCGATAAACACAATCACACAGATATCGAGGAAATCCTTGAATACTCTATTCATCAGGTCCATGAATGCTGCAGGAGCATTGGTTAGTCCGAATGACATAACCAGAAACTCGTAATGTCCATACCTAGTGCGGAAAGCCGTCTTTGGAATGTCCTCCTCTCGGATTCTCAACTGATGATAACCCGAACGGAGATCAATCTTAGAAAAGACCGTCTTCCCCTGAAGCTGATCGAACAAGTCATCGATCCTAGGTAATGGATATTTATTCTTCACCGTCAGCTTGTTCAACTCCCTGTAGTCGATGCACATCCTCATAGATCCATCCTTCTTCTTGACGAACAAAACCGGGGCTCCCCAGGGTGACACACTGGGCCGAATGAACCCTATGTCAAGCAACCCTTGGAGCTGAATCTTTAATTCCTTAAGTTCAGCTGGAGCCATCCTATACGGGGCTTTGGAAATCGGTTCCACCCCTGGTGCCAAGTCAATCACGAAATCAATCTCCCGCTGAGGTGGTAACCCTGGAAGTTCTTCGGGAAAAACGTCCAAAAATTCCCGAACCACCCTGATGTCCTCTGGCCGAATGGTATCTGGCCGAGTGGTGTCCACCACCACGGCCAGAAACCCTAAGCAACCGCCGTGCAATAATTCTCTCGCTGACATAGCCGAGATCACCGGGATCCGAGATCCCTGAACTGAACCAACAAATACAAATGGTTCTTCACTTTTCGGTTGGAAGACCACCATCTTCCTTTTACAATCAATGCTCGCCGAATATTTAGATAGGAAATCCATTCCTAAAATAATATCGAATTCGACTAAGCTCATCTCTATCAGATCAGCGCTTAACTCTCTACCATCTATCCTGATCGGCATAGACCTAATCCACCTATTGGAGATAACCAATTCTCCGCCGAGTAACGGGGTTCCAAACCCCGATTCATATCTATCAAAGGGTCTACCCAATTTACTAAAGACTGCGGCCGCCACATAAGAATGTGTAGCCCCGAATCAAACGACCGAATATAGCGAGTTGTTAATAGAAAGCCGACTGTGACAACCGATGGGCCGGCATCCGCATCGGCTGCGTGATAGCGAACACCTGGCCGGAGTGGGTATCGCTGGAGCTCTCGGTGCCTCTGGTCGGAGCTGGGGACATTCCCTCTTGAAGTGTCCGGGCATGCCACAATGAAAGCATCCCTGACCTTTGCACTCACCCCGATGGTGCCTCTTGCAGCTAGGGCACTCGGGATAGGAGAATCGGGTCTCAGTACCACCAGGACGACTCCTGCGTTGCGGTTCCCCGGAACCTCTTGTTCGACTCGAGCCACGGAAGCGATGGGTGCTCTCTTCCTCGATCAATGGCCGAACCACTACTCCCCTGCTAAAGCCCGATGCGGGAGGGGTAGGAGCTCCGCCACTAGCCGAGATCTTGGGCGGATTCGACATGCACCCCACGCGCCCTCAGCTCGCAGTGCCTTCTCCACAATCTGAGCATAGGTGGTGCTGTCGTCCGTGGTGATCATCAGGTCATGCCTGATCTTGGGATTCAACCCGTCCAGATACTTCTCCTTCTTGCTGAAGTCGGTCGGCACAATTCCCGAGGCTAACCTCGCCAACCGATCGAACTGAGTAGTATACTCAGTGACGCTCATGTTCTCCCGCTGGGTCAGGTGAACGAACTCTTTCCTCTTGGCGCTTCTGACCGCCTCATTATAGTATTTCGCATTAAAGAGTTCCTGGAACCTTTCCCAGGTCATGGTCGTGACGTCATGGATCTGAGACACCATGTCCCACCATACCAGGGCGTCCTCTTGGAACTGAAACGTGGCGCACACCACTCTGTCGTTACCGGTGACACCCATGAAATTCAGTATCTTGGTGATCACCGTCAGCCATTGCTCGGCTTTCATTACATCCGGACCTCCCAGGAATACCGGAGGTGCTTGCTTCCGGAACCGCTCATATAATGGTTCCAATCTATGGGCCGCCACCACTATCTCGGCACAGGCGGCGGGCGGTGCCACTGGAACTATGGGCATAGGAACTGCAGGAGCACCCTGCTGTCTCAACCTCTGAATCTCGAGGTCTTGTTCTTCGATCCAGGCTTGCATTTCCGCAAACCGCAACTCCCAGTTCGGGGCTCCCTAATCGGCTGGGGGAGCCTGGGCAGCCTGTGGCGGGTTCTCACCACCCCGGCCACGAGCCCTGCCTCGGGGACCTCTACCCCGGCCCCTAGCAGGTGGGGGAAACTGAGCTCCCTGACCTTGATTCGACCCTACGGAGTTGCCCTGACTCCTGGTAGTCCACCTGGCGTCCATCTAGTTAGAACCGCCTGCGAAACCAAGAGGTGGCATATCAGGTCGTATTCAAGGAGAGCTTACTAATGCCGCTTAATTTGGAAATTAAAAATGAAACATGCGCCTATTCTACTATCAGGCTACTAACATGCTTCCTAACAGGCTTTTCTTTTTCATAACTGAATAAAATAAACTACTAAAGCAAGAAAGGCTTACTGAACCGTGAACCGAGCTAACTGCTGATGATGATTGTACATGTCGTGATTAATTAAAATTTTGCTTTTTAATTAAACTTATAAACCATATTACAAAAGACTCGGGATCCCGATTATAAAAATCAATTACAAAAAGTTTAACTGTTTAACCATTACATAAAAATAAAAGTCGTCTAACGACCAATTACAAAAATTCAGCCTTGCTGTCCCGAGGATCGTACGCTCCAGGCCTAACCGCCCCGACATGTACAATCTCATAAGCTCGCTCACGGTCCATCAGCTATAGCCTTGCCTTTACCTACACATGAACATAAACTGTGAGTCGACAGACTCAGTAAGAAAAGCATAATAATATCATACATAATTCTAACTGCCGTATCCAACACGATACTGAGTCCCGCTACTGCCATGTCCAACATGGTGCCGAGCCACTCTTGCCATGTCCAACATGGTGCGAGTTTTGAACGTTCACGGGGACGGTACTATTGACAAGTATCCTCTGATCGGTCGAGCCGGTCATACTCCGCTGCTTGGTCATACTCCGGCTGTACCGACGGGATAGGTCAATAGACCGAACCACCAACAAAATGTCGGCTGATCGGTCGAGCCGGTCATACTCATTCTTGGTCATACTCCGACTGTCAGACGTGACAGGGTTGGATGGTTCGAAGCCTATATACATAACTAATGTAATCTAGCAGGCTTCCTACATGCACGCTAAACATGTAATCTACATATGCATCTTGTTATACTAATCTTACCCGAATTCGATTTCGGGTGTGCGTCAACCCGACCGTTGGGCCGAAGCCGAGTGGCGGATTGCGGCTCCTAAACCATAAAAATCACAACGCTATAAGTGACACGCTAAATCACTTCCCGGGGACTTAAACTAGGAACTAAAAGTTTCCCTATCGATAAAAAGCATGGCAATACCCCTAAAAACATAAAAACGAGGAAAACTAGGGTTTCTGAAAATTCCCCAACCGGTAGACCGGTTGCCCAACCGGAATTCGGTTCGGGAATCTTGGACACCCATCCGGAATTCCGGTTGCACAACCGAATTCCGGTTCCTCAGAATTTTTCAAAAATTCCTAACTCGACCAAATCAAAGCCAATTGGTTCCAAACCTTCCAGACCTGCTCTAAACACCCCAAAGGACAAATCTAAGGCAACAAACTAACCCAGAAACCACAGAAACAAAATTCACCATTAAAGCTCAAGCTTTGAGTTCTAAACTCAAACTTGAGCAAATCCCACAAACATGCATTCAAACCTAGTTAATTCTACTCAAATATGCATGAAATAGCTTCTGAAATCAAACAAAAACATCAACAACAACCCAGCAACAGATTCAATCAATTCTCTTTGAAAACCATATTTTGAGCTAAAACTTCCAATTTTGAGCAAAGCAATTTAACACTCATTACTAACAACCTAAATAATCACAAATCAACATACTTAAATCTCAGAAACAACAACAATATTTCAGCAGCAACAACCACAAAGATTCAAGCATGCAACAACCATTTTCATCATAAATTTCAAGAAAAACAAAGTAAGAAACTAAAGCCAAGAAATACCTCAATGAAAATCACTTTGATCTTGCTAAAATAACTTGAATTCAACAAAGAAATCCAGCCCTAGCTGCTCCCCAAGCTTGGCCGAAAATGAGAGGAAAAGAGAGAGTTTTCTTTGGAAAATTCTATTTTTCTAACTTAGCATATTTTGATGTAAAATGAAAATAATTAAATGACACCTAGCATATAACACTTTCAGCCAAATAACATTAACATAAACATTATTTTCCTTTTCACAAAATCACAAAAGATAAAAATACTAATGTGGCAAAAAGACCAATTTGCCCCTCCACCATAAAATCACATAAATCATACTAAAGGGGTATTTTTGGGAAATTCTAAATTTCCGGCCATTCCCGACATTCCCAATGTCTAAAACCCGTCCCCAAACTACTAACATACTAAGTCTTGATTTCTACTGAGCCAAACGCCGAGTTCCAAATACCGGACATCGGAAATGCAAAATATGCAAGCTACTGAATAACATAAATAACAGTATCGTAAATTATTTAAATAGCTATAAATAATTTCATAATTAATCACAATTAACTGATAATTTCCAAATTAACTAAGCGGGCTTTACAATGCAACTCGAAATTTCTGGGGAGGTAAGTTTGGATATAATTCAAAAATCAATTTAATGATCTTTGAACTGCATATCTACTAACTATTTTTCCACCCCTATCAGTTCGCAAGATCTTTAACCACTTACCTTAATGGTTTTAACCATTGCTAGAAATTAATGAAATTTTTCAAACATTTCAAATTTCTTGCTAAAAGGTATAATCTAGAGTTATCGTTTTAAGAATACAACGAAAAACTCATATCCACCCCTGAATGTACATCCATCTGCAAATGAGATGAACTACTTTCAGTGGATATAGGCATATTAACTCTTTGCAGAGATTGATCTTGTCAAATCCACTATGAACAAGATACAAATGCCATAGATACTAAAATGTGGTTGTGTCTTTTGATGAGTTAGGTTTAGTTACAATAAAGAGTTCTTAGAATAGTTCAACTGGATCCTGGTCACAGAATACCTAACTCATGTTCCATATAGTTTGAATCCATTAATAAAAGATGGATATTAAACACTTGAGAAAGTGTAACTGTATTGTATCTGGAATTAGAAATATAAGAAAATTTCTATTTGGAATCTAAAATTAAAGTCAAAGACTTAAAATTTATACCAAATATAATGAGTAATTCTATCTTGGACCACCAGTACTAATTTTATTCTAAGTCTGATTTGCCCATACAAGCAGGAGATTTCTAAGATTGAGGATTTATATCAATTGGGAATAGAATTTCAGGATTATAATCATATGCGTCATTTAGTTTCTTAAGAGAAAATATAGAATGACATGAAATGATTTATAGACCATTCATCCAATGATATGCTATGAAGCTAATTCGAAATGAATAAGCTAAGAGGAATTAGGATAATTTCATTTATAAATAAGAATCCAACGACGCTTCGATTAGCGAATGTCAAAGTAATCTTATTTATACAATCTTCTTGTTTCATATCGTAAAAATACTAGTCTAAGGTGTCATCAATTGATAAACAACTAGATATCGCATATACAATATTTATCTTTCGAGATCTAACACTATTATGAATGTCTAATGATGAAAATCCACTAGGGATTTATCTCATTAGATAAACAAACCAAGTTAGACAAACAATGAAGATTCGAAATTAAACTAGAACTTAATAACAGAAAATAACATGGTTCAATATAAATTCATACACAATTCAGAAATTATTAAACATATAGCAAGTAGGAATGACAAGTGAAAATACTAAAACTTACAATCCTAGATAATTTCCAAGGTTTTCAAGAAACTGATATCAGTGCCCGTTTAGGCGAGAGTCAAAGCTACCATTCATTGAATAGATTTGTCAGCTCATCTAAAATGTTAAACATTCTAGCAACCTTTTATTCGATCAAGATTGGAATAAAGCGTTGTCCCGTTTAGGCGAGAGTCAAGGCAATTCTATCTTATGAGCTTCCACCATTGTTTCGCAATTTGCAAGTCAAGTATGGTCGCCACCATTAGGGTGATCCATACCATACAAAACACTTACAAACTACTAATCATTCGAGATTAAACGGTGCGAAATTGCTAATGAACGTTCCTCCATTAGGGAGGATTACTCACTAAAACAAACACGGTGTAAAACCCACAATGGAGATCGAATGTCTCTTGATTAAAAGCTCATTATTTAAAGAGAGTTGTATTTTTTTTGATTCTATTTATTTTAAATATATATTTATTTAATTAAAATTTCCAATTTAGAATGAAGAATTCTAAATATAAATTTTAATTTAATATTTCTAAATTTTACTTAGATGGATAAGAAAATAACATGAATTATTTCCATCTTAGTAATAATTTCCAATAAATATTTAGAAAAATATTCAATTTAAGCTGTTACAAAATTAATTTAAATTAATTTACAACTCAAATTTAATTTTCTATAAATGTATAATGCATTTCGAAAAATTAAAGTATTCAAGGATACAATTTTCGAAAATGCATGTTAAAATAAAAAATTAATTCTGGAAAAATTATTCTAATTTAATGTTGGCCCAAAATTAATTAATAAAATTAATTTACAACAAAAAATATAATATTCCTATTTAATTAAATATATAAGAAAAATTTCAAATATTTAAGTATGATGATGAAAATCAACTTAAATATTAATTTTCTATTTAATTAAATACACTAGAAAAATACTTCAAGCAAAAAATATCACCTATCTAGATTTTCCTTTGACTAATTAATTCAATTTCTAATAATATACTTTAATTCAATTTATTTTAAATTAATCAATAAATGAAAAAATCATTGATTTAAGTTCGTCCAAAAATTAAAATAAATAATTTACAACTTTAATCTATTTTTCAAATAAAATTCGAAATTCCAGCGTTTAAGAAATGCAATTTCAAAATTTGATTAATAAAATACAAAAAAAAATAAAAAAAATATTTTGAAAATTATTTAAATTTAGTTGAAAAAATAAATTTCAACTAAAATAATTTTCTATTTAATTAAGTGTCATGAAAAAGAAATATTTAAGTGTCATGATGAAAATCAACTTAGATATTTAATTTTCATATTAATTAAATGTATTAAATTCAAGAAATAAATAATTAAGTGTAGAGAATGCTTAATTATTAATCTCTAGTTTAATACTAGGAAAAATATACTTAAAATAAATTGTACAAAAATTAATTATTTAAATAATTAATTTCACAATGTATAATATTTTCCTATTTAATATTAGAAATAATAAGTAGTCTAGAAATAACTATCTAGAAAATATCTTATTTGACTAAGTATCTTTTCCACAAAATTTGAAAAAATATCTAATTTAAGTTGTATTAGAAAAAATCTAGAACTTAAATATTTTCAAATTTAAATTTAATTAAATATCAAAAATTAAGTTGTAACCACTTAATTTAAAAATATTCTATTTTAAGTTAATATTCGAAAAGATATTAACTTAAAAAATATCTAAAGAATCGTAATAACCAATGCCTAAAATTCCTTAACTTAATTTTGAAATTTTAAATCCAAAAGATATTCAGATTTAAGTTGGTTAGTTGTAGATAACTAAATATCAACTTAAATAGGAATATTTAATGAAAAATTTAAATTAAGCTTCAGAAAGAATATAGATGGTTATAATTCTATATTTAATTAAATACAAGAAAATACATATAGTTTAGCTTAGAATATAGAATTCTTTAAACAATGGTTTTCTTAAATTAATTTTAATATAAATGAAATTCATTATGTTGCTAATCAATTTTATTAGGTTAAACTAGTGTAATTAACCTAGTACAGTTATTCAAATCAAGCAAATGGGCCTTCACGATTGGGGTGGTTCATGTGAGGGGGTGCTGGGTTCAGTATGTCGTACCCACTACTATGGCTCCCAACTCTCACACAAGGCCCAAAAGAGAGGAATTTAACCTTAAAATGAACAACTATTATTAATTGACTAAGCCCAAAAACTAAATGGGCCTAAATAAAATCTATCAAGAACTATGACATTTTATTTAGCAACAGCAACCTATATGCATCTATAATGAAATTAAACACATAGGCTCACAGAGGCACACTTTGGATGGGTCCTATCATGTTGCTTGGTCATTCACAGATGAAAGAAGATTGTAAACATACCTGTTACAAATTATTAACTTGACCAAGGGAGCCATGAGTTAAAATCAGATCATTGGATCTCTCAACAAGTTAACCATGGCTATTTGCAATCAAGCAATAATAGGTTTTGTAAACTTACACATAAGCTAAAACACATACTCCTGCAACAAGGTTAGCTGGATAGTTAGATGTAGGATTTATTTAATTTTAAATTAAATAATTAATTTTGAAATAATTAATTAAATAAAAAAAATATTTTCGAAAATTTAAATAAAAAATTTGAAAAATTCGAAATTTAAAAAAAAAATTAAATTTAAAATTAAACCTACAATTTTGAAAAATTAGGCTTCAACCAACCTAAATATCATTTCAAAATTTGCTAACTACTTTTAAAAAATTAAATGTTATTTTATAAATAAAAATTAAATAAAAAATTAAAAAAGATAAATGAATATCTTTTTCAGATTTTAAATGTAATTTAAATAAATAAAATAACAAAATTTAAAAGTTAGCAAAATATCTTACATCTATTTAAAATTACATGATTATAGTTATCTTATTTTAAATTTAAATAAGGTCAAATTATTTAAAAAAAAATTAATTTAAAAATTTAAAATCTGACCTTAAATTTAAAAATAAGATAAGATATAATCAAATTTAAAAATAAGATAGATTATTAAGCAAAAAAGATAGATACTAACTATTTTTAAATTCAAATTACACTAATATCTTGAATTAAATTTAAAAAATATTAAATTAATTCAAGATGATAATTAGAATTGAATTAGGAATAGTAATAGTATAAATACAGAACTACACAAAAAATCGGAAGTGAATTCCATGGAAAAGCATGAAAAAACGAAGAAAAACAAAAAAATTATGAGCTGTACGGAAGCATACTGTCCATGGGTGCACTTGGGGCTGCGTGGGCGTGGTTTGTGGGCGCAAGAGGCAGCATGCAGCCTGTTCCTCGCGCGCACGTGGTGCAGCGACACAACCCGATTTTTTCGAAACTTTAAAAAATCATAACTAATTCAAATTAAATCGAAATTGAGTTCTGTAAAAAAGTAACTTGCTTAATGTTTTCCATAATATCCAATAAAAATAAATCCAGAAACAGATATTCAATTATTTTTCACGAAAATTCACAAACATCAATCAATCATCAAATAACACTCAATACAACATGATACCATCCAAAACATCAAACAATCGTTTTAAAGTCCAAATTTCTTTCAAGTAAATCAATAACATGGATCTGAGGCCAGTTGTTGGAATTTATTTTACCAGGATCTTAGATCTACTCACAAGTATGTTGATTGACACCCTAAATATGAACTTTCTAAAACGATGAAATAAACACGTATAAAGTTTAAGAAACCTTACATTGGGTGCAGCAGAATATAATGACTCCTTCCGTTCAGATATCTAGCCCTTGATTCCTTTCTGTAGCAGAGCATTATCAATATACGAACCCGGATCTCTTTCTACGATTCTTTAGTCTTTGAAACTCCTTCTTCTTTGAAAGTGTTTCTTAACGATCTTCCTCACTATGATTGAGGTATCACTTGCTGTGTGTGGTCACTATTCTTACACTAAGAATTTCGAAATCTCAATGAGGAAGAGAGAGAGAGTGGGTTCTGTTAGCCCAAGATATGTTTCCAAGAGGGGGGGTGAATTGGAAATTTAAACTAATTTCGGAAAATTAAAACTTTTAACACAAAATTATGCAATTAGTCAATTAATCAAGTAAAAGCAAGTAGTATGGCAAGCAATATATTAAGACAAATAATTAAACTTGTAAAGTAAAGAGTTTAAGGATTAGAAAATGCAAACTCTCGATTTTTACAAGGTTCGGTAGAACTATGCCACCTACGTCCTTGGTCTTCAAAGCTATGGACCTAGCTTTGAGTTCCAATATCGAGCCAAGTTAACGGGCTTGACTAACCCTTACAACCGGGAAATTTTCACCAAGGTATTTCCAAACCTCTTACAATAGTTTCGCACCCCCGAGGACTATTAACCTCTTTCTCGGATTGTTAAAGTGCCAATCTCACTATTTCCGGGTTGTTTACAAAACCGGTGCCAACCTCACCTCAATCACAATATGGAAATGTGTTTGATATACAAGCTAAAATCACTCTAGAAAATATGATGATACAATGGAAACCTAGAGTGAAAAGCAAGCACACTTAAGATGAATAAAATCAAATTTTGGCTCAAAGTGTGTGAAAAGTGTTGGTTTGGATTTCAAACTTAGAAGCTCCTTAATCTCACTTAGATAGGTTAGATATATGTAATAAATGCTCAACCAACTTATTTTTTGAAAGAAAAATCGAGTTTATATAGTGTTTGATAAAAAACTAGCCGTTTATAGCCGTTAGCACGTTTCCCGAGGTGAGGTCAGCCATGAACCGGAAGTTCGGATGGGAACCGGAATTCCGGATTGATTACAACCGGAATTCCGGTTGCCAACCGGAATTCCGGATGGCTGACCAGTGGCAAAAGTGCCATTTTTCGGGACTTAAACGCGCATAACTTCTTACTCGATTATCCGATTTCAGAAATTCCAACTTTGTTCTCTTAGTTAAACAAAATGTGATTTAGAAATTCAATCAAAAAATTTTTTGAACTATCGTGTGAGAAAACTTGTTGCACAAGTTAGTGAATGGGCCAAAATTCAAATTTATAAAAACTTAGTGTGCTATGCAAATCGCTTTAACAAGACTAAAGTAGATTTATACCATTTAATTTTGAGTAGTCTTGATGTAGATGAGCCTCCTAGCTTGATTTCCATGTTTTTGATCCCAAGTTGATTTTTCCCGAGAGTTGACCTTGACTTTGACTTTGACTTTGACTTTCGGGTTGACTTTTTGACTTTGGGATTTTGAAGACCTCTTTTGAATAGGGTCTTGAGTTGTTGATCCCTTGATGAATCTTTTGCTCTTGATATGCTTGTTGAGTCCATTTAGTGTTGCTTTTAAAAGTTTGGTAAAAATACCAAAATATTTATTTTCTCTTTTAAATTTGCTACAAAATTAATAAATCATTAGTAACAAATAATAATCAAATATTTGCTAATCATCAAAACAAGGAGATCGAAAAGTTTGAGTTAACAATCTCCCCCTTTTTGATGATATCAAATATTTGATTATTTTTAAAGGGAAAGAAAAAAAAATTTAAGCAAAGTAAGTTGGATTAGCTCCCCCTTAATGTGTGCAAGAAAAAAAAATTTACCTTTTAATTTTACCTTGCATGAAATTGTAAACTCCCCCTCAATTTTTACTTATGATAAAAGGATTAGATACCAAAAAAAAATAAAATTTGAGGTGATGCCAAAAAATTAATCAATAGTTGTTCTCCCCCTTTTGATTCATCAAAAAGGGTGGCAAGGAATTCACAAAATATAAAAGAAAAGAGACAAAAATAAGAAAAATAAAAAACAAAGCAACAAGCCAATGCATTAAAAAAAAAACACAACATCCAAAATAACATTCAAACAACAAAAAAAAAAAAAATAAAACAAAGAAAAAGTACCAACTAACACAAAGTCAAAAGGCATGAAGCCTTTGCACACAACCAAAAAAAAATAAAAAGAAACTAAATAAGCCAAAAAAAAAAATAATGCAAGAACTAGTTTGGTGGGGGGCCAAAGCGATCCATGTATGCCCTCCATTGTGCCATCTCCTCTTGCACATTAGCAAACCCATGAACCATGTCACTCCTCATGGTGTTAATGTCATTGTTGAGGTTGGTGAGTTGTGAGTTGAGATCATTTCGCAAGGTTTGAAATTGGTTGTCAACCGAAGTGTGAAGACGAGTAAACGCTTCCTCAAGGTTGAATTGGGGAAAAGTAGGCATGGGAGGAGCTTGAGGAGGCATCTCTTCTTCTTCTTCTTCTTCTTCTTCTTCACTTTCACTTGCGGGCAAATTAATTTCTTCATCATCACTCTCCAAATCAATTTGCATTCTTTGCCCTCTTTTGGGTGTGAACACCCACTCATTGTTAAGGAATTTGTAACCCATAGCCTTGAAAGTTTTGGATCCTAGAATGTCACTAGAGGTAGGATCATTTTTCTTTTCATGTAGGGTAGGAATTCCTAAGAGAGGAAAAAGGTAGCTAAGAAGAAAACCAAAGGGAAGTGCCTTAATCATATTAGGCTTGTCCACATCAAGTATGAATTTTAAAATAAGATAGCCTAGGTTGATGGGTGTGGTTTTGGCTATAATGAGATGCATGAGTAATTGATCAATGGAATTGATCTCATCTTGGTGGCCACTTCTAGGAGCAAGATTTGCAACAATAAATTTGTGGAGGATTTTAGCCTCTAAAGTGAGTTGGTGTCTTTTTGGTCTCATAATAAAAGGGCCATCACGACAAATATTCCTAGAACACTCATCAAAGTTAAAAATAGCATCATTTTTGAGAGAAAGTTTGGGTTCAAGTAATGTGCCACCATTTTGTGCTCCTAACATGTCATTGAGAGATGCTACATTGAGTTCAAAAGCTACTCCTCTAAGGGTTCCTCTAACACCTAAAGGTTCTAATGTAGGTTTAATACAAGCATAAAAACCTTGAACTAGCCTAGGATACAATGGAGTATTAATTTGAATAAAAGATGTCCATCCTAGGGTATCAAAATGATGACTAAAATCAACACAATCAAGGCTAGGGAGATCACAAATTTTACCTTTGAGAATTTTCCTAGAGGAGAAATCATTGACAAACTTGTTGTGATCTTCATCATTGAAGAAGAGAGTGGGCTCTTGCCTTGCTTTTGCCCTTATTTCCCTTTGTTGAATTGCACTAGCCATTCTCTTGGGAGCTCTTGATGAGGAAGCCATTGAAGAACACACTTCTCTTTTTTTTTTTTTTAAATTATTTGGAAGATGAGAATGAGGCTTTGAAAGAGAGAATTTTAGAGAGAAAAAGATGATGGCTGCTGTATTAGGGTTGAAAAAACTGAATGGGGGAAGAAAAATTCGGTGGTAGGGTTTAAAAAGGGAAAAAATCGCATGAAAATGACAAAAATGCCCCTTTTTGCTGATCCTGTGCCATCCGGAATTCCGGATGGTACAACCGGAATTCCGGTTGGTACAGGATCAGAAAAAAAATTTCTAAAAGTGTGCTAAAAAATCCAATTTTGACCCAAATGACCCCAAACCAATTCTAATACCTTTAATATGATAAAACAAAATTGCTCAAACAAGAAAATCTGAAAAATAATGAAAAATGACCATTTACGGTAAGTTTTTTGAAAATTGCCAAGAAAACTAGAACCGTACCAAAAATGAGTTTTATGCAACGAAATTGAAAAATTCTTTTTCCAGCAGTTTTATAAAATAAAATGTGAGGTGTACAAACTTACGGAATCGAAAAATGTTGAAAAATGAGAGAGTTTGGCGAAAAACACTCTTTTAGGCCTAAAAATCTAAAAATTCAACAAGTGAGGTACCAAAAATTTGTTTCATGCAAATTTCAATCAAGGCAAACCTATAGGCATACTAAATACATTCAATTTCACATATTCAAGCATATAGACACACAAGAAAATCAAATATGCAAAAATTCACATGTTCACTTGTTTAAAAACAAGTCCAAAGTTCACCAAAAATCCACATTTTGACCTATAATTTTAAGTTTTTCAACAAGGATAGTTCATATAGGTCAAGTATCAATAAATTTTCTCATCTATGCATATAAATCTCATTAATATCATATTTGGAACAATTATGCATAAATAAGTAAGTAAAGAGATATGAAATTTTTCATAGCTAGCAAACCTTATATTTCATTTAAGTTGGTCATGCCTAGCTCTCTTCTAATGAAACTAAATCTCTCATCACTAAGAGGCTTGGTGAATATATCCGCTAATTGGAATTCGGTGCTTACAAAGTCTAGCATAATATCACCTCTTTGGATATGATCTCTAAGGAAGTGGTGCCTTATGTCAATATGCTTGGCTCTAGAATGCAATATTGGATTCTTAGAGAGGTTAATGGCACTAGTGTTATCACACTTTATGGGTGTACATTCAAAATCAATATCAAAATCCTTAAGAGTTTGTTTCATCCAAAGTATTTGTGCACAACAACTACCCGCGGCTATATATTCGGCTTCGGTTGTGGATAGAGCTACCGAGTTTTGTTTCTTGCTAAACCATGACACTAAGGAATTTCCTAAAAAGTGACAAGTTCCACTAGTACTTTTTCTATCCGTCTTACAACCGGCAAAGTCGGCATCCGAGTAGCTAACTATTTCAAAGTTTGAGTTCTTGGGGTACCAAAGTCCTAGATTCATTGTGCCTATCAAGTATCTAAATATTCTTTTAACGGCACTTAAGTGGGATTCTTTAGGACAAGATTGGTACCTAGCACAAAGACCAACACTAAACAAAATATCCGGTCTACTAGCGGTTAAATATAATAAAGAGCCAATCATACCTCGATACTTGGTGATGTCCACATTCTTACCGCTTTCATCTTTGTCCATCTTTATGGATGTGCTCATGGGTGTATTCATGGACTTTGCATTTGCCAAGTCAAACTTTTGAAGGAGATCCTTGATGTACTTAGTTTGACCTATGAATATGCCATCCTTTTGTTGCTTGATTTGAAGTCCAAGAAAAAGTTGAGTTCTCCCATCATGCTCATCTCAAACTCACTATGCATACACTTAGAAAATTCTTCACAAAGAGCATCATTAGTAGCACCAAAGATAATATCATCAACATAAATTTGTACTATAATAATGTCTTTGGATTTTCTTTTTATAAAAAGTGTATTATCCGCTTTTCCCATTGAAAAACCATTTGAAATAAGAAAAGTGCTTAATCTTTCATACCAAGCTCTAGGAGCTTGCTTTAAACCATATAAAGCCTTTTTCAATTTGTAAACATGGTTAGGGTATTTATGATTTTGAAAATCGGGTGGTTGAGAGACATAAACCTCTTCCATAATGTACCCATTTAAGAATGCGCTTTTTACATCCATTTGATACAAGATAAAATTCTTGTGGCATGCAAAAGCTAACAACATTCTAATGGACTCAAGTCTTGCTACCGGGGCAAAGGTTTCCTCATAATCAATTCCTTCTTCTTGATTGTAACCTTGGGCCACTAATCTAGCCTTGTTACGCACAATGACCCCATGCTCATCTACCTTATTTCTATAGACCCATTTTGTTCCAATCACCAATTGATGTGACGGTCTTGGAACTAACTCCCAAACATTATTTCTTATAAATTGATTTATTTCTTCTTGCATAGCTAGAAGCCAAAATTCATCAACTTCGGCCTCTTTAAAATTCTTTGGTTCAATTTGAGAAATAAAAGCAATGACATTACACAAGTTTCTAAGGGAGTTCCTAGTAGTGACACCTTGAGAAGGATCACCTAGAATTTGGTCTATAGGATGAGCACTTTTGAATTTCCACTCATGTGGAAGGTTAGAGTTCATACCTTGGCTTTCATTTACCTTTTCCACGGGTGGTTCCTCTTTGGGAGTTTGTGAAGGAGCATTAGAAGTCTCTCCAATTTCGAGATTTTGAACCTCATCTCCCAAACCTACAACATCATCATCTAAACTTTTGCTTGTAGGCGGGTTAGTCTCATCAAAAGCAACATGAATAGATTCTTCAACAACATTAGTTCTTTTGTTATAAATTCTATAAGCTTTACTATGTGTTGAATACCCTATAAAAATTCCAACATCGGATTTAGCATCAAATTTTCCAAGGTTGTCCTTGGTGTTTAAAATGTAACATTTGCATCCAAAAACTTTAAAATAGCCAATGTTGGGTTTTCTTCCTTTCCAAAGCTCATAAGGGGTTTTATTCATGTTGGGCCTAATGAAAACACGATTTAAAATATAACAAGAAGTATTGACGGCCTCGGCCCAAAAGTATTTTGGTAATGAAATTTCATTTAGCATTGACCTAGCCATTTCTTGAATTGTTCTATTCTTCCTTTCGACAACTCCATTTTGTTGTGGAGTTCTTGGTGCCGAAAAGTTATGGTTAAAACCATGATCATCACAAAACAATTCTAAGGCATCATTGTCAAACTCACCACCATGGTCACTCCTAACGGAGGTAATAGAATATCCTTTTTCATTTTGCACATTTTTACAAAATTTGACAAAGTTTTCCAAAACATCACTTTTAAGAGTCAAGAAAATAACCCAAGTAAATCTTGAAAAATCATCAACAATTACAAATGCATAGTATTTACCACCAAGACTAGCAATTCTAGAAGGACCAAATAAATCAATATGAAGCAATTGCAAAGGTCTAGTAGTTGAAATTTCTTTCTTGGAATGAAAAGATGTTTTAATTTGTTTTCCAAATTGGCATGCATCACAAAGTTTATCTTTAACAAACGGAATAGATGGCAAACCAATAACAAGATCTTTTCTAACCAATTTTGAAATAGAATCCATACTAGCATGTCCTAATCTTCTATGCCACAACCAAGAATTATCATTCATAACGGTTAAACATTTATTTTTACTATCAAAAGAATCAACATCAATAACATAAACATTATCCTTCCTTACTCCAAGGAAAATAACTTCATTGGTTGAAACATTTTCAATGGAGCATTTTGAGGATTCAAACACAACACGAAAACCTATATCACATAATTGACTAATACTAAGCAAGTTATGTTTAAGATTATCAACAAGAAGCACATTTTTAATACATGGAGAGTATATGTTACCGATATCACCAATGCCCAAGATTTTTCCTTTTGAATTGTCTCCAAAAGTGACAAAGCCACTTTCCTTGCTTTTAAAGCTTGAAAATCTTGATGGATCACCGGTCATATGCTTTGAACATCCACTATCCAAGAACCATAAGCTTTGGCTCTTTCTTGTTGAATCCTACAAAAACAAATTCATTTGTTGGCTTTTGGTACCCATATAACTTTGGGTCCATTCATGTTAGTTCTAGAACCCTTTGGTACCCATTTAGTCTTGCCTAGATATGCAAATTTCTTTACATGACAATAGGAAATAGTATGACCATCTCGGTTACAATATGTGCATGTAAAGTGAGGTAGACTAGATGATTTCACAAAAAAGTTTCTCAAAAATTTTTGTTTCTTACTAAGATCATAACCAATACCATTTTTTGAAAAACAACATGATTGGTTTCCCACCATGAGATCATAGCCTTCCTTACCTCTAGTGAAGGTATATATGTCATTTTTTAGGCTTCTCACATGGGCTTTCAAATCAATAATTTCTTTCTTATGTGAAGCACATGTAGCACATTGAGATTTAGCTATAAGTTCTTTTTCATTTATTTTCAAAATCTCAATTTCTTTTAAAAGCATGTTGGTCTTCTCTCTAAGGGTTTGGTTTTTAACAAGCAATTTACCAAAATCATCAAATAGTTCCTTAAATGAATTAGACAACTCATCATATGACATATCTAAGTTATCATCATCATTTTCGCTATCACAATCATTTTGGTTAGAAATGCTTACCCCATCATCAAGTGCCATCATGCACATGTTTGCCACTTCATTCTTTCCTTCTTCTTCGGAGTCCTCTTCGTCACTATTGAGCCAATCCGCCAACATTGCCCTTCCTTTGTATTTGTTCTTCTTTCTCATTGGACAATCCATCTTCATATGTCCGGGCTTCTTGCACTCAAAGCAAATTGGTGGATCATCTTTGCTTTTTCTTTCTTTTGAGTCACTCCCTCTTTGTGGCTTCTTCCCAAAGTTCTTTTTGAATTTCATGAACTTTTTGTATTTCTTAGAGAAGAGTGCCAAGTCCTCCATGTCACTACATAAGCTTTCCTCATCTTCTTCACTAATGGCATGGGAGGATGAAGACTTGAATGCAATAGTCTTCTTTTTCTTCTCAACTTCCTCTTCTTCTTGAGCACTCATGAAAATTTCATGGTTCATGAGTGAGCCAATTAGTTCTTCCAAGGGAAGTGTTGAGAGATCCTTGGCTTCTTGAATAGCAACCACCTTTCCTTGATAAGCCTTGGTGAGACTTCTCAAAATCTTGGTCACCATATCCTTTTGAGTAAGTACCTTGCCAAGAGAGTTCAAACCATTAGTAATTGTAGTGAAGCGAGTATACATATTAGCAATGGTTTCATCCGATTTCATCTTAAAGTTCTCATATTGAGTGGAATAAATTTGAATTTTAGTTTCCTTCATAGCACTAGTTCCTTGATGAGTAACTTCAAGCATTTTCCACATGTCATAAGCGGTAGAGGCTTGTTCAATATTTTTAAAAATATCTCTATCCAAACCACATATAAGAGCATATTTAGCTTTAGCATTTTTAGAAAGCATTTTCTTATCATTTTCATCATATGCTTCATAAGTCTTAATTACTTCAACACCATTTATGACATGTTTAGCAACATAAGGACCACTAGACACAATATGCCACAAATCATAGTCAATAGATTGAAGGTAAGTTTCCATTCTAATTTTCCAATAAGGAAAATCTACTCCATTGAAGTATGGTGCTCTATTTGTGCTAAAACCTTCTAACATGTTATTTTGTGAATTACTTGGAAACGCCATGCTCTAGATTGTGAAATCTAATCAAATAATTTGAGCCCTTGCTCGATACCAATTGTTAGCCCAAGTATATGTTTTCAAGAAGGGGTGAATTGGAAATTTAAACTAATTTCGGAAAATTAAAACTTTTAACACAAAATTATGCAATTAGTCAATTAATCAAGTAAAAGCAAGTAGTATGGCAAGCAATATATTAAGACAAATAATTAAACTTGTAAAGTAAAGAGTTTAAGGATTAGAAAATGCAAACTCTCGATTTTTACAAGGTTCGGTAGAACTATGCCACCTACGTCCTTGGTCTTCAAAGCTATGGACCTAGCTTTGAGTTCCAATATCGAGCCAAGTTAACGGGCTTGACTAACCCTTACAACCGGGAAATTTTCACCAAGGTATTTCCAAACCTCTTACAATAGTTTCGCACCCCCGAGGACTATTAACCTCTTTCTCGGATTGTTAAAGTGCCAATCTCACTATTTCCGGGTTGTTTACAAAACCGGTGCCAACCTCACCTCAATCACAATATGGAAATGTGTTTGATATACAAGCTAAAATCACTCTAGAAAATATGATGATACAATGGAAACCTAGAGTGAAAAGCAAGCACACTTAAGATGAATAAAATCAAATTTTGGCTCAAAGTGTGTGAAAAGTGTTGGTTTGGATTTCAAACTTAGAAGCTCCTTAATCTCACTTAGATAGGTTAGATATATGTAATAAATGCTCAACCAACTTATTTTTTGAAAGAAAAATCGAGTTTATATAGTGTTTGATAAAAAACTAGCCGTTTATAGCCGTTAGCACGTTTCCCGAGGTGAGGTCAGCCATGAACCGGAAGTCCGGATGGGAACCGGAATTCCGGATTGATTACAACCGGAATTCCGGATGGCTGACCAGTGGCAAAAGTGCCATTTTTCGGGACTTAAACGCGCATAACTTCTTACTCGATTATCCGATTTCAGAAATTCCAACTTTGTTCTCTTAGTTAAACAAAATGTGATTTAGAAATTCAATCAAAAATTTTTTTGAACTATCGTGTGAGAAAACTTGTTGCACAAGTTAGTGAATGGGCCAAAATTCAAATTTATAAAAACTTAGTGTGCTATGCAAATCGCTTTAACAAGACTAAAGTAGATTTATACCATTTAATTTTGAGTAGTCTTGATGTAGATGAGCCTCCTAGCTTGATTTGCATGTTTTTGATCCCAAGTTGATTTTTCCCGAGAGTTGACCTTGACTTTGACTTTGACTTTGACTTTCGGGTTGACTTTTTGACTTTGGGATTTTGAAGACCTCTTTTGAATAGGGTCTTGAGTTGTTGATCCCTTGATGAATCTTTTGCTCTTGATATGCTTGTTGAGTCCATTTAGTGTTGCTTTTAAAAGTTTGGTAAAAATACCAAAATATTTATTTTCTCTTTTAAATTTGCTACAAAATCAATAAATCATTAGTAACAAATAATAATCAAATATTTGCTAATCATCAAAACAAGGAGATCGAAAAGTTTGAGTTAACAGGTTCGGCCAAAGATAGGGAGAGAGAAGGCTCAGGTTTTTCTGAATCAGAAGTGTAATTTTCCCGAAGCCTTCACTATCTATTTATAGCATTCCACTAGGGTTAGGTTTGAATTATTTGGCATTAAAATAATGAAAATATCAGTTTAAATTGCCTACAAAAGTGGCCGGCCATGCTTAGTGGATTTGGGCCTCACTTTTTGCAATTTTGCAGTTTTACCTTTTCTGCATCTGATTTTCTCAAAAACGCCAATTTTCTAATTCAACCATTTAAATGTCAATTCTAACTATTTAATAACTATAAATAATTATTAAATAATATTGTCATTTATCATATTTATTAATTGAACCATACAAAGTATCATAATTAACAAATATGCCCCTAAAACTCTCTCTTTACAATTTCGCCCTTACTTAGTGAAAAAATTCTCAAATAGACATAGTCTAATTTGAGAATTATAATTGATTAATCAAAACCAATTATATGAGTATTACAAGCAATATTATCTCAACTAGTGCGGGGACCATGGGTCTATATAACCGAGCTTCCAATAAGTAGATCAAGAATTTATTACTAAAATTCACTAACTTATTAATTCTTCGTTGAATCCACGCATAGAACTTAGAGTTGCACTCTCAGTTATATAGAATGTTCTATATGTTCCACCATATAGACACATCATTAATTATCCATTGTTATAATCCTAATGTGATCAATGATCCTCTATATGAATGATCTACACTGTAAAGGGATTAGATTACCGTAACACCCTACTATGTATTTTATCCTTAAAACACTTGACCTCGTATAAATGATATTTCAGCTTATGTGAAATGAGTACTCCACCATTTATGTTCGTTTGGTCAAGCTCGAAGGAGATCATCCTTTGCTTACTATTCGCCAGATAGAAGCTATAGATTCCATGTTTATGCTAGCGCTCCCACTCAATTGCACTACCGTGTTCCCAAAATGTACGTATCACCCTGACCTAAAAGTAGGCTTAACTAACAAATCAAAGAACACGAATAGCCTTTCAAGATTGAGCCTAATCATAACAGGATTAAGAACATTTGATCTAGGATCAACTAGGCGATATTAACTTGAATAGATTTTACGGTCAGTTTAATAAATCTAAGTCAAAGTTCAATATCGGTCCCTTCCGATGCATACTCCATGCATCCAACCTGAGCTTTACTTTAACCAATGTTCTGGAAAGAACATAGGATTTCTCCAAATGCAAGTAAACTCTCGTTGTAGATTATCATATCAGTAAAACCCTGTGTCTGATAAATCTAGGAGACTTTATTCATATAGTCATGTTTACTTTCCAAAGTGATGACAACACAATAAACATGATCAAGTATGTGAAAAGGGTTTCAGATGAATTTATAAATCAAATAGACAAGCAATTGATAAAGTGAACCAAAACATACACAAATGAATGAAAAATACTTCTGTTTCTTTATTGATGTTGAATAAAATAGATTACATTGAAATGGAGTTTTATTTAGGGCATAAAACCCAACACCACAACACCAACATTTTCGTACAGGGCTCTTCCCCTCTTGACCCCCATCAGCAACCCCACAACGCCTTGCTCATTATCCCTCATCGACCCCGCCGTAGCTCGGGCAGACCATGACGTGTCCCCGAAATAGTGCCTCTTTCCCAGCTTCAAACAGACAAGGTGTGGATCTGGATGTAGGTGATGAAGCCCATCACCGAGGATGTTATTTAGCGACTATTGGGGATGATGGTCTTGCATTAACCCGTGCCTTCCTTTTTGATGGCTATACCCGCGGGCCATGAAGGGCTCATCACCCGGCCTTGATTAGTTAGACCTTGTAAATGCGTTGGGGGCCTCTTCCGCCTCGCCTGAAGCTGCTGACATTGCATAAACACTAGTAGCTGGAGTTGTGGAGGTAGTCACCAAATACATTCTAGAGGTTGAGTTACTGAACTCCCAGATATTCCAACCCAAAGTACCAGCGGTAGCTGAGCCAATGTTAATGTCAACGTTTTGTGCTCTGCTACCTAGCGACGTGTCTGATTCCCTAATATCAACTTTCACGATATTTTCTTTAGAAGGTTTTTGGGTTTTATGTCTTAACAGATAAAATAAGGTGGGTACTCTTCCTCTTCAACTTCTTTGTCGTCATCCTCTTCCTCTTCGTTTTCCATGATAACCCACTACATTGGTCTATTAGGCTCCACGACAAAGGGTCCCCTATAAAGAAGTAAGAAAAACAGGTTTAAAGAGACAAAAGTTGGAGAGAGAGTGAGAGATGAAGGGTCGTGTGTGTTTTTGCTTGTTCTACTCCAATGGGGTTAAAGTTTTGCTTGGGAAAAGAAATTACCCATTCTAATTTTTCTTATACCAATCCTATCCCTTCAATAAGAGAAATGCTAAAAGGAACCAGTGGTACGTGTCAATATCGCTATTAGTCTAATTTTGTATCGTGTCCTATATAATCTAATATAATAATTTTTAGGGAGTATCGCTATCCAATCGCAAGGTGACGCGTCTTTGTTGGGTTTTTTGCCCTAAATAAAATCCATTTCAATATAATCAGATTTACTTATTAATAAAGATCAGAAATTATATTTTATGTTGCATGGTTCACATGATTTACTTCATGATTATATATATAATGTATGAATTCCATTTAAGTCTAGAACATAGGAATTTGTTAATGATTATAGTGTTGTCAACACAGTGGAATATAATCTTAATTATATGTTCAAAAGTTTGTTCCCTGATTTGTCAGAACAATTGATTTAGACTGACATGGTATAATCAGCGATAGGTATACTTACACCTTGGAAAAGTGTTATGTCCTTTCCAGGACATTGGCAAAGTTTACCAGTATCGGATGTATGGAGTATACATCAGAAGGGACCGATATTGAACTTTGATTAGATATATTAAAATTTACCGTAATATCTATTCAATTCAATATCACCTGTTGATCCTAGATCAAATGATCTTAATCCTGATATGATTAGGTTCAATCTCAAGAGTGTTATTCGTGTTCTTTGATTTGTTAGTTAAGCCTACTTTTGGGTCAGGGTGATACATACATTTTGGGAACAAGGTAGTGCAATTGAGTGGTAGCCCTAACATAAATATGGAATCTATAGCTTCTATCTTACAAATAGAAAGTAAAGGATGATTTGCTTCGAGCTTAACCAAACGAAAAATAAATGGTAGAGTACTCATTTCACTTAGCTGAAATATCATTTATACAGGGTTAAGTGTTTTAAGGATAAAATGCATTGTAGGGTGTTACGGGAATTTAATCCCTTTACAGTGTAAATCATCTATATAGAGGATCATTGATCAAATTAAGATTATAACAATGGATAACTAATGACGTGTCTATGTTGGAAATATTTTATAAGGATCTAGATTTACTAACAAGTATGTTTGATTAACATCCTAATATGAATCCTAAAATAATGAAATAATAACAGAAAAGTTTAAGAAAAACTTACAGTGGGTGCAGCGGAATATTATGACTCCTTCCATTAAGATCTCTAGCCCTTGATTCCTTTCTGTAGTAGAGCATTATTAAGATCTGAATCTGGATCTCTTTCTCTCCTTCTTTAATGGTTGATTTTCCATAGTCTTACATACTATGATTGAGGTACCACTTGATGTATGTGGGCACTACTCATTCACTCAAGGGATTTCGAAAATGGACAAGAAAAGAGAGAAGAAAGTGGTGGATCAGGAATTCACTCTGAAAAGAATGAGATGCAATTGTCTATGAAACCTGAAGCCTTTACCTTCTATTTATAGAATACCACACAGGGTTAAGGTTGAATTACTTGGCATTTAAAAATGAAAAATAAAATGATAAAAGGAAAGCAAAGTGGCCGGCCATGGAAATAAGCCTCTCACTTTTGCAACTTTCCTATTTTATCATTCCTAGTTTCTCATTCTCCAAAATTGCCAATTTTCTCATTCAAACATATAAATGTCAAATCTAATTATTTAATAACTATAATTAATTATTAAATAATATATTGTCATTTATTTTATTTATTAATAAAACTAATCAAAGTTTCCCAACTAATAAATATACCCTTTAAACTCTCTATTTACTGTTTTACCCTTGCTTAGTGAAAATTCATAAAGTAGACATAGTCTAACTTTTAGAATTATAATTGATTAATTAAAATCAATTAACTGAGTCTTACAAGCAGTATGGTCTCAACTAGTATGGGGACCATGGGTCTATATAACCGAGCTTCCAATAAGTCAAACCGAATTTACCAAGTAAATTCCCTAACTTATTAATTCCTTATTGAATCCACCCTTAGAACTTGGAATTGCACTCTCAGTCATATAGAACGCTCTATATGTTCCACGATATAGACACGTCATTAGTTATCCATTGTTATAACCCTAATGTGATCAATGATCCTTTATATAGATGATCTACACTGTAAAGGGATTAAATTACCGTAACACCCTACAATGTATTTTATCCTTAAAACCTTTAACCCTGTATAAATGATATTTCAGCTAAGTGAAATGAGTACTCCACCATTTATCTTCGTTTTGTTAAGCTCAAAGGAAATCATCCTTTACTTTCTATTCGCCAGATAGAAGCTATAAATTCCATATTTATGTTAGCGCTCCCACTCAATTGCACTACCGTGTTCCCAAAATGTACGTATCACCCTCACCCAAAAGTAGGCTTAACTAACAAATCAAGGAACACGAATAATACTCTTGAGATTGAACCTAATCATATCAAGATTAAGATCATTTGATATAGGATCAACATGTGATATTGAATTGAATAGATATTACAGTAAATTCTAATATATCTAATCAAAGTTCAATATCTGTCCCTTCTGATGTATACTGCATACATCCGATACTGGTAAACTTTGCCAACGTCCTGGAAAGGACATAACAATTTTCCAAGGTGTAAGAACACCTATCGCTGAGTATACCATGTCAGTCTAAATCCAGTGTTTTGACAAATCAAGAAATAAACTTTCGAACATATAATTAAGATTATATTCCACTGTGCTGACAAGAGTATAATCATTAAGAAATTCATATGTTCTGGACTTAAATACAATTCATATATTATATATATAATCATGAAATAAATCATGTGAACCATGCAACATAAAATGTTATTTCTGATCTTTGTAAGTAAATTTGATTATATTGAAATGGGTTTTATTTAGGGCACAAAACCCAACAAACTCCCACTTGCACTAATATAAAACAAAATGTGCATTTCAAATAATCATTAACATCTTGATATACAAATCAAGTGTAATAGTTATAAATTCCTTGTAATAGGATCTGACAGGTTGAATTAAACACAACCTCTTCTCCACCATTACTCTTCCTTAATCACAAAATCCTTGATAATGTGAAATTCCTCTCTATATGTCTACTGTCTTGAGATAATGGATTCTATACTTTTGGCAACTACTTCTTGGTTATTCAGGAAGTGACACTAGTAGTTAAGGCAAGTTGGAACAGTACCACAAATGTATAGAACTTTCCTTAGACTGAATAAGTACCTTTCCTGCAACTCTAACATTTAGTCTCTTTCTGGTAGACTAAGAGACTTCAGATAGGTTTTTACACTTCTCCAAAATCACTACTCCACCCCCAGAGTAATCACCATTTTATCAGCAGACTTTCTAGCACCAAGGCAAGTCTTGAAATCTGATGTGGTGTAGTCTAAGAGTTTTAAACACACCCTTATTGACTAACATATAGTTCCTCTTCTTAATCTTAAGATTGTTGGAAATTATTTTACCAGGATCTAGATTTACTAACAAGTATGTTGGATTAACAACCTAATATGAATTCTAAAACAATGAAAATAAACACATATAAAGTTAGAAAACCTTACAGTGGGTGCAGCGGAATAATATGACTCCTTCCGTTCAGATCTCTAGCCCTTGATTCCTTTCTGTAGCAGAGCATCACCAAGATCTGAACCTGGATCTTCTTTTCTCCTTCTTTGATGCAGAAATTCCATAGTCTTCCATACTATGATTGAGATACCACTTGATGTGTGTGGGCACTACTCATCACTCAAGGGAATTCGAAAAAACAGAGAAGAAAGAAAGAGAGAGAGTGGCGGTTTCATAGTGTTTGAGAGAATAAACTGTGAAGTGTATCTCAAACCTGAAGCCTTTACCTTCTATTTATAGAATACCACATAGGGTTAAAGTTGAATTATTTGGCATTTAAAAAATTGAAAAATAAAATGAGAAATAGGGGTAAAGGTGGCCGGCCATGTGTTGAGGAAACACAAATCATTCCCCTTTTCCAACTTTCCTATTTCATCATTTCTAGTTTCCCATTTTCTCAAAATTGCCAATTCTCTCTTTCAACTTCATAAATCAAAACAATCTAATTATTTAATAACTATAAATAATTATTAAATAATATATTGTCATTTATTTTATTTATTAATAAAAACTAATCAAAGTTTCCCAATTAATAAATATACCCTTTAAACTATCTATTTACTGTTTTACCCTTGCTTAGTGAAAATTCATAAAGTAGACATAGTCTAACTTTTAGAATTATAATTGATTAATTAAAATCAATTAACTGAGTCTTACAAGCAGTATGGCCTCAACTAGTATGGGGACCATGGGTCTATATAACCGAGCTTCCAATAAGTCGAACCGAATTTACCAAGTAAATTCCCTAACTTATTAATTCCTCATTGAATCCACACTTAGAACTTGGAATTGCACTCTCAGTCATATAGAAACGCTCTATATGTTCCACAATATAGACACGTCATTAATTATCCATTGTTATAACCCTAATGTGATCAATGATCCTCTATATAGATGATTTACACTGTACAGGGATTAAATTACCGTAACACCCTACAATGTATTTTATCCTTAAAACACTTAACCCTGTATAAATGATATTTCACCTAAGTGAAATGAGATCTCCACCATTTATCTTTGTTTGGTTAAGGTCGAAGGAAATCATCCTTTACTTCTATTTGCCAAATAGAAGCTATAGATTCCATATTTATGTTAGCGCTCCCACTCAATTGCACTACCGTATTCCCAAAATGTATGTATTGCCCTGACCATAAATTAGGCTTAACTAACAAATAAAAGAACACGAATAACACTCTTGAGATTGAGCCTAACCATATCAGGATTTCGATCATGTGATCTAGGATCAACAGGTGATATTGAATTGAATAGATATTACGGTAAATTTTAACATATCTAATCAAAGTTCAATATCGGTCCCTTCTGATGTATACTCCATACATCCGATACTGGTAAACTTTGCCAATGTCCTGGAAAGGACATAACACTTTTCCAAGGTGTAAGAATACCTATTGCTGATTATACCATGTCAGTCTAAATCCAGTGTTCTGACAAATCAGGGAATAAACTTTTGAACATATAATAAAGATTATATTCCACTGTGCTGACAACACTATACTCTTTAACCAACTCATATGTTCTGGACTTAGAAAGAATTCATACATTATATACATATAATCATGAAATAAATCATGTGAACCATGCAACATAAAATGTTATTTCTGATCTTTATTAATTAGTAAATCTGATTATATGAAATGAGTTTTATTTAGGGCATAAAACCCAACAAACTCCCACTTGCACTAATATAAAACAAAAAGTGCATTTCAAATAATCATTAACACCTTGATATACCAATCAAGTGTAATAGTAGTAAACTCCTCGTAATGGGATCTGACAGGTTTAATTAAACACAACCTCTTCTCCATAATTACTCTTCCTTAATCACAAAATCCTTGATAATGTGAAATTCCTCTCTATATGTCTACTTTCTTGGGATACTGGATTCTATACTCTTGGGCAACTACTCTTTCGTTATTCAGGAAGTAACCCTAGTAGTTAAGGCAAGTTGGAACACTGCCACAAATGTATAGAACTTTCCTTAGACTGAATAAGTATCTTTCCTGCAACTTTTAACATTCAGTCTCTCTCTGGTAGACCAAGAGATTTCAGATAGGTTTTTACACTTCTCTAAAATCGCTACTCCACCCCCAAAGTAATCACCATCTCATCAGCAGACTTTCTAGCACACAGGCAAGTCTCGAAATCTGATGTGGTGTAGTCTAAGAGTTTCAAACAAACACCCTTATTGACTAACATATTATTCCTCTTCTTAATCTTAAGATTTACTTGATTGTCTTCCAATGTTCTTCTCCTGGATTAATCTGATACTTACTCATTACTCCCACTCAACAGCAGGTGTCTGGTTTAAGGCATACAAAACCATATCTAAGACCTCTCACTGTTGATTTAAGAAATTCTTTCATGGCTTTATCTTCTCTGGAATAGTTGAGACTTTTCCTTAGATAAATAAAATCTATATCTAAGAAGTTGTGAAGCTTTTATAGATTTCCATTGGAAAGAAAATGCTTCAGCTTCTCATGCTTGCATTAGAGTAAGTAATTACCAGGTATACCATAAGCCATAGGTTTAGATAAACTCAAACCTACAATACTAGGAATAGGAAATTTTGTTAAGTCCATTGAATAGACTTATGAACGAAAATTTCCTTTCATGTCCTTTTAATAGAAAACTTTAGGTTACTCCATGTGAATGGATCAAACCGTAGTTCTCTTGGCTTTCTTCTTAGTTTCTTATCTTGACAATCCACTACTTGTTTAAACTCACAATGGATTTTAATCACTAGTGTCTTCCAAGTTATAAGAAGGTGAGTTCCTAGAAACTCTCCCACTACAACAAGGTACCGTGAACTATGTCTAAGAAAACTAAATGGTATAGACCTCTTCAGTTGTGTTAAGACAACAGAGGCAGTGGGATCATCTTGTAAAATAAGATGATAGAACACTTTTGGAATCAAGAAAGAAAAAAAAATATCTCCTTTATTTGCCACTTTATTTTCAGACTTAGTCATTTTCTTAGAAAAGCAGTATTTGTTTAAACAAACACTTTCTTATCTAATGACTATGGGATGCTCCACCCCTAATCACTTAGAATAGCTAACAAACATGCAAACCAGGGTTAGCAGTTCTAGCTTTTCTTAAGATTTCGATTAGGTCATCCATGAATCTAGTAATGATTTACATTAAGTATACAACCATTACATCATTCTGAAGTTTTATTACCATAGAAGGATTTAGGCAACGACTAGTAACTAATCATCAATATGCAACTCGAATTTCTGGGGAGGTAAGTTTGGATATTATTCAAAATCAAATTAATGATCTTTGAACTGCATATCTACTAACTTTTTCTCCACCCCTATCAGTTCGCAAGATATTTAACCACTTACCTTCACCATTGCTAGAAATTCATGAAATTTTTCAAACATTTCAAATTTCTTTTGCGTAAGGTAAAATCTAGAGTGATCGTTTTAAGAATACAACGAAAACTCATATCCACCTCTGAATGTACATCAATCTGCGAATGAGATGAAATTACTTTCAGTGGATATAGGCATATTAACTCTTTCTAGAGAATGATCTTGTCAAAACCAATATGAACAAGATACAAATGCCTTAGATTTATAAAATATGTGGTTGTATCTTTTGATGACTTAAGTTACATCAACATCAAAGAGTTCTTAGAATAGTGCAAGTGGATTCTGGTCACAGAATACTAAACTCATACAGTTTGAATCCATTGAAAGAAAATGGTTATGAAACACTTGTGAAAGTGTAACTGTATAATTAGTAATTCTTTCTTGGACCACCACTACTAATCTAACTCTATGATTTGCCTATACAAGTTGGAGATATCTAAGATTGAGGATTTATATCATTTAGGGATAGAATTCCGGGAATATAATCATATGCGTCATCTAATTTCTTAAGAGAAAATAAGACTTTATATGATTTATAGACCATTCATCCAATGATATGTCATTAAGCTGATTCGAAATGAATAAGCTAAGAGGAATTAGGATAATTTCGTTTTAAATAAGAATCCAACGATGCTCCGATTAGCGGGAGTCAAAGTAATCTTATTTATATAATCTTCTTGTTTCATATTGTAAAACACTAGTCTAAGGTGTCATCAATTGATGAACAACTAGATGTTGCATTTACAATATTTATCTTTCGAGATCTAACACTATTATGTTAGTCTAATGGTGAAAATCCATTAGGGATTTATCTCATTAGAAAAACAAATCAAGTTAGACCAACAATGAAGATTCGAAATTAAACTACAATTTAATAACAGAAAATAACATGGTTCAATACAAATTCATACACAATTCAGAAATTATGAAGCACATAGCAAGTAGGAATGACAAGTGAAAATACTAAAACATACAATCCTAAATAATTTCCAAGGTTTTCAACAAACTGATATCAGTGTCCCGTTTAGGCGAGAGTCAAAGCTATCATTCATTGAATAGAGTTGTCAGCTCATCTAAAATGTCAAACATTCTAGCAACCTTTTATTCGATCAAGATGTGAATCCGCGTTGTCCCGTTTAGGTGAGAGTCAAGGCTATTCTATCTTATGAGCTTCCACCATTGTTTCATATTCTTGCAAGTCTTATATAGTCGCCACCATTAGGGTGATCATAAACTATATAAAAAAAAACTTACAAGATTACTTATCTTTCGAGATTAAACGGTGCTAACTTGCTAATGAACGTTCCTCCATTAGGGAGGATTACTCACTAAAACAATAGCTATGTAAAACCAACAATGGAGATCGAATATCCTTATAAGAAAAAGCTCATTATTTAATGAAGGGTTGTATTTTCTTCTAATATTTATTTTAATCCATTTATTTTAAATATATATTTATTTAATTAAAATTTTCAATTTAGAATGAAAAATTCCAAATATAAATTTGAATTTAATATTTATAAATTATACTTAGATAGATAAATAACGTGAATTATTTCCATCTTAGTAATAATTTCCATAAATATTTAGAAAATTATTCAATTCAAGTTGTTTCAAAATTAATTTAAATTAATTTACAACTCAAATTTAATTTTCTATAAATATATATTGCATTTCGAAAATACTTTAAAATAAATTAAATCCTGGAAAATTATTCTAACTTTATGTTGCCCAAAATTAATAAAAATTAATTTTCAACAAAAAATATAATTTCCCTATTTAATTAAATATCTAAGAAAAATTTCAAATATTTAAGTATCATGATTAAAAATCAACTTAAATATTAATTTTCTATTTAATTAAATATCACTAGAAAAATACTTCAAGCAACACAGATAATATCTATCTAGACTTTCATAGACTAATTAATCCAATTTCTAATTATAATATATTTTAGTTCATTTATTTTAATTAATCATTAAATGAAAAAGTCATTGATTTAAGTTGGTCCAAAATTAAATAAATAATTTTCAACTTTAATCTATTTTTCAAATAAAATTCGAAATTTCTGCATTAAAGAAATGAAATTTCAAAATTTTGGGAAATGATTAATAAAATAAAATAAAATATATTTTGAAAATTATTCAAACTTAAGTTATTCTAAAAAAATTCCAAACTTAAGATAATTTTCAACTTTAATTAAATAACATGAAAATAACAATATTTAAGTATCATGATTAAAATCAACTTAGATATTGAAATTTTCAACTTAATTAAATGTATTAAATTCAAGAAATAAATAATTAAGTAAAGAGGAAACTTAATTATTAATTCTAGTTTAATACTAGGAAATATACTAAACTTAGATTGTAGCAAAATTAATTATGAGACAATTAATTTCACAATCAATGATATTTTCCTATTTAATATTAGAAATAATAACTAGTACTAGAAATAACTATCTATAATATATCATTAACTAAGTGTTTTTCTAAAATTAACTTTAAAATATTACATGAAAAATAAATTTCATATATTTTAAAAGTTAATTATGTTGCTAATTCAATTTTAATTAGGTTAGACTAAAGAAATTGCTAACTCATGTGAGGCGGAGCTGGGTTCAGTATGTCGTACCCACTTCTATGGCACCCAACTCTCACACAAGGCCCAAAAGAGAGGAATTTAACCTTAAAATAAACAATTGTTATTCATTGAATAAGCCCAAATCTAATTGGGCCTAAATAAATTTCCTTATGTCAAAATTTATTTTAGCAACCTAGTCCATTTACTTAGTAAAAACTTAAATGGGCTTCCTATATGCATATAAGCCCAAAAGCAAACATATAGGCTCACACAAGTCAAATGATTTGGATGGGCCCTATCATGTTACTAGGTTTACACAGATGAAAGAAGTACAAAATTTACCTGTTACAAATTATTTATAAGATCTATCGTCAATTGGACTATGATTAAAATCAGATCATTAGATCATGATCTGTCAACAAGTTAATCATAGCAATTTAGATCAGATAAACAATAGGTTTGTATAAAAATTTTGAATAAACAATATAAGTAAATCAAGATATTAATATAATTAAATTATTATTCTTAAACTAACAAAATAAAGGAAACTAATTTTAAAATATCTAGGTTTATTTGAATCAAATTAAATATCTAATAAGATCAATGATTTGAAAGGAAAGAATCTTCAATATCACTTTCAGATCTTATAATTTAATAAAATAAACCAATTTTAAAATAGATTTGGTTAGATAATTATTATTTTAGGAATAAAATAATAAATGAATAATAATTACCATAATTATATGTCAAAATATCTCAAATTAAGCAATATTCAAATCTCTACAAAAATATCTATGTTATTTAAATATTTAAGATATGATTTATAAATTTCTAATAAGGAAAAAATGATATATATAGAAAAAATATCGTTTTTATACTTATAATTTATAAATAATTAAATATTTAACAAAATAACAAATTTTTGAATTTGAAAAACATTATGGTAAATATATCTATAAAAATATCTATGTTAATTTCAAATTTATTAATTATTTAATTTGTCATATAAGATAATTTTAATATAATATTTCAAATAAAAAGACAAAGTTATCTTTTAATTTAAAATATCTTAAATATCAAAATATCTAATCTTATAATTAAATAATAAATAAATATTAAAGAACTTAACAAATTTTTAAATCTCACCATAATAAGAAATATTTAAAAATTGGAAACAATCCAAAATAAAAATATTTAAAATTGGAAAAATTCCAAATTGAAAATATTTAAAATTGGAAAAATTTCAATTTAGATATATTTAAAAAATAGAAAAATGAATTTTGGGAAACAATCCCATGAAAAAAATGGATTTTTGCGGAAAAACCCCAAAAATCGCAATTTTTGGGAAACTGCCCAGGAATGGGCGTGCAACAGGCTGCACGCAGCCTTCATGCGCGCGCGGATCGAAGGGATGCAGCCCTATCTGCTGAGAAACCTCGGCGGGCTGCAGGGTTCCATGGGCGAGACTCCTGGGCGCTGGCAGGGTGCACACGGGCGTGTCACGCGCGCGCGATTGAGCATCATGCATACCCGAAATCCCAATTTTCCAAAATTCATAACTTTCTAAATTTTTATCGGAATCGAGTTCCGTAAAAAACAAAATTGCTTAATTTTTCACACGGAATCCAAATAAAATATTTTCAAAAATTGAAAAAATATTTTTCATGGAAAACGAAACTGTACAACATCAACATTCATCAAACAACACATAAACCAACATGAAGCCATCCAAATCAACACAGAAACATGCAATCATCGTTTCAATTCATATTACATGAAAGTAAATCATTACCATGGCTGTGGTGCCAGTTGTTGAAAATTATTTTACCAGGATCTAGATTTACTAACAAGTATGTTGGATTAACAACCTAATATGAATTCTAAAACAATGAAAATAAACACATATAAAGTTAGAAAACCTTACAGTGGGTGCAGCGGAATAATATGACTCCTTCCGTTCAGATCTCTAGCCCTTGATTCCTTTCTGTAGCAGAGCATCACCAAGATCTGAACCTGGATCTTCTTTTCTCCTTCTTTGATGCAGAAATTCCATAGTCTTCCACACTATGATTAACATACCACTTGATGTGTGTGGGCACTACTAATCACTCAAGGGAATTCGAAAAAACAGAGAAGAAAGAAAGAGAGAGAGTGGCGGTTTCATATTGTTTGAGAGAATAAACTGTGAAGTGTATCTCAAACCTGAAGCCTTTACCTTCTATTTATAGAATACCACATAGGGTTAAAGTTGAATTATTTGGGATTTAAAAAATTGAAAAATAAAATGAGAAATAGGGGTAAAGGTGGCCGGCCATGTGTTGAGGAAACACAAATCATTCCACTTTTCCAACTTTCCTATTTCATCATTTCTAGTTTCCCATTTTCTCAAAATTGCCAATTCTCTCTTTCAACTTCATAAATGTCAAATCTAATTATTTAATAACTATAAATAATTATTAAATAATATATTGTCATTTATTTTATTTATTAATAAAAACTAATCAAAGTTTCCTAATTAATAAATATACCCTTTACACTCTCTATTTACTGTTTTACCCTTGCTTAGTGAAAATTCATAAAGTAGACATAGTCTAACTTTTAGAATTATAATTGATTAATTCAAATCAATTAACTGAGTCTTACAAGCAGTATGGCCTCAACTAGTATGAGGACCATGGGTCTATATAACCGAGCTTCCAATAAGTCGAACCGAATTTACCAAGTAAATTCCCTAACTTATTAATTCCTCATTGAATCCACACTTAGAACTTGGAATTGCACTCTCAGTCACATAGAAACGCTCTATATGTTCCACGATATAGACACATCATTAGTTATCCATTGTTATAACCCTAATGTGATCAATGATCCTCTATATAGTTGATTTACACTGTACAGGGATTAAATTACCGTAACAACCTACAATGTATTTTATCCTTAAAACACATAACCCTGTATAAATGATATTTCACCTAAGTAAAATGAGATCTCCACCATTTATCTTCGTTTGGTTAAGGTCGAAGGAAATCATCCTTTACTTCTATTTGCCAAATAGAAGCTATAGATTCCATATTTATGTTAGCGCTCCCACTCAATTGCACTACCGTGTTCCCAAAATGTATGTATTGCCCTGACCATAAATTAGGCTTAACTAACAAATCAAAGAATACGAATAACACTCTTGAGATTGAGCCTAACCATATCAGGATTTTGATCATGTGATCTAGGATCAACAGGTGATATTGAATTGAATAGATATTACGGTAAATTTTAACATTTCTAATCAAAGTTCAATATCGGTCCCTTCCGATGTATACTCCATACATCCGATGCTGGTAAACTTTGCCAATGTCTTGGAAAGGACATAACACTTTTCCAAGGTGTAAGAATACCTATCGCTGATTATACCATGTCAGTCTAAATCCAGTGTTCTGACAAATCAGGGAATAAACTTTTGAACATATAATAAAGATTATATTCCACTGTGCTGACGACACTATAATCTTTAACCAACTCATATGTTCTGGACTTAGAAAGAATTCATACATTATATACATATAATCATGAAATAAATCATGTGAACCATGCAACATAAAATGTTATTTCTGATCTTTATTAATAAGTAAATCTGATTATATGAAATGAGTTTTATTTAGGGCATAAAACCCAACAAAGATCTACTTGATTGTCTTCCAATGTTCCTCTCCTGGATTAATCGGATACCTACTCATTACTCCTACTCAACAACAGGTGTCTGGTCTAAGGCATACAAAAGCATATCTGAGACCTCTCACTGTTGATTTAAGAAATTCTTTCATGGTTTTATTTTTTCTAGAATAGTTAAGACTTTTCCTTAGATAAATAAAATCTACGTCTAGAAGTTGTGAAGCTTCTATAAATTGCCATTAGAAAGAAAATGCTTCAGCATCTTACTAAAGTAAGTTCCTTGCATTAGAGTAAGTAATTACGAGGTATACCACAAGCCATAGGTTTAGATAAAGTCAAACCTATAATACTAGGAACATGAAGTTTTGTTAAGTCCATTGAATAGACCTATTAACAAAAAATTCCTTTTATGTCCTTGTAATAGAAAACTTTAGGTTACTCCATGTGAATGGATCAAACTATAGTTCTCTTGGCTTTTCTTCTTAGTTTCTTATCTTGACAATCCATTACTTGTTTAAAGTCACAATTGATTTTAATCACTAGTGTCTTCCGAGTCACAATAAGGTGGATTCCTAGAAACCCTCCCACTACGAGAAGGTACCATGAATTATGTCTAAGAAAACTAAATGGTATTGACCTCTTCGGTTGTGTCAAGACAACAGAGGCAGTGGGATCATCATATGTCAAGTAAGATGATAGAACACTTTTGGAATCAAGAAAAAAAAAGTTATCTCCTTTATTTGCTACTTTATTTTCAGACTTAGTCATTTTCTTAGAAAAATAGTATTTAAACAAATACTTTCTTATCTAATGACTATGGGATGGTCCACCCCTAATCACTTAGAATAGCTAACAAACATGCAAACCAAGGTTAGCAGTTCTAGCTTTTCTTAAGATTTTGATTAGGTCATCCATGAATCTAGTAATGATTTACATTAAGTATACAACCATTGCATCATTCTGAAATTGTATTACCATAGAAGGATTTAGGCAACGACTAGTAACTAACTATCAATATGCAAATTGAATTTCTGGGGAGGTAAGTTTGGATATGATTCAAAAATCAAATTAATGATCTTTGAACTGCATATCAACTAACTATTTCTCCACCCCTATCAGTTCGCAAGATCATTATCCACTTACCTTGATAGTTTTCCACCATTGCTAGAAATTTAAGAAATTTTTCAAACATTTCAAATTTCTTTTTGCATAAGGTAAAATCTAGAGTGATTGTTTTAAGAATACAACGAAAACTCATATCAACCCCTGAATGTACATCCATCTGCGAATAAGA
Organism: Cannabis sativa; assembly: GCF_029168945.1. Taxonomy (NCBI): domain Eukaryota; kingdom Viridiplantae; phylum Streptophyta; class Magnoliopsida; order Rosales; family Cannabaceae; genus Cannabis; species Cannabis sativa. Next base: position 4,617,375 of record NW_026870043.1, on the reverse strand, counting down.
TGAACTTACTTTCAGTGGATATAGGCATATTAACTCTTTGCAAAGATTGATCTTGTCAAAACCACTATGAACAAGATACAAAAGCCATAGATTTATTTGGTTGTGTCTCTTGATGACTTGATTTAGTTACATCAAAGAGTTCTTAGAATAGTGCAAGTGGATTCTGGTCACAGAATACTCAATTCATACAGTTTGAATCCATTGATAGAAAATGGTTATTACACACTTGTGAAAGTCTAACTGTATGATGAGTAATTCTTTCTTGGACCAGCACTACTAATCTAACTCTAAGTTGATTTGCCCATACAAGTAGGAGATTTCTAAGATTGAGGATTTATATCTTTTCAAGATAGAATTTCGGGAATATAATCATATTCGTCATTTAATTTCTTAAGAGAAAATATAGAATGACCTTATATGACTTATAGACCATTCATCCAATGATATGTCATTGAGCTAATTCAAAATGAATAAGCTAAGAGGAATTAGGATAATTTCATTTTAAATAAGAATCCAACGATGCTCCGATTAGCGAGAGTCAAAGTAATCTTATTTATACAATCTTCTTGTTTCATATTGTAAAATACTAGTCTAAGGTGTCATCAATTGATGAACAGCTAGATGTGGCATATACAATATTTATTTTTCGAGATCTAACACTATTATGTTTGTCTAATGGTGAAAATCCATTAGGGATTTAACTCATCAGAAAAACAAACCAAGTTAGACCAACAATGAAGATTCGAAATTAAACTACAATTTAATAACAGAAAATAACATGGTTCAATACAAATTCATACACAATTCCGAAATTATTAATCACATAGCAAGTAGGAATGTTAAGTGAAAATACTAAAACATACAATCCTAAATAATTTCCAAGGTCTTCAACAAACTGATATCAGTGTCCCGTTTAGGCAAGAGTCAAAGCTACCATCCATTGAATAGAGTTGTCAGCTCATCTAAAATGATAAACATTCTAGCGACCTTTTATTCGATCAAGATTGGAATTCGCGTTGTCCCGTTTAGGCGAGAGTCAAGGCTATTCTATCTTATGAGCTTCCACCATTGTTTCAAATTCTTGCAGGTCTTATACAGTCGCCACCATGAGGGTGATCAATACTATATAAAAAACTTACAAGATTACTTATCTTTCGAGATTAAACGGTGCTAACTTGTTAATGAATGTTCCTCCATTAGGGAGGATTACTCACTAAAACAATAGCTATGTAAAACCAACAATGGAGATCGAATATCCTAATAATAAAGCTCATTATTTAATGAAAGTTGTATTTTCTTCTAAAATTTATTTTAATTTATTTATTTTAAATATATATATTTATTTAATTAAAATTTCCAATTTAGAATTAAAAATTCTAAATATAAATTTTAATGTAATATTTATAAATTATACTTAGATGGATATGAAAATAACGTGAATTATTTCCATCTTAGTAATAATTTCCATAAATATTTAGAAAAATATGCAATTTAAGTTGTTTCAAAATTAATTTAAATTAATTTATAACTCAAATTTAATTTTCTATAAATATATATTACATTTCGAAAAAAAAAGATTGTATAAGAATACTACTTTCGAAAATGCTTTAAAATAAAATAAATTCTTAAAAAATTATCTTAATTTTATGTTGGCCCAAAATTAATTTACAACAAAAATATAATTTTCCTATTTAATTAAATATTTAAGAAAAATTTCAAATATTTAAGTATCATGATTAAGAACCAACTTAAATATTAATTTTTTATTTAATTAAATATCACTAGAAAAATACTTCAAGCAAAACAGATAATATCTATCTTGACTTTCATGGACTAATTATAATATATTGTAGTTCATTTATTTTAATTAATCATTAAATGAAAAAATCATTGATTTAAGTTGGTCCAAAATTAAAATAATTTTCAACTTTAATCTATTTTTCAAATAAAATTCAAAATTTCTGCATTAAAGAAATGCAATTACGAAATTTTGTGAAAATGATTAATAAAATAAAATATATTTTGAAAATTATTCAGCTTTAAGTTATTCTGAAATAAGATTCCAAACTTAAGATAATTTTCAACTTTAATTAAATACCATGAAAAGAACAATATTTAAGTATCATGATGAAAATCAACTTAGATATTGAATTTTCAATTTAATTAAATGTATTAAATTCAAGAAATAAATAATTAAGTATAGAGGAAACTTAATTATTAATTCTAGTTTAATACTAGGAAAATATACTAAACTTAGATTGTACCAAAATTAATTATTAAACAATTAATTTCACAATCAATGATATTTTCCTATTTAATATTAGAAATAATAACTAGTATAGAAATAACTATCTAGAATATATATCATTAACTAAATGTTTTTCTAAAATAAACTTTAAAATATTAAAATGAAAAATAAATTTCATATATTTTAAAAGTTAATTATGTTGCTAATTCAATTTTAATTAGGTTAGACTAATATAATTAACCTAATACAATTATTTAAATAAGGCAAATGGGCCTTCACAATTGGGGTAGTTCATGTAAGGGGGAGCTGGGTTCAGTATGTTGTACCCACTTCTATTGGCCCCCAACTCTCACACAAGGCCCAAAACAGAGGAATTTAACCTTAAAATAAACAATTGTTATTCATTGAATAAGCCCAAATCTAATTAGGCCTAAATAAAATTACTTATGTCAAATTTTATTTTAGCAACCTAGTCCATTTACTTAGTAAAACTTAAATGGGCTTCCTATATGCATCTAAGCCCAATAACAAACATATAGGCTCACACAGGTCAAATGATTTGGATGGGCCCTATCATGTTACTAGGTTTACACAGATGAAAGAAGTACAAAATTTACCCGTTACAAATTATTTATAAGATCTATTGACAATTAGACTATGATTAAAATCAGATCATTGGATCTGTCAACAAGTTAATCATAGCAATTTAGATCAAATAAATAATAGGTTTGTTAAAATAAATTTTGAATAAAAAATATTAAAATAAACCAACATTGTCCATGTAACATATGTGAAATAAGATATTAATATAATTAAATTATTATTCTTAAACTAGCCAATTAAATTTTGAAAATTTAGGGTTGTTAAAACAAACCTTCAAATCTCGAAAATAAAGGAAACTAATTTTAAAATATCTAGGTTTATTTGAATCAAATTAAATGTAAAATATGATCAATGATTTGAAAGAAAGAATCTTCAATATCACTTTCAAATCTTATAATTTAATTAAAATAAACCAATTTTAAAATAGATTTGGTTAGATAATTATTATTTTAGGAATAAAATAAAAAATAAATAATTATTACCGTAATTATATGTCAAAATATCTAAATTAAGCAATATTCAAATTTCTACAAAATATCTAAGTTATTTAAATATTTAAGATATGATTTATAAATTTCCAATAAGGCAAAAAAATGATATATATATATATAGAAGAATATCATTTTTAAACTTATAATTTATAAATAATTAAATATTTAACAAAATAAAAAATTTTGAATTTGAAAATATTATGGTAAGCATATATATATAAATATCTATATTAATTTCAAATTTATTAATTATTTAATTTGTCATATAAGATAATTTTAATATAATATTTTTAATAAAAAGACAAAGTTTTCTTTTAATTTAAAATATGTTAAATATCAAATTTTCTAATCTTATAATTAAATAATATATAAATAATAAAGAAGTTAATTTTTTTTTAAAATCTGACCATAATAGGAAATATTTAAAATTGGAAATATTCCAAAATAGAAATATTTAAAATTGGAAAAATTCAAAATTGAAAATATTTTAAAATTGGAAATATTTCAAATTGGAAATATTTAGAATTGGAAAAATGAATTTTGGGAAACAATCCCATAAAAAATTGGATTTTTGGGGAAAAAACCCAAAAATCGCAATCTTTTGGTAGGCTGCCAGGACAGGCTGCACGTGCAGCCCAAGAAGGCTGCACGCAGCCTAGTGCGCGCGCAGAGGAGGTTATCCCACCGAGGATCTTCGGCGCCTACAGCATGCCTGACCGAGGATATCATTAGCTGTAGGGTGCGTTTAGGCGAGGTGCAGGGTGACACGAGCGTGTCACTCGCGCGCGAATTCCTGGCTTGTCCGAGTGCCTGGTGCATTCGATGCACCCACTCGACAGCCATGGCTCCCAAATTTTAAAAATTCATAACTTTTCCAATTTTTATCGGAATCGAGTTCTGTAAAGCAGAAAATTGCTTAATTTTTCACAAGGAATCCAAATAAAATATTTTCAAAAATTGAAAAAATATTATTCATGGAAAAAATTCGTACAACATAAACTTTCATCACATAAACACATAAACCAACATGAAACCATCCAAATCAACACAAAACATATAAAACATTGTCTTAATTCCTATTACATGAAAGTAAATCATTACCATGGCTCTGATACCAGTTGTTGAAAATATTTTACCAGGATCTAGATTTACTAACAAGTATGTTTGATTAACATCCTAATATGAATTCTAAAACAATGAAATAAAAACATAAGAGTTTAAGAAAAACTTACAGTGGGTGTACCGGAATATTATGACTCCTTCCATTCAGATCAATAGCCCTTGGTTCCTTTCTGTAGCAGAGCATTATCTGTTGGGTTTTATGCCCTAAATAAAACTCATTTCATATAATCAGATTTACTTATTAATAAAGATCAGAAATAACATTTTATGTTGCATGGTGCACATGATTTATTTCATGATTATATGTATATAATGTATGAATTCTTTTTAAGTCCAGAACATATGAATTTGTTAAAGATTATAGTGTTGTCAGCACAGTGGAATATAATCTTTATTATATGTTCAAAAGTTGATTCCCTGATTTGTCAGAACAGTGGATTTAGACTGACATGGTATAATCAGCGATAGGTATTCTTACACCTTGGAAAAGTGTTATGTCCTTTCCAGGACATTGGCAAAGTTTACCAGTATCGGATGTATGGAGTATACATCGAAAGGGACCGATATTGAACTTTGATTAGATATGTTAAAATTTACCGTAATATCTATTCAATTCAATATCACCTGTTGATCCTAGATCACATGATCGAAATCCTGATATGGTTAGGTTCAGTCTCAAGAGTGTTATTCGTGTTCTTTGATTTGTTAGTTAAGCCCTCTTCTGAGTCAGGGCAATACGTACATTTTGGGAACACGGTAGTGCAATTGAGTGGGAGCGCTAACATAAATATGGAATCTATAGCTTCTATTTGGAAAATAGAAGTAAAGGATGATTTCCTTCGAGCTTAACCAAACGAAGATAAATGGTGGAGATATCATTTCACTTAGGTGAAATATCATTTATACAGGGTTAAGTGTTTTAAGGATAAAATACATTGTAGGGTGTTACGGTAATTTAATCCCTGTACAGTGTAAATCATCTATATAGAAGATCATTGATCACATTAGGGTTATAACAATGGATAACTAATGACGTGTCTATATCGTGGAACATATAGAGCGTTTCTATATGACTGAGAGTGCAATTCCAAGTTCTAAGTGTGGATTCAATGAGGAATTAATAAGTTAGGAAATTTACTTGGTAAATTCGGTTCGACTTATTGGAAGCTCGGTTATATAGACCCATGGTCCCCATACTAGTTGAGACCATACTGCTTGTAAGACTCAGTTAATTGATTTTAATTAATCAATTATAATTCTAAAAGTTAGACTATGTCTACTTTATGAATTTTCACTAAGCAAGGGTAAAACAGTAAATAGAGAGTTTAAAGGGTATATTTATTAATTGGGAAACTTTGATTAGTTTTTATTAATAAATAAAATAAATGACAATATATTATTTAATAATTAATTATAGTTATTAAATAATTAGATTTGACATTTATGAAGTTGAAAGAGAGAATTGGCAATTTTGAGAAAATGGGAAACTAGAAATGATGAAGTAGGAAAGTTGGAAAAGTGGAAAGATTTGTGTTTCCTCAACACATAGCCGGCCACCTTTACCCCTATTTCTAATTTTATTTTTCATTTTTTAAATGCCAAATAATTCAACTTTAACCCTATGTGGTATTCTATAAATAGAAGGTAAAGGCTTCAGGTTTGTGACACACTTCACAATTTATTCTCTCAAACACTATGAAACCGCCACTCTCTCTCTTTCTTTCTTCTCTGTTTTTCGAATTCTCTTGAGTGATGAGTAGTGCCCACACACATCAAGTGGTATCTCAATCATAGTATGGAAGACTATGGAAATTCTACATCAAAGAAGGAGAAAAGAAGATCCAGGTTCAGATCTTGGTGATGCTCTGCTACAGAAAGGAATCAAGGGCTAGAGATCTGAACGGAATGAGTCATATTATTCCGCTGCACCCACTGTAAGGTTTTCTAACTTTATATGTGTTTATTTTCATTGTTTTAGAATTCATATTAGGTTGTTAATCCAACATACTTGTTAGTAAATCTAGATCCTCGTAAAATAATTTCCAACATTATCAAGATCTGAATCTGGATCTCTTTCTCTCCTTCTTTGATGGTTGATTTTCCATAGTCTTACATACTATGATTGAGGTACCACTTGATGTGTGTGAGCACTACTCATTCACTCAAGGGATTTCAAAAACAGAGAAGAAAAGAGAGAAGAAAGTGGTGGCTCAGGAATTCACTCTGAGAAGAATGAGATGCAATTGTCTGTGAAACCTGAAGCCTTTACCTTCTATTGATAGAATACCACACAGGGTTAAGGTTGAATTACTTGGCATTTAAAAATGAAATAAAATGATAAAAGGGAAGCAAAGTGGCCGGCCATGGAAACAAGCCTCTCACTTTTGCAACTTTCCTATTTATGATTCTTAGTTTCCCATTCTCCCAAATTGCCAATTTTCTCATTCAACCATATAAATGTCAAATCTAATTATTTAATAACTACAATTAATTATTAAATAATATATTGTCATTTATTTTATTTATTAATAAAACTAATCAAAGTTTCCCAATTAATAAATATAACCTTTAAACTCTCTATTTACTGTTTTACCCTTGCTTAGTGAAAATTCATAAAGTAGACATAGTCTAACTTTTAGAATTATAAGTGATTAATTAAAATCAATTAATTTAGTCTTACAAGCACTATGGTCTCAACTAGTATGGGGACCATGGGTCTATATAACCGAGCTTCCAATAAGTCGAACCGAATTTACCAAGTAAATTCCCTAACTTATTAATTCATTATTGAATTCACTCTTAGAACTTGGAATTGCAATCTCAGTCATATAGAACGCTCTATATATTCCACGATATAGACACGTCATTAGTTATCCATTGTTATAACCCTAATGTCATCAATGATCCTCTATATAGATGATCTACAATGTAAAGGGATTAAATTACCGTAACACCCTACAATGTATTTTATCCTTAAAACACTTAACCCTGTATAAATGATATTTCATCTAAGTGAAATGAGTACTCCACCATTTTGTTGGAAGTTATTTTACCAGGATCTTAGATCTACTCACAAGTATGTTGATTTTACAACCTAAATATGAACTTCTAAAACGATAGGAAATTAAACACATAAGAGTATCAGAAATCTTACAGTGATTGCAGCGAGATATATGTCTCCTCCCACTCAGATCTCTAACCCTTGATTCCTTTCTGTAGCAGAGTATAATCAAGATCTGAGCCCGATAGTCCTTCTTTGTTGTTTCTGAATTCTACACAGCCTTCCTCACTATGATTGAGGTATTACTTGATGTGTGTGGGCACTACTCTAGCACTTATACATTTCGAAACAGTGAAGGAAGAGAGAGAGAGAGGGTGGCGGCTCAGAGAGAATTTTCTGAGAGAAAATTCTTTCAGAATAATGTTGTGAAAAGATTGTAAAGTTGTGTGCAACTCTGAAGCCTTTGCCTTCTATTTATAGAAGACCACCAAGGGCTATGATTGACATTTGGAATTGAAAAAATCAAAGAGAAAAGGAAGCTAAGTGGCCGACCTAGGCATTGTGGAAACAAGGCTTGCCACTTTTCCAACTTTCCTTTTCCTACACTGATAGTTTCCTGTTTTGTGAAAAACTTCCAATTCCATTGTTCAACCACATAAATGACAAATCTAATTATTTAATAATTAAAATTAATTATCAAATAATATAAGATCATTTATTTTATTAATAATGAAACTAATTAAAGTTTCCTATTTAATAAATATGCCCTTCAAAATCTCTATTTACTGTTTTGCCCTTAATAAGTGATAAATTCTCAAATAGACAAGTCTATCTTGAGAATTTTTAATTGATTAATTAAAATCAATTAAATGAGTCTTACAAGTAATATCATCTCAACTAGTGACGGGACCATGGGTCTATATATGCGAGCTTCCAATAAGCGGATCTAGAATTTACCACTTAAATTCACTGACTTATTAATTCTTCGTTGAATCCACACATAGAACTCAGAATTGCACTCTCAGTATATAGAATGCTCTATATGTTCCACCATATAGACACATTATTAGGTATCCATTGTTATAATCCTAATATGATCAATGATCCTCTATATGGATGATTTACACTGTCAAAGGGACTAAATTACCGTAACACCCTACAATGTATTTTATCCTTAAAACACTTAACCCTGTATAAATGATATTTCAACTAAGTGAAATGAGTACTCAATCATTTATCTCGTTTGGTTAAGCTCGAAGGAAATCACCCTTTGCTTACTATTCGCCAGATAGAAGCTATAGATTCCATATTTATGTTAGCGCTCCCACTCAATCGCACTACCGTGTTCCCAAAATGTATGTATTGCCCAGACTAAAGATTAGGCTTAACTAACAAATCAAAGAACACGAATAATACTCTTGAAATTAAGCCTCACCATATCAGGATTTCGATCATGTGATCTAGGATCAACTTATGATATTGAATTGAATATATGTTTACGGTAAGTTTCAAAATCTAATTCAAAGTTCAATATCGGTCCATTCCAATGCATACTCCATGCATCCAACCTGAGCTTTACTTTAACCTATGTTCTGGAAAGAACATAACATTTCTCCAAATGTAAGTAAACTCGTTGTAGATTGTCATATCGTTGAAACCCGGTGTTCGATAAATCTAGGAATACTTTATTCACATAGTCATGTTTATTTTCCACTGTGTTGACAACACAATAAACATGATCAAGTATGTGAAAAGGGGTTTGGATGAATTTATAAATCAAACAGACAAGCAATTGATTAAGTGAACCAAAACATACACAAGTGAATGAAAAATTACTTCTGTTACTTTATTGATATTGAATAATCTGGATTACATTGAAACAGAGTTTTATTTAGGGCATAAAACCCAACAAACTCCCACTTGCACTAATATAAAACAAATCAGTACATTTCAATTAATCCTAAATTCTGATGGTGCTTTTCGAATGAAGTTACTGCCAAGACTTTGGTGAATGGATCAGCCAAGTTATCCTGCGTGTCCACTTTCTCCACAAGTACATCCCCTCTTGCCACATATTCTCTGATAATATGATACTTTCTTTCTATATGCTTACTTCTCTTGTGGCTCCGAGGTTCCTTACTGTTGGCTATAGCTCCACTGTTATCACAAAGCAGGACTAGAGGCTTTTCCATTCCAGGAACTACACCGAGACTGGTGAAGAACTTCCTAAGCCAGACAACCTCTTTAGCTGCTTCAGCCGCAGCTATGTATTCTGCCTCCATGGTAGAATCCGAAATCGCAGTTTGTTTAGCACTTCTCCAAACCACTGCTCCACCCCCAAGAGTAAACCCCATCCCAGATGTAGATTTCTTGTCTTCAAGACATCCCTGGAAATCTGAGTCTGTATAGCCTAAGGGATTTAAAGCACCACCCTTGTAGACTAATACATAATCTCTTGTACTCTTTAAGTATTTCAAAATATACTTAGCAGCATTCCAATGTACCCTTCCTGGATTTGACTGATACCTGCTCACGATTCCAACTGCATAGCAGATGTCAGGTCTAGTGCATAGCATAGCATACATTAGACTTCCAACTGCAGAAGCATAAGGAATTTTTGCCATGTCTTCTATCTCTTGAGGATCAGTAGGACACTGTTCCTTAGATAGACGGATACCATGTCTAGAGGGCATGTTTGCCCCTTTGGTATTGGTCATGGAAAATCTCTCTAGAACTTTGTCAATGTAAGCTGTTTGAGAGAGAGCAAGGGATCTGTTCTTTCAGTTTCTGACAATCTGAATACCAAGAACATAGGCTGCCTCACCAAAGTCTTTCATGTCGAATTGAGTGTCAAGCCATTCCTTGATGTGAGTCATTTTCTTGACATTGTTTCCAATGATCAAAATGTTATCAACATAAAGGACCAGGAATACTACCACTTGGTTTTCCTTGAGTTGGTAAACAAAAGGTTCATCTTTATTCTGATGAAAGCCGTAGGTCTTGATGATCTCATCAAACCTTTTGTTCCATGAGCGAGAAGCTTGCTTAAGCCCATATATGGACCTATTTAATTTGCAAACTTTATTCTCCCCGCCTGTGAAGAACATATCCTTCTGGTTGCTCCATATAGATGGTTTCTTCAAGAAGCCCATTAAGAAAGGCTGTCTTGACATCCATTTGCCAAATTTCATAATCTAAAGCGGCAGCTATGGAGAGAAGAATTCGGATGGATTTGAGCATGGCAACAGGACTAAGAGTTTCCTCATAGTCCACACCTTCTCTTTGGGTATAACCCTTGGCGACCAGTCTAGCTTTGAAAGTTTCGACTTCGCCTCCAGCACCTCTTTTCTTCTTGTAGACCCATTTACATCCAATTGGACGAAAATCTTCAGGTGGTTCTACATATTCCCAGACTTTGTTCTTTTTCATGGAATCCATTTCGAATCCATACCGCCGACCATCGCTTCCGTTGCGGACTTGCCATTGCCTGTTTATAGGTCAATGGGTCGTCATCAATACCGTCACCAACGACCATATTGATTTCACCATCCAAGCCATAACGAGATGGTTTTGTAGAAATCCTCCCACTACGACGAGGAGTGGTGACCTTCTGAACAGGAGCTTTAGTAGTAGTTTTCTCAGTTGCTACAACTGAGGGAGTGGGATGTTCCTCTTCTTTAGTAGAAGAAGATGGTACATTTGAAGGAACAGTATCTGTGAGCATTTCCTCTAATACAATTTCACTTTTCGGTTTGTTGTCTTTCATATAGTTATCTTCAAGGAAAGTAGCATTTGTAGAAACAAACACTTTGTTATCCTTGTGACTATAGAATAGTCCACCCCTAGTCTCTTTAGAATTTCCGACAAACATGCAAACCTCAGTTCGCGATTCCAGTTTGCCTTCTTTCTTTCTTAAGACGTGAGCAGGGCACCCCCAAATCCTATAATGGCGCAAACTAGGTGTGCGACCATTCCATAGTTCAATGGGTGTCTTAGGGACTGCTTTAGATGGAACAACATTTAAAATGTCGTTTGCCATTTGAATAGCATATCCCCAGAAGGACGTAGACAGAGTTGAATAACTCAGCATAGACCTAACCATTTCTAAGAGAGTGCGATTTCTTCTTTCGGCAACTCCATTTTGCTGTGGAGTGCTTGGGGCAGTATATTGGGATTCAATTCCAAGTTCAATTAAATGATCTTTGAACTGCATATCCATATATTCTCCACCCCTATCAGTTCGCAAGATCTTTAATGTTTTACCTAATTGGTTTTGAGCCAAAGCATGAAATTCCTGAAAATTTTCAAACGTGTCAGATTTCTTTTGCATTAGGTAAAGAAAACTATATATAGAGAAATCGTCAATGAAAGTGACGAAATACTCATAACCTCCTCTGGCTTTTACATTCAGCGGTCCGCAAACATCTGAATGTACTAACCCTAGGGGTTCTTTGGCACGCTCTCCCTTTGCAGAGAAAGAACGTTTGGTCATTTTTCCTTCTAGGCAAGACTCGCAGACTGGCAGTTCTCCTAAGACGACATTTTTCAATGGACCGTCTTTGGTTAGCCTATTGAGTCTATCAAAACCTATATGACCTAAACGTAAATGCCATAGATAAGTTTTATCATCATTATCAATCTCTTTTCTCTTAAGGCTTCTAGGTTTAGCTACATTGAAAAGTTCAGTATTTAGTGAGATTTGAGTATCAGGTCTTAAAACATAAAGCCCTCGTTCCATGTTTGCAACACATATATGAAATCCATTACGAGAAATTGAACAATTTGAACTCGAAAAATTCAATATATAAAATTGTGTCTGTAAACATGAAACACTAATCAAGTTTCTACTAAAATTAGGAATATATAAAACATTCTCTAAAAGTAAAAACTTTTTAGAATTAAACTTGATTCAGGCTGTTCCTATTGCTTTAACTGATACCAACTCGCCATTTCCAACTTTAAGTTTAACGCATCTGGGTGAAGATTCTCCCAAGTTTCAAGCAGCTGCAATGAAGAACATACATGGTTAGTAGATCCAGAATCAACAATCCAGGAGGATTTGTCGTTCTCTAAAACACATGATTCAAATACAAAAGCATCACCTTCGTTTGAATTGTCTAGAAGCCTGGGACATTGTTCTTCTCTATGTCCCTTTCCATTACAATTCGCACATAGAACATGATGTTTGATAATTGTACTTGAAGAAGCAGCTTTGTTAGAGCCCTCATGCTTAATCTTCTTCCTCTGATTAAAGCTTGCAATGCTAGGAGGTCTCATTGCAATCAGATCCCGCTCATGGGCCCTCAACTCAGACTCAAGTTTGTCCATGTCGGAGGAATTAGGATTGTTCAATAAATAATATAGAACAAAACTGTTATACTCCTGAGGAAGACTATAAAGTATGAGTTTTACCCATTGTTCCTTTGATAAATCAATTCCTAGTAGATTTGCCTTTTGGAATTTTAGATTCATCAACAATAGGTGCGAGTTAATGCAACTACCAGGATGCATTTTCACACTATTGAGTTCTTTTGCAAAGATACTAACTAGGAGTGGATCGGGATGAGGGTTATTCATATTGGCACTACAACATATCAATAAACAGAAGTAAGGTTTTGGTTCTATAAATTCATACACAGGTTCAGAAAACAAATAATCACTTATGTTATAAAAATACTAAATCTAACATAGTTTATTTTCCAAGGTTTCCAACGAACTGATACAGTGTCCCGTTTAGGCGAGAGTCAAAGCATCATCCATTGAATAGAGTTGTCAATTCATCTAAAATGTCAAACATTCTAGCAACCTTTTATTCGATCAAGATTGGAATTCAGCGTTGTCCCGTTTAGGCGAGAGTCAAGGCAATTCTATCTTATGAGCTTCTACCATTGTTTCGTATTCTTGTAAGTCTTACATAGTCGCCACCATTAGGGTGGTCATGAACCATATAAATAAACCTATAAGAATACTTATCTTTCGAGATTAAACGGTGCTAACTTGCTAATGAACGTTCCTCCATTAGGGAGGATTACTCACTAAAACAATAGCTATGTAAAATCAACAATGGAGATCGAATTTCTCTTGATTAAAGCTCATTATTTAAACATGTATTTTGTTTAATCATTTATATTCCATATCTCAATAATGAAATATTACAAATTAAAGTAAAAACTTTAATTAAATTTCAAAAATGGAATAATTTTGAAAAATATATTATTTAAGTTGTTTAGAAAAATCTAAATACCCAACTTAAAATATTCCTCAACCAATGACTTAATTAAATATTACCAATTAAGTAGTAACCACTTAATTTAGAAGATATTCCATTTTAAGTTCCCATATTTAGAAAATATCAACTTAAAAAATATCTAAAGAATCTTAATAACCAATTCCCAAAATTCCTCAACTTAATTTATAATAGGAAATTCAAAAATATTCAAATCTAAGTTGATTTGATAGATTTAACTAAATCTCAACTTAAATAGGAATACTTAATGAAATTATAAAATTAAGATTCAGAAAGAATTTATATGGTTATAATTCCATATTCAATTAAAACAAGAAAAATACATATAGCTTTCAAGAATATAACTATTCAAACTATGTTTTTCTTAAATTAATTTCAAGGAAGAATGAAATTAATTATGTTGCTAATCAATCTTTTATTAGGTCAAACTAATATAATTAACCTAGCACAGTTATCCAAATCAGGCAAATGGGCCTTCACAATTGGGGTTGTTCATGTGAGGGGTGGGTCCAGTATGTCGTACCCACTTCTAAGGCTCCCAACTCTCACACAAGGCCCAAAAGAGAGGAATTTAACCTTAAAATGAATAACTGTTATTAATTGAATAGGCTCACTACTAAATGAGCCTAAATAAAATCTATCAGCTATGATATTTTATTTAGCAACAACCACCTATATGTATCTATAATAGAAATTAAACATATAGGCTCACACAGGCATACACATTTGGATGGATCCTATCATGTTGCTAGGTCATACACAGATGAAAGAAGTTTGTAAAAATTACCTGTTACAAATTATTTACTTGATCTATCGTCAATTGAACCTTTGGTTAAAATTAGATCATCTGATCTATCATCAAGTTAACCAAGGCAATTTAGATCAAGCAATAATAGGTTTTAGAAAACTTACAAACAATCTAAAACACATACTCCTGCAACAAGGTTAGATTTGGATAGTTGGATGTAGGATTTATTTTAATTTTAAACATTTATTTCGAAAATAAAAATTAAAATTAAACCTACCATTTTGAAAAGTTAGGTTTTGGGTAACCTAAATTTCATTTCAAAATTAAATTGCTAACTTTCCTTTTAAATTTCATGTTATTTAATAAATTAAATAATAAAATAGAAAATGGTAAATACATACCCTTTTCTTGTTTTACAATTTAATTTAATTAAAAAATAACAAAATTTAAAAGTTAACAAAAACACCTTATTTCCTCTTTTAAAATTATCATGATTATCTTGATCTTATTTTAATTAAGGTCAAGTTACCAAAAAAAATTAATATCTGACCTTAAAAAAAAAAATAAAATAATCAAATTTTAAAAAAAACAAGAAAAAGGGTAAGCAAAACTTGTTTTTTCCTATTTTCAAAATCAAATTACACTAATATCTAAAATTAATTTTAAAAATAAAATTAATTTATTTCTGATAATTAGATTTGAAATTTGAAAAACAAAAATCAATATACAAAACTACACAAAAAATCGGAATTTAATTCCATGAAATAGCATGAAAAATCGAAAAAATTGAAAAATTGGATGAACTGTACGGATGGCATGCCATGCATGGCCATCCGCGCACGTATCTGGGTGCATGGCCGAGAAATCACGGCGCAGGAAGGCTGCAAGCAGCCATTCCGCGCGCGTGATGAGGTTGCTCGTCACCCCGATTTTTCCAATTTTCAAAAATTCATAACTAATTCAAATTAAATCGAAATTGAGTTCTGTAAAAAAGTAAATTGCTTAGAATTTTCCAAACTATCCAACAAAAATAATTACAGAATAAGAACAGTAACCATTTTTCCCAGAATTCACAAATAACAATCAAACATCAATATGACACTCAAAGCAACATGATACCATCCAAAAAACAAGCAAATCGTTTTAAGTCCAAATTTCTTGCAAGCAAATCAATTACCATGGCTCTGGTGCCAGTTGTTGGAAGTTATTTTATCAGGATCTTAGATCTACTCACAAGTATGTTGATTTAACAACCTAAATATGAACTTCTAAAACTATAGGAAATTAAACACATAAGAGTATCAGAAATCTTACAGTGATTGCAGCGGAATATATGTCTCCTCCCACTCAGATCTCTAACCCTTGATTCCTTTCTGTAGTAGAGTATAATCAAGATCTGAGCCCGATAGTCCTTCTTTGTTGTTTCTGAATTCTACACAGCCTTCCTCACTATGATTGATGTATTACTTGATGTGTGTGGGCACTACTCTAGCACTTATACATTTCGAAACAGTGAAGGAAGAGAGAGAGAGAGGGTGGCGGCTCAGAGAGAATTTTCTGAGAGAAAATTCTTTCAGAATAATGTTGTGAAAAGATTGTAAAGTTGTGTGCAACTCTGAAGCCTTTGCCTTCTATTTATAGAAGACCACCAAGGGCTATGATTGACATTTGGAATTGAAAAAATCAAAGAGAAAAGGAAGCTAAGTGGCCGACCTAGGCATTGTGGAAACAAGGCTTGCCACTTTTCCAACTTTCCTTTTCCTACACTGATAGTTTCCTGTTTTGTGAAAAACTTCCAATTCCATTGTTCAACCACATAAATGACAAATCTAATTATTTAATAATTAAAATTAATTATCAAATAATATAAGATCATTTATTTTATTAATAATGAAACTAATTAAAGTTTCCTATTTAATAAATATGCCCTTCAAAATCTCTATTTACTGTTTTGCCCTTAATAAGTGATAAATTCTCAAATAGACAAGTCTATCTTGAGAATTTTTAATTGATTAATTAAAATCAATTAAATGAGTCTTACAAGTAATATCATCTCAACTAGTGAGGGGACCATGGGTCTATATATGCGAGCTTCCAATAAGCAGATCTAGAATTTACCACTTAAATTCACTGACTTATTAATTCTTCGTTGAATCCACACATAGAACTCAGAATTGCACTCTCAGTATATAGAATGCTCTATATGTTCCACCATATAGGCACATTATTAGGTATCCATTGTTATAATCCTAATATGATCAATGATCCTCTATATGGATGATTTACACTGTAAAGGGACTAAATTACCGTAACACCCTACAATGTATTTTATCCTTAAAACACTTAACCCTGTATAAATGATATTTCAACTAAGTGAAATGAGTACTCAATCATTTATCTCGTTTGGTTAAGCTCGAAGGAAATCCCCCTTTGCTTACTATTCGCCAGATAGAAGCTATAGATTCCATATTTATGTTAGCGCTCCCACTCAATCGCACTACCGTGTTCCCAAAATGTATGTATTGCCCAGACTAAAGATTAGGCTTAACTAACAAATCAAAGAACACGAATAATACTCTTGAAATTAAGCCTAACCATATCAGGATTTCGATCATGTGATCTAGGATCAACATATGATATTGAATTGAATAGATGTTTACGGTAAGTTTCAAAATCTAATTCAAAGTTCAATATCGGTCCATTCCAATGCATACTCCATGCATCCAACCTGAGCTTTACTTTAACCTATGTTCTGGAAAGAACATAACATTTCTCCAAATGTAAGTAAACTCTTTTGAAGATTGTCATATCAGTGAAACACAGTGTTCTGATAAATCTAGGAATACTTTATTCACATAGTCATGTTTATTTTCCACTGTGTTGACAACATAATAAACATGATCAAATATGTGAAAAGGGGTTTGGATGAATTTATAAATCAAACAGACAAGCAATGGATTAAGTGAACCAAAACATACACAAGTGAATGAAAAATTACTTCTGTTACTTTATTGATATTGAATAATCTGGATTACATTGAAACAAAGTTTTATTATTCAACGAAGAATTAATAAGTTAGTGAATTTTAGTGCTAAATTCTTGATCTACTTATTGGAAGCTCGGTTATATAGACCCATGGTCCCCCCACTAGTTGAGATAATATTGTTTGTAAGACTCATGTAATTGGTTTTGATTAATCAATTATAATTCACAAATTAGACTATGTCTATTTGTGAAATTTTCACTAAGTAAGGGCGAAATTGTAAACAAAGAGTTAATAGGGGCATATTTGTTAATTATGATACTTTGTATGGTTCAATTAATAAATATGATAAATGACAATATTATTTAATAATTATTTATAATTATTAAATAGTTAGAATTGGCATTTAAATGGTTGAATTAGGAAATTGGCATTTTTGAGAAAATCAGATAGAAAAGGTGTTAAAATTGCAAAATTGCAAAAAGCAAGGCCCAATCAACTAAGCCATGGCCGGCCACCCTTGTAGGCTTTTTAAGTTAATATTTTCATTATTTTAATGCCAAATAATTCAAACCTAACCCTAGTGGAATGCTATAAATAGATAGTGAAGGCTTCAGGAAAATTACACACTTCACATCAGAAAACCTGAGCCTCCTCTCTCTCTCTCTAGCCGCCACTATCTCTCTCTCTTCTTCCTTCATATTTCGAACCTACCTTAGTGATTAGAGTAGTGCCCACACACAGCAAGAAATACCTCAATCATAGTGAGGAAGATCGTGAAGAAAGATCATCAGCAAAGGAGATTCAGCATCAAGATAGACGAAAAATTAATAAATTTAGGCTTTTACAAAACCTAATTTGGATTTTTTATGAATTAGTTATGATTTTTTGAATTTGAACGAAAATATCGGGATTCGAATGTCACACGCGCGCGCACGAGCCTCGGATCCGCTCGAACACGCTGCTGTTTGAAGGGCAGCTCGTTCCCAAGATCCTCGGTCAAATGAGGCTTCTTGCAGCCTCGTTCCTCGGCATATTCCCCATTCCGCGCGCAGGGGTATGCAATGCATACCCCTGTGCCTCAAATTTGTTTTCGTCATAACTTTTGATTCAAAAATCGTTTTTCATTGAAACAAAAGCCAATTTTTGGTAGAATTTTGTGTAAAATCTGAATTTTCAATTAAAAATCTAATTGTCAGAACAAAATTAATTTTTAATAATATTTTTAATTAATAAAAATTAGTTTCTGATATTAGTAGGCTTTGGATTTTGAAATTTTGATTTCTCACAAAGGAGCCTTATGGTTATTTTTGAAATTTTAGATTATTTTATTTATTTTAATTATAAGATCAGATATTATTTTTTCATTAAATTTTAAATGATCTTACTTTGATATTAAAATATTATCTTTTAAAAATAATCTTGTACTAATTTCAAAATTTTCTAACCATATCATATCTTTTTCAAATTTTTTATTTTCAAAATATATTTTATTAATTAAAATTATAAGATTAGGAATATGTTAGGTTTAACATTTTATCTTATTAGACATTTTTTTTATTAAAATTATATTTTGGCAAAAATAACATGAAGATTTGAAAAAATTGGTTAGTTTAGTTTGAATAGATATTTTAGGGTTTCAAACCATAATTTTTTCAAACTTATTCTGTTATTATTTTTTTTAAATATTCTAACCATATAAAATATCTTATTTTTCATTTAGTTTGTTTATGTAATATTTAAATTTATTAAATTATAAGACTCAGAATATAATAATGAAATATCCTAATTTAAAATTCAAGATATTTTATTATATTATCTTATTAGAAATTTTAAATAAATTTAAATTTTGAATAAACTTGATATTTGAAAAATTGGTTAGATTTTTTTGATTTTTTGTTAGAATTTAAGAAATTTAGGAGTTTGTTGAATTTTGAATTTTTTCAAATATTCTCTAACAACCTAAATTTGAATTCTAGTTAAGATATTTATTTTAAAATTTAATTTTATTTTAAATTTTAAAATTGAGATATTTTAGCTTACTTTCCAGATATTCCAGATCAGTTATTTGTTTGTAATGTTTGATTATATTATTATGTATTCAAAATTTTTTTTACAAACCTATTATTTATTTGATCTAAATTGCTATGATTAACTTGTTGACAGATCCAATGATCTGATTTTAATCATAGTACAATAGATCTTATAAATAATTTGTAACAGGTAAATTTTGCAATTTCTTTCATCTGTGTAAACCTAGTAACATGATAGGGCCCATCCAAATCATTTGACCTGTGTGAACCTATATGTTTTCTATTAGGCTTAGATGCATATAGGAAGCCCATTTAAGTTTTACTAAGTAAATAGAGTAGGTTGCTAAACTAAATTTTGACATAAGTAAATTTATTTAGGCCCAATTAGATTTGGGCTTATTCAATGAATAACAATTGTTTATTTAAAGGTTAAATTCCTCTCTTTTGGGCCTTGTGTGAGAGTTGGGGGCCAATAGAAGTGGGTACGACATACTGAACCCAACTCCCCCTCACATGAACTACCCCAATTGTGAAGGCCCATTTGCCTTATTTAAATAATTGTATTAGGTTAATTATATTAGTCTAACCTAATTCAAATTGAATTAGCAACATAATTAACTTTTAAAATCTATGAAATTTAATTTTTTATTTAATATTTTAAAGTTAATTTTAGAAAAACACTTAGTAAATGAAATTATTCTACATAGTGATTTCTAGAACTAGTTATTTTTTCTAATATTTAATTAGGAAAATATCATAGATTGTGAAATTAATTGTTTAATAATTAATTTTGGCACAATCTAAGTTAAGTATATTTTTCCTAGTATTAAATTAGAATCAATAATTAAGTCTTCTCTATACTTAATTACTTATTTCTTGAATTTAATACATTTAATTAAATTAAAAATTTAAATATTTAAGTTGATTTTCATCATGATACTTAAATATTATTATTTTCATGTTATTTAATTAAAATTGAAAATTATTTTATGTTTGAAATCTTATTTCGTATAACTTAAATTTGAATAATTTTCAAAATATATTTGATTTTATTTTATTAATCTTTTTCCACAATTTCAAAATTGCATTTCTTAAATGCAGAAATTTCGAATTTTATTTGAAAAATAGATTAAATTTGTAAATTATTTATTTTAATTTTGGACCAACTTAAATCAATGATTTTTTCATTTAATGATTAATTAAAATAAATGAAGTAAAATATATTTAATTAGAGAATGATTTAATTAGTCAATGAAAGTCTAGACAGATATTATGTGTTTTGCTTGAAGTATTTTTCTGGTGTATTTAATTAAATAGAAAATTAATATTTAAGTTGATTTTCATCATGATACTTAAATGTTTGAAATTTTTCTTATTTATTTAATTAAATAGGAAAATTATATTTTTTGTTCTAAATTATTTTTATTAATTAATTTTGGGCCAACATTAAATTAGAATAATTTTTTCTAGGATTTATTTTTATTTTATTTTAACAAGAAATTTCGAAAATTGTATTCTTAAATACTTCAATTTTTCGAAATGCAATGTATATTGATAGAAAATTAAATTTGAGTCGTAAATTAATTTAAATTAATTTTGTAACAACTTAAATTGAATATTTTTGTAAATATTTATTGGAAATTATTACTAAGATGGAAATAATTCATGTTATTTTCATATCCATCTAAGTAAAATTTATAAATATTAAATTAAATTTTATATTTAGAATTTTTCATTCTAATTCAGAAATTTTATTTAAATAAATATATATATTTACAATAAATAGATTAAAATAAATATTAGAAGAAAATACACTTTAAATAATGAGCTTTATTATTAGGACATTCGATCTCTATTGTTGGTTTTACGTAGCTTTTGTTTTATTGAGTAATCCTCCCTAATGGAGGAACGTTCATTAGCAAGTTAGCACCGTTTAATCTCGAAAGATAAGTAGCTTTCTAAGTGTTTTATATGGTACGGATCACCCTAATGGTGGCGACTGTATTTGACTTACGAAATATGAAACAATGGTGGAAGCTCATAAGATAGAATAGCCTTGACTCTCACCTAAACGGGACAATGCTGGATTCCAATCTTGATCGAATAAAAGGTTGCTAGAATGTTTAACATTTTAGATGAGCTGACAACTCTATTCAATGGATGGTAGCTTTGACTCTCGCCTAAACGGGACACTGATATCAGTTTGTTGAAGACCTTGGAAATTATTTAGGATTGTATGTTTTAGTATTTTCACTTGTCATTCCTACTTGCTATGTGTTTAATAATTTCTGAATTGTGTATGAATTTATATTGAACCATGTTATTTTCTGTTATTAAATTGTAGTTTAATTTCGAATCTTCATTGTTGGTCTAACTTGGTTTCTTTTTCTAATGAGATAAATCCTTAACTGATTTTCACCATTAGACATACATAATAGTGTTAGATCTCAAAAGATAAATATTGTATATGCAACATCTAGCTGTTCATCAATTGATGACACCTTAGACTAGTATTTTACAATATGAAACAAGAAGATTGTATAAATAAGATTACTTTGACTCTCGTTAATTGAATCATCGTTGGATTCTTATTTAAAACAACGAAATTATCCTAATTTCTCTTAGCTTATTCATTTCAAATTATCTCAATAACATATCATTTGATGAATGGTCTATAAATCATTTCATGTCATTCTATTTTCTCTTAAGAAATTAAATTACGAATATGATTATAATCCCGAAATTCTATCCCAAAATGATATAAATCCTCAATCTTAGAAATCTCCTACTTGTATGGGCAAATCAGACTTAGAGTAAAATTAGTAATGGTGGTCTGAGAAAGAATTACTCATTATATTTGGTATAAATTTAAGTCTTTGACTTTAATTTTAGATTCCAAACAGAAATTTTCTTATATTTCTATTTCCAGAATACAATACAGTTACACTTTCACAAGTGTTTAATATCCATCTTCTATTAATGGATTCAAAAATTGTATGTTAAAGTATGGATATGAGTTTAGTATTCTGTGACCAAGATCCACTTAGACTATTCTAAGAAATTTTTAATGTAACTATACATATGTCATCAAAAGACACAACCATATTTTATAAATCTATGGCATTTTTATCTTGTTCATATTGGTTTTGACAAGATCATTCTCTGCAAAGAGCTAAGATGCCTATATCCACTGAAAGTAAGTTCATCTCATTCGCAGATGGATGTACATTCAGGGGTGGATATGAGTTTTTCGTTGTATTCTAAAAATGATCAATCTAGATTTTACCTTATGCAAAAGAAATTTGAAATGTTTGAAATTTCATGAATTTCTAGCAATGGTGATAAACCATTAAGGTAAGTGGTTAAAGATCTTGCGTACTGATAGGGGTGGAGAAATATTTAGTTGATATGCAGTTCAAAGATCATTAATTTAATTTTTGAATTACATCCAAACTTACCTCCCAAGAAATTTCTATTTGCATATTGATGATTAGTTACTAGTCATTGCTTAAATCGTTCTATGGTAGTACAATTTCAGAATGATGCAATGGTTGGGTACTTAGTGTAAATCATTAATAGATTCATGGATGACCAAATCAAAATCTTAAGAAAAGCTACAACTGTTAACCATGGTTTGCATGTTTGTTAGCTATTCTAAGTGATTAGGGGTGGACCATCCCATAGTCATTAGATAAGAGAGTGTTTGTTTAAACAAATACAACTTTTCTAAGAAAAATGACTAAGTCTGAAAATAAATAAAGGAGATATTTTTTCTTGATTCCATAAGTGTTCTATCATCTTATTCGATATAAGATGATCCCACTTCCTCTGTTGTCTTAACACAAGCAAAGAGGTTAATACCATTTAGTTTTCTTAGACTTAATTCATGGTACCTTGTCCTAGTGGGAAAATCTCTAGGAACTCACCTTCTTATGACTTCGAAGACACTAGTGATTAAAATCCATTGTGAGTTTAAACAAGTAATGGATTGTCAAGATAAGAAACTAAAAAGAAAACCAAATAGAACTAGGGTTTAATCCATTCACATGGAGTAACCTAAATTTTTCTATTACAAGGACATAAAAGGAAATTTTCGTTAATAAGTCTATTCAATGGACTTAACAAAACTTCCTGTTCCTAGTATTATAGGTTTGAGTTTATCTAAACCTATGGCTTATGGTATACCTAGTAATTACTTACTCTAATGCAAGCAACTTACTTTAGTAGGATGCTGAAGCATTTTCTTTCTAATGGCAATCTATAGAAGCTTCTCGGCTTCTAGGCATAGATTTTATTTATCTAAGGAAAAGTCTCAACTATTCCACAAAAGATAACGCCATGAAAGAATTCTTTAAATCAACAGTGAGAGGTCTCAGATATGCTTTAGTATGCCTTAGACCAGACACATGCTGTTGAGTGGAAGTAATGAGTAGGTATCAGATTAATCCTGGAGAGGAACATTGGAAGACAATCAAGTAAATCTTAAGATTAAGAAGAGGAACTATATGTTAGTCTATAAGGGTGTGTTTAAAACTCTTAGACTACACCACATCAGACTTCGAGACTTGCCTTTGTGCTAGAAAGTCTGCTGATAAGATGGTGATTACTCTGGGGGTGGAGTAGTGATTTTGGAGAAGTGTAAAAACCTATCTGAAATCTCTTAGTCTACCAGAGAGAGACTGAATGTTAAAGTTGCAGGAAAGGCACTTATTTAGTCGTAGGAAAGTTCTATACAATTGTGGCACCGTTCAAACCTGTCTTAACTACTAGTGTTATTTCCTGATTAACCAAAAGTAGTTGCCAAAGGTATAGAATCCAGTATCCCAAGAGAGTAGACATATAGAGAGGAATTTCACATTATCAATGATTTTGTGATTAAGGAAGAGTAATGGTGGAGGAAAGGTTGTGGTTAATTCAACCTGTCAGATCCTATTACGAGGAGTTTACTACTACTACACTTGATTTGTATATCAAGGTGTTGAGATTATTTGAAATGCACATTTTGTTTTATATTAGTGCAAGTGGGAGTTTGTTGGGTTTTATGCCCTAAATAAAACTCATCTCAATATAATCAGATTTATTTATTAATATAGATCAGAAATAACATTTAATGTTGCATGGTTCACATGATTTATTTCAAGATTATTTACATAATGTATGAATTCTATTTAAGTCCAGAACATATCAATTTGTTAATGATTATAGTGTTGTCAACACAGTGGAATGTAATCTTAATTATATGTTCGAAAGTTTATTCCCTGATTTGTCAGTTCACTAGATTTAGTCTAACATGATAATCAACGATAGGTATTCTTACACCTTGGATAAGTGTTATGTCCTTTCCAGGACATTGGCAAAGTTTACTAGCATCGGATGTATGGAGTATGCATCAGAAGGGACCGATATTGAACTTTGATTAGATATATTAAAATTTACCGTAATATCTATTCAATTCAATATCACCTGTTGATCCTAGATCAAATGATCTTCATCCTGATATGTTTAGGTTCGATCTCAAGAGTATTATACATGTTCTTTGATTTGTTGGTTAAGCCTACTTTAAGGTCAGGGTGATACGTACATTTTGGGAACATGATAGTATAATTGATTGGGAGAGCTAACATAAATGTGGAATCTATAACTTCTATAGGGATTTAGAAGTGAAACGATGATATCCTTCGAGCTTGGCTAAACAGAGATAAATGGTGGAGATCTCATTTCACTTTGCTGAAATATCATTTATACGGAGCTAAGTGTTTTAAGGATAAAATACATTGAAGGTGTAACGGTAACTTAGTGCCTTTTCAATGTAGATCATCTATTAGAGGGTCATTGATCAAATTAGGATTATAACAATGGATAACTAATGACGTATCTATATCGTGGAACATATAGAGCGTTCTATATACTGAGAGTGTAATTCTAAGTTCTATGCGTGGATTCAACGAAGAATTAATAAGTCAGTGAATTTAAGATATAAATTCTTGATATGCTTATTGGAAGCTCGGATATATAGACCAATGGTCCCCATACTAGTTGAGACCATACTGCTTGTAAGACTCAGTTAATTGATTTTAATTAATCAATTATAATTCTAAAGTTAGACTATGTCTACTTTATGAATTTTCACTAAGCGAGGGCGAAATTGTAAAGAAAAGAGATTCTAGGTTTATTTATTAATTAAGAGACTTTATATGTCTAATTATTAAATATATTAAATGACAATATTATTTAATAATTAATTTTTTAGTTATTAAATAATTAGAATTGACATTTAAATGGTTGAATTTGAAAATTGGCGTTTTTGAGAAAATGAGATGCAGAAATGATAAAACAGCAAAATTGCATAAGTGAGGCCCATTATCCAAAGCCCATGGCCGGCCACACTTATAGGGTTTTATCATTTATTTTTTCATTATTTTAATGCCAACTAATTCTAACTTAAACCTAGGTGGTTACCTATAAATAGATAGTGACGGCTTCAGGAAAAGATGATGCATCTCATTCCTTCAGAGGAAATCTTCTAGCCGCCACCTTCTCTCTTCTTTTCTTCTCTAAATTTCGAATTCCTTGAGTGAATGAGTGAGTGCCCACACACATCAAATGGTATCTCAATCATAGTGTGTAAGACTGTGGAAAATCAACCAACAAGAAGGAGATTCAGCATCAAAGGAAGGAGAGAAAGAGATCTAGGTTCAGATATTGATAATGCTCTGCTACAGAAAGGAATCAATGGCTAGATATCTGAACGGAAGGAGTCATTATATTCCGCTGCACCTAATGTAAGGTTTTCTTAAACTCTTATGTGTTTATTTCATTGTTTTAGAATTCATATTAGGATGTTAATGAAACATACTTGTTAGTAAATCTAGATCCTGGTAAAATATATCCAACACGGCCATGGGCCCGGCTATTGGTGGCTGGCCAGCTCTTGAGAGGGAGTTGGTCTGTCACTTGTTCCTTGTTTGAGTTCTAGGGTCTTCGTTTGCTCAGATGCGGACATGACCATCCTTTTATCAAGTTTTACTGCCACGTGGCACATGTTCTATCCACGTAAGCATGCCACGTCATGAGGATACAAATTGGGATAACATTTGCCCCTCAAGTCCCTATGCAGACATCTTGTTGGGATTGTTGTTACCTTTACTGAATAAAAAGTGATGCATTTTTTGAAGCATTTTTTCTTGACAGTCTGATCTCATTGCAGTAGAGAAATAACTGCTTTAAGTTCCTTTATGATGTGTTGGCGAAGTAAGTGAGAAAAAGGGGGCCCACATGTCTACATTAGTGAGTTTTAGGGGGAAAACCCTCTTTTCACTTTCATTTTTCACTTTTACTTTCTCTCATTAGTATTTGGCTCTTGAAAAAGCTCCTCCTTCTCTCTAGGTGGCCAAACCGTGAAGCTTCATTTTTCTTACGATTTTCACGCTATTTCAACGATCCAATTGATTTGATTTGATTTATCGAAATCTTGTTGTGGGTAAGCTTTATATTACTGCTCTTTCAATTGATTTGATTTATTTTTCCATGAACGCATGAACATTATTTCTTGTTTTGAACATGCTTTGATTCTTACATTATATTGTAGTCCATTCGGTACTTTGATCCGCATGATAGCCTTAGGATATAAAATGTGTGATTTCTAGATGAAAAAGAACTGAATCCGGCCTTTGTTGTTATTCTTGGCTCTTTGATTCACGAAGAACACAAAGAACATGTTTGAGTTCTTCAAAAATTATGTGTCTTGATCCATGCTCATGCTAGCCAGCCAAGGAGGCTTTGTTTGAAGCCTAGCTGACCATGGGTGGCTTTCATGGGGTCTGGCTGGCCACGGGGATTGTGTCCCTAGGTTGGCTGGCCTATACTTGGAACTAGGGTGCCTAGCTAGCCTCTAAACTGGGTCTTGGGGTCTGGTCGACCATGAGGACCTGGAACCTTGCCTGGCCAAGGCCAAGGCTCCAAGCGAGTAGCCAGCTTTCTCCCTCTTTAGACCACAGTTAGGCAGCATTGGAGGCATATACAATTGTGGCCTTATGCGTGGTTTCTCTTAGAAACTCTGTGTAAGGCTAGTTAATGAGTCCATTATAGTTAATTGTGCAACTTAGGACTTACTGTGTGTCTTGGTGATTGTACCCAAGACGATACTTGGTCGTTGATTGACCTTGTACCCTTTGTTTTACTTGGAAGATACCCTTGGGTGTCGTTGACTTGAATATATTTGTAGCTTTGTGAAGTTGCTCACCTCCCCTTATTTCTTCCATGCAGACAGTGCCAGGTGTTGGTTTGGGGACGTGACAGTTGTGTAGGTCTCTTAAATTCCCTTGTAGTTATGGTTGATACGAAAAAGAGGATCAATAGGGCGACCCCACACAACCCTCAAACAGCCAGAATAGCTGTACGGGGTCACACTAAGATTGTAGAAAGGGTTGCCTTGCCACATGCTGACATTAGCTCTGGAATTGACCATGAGAATGAAAGTCCTGAGCCTGAGTCCAATTGTGACGAAGTTGTTTTAGTTAGGAGGAAGGGATGCAAGCCTTGTGTCATCTTGTCCAATTGTCCCTTAGGTCGCTATGATGATGATGGTTATCTGCTAAACAGGCTCGATGAGCCTTCAGTACTTGGCTTGGACCATGTCTTTGACCAATCGCTTAAGCATGAAATTCTTGATGCAAGTTCACAAGGGAAAATTTGGATTTCCACTGGGCTAATATGGGATATCTATTTTAGGATACCTCCCCCGGATTAACTAGTTCATAGGTTGGCTCTCAACTAGATGGCGTGTTCAGAATACTACATTGATCAAGGAGCCGTACTCCCTCTTCATTCGTACTTTTGTGATATTTCTGCTTATTTCAGGATCAGTCCAACACAAATCACCTTTGAAGGTATCAGGTACTTTTCAGCGTTGTTCGTTCTCTATAAGGAGCTAGGCTGGCCTCCAACCCACTCCTTATGAAGTCAGTTACTATTTTAATCTGAAGTCTACTCCGCAGCAACATCGGTTTGGATACTTCTATTTTAACAAAGTGGGCCACTAATGGTTAGATGATTCCAACATCTCATCTATGCCAAGGATTGATGAACATGCAAACATTGCTTAAGATGTTAAAAGAGTTCCATTCTTCAAGCGTTCCATCCTCAAAATATAATAAGGGATAGAGAGAATCGCATCCTTTCTTCCCAGCCGAGTAGAGGAACCTCATCTAGTTAACTAGTGTAGATAATTTCTGGATTTATGGCTTGTATCCTCCTGCTCCTAGAGCTGCGAGGATGATAGCAACAAATGAGGCTTGCCCTAGAGATGGGCAAGGCCTTGACTGGGATGATGATGATGTACCTTTGTCTTGTATTGCACAAAATCTCGAGAGGAGAGAGAGAGAGCTCTCCATAGGTGCCTAGCCCGTGAGGGTCCAGTAGGTGACACCTCCTTTCGTATTGGGCCTAAAGGCCCAACTTCTGATAGACCTACACGCCCTGTGCTCATAACTAGGGACAAGGGTAAAGCTGTAGTTGTGAGCTTTAATAGCTCTTCTTCTAATGATGATGGAATTTGATAGTTTATAGCACCATGCTTTTATTCTTGTATTGAATATTATTGAATGCATTTTAAATTTGTTACTTTCATTTTCCAGACATGTCTTCTAGGCTGAGAGGTCTTGCAAGTGGGCCTTTAGATAAGCCTACCAGACGAGTGAGGGCCAAGGTGGCCAGAACCTCTTGCGGTGCAGATGCTAGTGGACCATCACTCCTCCCCCTCCACTAGGTCCTACACCTGTCGGCCAAGGTACTAAGACGCCAAGTAGAGGAGCGGGTCAACTATTGGTAAGAAGGCTGTTGAGTTAGCCACTTAGCGTATAGAGAGGGCTATTCCATTCTTGGATGAGGCTTTGCAGGAGTTGGGTGATAGTATGCCTGATAAGCTGTACTTTGCCAGACTTCGGGACCTTTCTCTAGTGAGTTATGCTTTCAAGTTTGTTCATCTTTTTAGCATTGTATAGCTTGTCGGCCATAGTGTTTCTTGCATGTGGCTGGTTGGCCTTGGGCATCCATACAGGGGTCTGGCCCACCATAGCATTCCAAGGAGGGGACTGGCCGACATGATTTGACTTGTTTGACACTAATGTTGTTTTGCTTTGTTTTTAGGCCCTGATAAAGCTGAGTTTGGCTCACAACAGCTAAGGGGGTCTTTAGACGCTTTTCAAGAGCATGTGAAGGTCTTGGAGGCATCCCTTGCCACAAAAGACAAAGCGAATTCTGAGCTGGAGGTCCTTCTAGTAGAGAAGCACACAATGGTCCTTGAATTGGAGATTATGTTGAGTGCCAGGAACACCAAGAACACCAACCAAGCCACTCTCATCTATGGGTTGCAGATTGATCTTAAGAATCACAAGCAACAGTTGTAGGAAGCTCTTGATGGCCAACTTGTCATTAAGGAAGATTACATTGACCTGTCCACCGAACTTACTTACGAGTTTTGCCTGCGCAACCCTAAAGTTGACTTGTCATACATGGGAATCCAGCCTTTATGGAGAGAACATTGGCCCATGGGAGGGCATTGTTTGAAAGCTAGATGGAGAGGGACCAGATTGCTGCTTATTGAGACGAGTCATCATTGTGTATCTGTGGCGAGGTGTTGGCGGACCCTCCAGTGGAAGAGGTGGCCGGCCAGGATGTTGCCCACTAGGCTTGCTAGCATGATGATGATGGGGCCAACCTGGACTCTGTGGATCTCGACCTGGCAGCTCCAAATTCATCTCCTGCTGCCCCTGCACACATGTAGATGGAATTTTTATTAGTACTCAGCGTCATGATTGTATTGTATAAACTCTATTTTCATGTTTTGCGTAGCTTGTAGCTTTTTTATGGCATGTGGTATCTTAGCTTAGGAGCATTACTCACTTTGCCTTCCATGTGGCCTATGGCGTTTTTGAAACTTTATGTCCTATGTGGTTTGGATCCTTTTTAGTGCACTATTTTCATGTCCTATGTGGCTCGAGGCCTTTTTAGAACATTACTTTATTTTTAGCCCTAGGATCTTCTGTTGGGAATATTATACCAGGATCTAGATTTACTAACAAGTATGTTGATTAACATCCTAAATATGAATTTCCTAAAACAATGAAAATAAACACATAAGGGTTTAAGAAAACCATACATTGATTGCAGCAGAATAATATGACTCCTTCCGTTCAAGATCTCCAGCCGTTGATTCCTTTCTGTAGCTTAGCATTATCAAGATCTGAACCTGGATTCCTTTCTCTCCTTCAGGTTTGGTTACCACCATCTTACTCACTATGATTGACTACTTGGCTTGCTATGTGTGGGCACGACACTCATTCACTCAAGGTTCGAATATGGAAGAACAATGAAGGAGGTGAGAAATCACTAAGGAAGGGACTCTCTCATCTAGGATGAAGGCATCAAGTCAAGATGACATTAGTTTGACAATGTATAAAGTGGATGAGATGAGAGCATCACGTTCCGTTTATATTGTTTCAACTAGGGCTTAGGCTTCAATTATATGGATTAAAAAAGAATAAAATATTGCGCAAAAATACTTAAGTGCTGTCCACTATAACGAACCACTTTGTAGTTACAATTTTGCCACTTTTTTTAACCACTTATTCTTCTTTTCAATAATACCATATTTTCCAATTCAACCTATAAAATTCCAAAATTATTTATTTAATAATTATAATTAATTATCAAATAAAATTGTCAATTATGTAATTTATTAATTAGACTATACAAAGTCTCTTAATTAACAAATTTGTCCCCAAAACCTCTTTTCTTCACAATCAAGCCCTTGCTTAGTGAAAAATCATAAATAAGACATAGTCAAATTTTAGAATTATAATTGATTAATTAAAATCAATTGACTGAGTCTGCAAGCAGTATTATCTCAACTAGTGAGGGGACCATGGGCCTATATAACCGAGCTTTCAATAAGTAGATCTAGAATTCACCAAGTAAATTATGAACTTATTAATTCTGCATTGCGCCACTATAGATTTGGAATTGAATAAACTCTTAGTTTTATAGAACGCTCTATATGTACCATGGTATAAATATGTTATAATTATCCATTGTTACAATCCTAATAGTCAAAGATCCTCTATAGATGATCTACACTGAATAGGGATAAATTTACCGTTCTACCCTTTAATGTATTTTGTCCTTAAAACACTTAGCAACCTATAAATGATATTTGAGTAAACTAATATAATTACTAAAAATGATATCTCAATCATTTATCTCTATTCAGCCAAGCTCGAAGGAAATTATTGTTTCACTTCTAAATATCTATAGAAGCTATAGATTCCATATCTATGATCAGTGCTCTTACTCAATTGAACTTCCATGTTCCCAAGATGTAAGTATCCACCAGAACCAAAATTTGGCTTCCACGAACAACTCAAAGAACATAAATAATACAACTGTGCTGAACCTAACCATCTGATCAGTAGACTTTCTAGCACTAAGGCAAGTCTAGAAACTTGATTTGGTGTAGTCTAAGAGTATTAAAATACCACCCTTATCACTAACATATAGTTCATCTTCATGATCTTAAGATTTACTTGATTTTATTCCAATGTTCTTTTCTTGGATTAATCTGGTACCAACTCATTACTCCCACTAAACAGCAAGTGTTTGGTCTAATGCATAGCAAGGCATATTTGAGACCTCTCACAGTTGATCCTAAGAAATTCTTTCTTTGGCCTTTATCTTTTCTGGAATAGTTGAAACTTTCCTTAGACAAATAAAATGCTCTACCATTTTACTAAAGTAAGTTACTTGCACTAAAGTAAATTACCAGGCATACCACAAGCCATAGGTTTAAATAATCTCAAACCTATTTTAATACTAGGAACATGAAGTTTTGTTAAGTCCATTGAATAGACTTATTTTCAAAATTTACTTTCTTGTCCTTGTTATAGAAAACTTTTGGTTACTCCATATGAATGGTTTGAACCATAGTTCTCTTGGGTTTACTTCTTAGTTCCTTATTCTGACAATCCATTACATGTTTAAACTATCAATGGATTTTTATCACTGGTGTCTTCAATGTCATAACAAGGTGAGTTCCTTAAAACCCTCCAACTATGATAAGGTACCGTGACTTTCTGTCAAAGAAAATAAGTGGTATTCTCCTCTTTGGTTGGGTTAAGACAACAGAGGCAGTGGGGCCATCTTATTTCAAATAAGATGATAGAACACTTTTGGAATCAAGAAAAAATATCTCCTCTACTTTGCTACTTTATTTTCAGACTTAGTCATTTTCTTAGAAAAGTAGTATTTGTTGAAACAAACACTTTCTTATCTTAATGACCATAGGACGGTCCACCCCTAATCACTTAGAATAGCTATTAAACATGCAAACCTTGGTTAACAGTTTTAGCTTTTCTTAAGTTCACGATTAGGACATCAATAAATCTAGTAATGGTTTACACTAAGTACACAACCATTCCATCATTCTGAAATTTCCTATCACTAGGGTATATCCCTAGAAGGACTTAGGCAACTGTTAGTAACTAATCATAAACCCTTACACTATCATCAATATGGAATCTGA
This sequence comes from Cannabis sativa, assembly GCF_029168945.1. Lineage (NCBI taxonomy): Eukaryota > Viridiplantae > Streptophyta > Magnoliopsida > Rosales > Cannabaceae > Cannabis > Cannabis sativa. The sequence continues at coordinate 4,584,323 of NW_026870043.1, read as the reverse complement.
ATTTCTAGGGAGATAAGTTTGTATACAATTCAAAAATCAGCTCAATGCGAAAATCATCTTAATGATCTTTAAACTGCATATCCACCTATTTCTCCACCCCTATCAGTTCGAAAGATCTTTAACCACTTACCTTAATCGTTTTTCACCATTGCTAGAAATTCATGAAATTTCTTAAACATTTCAAATTTCTTTACATAAGGTAAAATCTAGAGTGATTGTCTTAAGAATTTAACGATAACTCATATCCACCCCTGAATGTATCCATATTCGAATACAGATGATCCTACTTTCAAGTGGATATAGGCATATTGACTCTTTACACAGAATGATCTTGTCAAAACCACTATGAACAAGATGCAAATACAATAGATATATTAAATTGTGGTTGTGATCTTTTGATGAAAAAGGTTTAGTTATAACAAAGAGTTCTTAGAATAGTTCAAGTGGATCCTGGTCACAGAATATTAAACTCATATTCCATACATTAACATACTGTTTGAATCCATTGATAGAAAATGGATATTAAACAACTTGTGAAAGTCATATTCTATTGTCCAATCTATAGCTTCTATCTAGACATAAAAGTCAAATGATGATTTTCTTAGAGCTTTGTTTAATAGAGATAAATGGAAGAGCTCTTATTTCAGTGATTATATTAGTTGACTGAAATATCATTTATAGGAAGCTAAGTGTTTTAAGGATAAAATAGATTGAGGGGTGAAACCGTAAATTTATCCCCACTCGATGTAAATCATCTATAGAGGATCTTTGATTATTGGGATTATAACGATGGTTAAATGTTTATAGCGTATCTATATCATGGAACATATAGAGCGTTCTATAAAACTGAGAGTGCAATTCCAAGTTCTATAGTTGTTCAATGAGGAATTAATAAGTTAGAGAATTTACTTGGTAAATTCTAGATCTGCTTATTGAAAGCTTGGTTGTATAAGCCCATGGTCCCCATACTAGTTGAGACAATATTGCTTGTAAGACTCAGTTAATTATTTTAATTAATCAATTATAATTCTAATATAACACTATGTCTAGTTTGTGAATTTTCACTAAGATATGGCTTGATTGTGAAGAAATATGATTTTAGGGTTTATTTATTAATTAAGAGAATTTATGGAGTCTAATTAATAAATATTATAAATGACAATTTTATTTGATAATTATTTTAATTATTAAATAAATAGTTTTGGCATTTATAGGGTTGAAAGTGCCAAAAATGGTATTTGTAAAAAATAGATAAAATAATTGAGAAAAATAGCAAAAACCAAACTAGTGTAGAGCCACTATGTGGCCGCCCACTAGGTGGTTATTTTACTCTATTTTTATCAATTTTTTATTTCAAATAATTCAACCCTAACCCTAGGTGAAATTAATATAAAAGGAAAGTTTTGATCTCATTATCCAGCTAATGCCTCTAAAGCTAAAAATCTAGTTTTCTCTCTAGGTTTATGAGACCTCTTCCTTCTTCTTCTTCTAATTTCGAAAATCATATAGCCTTCTTCACAAACCAAATTCAAGCCTTAGTGATAGAGTACATGCCCACGCATAACAAGTTGGTACTCAATTATAGTGTGTAAGACTGTGAAGAATCCAAATCAAGTGAAGGAGAATCGGGCTCAGATCTTGGTGATACTCTGCTACAGAAAGGACACAAGGGTTAGAGATCTAAGTGGAAGGAGTCATTTAATTCCGCTGCAACCAATGTAAGGTTTCTTAAACTTTATATGTGTTTAAATTACATTATTTTAGAAATTCATATTTAAGATTTTAAACATTTACTTTCATGAAATATGGATTTAAAACGATGTTTGTGTGGATTTGGATGGTTTCATGTTAGTTTATGTGAAAATTTGATGATTGTATGTAAATCATAAAATATTTTGTAAAATATTTTTTGTTTCGTTCTGAAAATATTTTTACTAGAAAGTAGATGAATAATTAATGAATTTAGGCTCTTACAAGACTCAATTTGCATTTTTTATGAATTAGTTATGATTTTTTGAATTTGGATGAAAATATCTGAAACTGGGTTGCACATGTGCGCGCGCACGAGGGGCTTTACTCGGCATTCACACCGCTTCAGACAAGCCCTGTCCGAGGAAACTCGGACACGGGCTGTCTGAAGCTTGTATAACACCGAGATCCCTCACCCATTGAGGATGCGTGCAGCCTCCTGTCTCAGTCCAATGCCCCATTCCGCGCGCAGGGGTATGCATTGCATACCCATGTGCCCCAAACTTGTTTTTGTGATATCTTTTGATTAAAAAATCCTTTTTCATTGAAACAAAATTCATATTTTGGTAGAATTTTGTGTAGAATCTAAATTTTCAATTAAAAATCTATATATTAGAATAAAATTAATTTTTATTAATTTTTTAATTAATAAAAATTAGTTTTAGATATTAGTAGCCTTTGAATTTGAAAATTTGATTTTTCCACAAAAATGGCCTTATGGTTAATTTTCAAATTTTTCATTATTTAATTTACTTTAATTATAAGATCAGATATTACTTATTTTATTATTAAAATTTGAAATGATCTTATTTTGATATTAAAATATTTATAAAATTTAGAAATAATCTAGTTAAAGTTTCAAATTCGCTAACCATATCAGATTTTCAAAATTTGTTATTTTTGAAATATATTTTATTAAATTAAATTATAAGATTAGAAAAATGCTTGTTTTAACATTTTATCTTATTAGATATTTATTTTAATTAAAATTAATTTTTGGCAAAGTAACATGAAATTTTGAAAAATTTGTAATTTTGGTTTGAATAGAAATTTTAGGGTTTGCTAATTATAAAATTTTTAAACTTAGGATATTTTGTTTCATTTAATTATTAAATAAAATTAATAATATCTTAACCATAAAATATCTTATTTTTCAAAAAGTTTATTTTTGTTATATTTAATTTATTAAATTAAAAGATTAAGAATATAATATTAGAAATATCTAAAATTTTAAATTAAGATATTATATTATATTATCTTATTAGATATTTAATTAATTTAAATTATTTAAATAAGCTGAAAAATTTGAAAATTAGTTAGATATTTGAATTTCATTTAGAATTTAGGATATTTAGGAGATTTGTTATATTTTAAATATTTTCTAACAACCCAAATTTTAAATTCTAGTGAAGGTATATTTTTAATTTTTTATTTTAAAATAGAAATATCTTAACCTACTTTCCAATGATCTGTTACATGTTTGTATTGTTTGTTTATTTATTTATTCAAAAAAATTTTACAAACCTATTATTTATTTGATCTAAATTGTTATGATTAACTTGTTGACAAATCTAATAATCTAATTTTAATCATAGTCCAATTGTCAATAGATCTTATAAATAATTTGTAACAGGTAAATTTTGCGATTTCTTTCATATGCGTAAGCCTAGTAACATGATAAGGCCCATCCAAATCATTTGACCTGTATGAGCCTATATGTTTGCTTTTGGACTTAGATGCATATAGGAAGCCCATTTAAGTTTTATTAATTAAATGGACTATGTTGCTAAAATAAAATTTCCCATAAAGTAATTTTATTTAGGCCCAATTAGTATTGAGCTTATTCAATGAATAACAATTATTTATTTAATGGTGAAATTTCTCTCCTTTGGGCCTTGTGTGAGAGTTAGGGGGCCAATAGTAGTGGGTATGACATACTGAACCCAACCCTCCCTCACACGAATGACCCTAATTGTGAAGGCCCATTTCACTTATTTAAATAATTGTATTAGGTTAATTATATTAGTCTAACCTAATTAAAATAGAATTAGCAACATAATTAGCTTTAAAATATATGAAATTTATTTTTTATTCGATTATTTTAAAGTTAATTTTAGAAAAACACTTAGTTAATTAGATATATTCTAGATAGTTATTTCTAGTAACTAATTGTATTTTCTAATATTTTAATTAAGTAGAAAAATATATTTAAGTTGGAAATTAAGTATTTTAATTAATTTTGGATCAACTTAAATTAGAATATTTTTCCTAGTATTAAATTAGAATTAATAATTAAGTTGATTTTATTCAAGATACCTAATTATTTGATTCTTTTATTTAATACCTTTAATTAAATAGAAAATTAAATATTTAAGTTGATTTTATTCTCGACACTTAAGTATTAGTTATTTTCAAAGATATTTAATTAAATAGAAGATTATATTTAAGTTGGAAATTTTAATTTCAGAACATCTTAAATGAGAATAATTTTCAAAATATATTTTATTTTATTAATTATTTTCCTACGAATTTAGAAATTACATTATTTAATGCGGGTAATTTTGAATTTTTTTTTTGAAAAATTAATTATTTTAATTTATTTAAAATCAACTTAAATCAAGTAAATTTTTCAATTAATGATTTATTAAAATAAATAGATTATAATATATTATATTAGAAAATAAGTAATTATTTAGTGAAATATCTAGATAGTTATTTTCTGCATGCTTGAAGTATTTTTCTAGTTATATTTAATTAAATAGAAAATTAATATTTAAGTTGAATTTATTCAAGATTTAATTAAATAGGAAAATTATATTTTTGTTGAAAATTAATTTATTAATTAATTTTGGATCAACATAAATTAGAATAATTTTTCAGGATTTATTTTATTTTGTTTTATGCAATTTCGAAAATGTATTTATTTTAAATACATTGGATTTCAAATTTTGATATATATGTATAGAAATATTAAATTTGAGTTGAAAATTTATTTGAATTAATTTTGGATCAACTTAAATTGAATAATTTTCGAAATATTTATCGAGAATTATTACTAAGATGGAGAATAATTTTATTTATTTTCAGATCTATCTAAGTATTATTTTATAAATATTAAATTAAATTTTATATTTTGAGTTTTCTAAATTGGTAATTTTAATTGAATAAATATATATTTTAAAATAAATAGATTGAAATAAATATTAGATGAAAATACACTTTAAATAATGACCTTTATTATAAGGATATTCGATTTCCATTGTTGGTTCTACATAGTTCTTGTTTTAGTGAGTAATAATTCCTAATGGATGAACGTTCATTAATAATTTAACGCTGTAGAATCTCAAAAGATAAGTATTATTTGTAAGTGTTTTATTCATAGTAATGATCACCCTAATGGTCGCTGCTAGCCTAAACAGGACAACGTTGGATTCTTATCTTGATCGAATAAAAGGTTGCTAGAATGTTTATCATTTTATATGAGCTGACTACTCTATTCAATGGATGGTATCTTTGACTCTCGCCTAAATGGGACACTGGTATCAGTTTGTTGGAAACCTTGGAAATTATTTAAGATTGTATGTTTTAGTATTTTCACTTGTTATTCCTACTTGCTAAGTGTTATTAATTTCTGAATGTGTATGATTTTGTGTTAAACCTTACTTGATTTATACTTATTGATATTTGTAGTACCCAATATGACTATGAACAACCCCATGGTGTCAGTATTGACTGACAACAGGCTCTCTAGAGCTAACTTTATCAAAGGGAGAGAGAACATTAATATTGCTTTCATTGGTGAAAATGTCCTGTTTGTGTTAACTGAAGAGGCTCTGACGCCGGTGAGAATGCGACCAAGGCAGTCAAGGAAAATTTCGAGCGTTGGCAGAATGATAACAACAAAGCTCGATACTTTATGCTGTCTAGCATGTTCGACACCTTGAAAACAAGGTTTGCCAATACTCTCACGGCTGTAGAAATCATGAACTAGTTACCTGAACTGTTTGGGATGGCGTCAATTAAAGCTCATTTTGAGGAGACCAAGAATTTCATCAATGCACGGATGAAACCTCATCAGAACGTGCATGATCGCCTGCTCCAAATGACTAGTTACTTCCAAGAGGTTGAGAATAATGGAGTTGTTATAGATCAGACAACTCAAGTGAGTTTGATCTTGAATAGTTTGACTCCAGCTTTTCTGCCCTTTACATCAAATTATGTCATGAACAAGTTGGAGCTTGACTTCCACGAGTTAATCAACAACCTTCAGACATTTGAAAATTTAATTGGAGGACCACAGAAAGGAGGAACTAAAACTCCTAGTTCTGGCACTGCTAATGGTATGGCCAAGGCTGAGGCAAACATTGCTTCTACTTCAAAACCCAGCAAAAAGAAGAATTGGAAGAATAGCAAGAAGCCTCTTAAAGCTGTTAAAACAGTTAATAAAAAAATGGATGCTAATCCAAATGCAAAGCAAAAAGGAAAGTGCTTCTATTGCAACAAAAAGGGCCACTGGAAACCCCAGTGTCCTAATTTTTTTGCAAAGAAACAAGGTATTTCTATCTATGCTATAAACTCATAAGTTTTAGAGAATTATTATCCCCTTGGGTTATTAATTCTGGATCTAATAACCATATTAATTTTCTTCTTATTTCAGCTCCAGCTACTTAAACTTGGATTGCAATCCTAGAGAGTTGAGTCGGACGGATGGACATAAGGGTGGAGATTGTCCAAGTGAAGATGAAGCTCAAAATCTAATTTTATTTTTTATTTAATTGTTTCAATTTATGAACAATTTTGTTTCAATTATTGGTTTGAGATTTTATTCCCTATTTCATATTATTGCAGACAATTCTTTATGACAATTTTGAGATTATTAATAAAGTTTTCTCTTTAAGAAATTTTCATTATGAATTTTATTTATGAATTGAGCTTCATGATTTCTTTAACTTATATGCCAATACCATAATATATTTATATGTTTATCATGTTTTGTATGCGTTTGTGCTTTATTATTGATACAAAATCGATGGTATATTCATCTCTGTAAAGAGATAATACCACATAAACACTTAGAATTTAAAATTTAATGTTTATAAATAATTGTTAATTCTTAAACAATTATTAAGATTTTGTTTAATAAAAAGATCTTTTGATCTGATAGGGGTAGAAGAATTTAAGAAGTAATATATCTAGTTCAACGATCTTTTACATCTATTGAACTCTAGATTATATTCATAACTCCACAAGATCTCTATAAGACTTAGATGTGGAAGAAGCTATTGACATATGTAGTTCATTTTGAACTCTAAACTATACTCAATACACAATGATATCTCTATGACACACATATTTTGATTAGACAGGGATATAATATAGCAAATTATTAGAACTTATTCTTGATCTTGTATTTTGTTCCAATTAATATGTTACTGTAGTAATAGAAATTGATACCAATAAAGTTCTTGGACATAGTATCACAGTTACCTTATTTGAGTGGGAGAATTTTATATTTCTAAGCCCATCTTTATTTGGATGACACTTGTGATAGCCTACTATATTATGATTATGATAGGAACTTTAGAATTCAACTGAGAAAGTAAATCTAACCATTTATATGGATAGAAATAACTTATCAGAAATTTGAGGATAAGATAGGAGAATTTCGCGAAGTCTATTCGAATGACTTGGGCAAAATACCTAATCCTCATGAAATTTTTTAAGGTATCTTTAATGATTACTTAATCTTAAGCAAGTATTTTACATTAATGTTAATACTAGATTGCTATGTTGATGACTTAGTCTAGAACCAATAGTAAGAGGTTAAATGTACTCTTGTGTACAAATTTAACCAGACTCCTACTGTTGAGTGGGAGCCATCAAAGATGTAATCAAGCAAGGAACATTAGGAGACAGTAAATAAAAATCTCTGAAAGTGACCTATATGTAAGATGATAGGGGTGTATATTAGAATCCTTATATCTACACCAACTCATAACCTATTCGAGATGGTGGTTACTCTTGGGGTGGTGGAATCATTCTAGAAGGATGAAAAACACATCTATGATAATCTAAGCTGTATTACTGAAGCTATATAACTTAGTCGCTTTTCAAAAGCACTGGAAAGTTATTCAACTGAAGAAAGTTCTTACTGTGTTATCTGTATTCCATTTTTGGATAGAATTAGAGATTTGTCTTCTGTTTATTAAGATGCACTTAATAAGTAGTAAAGAATTCAGTATCCTTAGATGAGTAATGCATATAGAAAATGATGTTACACAATATTTTATGAACACAAAGGAAGTAATGGTGGATTAAGCAGCAGCTTACCATAGACTTACAGTTCCACTAATTTGGGTTTAGTCAAATATACTACAATTGATCTGGATATCAGGACAATTGATTGATTGAACTGCACTACTTGTTTTATGTTAGTGTAAGTGGGAGTTTGTTGGGATTTTATGCCCTAAATAAAACCCATTTTCAATTCTATCTAATTTGTTAATAGAAGATTAGAAGTAATTTATATTTACATGTAATTTTCATGTTTGTGGTTTAATGTGTACAAAATTTGTTAAGTCCAGAACATATAGTTATTCACCATTATAGTGATGTCAACACCGTGGAAGGTAATTATGATTATATGCTTCAAAAGATAATGTCTGTTGATTCATCTGAGCACTTGATTTACACTGATGTGATAGTCAGTGATAAAGTATACTTACACCTTGGATAAGTGCTATGTTCTTTCCAAAACATTGGCAAAGTAAGCTAGTTTTGGATGTATGGAGTATACATTGGACTGGGACCGATATTGATCTTGGTAAAGATATTATAATCTTACCATTGTATCTTTCTAAGTCAATATCACTAGTTGATCTTAGATCAAAAGATCTTAATCCTGTCATTGTTAGGTTCGATCTCAAGAGTGTTATTTGTGCTCTTTAATTTGTTAGTTAAGCATACCTTTTGGTCCGGGTGATACGTACATTTTGGGAACATGATAATACAATTTAGTGGGAGCACTAATGTAACGCCCTAAATAATTAGGCACGATACCCAAAATACTTATGAAGCCCTAATCCCCGAACCGGGATTACTAATAAAATTAGCGCAGAATTTAAACTTTAATAACGATAGGAATGAAAATAAACTTGTTATACTTTAAACATTATAAACTAAAAGTTACAGTAGTTGGGATCCAAAAAAAAAACATTTACAAAATATTATTACAAGTCCTTTTCTTTCAGCCGGCCTAAGCGGCAAAATAGAGTCTCAAAAACACAACACTGGTAGACCCCAACCCGCTTGGTCTGATATGGCCCAGACATGTACATTCTTCATCTAGGACCTGCACTCATGGCTGATCAACAACAGTCTTACCCATTCTTGCACAGTAGAGCACCCGTGAGCCAAGCTTAGCAAGACAGTATAAAACATATCAATAATATGCTCATCATATAATATAAATAGTAATGCCATTTAAATCTGTCTGTGTGACAGAGGCCTGCATGTTTTGTTCACATGCCTATTTATGTCTACGTGGTGTAGACCTACGTGTTGCTCTCACACATCTATTTATGTCTACGTGGCGTAGAGCTACGTGTTGCTCTCACACGTCTACATACAATAAGGCATTAGAATGGTTCATCTCGGTTATGATTACCGAGTCAAACCTGATTATGCCTTGAACGCATCACCTTTAAATTTCAATATAATCATATAATTAGCATGGCATAGCATTTACTCTGCTTATATCACTAGGGTAATAACCCTAGGCTATTAACTACTCATGTTAGGGTAATAACTCTAATCCCGTTTACAATTACTCACATATATCATATTCAACATAAGCGCCACCGCGCATACTCTACGTGAAAACTACTGTCTAACAGGTGCCGATAATCCTAGTCACACACTCTGGGATTTCACAAATAGGGTTAATCCTGAATTCCACTTTCACAAATTATAAAGTTGGCATTCAAAATATAGATAATCATAAATAGCTCGGAACGAGCTTTCCAACGATATAAAGAACGTCAAAAATGGAGTCCCGAGTCAAAAGTTATGGCCAAAACAAAATCATGAAAAGGGATGGCTCTCTGCTGGGTTTTAGGCTGCGGCGACCATAAATCTGGCTGCGCCCACTGGGTTCGAAAAACCCAGAAAACCAGAATTTAAGGTCTAAAAATGCTCACTTTTCCATATATTCGAACCATAATCAAACCATACCCAAAATTAACATCTTATAGTTAAAAATCATCACAGCAGAGAGCAAACAACATCAACAACAACTCTCAAAATTCAGATTACACAATCAATTCTAAATCATGCATTAAACCAAGAAAACTGAAGCTCAAGAACTTGAGCTTCAACTCAACAATCCCCATATTTTCTAGCAACAAGAACAACAATAAAGATGTACTTTCAACTTATTAAATTCCCTGAAAACTCAGCCAAGAACACAACCATATAATCCACAATTAAATCAAGAAATCACACTCAAACTAACAAAAGAACATCACTACCATGCAACCTATCATCATCTTTAACAAACTCATGCATTTAAACAATATATTCAGCAAGGATTATAACACTAAATCTCAAATATACTCAGCAGTAAATTACCTCAATCCCAAGCTTAAAATTCTCCCAAATCAAGCTCCAAAATCAAGTAACACCAAGAAATTCACACCAATAAGCTAGAATTTTCAAGAGAGGGTTAGGGTGAGAGAGAGAGAGGTCGGGTGAGAGAGAGAAAAGCGACCGAATTTAATTTACTTTCCTCAAAAATCAATTTTTGTCAAACATAATAATTAAAGTTCCAAAGACCAAAATGCCCTTAGGGCCAAAGCACACATATTTACCCCCACAAGGGTATTTTTGTCATCCAAAGCTTATTTGAATCTCAATCAAATTCAGCCTACCAAATATCAATAAAATGGCAATTAAATCAATCCAATTTGCATTTCGGGCCCGAACCTGGTTCGGCCCGAAATACCCGGTTGTGACTATATTGCGCCAACCTGTCAGAACACACCTGAGAAGACAACATAGACATACTATATAACAGTATAGTTCTATTAAGCACGTAATTAAATTCATTTCGTCATTTTACCCTTCCTGGGTCACAATTACTAAAATGCCCCTGGCTCACCAACATGGTCTTACCATATTATAAACCATATTAATTCACATAAATTGAACTATATTATAATATAATTCCTCAATTATTCAAATTTTTATAATTAGGGTTTCGCTAATTCATATCATAATTCCAGGGTATTACAATTACCCCCTCCTTATAGAAATTTCGTCCAGAAATTTACCTGAACAACTCCGGATATTTCTGTTGCGTATCCGCTCGAGTTCCAAGGTTGCCTCTTCCACTTTACTGTTGCTCCACAGTACTTTTACCAGTGCCACTGTCTTGCTTCTCAAGACTTTCTCTCTTCTATCGAGTATCTGCACTGGTTGTTCCTCGTATGACAAGTCTGGCTGGAGTTCCAATGCTTCATAACTAAGAACATGGGACGAGTCTGAGACATACTTTCGAAGCATAGAAACGTGCAACACATTATGTACTGGGGGCATAGCCAACCTGTACTCTACTTGCCCTATCCTCTCAAGGATTTCAAAAGGTGCAATGAACCTCGGGCTAAGCTTTCCTTTCTTCCCAAAGCGTTTAATGCCTTTCATCAGAGATATTAAGAGAAATACCATGTCTCCGACCTGGAAATCAATATCCCGTCGCTTTTGATCAGCATAACTCTTCTGTCTACTCTGAGCTGTGAGCATTTGTGCTCTAATATTATCAAGTGCCTCACTTATTCTCTGAACAGCTTCGGGTCCAAAGAACTTTCTTTCACCCATTTCATCCCAGTGAATATGTGATCTACATTTTCTTCCATATAAAAGCTCATAAGGAGCCATCCCGATTGTTGCCTGGTAACTGTTGTTATAAGAGAACACGATCAATGGAAGGTACTTTACCCATGATCCCTCAACGTCAAGCAAACATGCCCGTATCATGTCTTCTAAAATCTGAATAGTCCTCTCGGATTGCCCATCCGTCTGAGGATGAAATGTTGTGCTGAACTCTAACTGAGTACCCATAGCTCATGGAGACTTTTCTAGAATCTCAATGTAAACTTCGAATCTCTATCCAAAATAATGGACTTTGGGACACCATGGAGACGTACAATTTCTCTGAGATATAACTCAGCATACTAGTCAATGGAGAGATTAGTCAGAGCAGGTAAAAAGTGCGCTGACTTTGTAAACCCGTCCACTATGACCCCACAGAGTCAAACTGTTCCGTGGTTCTAGGCATACCTACCACAAAGTCCATAGCAATGTCTTCCCATTTCCACTCTGGTATGTTCAATGGCTGCAGTAACCCTACAGACCACTGATGTTCAGCCTTTACTTGCTGACAGGTAAAACATTTAGCAACATACTCATCAATGTCGTTCTTCATGCCTGGCCACCAGAATATGGCTTTCAGGTCTTGATACATCTTTGTTAACCCTAGATGAACTGAATAAGGAGTCGTGTGAGACTCATTCATGATCTTTTTCTTGATACTCTCATCCATGGGCACACACACGCGATTCCCGAACCTCAACATTCCCATTTCATCTACCAAGAAGTCACTAGCTTTCCAAGCCAAAACACTAGCACGGGTTCTTACTAATTCTGAATTTTGCATTTGTACTTCTTTAATTAAGTCTAATAGAGTGGATTGTAGAGTAATATTAGCCAATTGTCCCACAACTAACTCAATCTTGGCTCGGGTCATCTCATATTCTAGTTGTTGGGAGATTTTCTTCACAGTGCTCAATTGACTCAGACCCTTTCTACTTAAGGCATCAGCAACCACGTTGGCCTTACTAGTGTGATAAAGGATCTCACAATCATAATGCTTCACCAACTCTAGCCAACGCCTCTGTCTTATCTTCAAGTCCTTCTGGGTAAAGAAGTATTTCAGACTCTTGTGATCAGTGTATACCTCACATTTCTCGCCATATAGGTAATGCCACCAAATCTTTAACGCAAATACTACTGGTGCGAGTTCTAAATCGTGAGTAGGATACCTCTGTTCGTACTATTTTTACTGCCGAGAAGCATAGGCTATTATCTTTCCAGCTTGCATAAGCACACAGCCGAGACCCTGTCTCGAGGCATCACAATAAACCACAAACTTTTCCTTATCTGAAGGAGGAGTTAGTACTGGAGCGGTAATCAAGCGCTGCTTTAACTCTAGAAAACTTTTCTCACACCGATCAGTCCAAACAAACTTCAAGTTCTTTTAGGCCAGTTCCGTTAAGGGTACGACAACCTTTGAAAAACCCTCAACGAACCGACAATAGTACCCAGCTAAACCCAGAAAAATTCTAACCTCAGTAGCTGATTTTGGTGTTGGCCAATCCCGAACAACTTCAATTTTAGCTGGATCCACCATGATCCCATCTTTATCCCCTATGTGCCCTAGAAATGAGACACGAGATAACCGAAATTCACACTTCTTCAATTTAGCATAGAGTTTATAATCCCGTAACCGTTGTAAAACCGCTCTGAGATGCAACTCATGCTCTTCCTCTGACTCAGAGTACACCAAAATGTCATCTATAAACACAATGACACACCTATCCAGGTAGTCTTTGAACACCCGATTCATTAAATCCATGAATGCCGCCAGGGCATTAGTGACTCCAAAAGACATCACAAGAAATTCATAGTGTCCATACCGAGTACGAAACACAGTTGTCGGGATATCTTCCTCTCGAATGCTCCGCTGATGATAGCCTGAGCGAAGATCGATCTTGGAGAAGACCGTCTTCCCCTTCAGTTGATCAAACAAATCATTAATTCGAGGTAAAGGATATTTGTTCTTAATGGTAACCTTGCTCAACTCTCGGTAATCAATACACATTCGCATGGTCCCTTCTTTCTTCTACAAACAATACCAGAGCACCCCAAGGTGAGTAGCTCGGTCTGATGAATCCCAAATTCAGTAACTCTTGCAATTGTATCTTCAGTTCTTTCAACTCAGCGAGAGCCATTCCGTACAGTGCCTTAGATACCGAATCCGTTCCCTGAACAAATTCAATTTCTCGAGTAGGTGGCAATCCCAGTAAGTCTTCTGGAAAGACATCGAGGAACTTGCATACCAATCTCGTACTCTCAGGCCCTGATGTCACAAGTTGGCTGGTATCCACTACGGTGACTATGAACCCCCGACAACCTCTGCTCATCAGGTCCTTAGCTTTCAATAATGTTATTCTCGGTATTCCTGCCCCCTGAATCTTACCAACGAACACCGCTGGGTTAGCACTATCAGGCTCAAACACCACCATCTTTTGCTTACTATCAATTGTCGCTCCATATTTAGACAAGAAATCCATTCCCAGGATTATATCAAAATAAGATAGTTGTAATTCAATTAAATTGACAGTCAACTCACAACTGTCAATCCAGAAAGACAAAGACCGAATCCACCTGGTGGATACTAAAAGGTCTCCCGAGGGTAACAGGGTTCCAAACCTCGAAACATAAATATCACATGGCTTGTGAAAACTTTCTATCACTCTACTGGACACATAAGAGTGAGTAGCTCCCGAATCAAACAACACAGTATATGAACAGCCCTTAATAGACAACTGACCTGTCACAACTGACGGACTAGCATCAGCGTCAGCCTGAGTCATGGTGAAAAGTCGCCCTAGGTTGTAAGCAGTAACCTTCTTAGGGTCCTCTTTCTTGGCCTAAGGGCAATCCCTGATAAAGTTGCCCACCACGCCACATTGAAAACAGGCCTTGGCTCGACACTTGCCAGGATGGTGTTTCTTGCATTTAGGACACTTGGGATATGATCGAAATGAGGACCCGCGACCCTGACGGCCACCTCTATTTCCCCCTAATGCTTTGGAAGCCTCACCCTTCCGTTTGTGATCAGGGTTGCCACTGTCGGTCCCCTTAGTTTTATTACCACTAGCAGGAGAATTTGGTACCGTGACGGCATCCCTTGCAGCTTGCTTTTTAATTACTTGCTACTCAGCCTCCTCAGCAATTAAGGCCAAGTCTACAACTCTCTTATACAGAGTGTCATGTGATGTGGTAATTTTCAAGTCCCGACTGATTGTAGCATTTAGTCCTCGAACATACTTTTGTTTCCTGGTGAAATTTGTGGGCACCAGATCACCAGCAAACTTGGATAACCGATCGAACTCCAAAGTATACTCGGCCACAGACACTTTTCCTGAGTGAACTTCACAAAATCTTCCTGATGTGAAGTCCTTACAGCAACATTAGAAAACTTTTCTTCAAATAATTTCTTCAATTCTTCCCATGTCATTACACTGACATCTCGGGTCTGACCCACCATGTCCCACTACACACGGGCATGGTCTTGTATTATGAAGGCTACACAATTCACCCTCTCAGTTCCCGTCACCCCCATACTGTCGAGGATATGGGAAACAATAGTCATCCAATGGTCAACCTTAATAATATCAATATCTCCCAGAAAAGTCGGAGGTTGCAGCTTCACAAACTGCTCGAACACAGAGTCCTGGTGCGGCATATTATACCCTTGGTTACCAACCACTGGCACAGGTGCAGGTTGTAACCCTTGATCAACTAGGGCAGCCGGTTGCCTTAAACATTGTAACTCTTCTTCTTGACGAAGTATGATACTTCACATTTCTTGGAACATCTGCTGCCAGTCAGCAGGAGGATTAGCATTACCAGCCCCCGCATTATCCCCCAAATTTTGCAGAGGTGGAGGAGGTGTTGAAGGATCACTTAGGGTAGCCCTGGGCTCTACTTGCTCGCCCTATCGTCTAGATGATTGCGGTGGGTCCATTATTGGTACCCCTGTAATCAACAACCCCAGCGAGTTAAGCACCAATACAACACTTACGCACTTATTGCCTTAAACCCTAACTCATCTATTTACCTCATATAATATTCACTTAAATAAATAGCATTTAAAGCATGGCATCACATAACTCATACATACTCTAGATGCTTGCATACTGCCTAAATGGAAAGCGATAAACAGGTGATCACACAAACAGTAAAGTATTAACTCTCAATACTTACTGCACCATGAGTAGAGCTTGTCTCTGATGATGAATGTACATGTTCGGCCGGTCTATAGGATGTTTAAAAACTTTGGCGCTCTGATACAAAATTTTAATGTCCTAAAGAATTAGGCACGCTACCCAAATTACTTATGAAGCCCTAATCCCCTAACCAGGATGACTAATAAAATTAGCGCAGAATTTAAAATTTAATAACAATAGGAATGAAAATAAACTTGTAATACTTTAAACTTTATAATCTAAAAGTTACAGTAGTTGGGATCCCAAAAAAAATATTTAGAAAATATTATTACAAGTCATTTTCTTTCAGTCGGCCTAAGCGGCAAAACAGACACTCAAAAACACAACAATGGTAGACCCCAACCCGCTTGGTCTGAAATGGCCCGAACATGTACATTCTTCGTCCAGCTCCTGCACTCATGGCTGATCAATAACGGTCTTACCCTTTCCTACACAGTAGAGCACTCGTGAGCCAGGCCCAGCAAGATAGTATAAAACTTATCAATAATATGCTCATCATATAATATAAATAGTAATGCCATTTAAATCTGTCTGTGTGACATAGACCTGCATGTTGCGTTCACATGCCTATTTATGTCTACGTGTTGCTCTCACACGTCTATTTATGTCTATGTGGCGTAGACCTACGTGTTGCTCTCACACGTCCTCATACAATAAGGCCTTAGAATGGTTCATGTCGGTTATGATTACCGAGTCAAACCTAATTATGCCTTGAACGCATAACCCTTAAATTTCAATATAATCATATACTTAGCATGGCATAGCATTTACTCAGCTTATATC
This sequence comes from Cannabis sativa, assembly GCF_029168945.1. NCBI lineage: Eukaryota > Viridiplantae > Streptophyta > Magnoliopsida > Rosales > Cannabaceae > Cannabis > Cannabis sativa. The sequence continues at coordinate 4,567,662 of NW_026870043.1, read as the reverse complement.
ACTAGGGTAATAAACCCTAGGCTATTAACCGCATATGTTAGGGTAATAACCCTAATCCTGATTACAATTACTCACATATATAATATTAACCATAAGTGCCACTGTGCATACTCTACGTGCAACCTACTGTCTTACAAGTTGTCCTGCAAAAACAGAGATTCCAAACCCCTGGGTTCTCCTGATCAGGTGCCGGTAATCCTAGTCACACAATCTAGGATTTCACAAATAGGGTTAATCCCTAATTCCACTTTCAAAAAATATAAAGTTTGCATTCAAAATATAGATAATCATAAATATCTCGAAACAAGCTTTCCAATGATATAAAGAACGTCCAAAACGGAGTCTCGAGTCAAAAGTTATGGCCAAAATAAAATAAAGAAAAGGGATGGCTCTCTGCTGGGTTTTTGGCCGCGGCGACAATAAATCTGACCGCGGCCACTGGTTTCGAAAAACCCAGAAAACAAGAATCTAAGGTCTAAAAATGCTCACTTTTCCATATATTCGAACCTTAATCAAACCATACCCAAAATTAACTTCTTATAGATAAAAATCATCACAACAGAGAGCAAACAACATCAACAACAACTCTCAAAATTCAGATTACACAATCAATTCTAAATCATGCATTAAACCAAGAAAACTCAAGCTCAAGAACTGTAGCTTCAACTCAACATTTCCCATATTTTCCAACAACAAAAACAACAATAAACATGTACTTTCAACTTAGAAAATTCCCTGAAAACTCAGCCAAGAACACAACCATATAATCCACAATCATATCAAGAAATCACACTCAAACTAACAAAAGAACATCACTACTGCTAACTTTTCTTTCAGCCAACGACAATGAGTCTTTTTACAAGCGATAAATGATATGTCGTAATGAATATATGATAAAAGCTATAATAAGACACAAGAACATTATAGGGGTGCAGCCCCGGGCAGTTCGGTAATAGCCTAATCCTCGTTATTTGTATTGACTTAAGAACAAGGAAGAAGATTCCTTTTCTTATAGCTCTGAAAACAGTATCTCTGAATATATAATTATTAGATAATAATATAGTCTTAGCTTAGCTGCGTATCGACTTTTTTATCTCTCGGTCCCCTTCCCCAGTGAACTTTCCTCATTATTTATAGGGCTGGGAAACTTGAGGAGGAAGAGTTTCATCTCTCGTTACAATGCGCATAAACAGATTGATCGTGTGATCAATGTTGAATGTAAGGATCGTGGGATTGAGGCTGAGTACACTGAGAGTGGGATCGTGTATATGCCATATCCACGTAAGTTGATCCCTCAGTGATAGGGATTGAGCTGATGACTCATGATCCGAAAGCTGAATTCGCTAAGTGTTGAGTCCTCTGCACGGATTGCTGAATATCTTACTCAGGATGTGCTAGTGAGGCATCCTGCTCGGTCTATCACTCCGAACAGATGCTCCACGTGTCACCATTCTCGTGATGCCACGTCAGAGTGCAAAATTTGTGATAACATTTGCCCCCTAAGTCTGTATGGGACCCCTGAGGTTACGTGTAGACTTCTTCCGAGTTGGCTCTTCCTTCGGATGGGGACATGTGTCGAGTATGACCGTTTGAGACCCGATGTGAAGCTCACTAGGCCTCCCTTCTGTTTTCGGCTAATTAATACTCTGACAATTAATATTTCAAAATCCGATTTCCTCTCTCCACGGCTGACGGTTGCACTCGATTACTTTTGATTTCCCATATTCGTTTTTGAGGCGGGAAGCTGAGGCATCCGAGGTTCCTTTGATGCAGTTACCTCTTTTCGTGACTTGCCTATAAATACCCATAGCATTGGCATATAAACTCATTTTATCACCCTTCTTTGTTAAGTAAACTCCAGAGCGAAAAGAGAGTTTTCTGGCTTTGAAGCTGCCGAAGTGCCTTCATACAATTGCTGTTGTGCTTGACGTTGCTCGAGACCAGACATTCGAATCTTTGACTAAGTTTCCGATTTCCTTTATGTTTTTCTTTGTATGTTTACACTTTGAATGCAACTATGCTGTAGAAAAATGCTTAGGAAACGCTAGGGTTAAAAACTTCTGCGACTCTTCTTTATCATGTCTTCATGTGGGTTTACAGCCATAGAGCTTGTCTCTGAACCGCATTGCATCTGTCTTTCATCTTGCTTATTCTAAGGTTCATGAACGTTTTTGCCCTAACTCAAGAAAACTTCTTGACTTCTTGAGTTCTTACTTTTTTTTAGACATAGTCGTTCTTTAATTTGTTGAGTACTCCTGGTCGGCATATTTGCGTGTTTATTGTTTGATATTCCGTCCAACACTCATCTTGTGTGTTGTCTTTTGTAGATGAACTCAGGTGAGTCTTGGAAACTCAGGCATCAGATCGACCAGGATTTGCTTCAACTTCTGAACGAGGATCATCCTCATCTTCGTTCTAGTCCTCCTTTTAGGGAAGGACATTCTTCTGATCTTGTACCTAGCCATAGGATGATGGCTGGTATAAAGAAAACCACGCGTCTGGTCGATGCTTCTAATCCTCAACTTGCTCGACTTGCCACTATGCCCAGCGCCGAACAAGATTTGGCCGTCCTGATCGAAGAGAATTGTGAGGGGGACGCTGAGGTCTAGGAGGTTGAGGAGCTGGACGATGCACGTCCGGGCAGTCCTTCCGAGGTTGAGGGAGAGGAAGAGGTTGAACCCCCAAATTACGGGGAGTACAACGAGGCTGGGCAGCCAGTCGATGCTGACGGAGAAGTCCTGGTTGAGGGCGTGGACTACGTCAGTGAGGAGCTTGCTTTGGCGGTTCCTCATAGGAGGCAGGGTGCCTCGGGCGCCAGGTGGGTTAGTCCTCTGTCCAAGATTACAGAGGCGCGCCTTCAAACTCTCGACCAGGACAGGTACCTAGGCGAGCTACACTGCTACATTCCCCACCCACGACAATCGTGCCACAAACCCTAATAAGGGGATGTGCGCCTGGTCAGGGGCCCATGGCCAGCAAGGGCGCTGATGCCCTTGCACAAGTACTTCAGGGATGTGGCAGACTTCTTTGGTCTCTGCTTGGGCCAGATCCCTCTTAAGGGAATCAAGTATTTATCCGCCCTCTTCGTCCTCTACGCTTCCCAAGGATGGGATGCTCCTTCTCCCCACGAGGTTGCTTGGTTCTTTGATCTGAAGTCTACCCCCAAACAAGGCTGGTCGGGGTAGTTCTACTTCTCTCAGCCAGGCTTCAAGTGGTTGACTGGCACGGATGCCAAGGCCATCAAAAAATAGGGCGTTTTGCTGATGAGTACTTCATGGTGAAGGATGCGAGCATTACCCAGACTAAGTTTCAGCAGATTTCGACATATCACCATCCTCCCCTCACTCTTGCTCTTAGGGATAGAGCTTAGAAACTTGCCCAGTTGTTTGGGGAAGACAGGGATATTATCCAGTTAACCTTTGGTGATAATCTAGTGAAGTATGGGCTTTACCCCAAGGACTTTTCTCCTAAGTCTGTGGCGGGGAAGAAGAGGACGTTTGATGCTGGCCAACCTGAACGAGCTCACAAGGAGGATGAGCTGATTCAACGTAAGCGCGAGGCTAAGTTGAAGGGAGGTGTTAGGGCCAAGCAGTATGCTCAGGAACCTTTGAATCCTGAAGATGAAGTCGAGGACGAACAGGTGACCCCACTAAAGCGGAAGAAGAAACTCCCAGCCACGCCCATGCCTATTGAACATGCAGTTCGCATAAGGGAGCCCATTTCACCTGTTTGGCCATATCCCCCTTTTGCCAGAAAAGGGAAGGCTGTCATGTTTGAGATAAGATCAATGTCAGGTGATGATGGACTTCTGAGTCTTTGGGCAGTCACCTTGCATTTTACTTTACTTTTGAGCTTCTTGACTTTCATGCCTTGTGTTTTTTGATGGCTGTTTTCTAACCATACTATTTTTGTTCTGTACAAACATGTCTCGGCAGATGATTGATGTGTTGGAATTTATTTTACCAGGATCTTAGATCTACTCACAAGTATGTTTTTTAACACCGTAAATATGAACTTTCTAAAACGATAAATAAACACATATAAAGTTAAGAAAACCTTACATTGATGGCAGCAGAATTAATGTCTCCTTCCACTCAGATCTCTAACCCATGTATCCTTTCTGTCCCAGAGCATTATCAAGATCTGAGCCCGAATGTCCTTCTCTTTGTGTGTGATCCTTCACAGTCTTCCAATCTATGATTGAGGTACCACTTGCTGCGTGTGGGCACTTACTCTATCACTAAGGTTCGAAATTTATGAATAAGAAAAGAGAGAGATGATTTCGGCTATAGAGAGAAAAGGGAAGGCTCAGTTTTTCTGAAGAGAAAATTTTCTGACAGAAAAGGTTATCAAAAGTTGTTTTTGACTGAGCCATCACTTTCTATTTATAGGCAACTACTAGGTTTAGGTTAGTAATTATTTTGCATTAAAATAGTGAAAATATCAATTTAAAAAACCACTTTAAGTGGCCGGCCATGGTGTGTAATGGGACCCACTTGGTTTTTGCAGTTTTCACAAATTTTATTTCTATTTTCTCAAAAACGCCAATTTTCCAATTCTAACCATTTAAATGCCAAAACTACTTATTTAATAACTAAAATAGATTATTAAATAATATTTTTATTTAATTTAATTAGTAAGTAGACATATAAAGTCTATTAATAAATAAATAAACCTAGAATCTCTTTTTTTACAATTTCGCCCCTACTTAGTGAAAATTCATAAATTAGACATAGTCTAACTTTAGAATTATAATTGATTAATCACAAATCAATTATTGAGTCTTACAAGCAGTATAGTCTCAACTAGAATGGGGACCATGGATCTATATGCTGACCTTCCAATAAGTGAACCGAATTTACTAAGTAAATTCCTACTTATTAATTCTTCGTTGAATCCACTCTTAGAACTTAGAATTGCACTCTCAGACTTATATAGAGCATATTATATGTTCCACGATATAGATATGCTATCTCATTTAACCATTGTTATAATCTTATTGTGATCAAAGATCCTCTACATAGATGATTTACATCGAGATGGGATAAATTTACCGTTCTCACCCCTCAACGTATTTTGCCCCTTAAAACACTTAGCGACCTGTAAATGATGTTTAGTGATCTAAGAATTAGTCACTTAAACAAGAGCTCATCCATTTACTTCTATTTAGCTAAGCTCGAAGGGAATCATCACTTGACTTCTATACACCAGTAGAAGCTATAGATTCCATATTTATGTTCAGCACTCCCACTCAATCATACTATCATGTTCCCAAAATATACGTATCACCCTGACCCAAAAGTAGGCTTAACTAATAAATCAAAGAACATGAATAGTACTCCTGAGTTGAGCCTAAGCATATCAGGATTTAGATTCTTTTAATCTTAAGATCAACTACTGATATTGACTTAGAAAGATATGACGGTAAGTTTATAATATCTTAACTAAGTTGCAATATCGGTCCAGTCCAATGTATACTCCATGCATTCGAAACTAGTATACTTTACTAATGTCCTGGAAAGAACATAACACTTACTCCAAGTGTAAGTACACATCATCGCTGATTATCACATTAGTGTAAATCCAAAACACTGATGAAACAGGGACTTAGTCTTTTGATTCATATGATCACAATCACATTCCACTGTGTTGACGATACTGTAATTGTGAATAAACATATGATCTGGATTTAACTGATTTTTTGTGTAAATGTAATAAACATATTAAACCATTAGCATGTAAAACTCATGCAAACATAAATTACTTCAAATTTCTTATATTGATAACTAATCAGATTGTAAAGAGTTTTATTTAGGGCATAAAACCCAACATGATGCTCTAAGGAAGAGAATGGGCGGAAGCTCTAGCGCCTTTCCTCCAGCCAAGAAGTCCAAAGGCGGTGAGGGGTCCTCGGAAAAGAGACCTTCTGGAGACGTCATTTATCTTTCCGAGGAGGTGACTGCTGCAAACCCCTCTACCCGCAAGTCTGCCAAGTCCAAGGAGTCTGGACCACCAATGGTTGGGTCAGAACTAGTCAGGAGTACTCCTGAGCGGGTTCAGGCACCAACTCCACCTTTGCCCGTGCTTCTAGAGGCCAAAAAGGGCAAGGAGATGCTAGCCCACTATATGAACCAGTTGGTTCCCGAGGTCATTGAGCAACTGGCTGGTGTTGATAGTGACTCATCTCTGGATGTGTTGGTGGGTGGAGTCCTGAAGGAGTTCAACAGGGTAAGTCTTCTTTGATACTTCTCTTTCACTTTCCATACTTAGCTCCATACGCTAAAGTTTTTCCTTTGTGTAGGCTGGTCTTAAGTTGGCTTACACTTACTCCTGGGCTAAGTCTGTTGCTTCCAAGAGCACGGCTCCGTCCAACACCTTGAAGGCGGAGGCAGACTTGGCCAAGAAGGAAGCTGAGGAAGCCAGGGCAGAAGCTGAAGCTGTTCGGTTGAAGTTGGGCGAGGCCAACAAGAAGCTGTTCGCTGCCGAGAAGAAGATCTAACTGCTGACAAAGGATCTTGAGGCTACTGATCGCTTTAAGGAGACCATCAAGATCTTATCTGCTGAAGTAAACAGTCTTCAGGATGAGAGGACTTCTCAGCAAGTAGTTCTTCTTCGGATGAAGGAGGAGAAGGATGCCAAGGTAAGGGAGCTTACGGGTGAGGTGGACAGGTTGAAGGAGACGGTCAATGCCTTGGAGACAGCCGGTCTCGAGCTCTTCTTTGATTTTTGGAAGGCTAATCCCCAGGCCAACTTTGACTACTTGGGCGAGGCTAAGGACATGTACCTTGAGTACTGCGCGGCCCAAGTAGCTTATGGTGGGAACGACGCGGTTGCTTCAACCTCCGGCCAAGCTGCTTCAACCTCTAGTCAGGCTAATGATGCTTCTCCTGTTCAAACAATAGATCCTCCTGCTCCAGTTGGCCCAAAAGAACCGAACCAAGAGCCTGGGACTCCAACTGCCTAAACATTTCCTTTTATCTCTTTTTTTATATATCTTATTCAGCTTTCGGGCCTTTTCTAAGACATCTCGACCGACCAAACGATCTTTAAACTTGGAATTATTTTTCATTTTTTGGACAACGGGCTGACCAGGCAGCTTTTAATCGCCGTACTACATGCTTTTGTCATCCGTAATGAATTTCATTTCTGTTTATAATTGCGGTGCAATTGTAAGTGCTTTATTTTTACCAAATGCTTGGTACAGGTATAGGTGCCCCACAAGTGACCGAGCAGACGTATGACTCTTGGTCACTTGTCTTTCACAAATATATTGCTTATCTGTTCGGTGTTTTGGGTTTAACTAAACCTTGTGTACGCACTTTAGGTAAATTATAATCATGCTAATTTTTTCGACTCAATTCAATTTGAAATACTATTTATTGATCGAAAATGTATTTGTTACCGTAGTAACTTACATCAGAGCTATTTGATATAATCTGATCTTTTAGCGTCACATGAAATAAAACAAATTGCAGACATAAGAAACTGTACCTTAAAGTGGTCTGCCCGACCTGAGTACTTTGTTTCTGAAACCATTGCGCGTCGTCTGTCTAGAAGGCCATTCACTTAGAACCGAATGTTTTTAATACTTTAAAATGGTCAACCCGACCTGAGTACTTTGAAGTGGTCATGCGGACCTGTGTACTTAAAGTGGTCTACCCGACCTGGTACTTTATTGGTAGTATTTCCTTAAATGTTCTCCATTCCAGTACCGTGGTACTAGAACGAGTTGCATTTTTTCGTCATACTTACCTAATTTGTATGCTCCGGAGTCGAGAACTTCGACCACTTGGTATGGTCCTTTGCAATTAAGTCCTAGTACACCTGACATGCTATCTTTGGTGTTTAGGAATATCCTTCTTAGGACAATGTGTCTTACGAAGAATTTCCGAGATTTCACTTGTTTGTTGAAATACCGAGCTACTTTTTGTTGATGAGCTATCAACTTTAAGTTTGCAGTAGCTCGTTTTTCTTTGATTTCATCAAGTGATTCTGCAAGGAGTATGTGATTGGTACCTTGATCGTACGTCAATCTTCTGTTGGAAGGTGGCTCGAGTTAGACGGGCAGCATAGCTTCATAACCGTACGCCATTGCAAATGGTGTCTGATCGGTTACTGTTTTTTCCGTTGTACGGTATGACCACAGAACTTCAAGGAGTTCTTTTGGCCAGTTTCCTTTGGCATCCTCAAGTTTCTTCTTTAGTGTATCCTTCAAGGTTTTATTAACTGCTTCAACTGTTGGGTTTTATGCCCTAAATAAAACTCCATTTCAATGTAATCTATTTTATTCAACATCAATAAAGAAACAGAAGTATTTTTCATTCGTTTGTGTATGTTTTGGTTCACCTTATCAATTGCTTGTCTATTTGATTTATAAATTCATCTGAAACCCTTTTCACATACTTGATCCTGTTTATTGTGTTGTCAACATATTGGAAAGTGAACATATCTATGTGAATAAAGTTTCCTAGATTTATCAGACACATGGTTTTGACTGATATGATAATCTACGACAGAGTTTACTTGCCTTTGGAGAAATGCTATGTTCTTTCCAGAGCATTGGTTAAAGTAAAGCTCAGGTTGGATGCATGGAGTATGCATCGAAAGGGACCGATATTGAACTTTGACTTAGATTTATTAAACTTACCGTAATATCTATTCAAGTCAATATCACCTAGTTGATCCTAGATCAAATGATCTTAATCCTGTTATGATTACGCTCAATCTCAAGAGGCTATTCGTGCGCTTTGATTTGTTACTTAAGCGTACTTTTAGGTCAGGGTGATACGTACATTTTGGGAACACGGTAGTGCAATTGAGTGGGAGCGCTAATATAAACATGGAATCTATAGCTTCTATCTGGCGAATAGTAAGTAAAGGATGATCTCCATCGAGCTTGACCAAATGAAAATAAATGGTGGAGTAATCATTTCACATAAGCTGAAATATCATTTATACGGGGTTAAGTATTTTAAGGATAAAATACATAGTAGGGTGTAACGGTAATCTAATCCCTTTACAGTGTAGATCATTCATATAGAGGATCATTGATCAAATTAGGATTATAACAATGGATAACTAATGATGTGTCTATATGGTGGAACATATAGAGCATTCTATATACTGAGAGTGCAATTCTAAGTTCTATGCGTGGATTCAACGAAGAATTAATAAGTCAGTGAATTTAGGTTATAAATTCTTAATCTCCTTATTAGAAGCTCGGTTATATAGACCCATGGTCCCCCCACTAGTTGAGATAATATTGCTTGTAAGACTCATGTAATTGGTTGTGATTAATCAATTATAATTCTCAAATTAGACTATGTCTATTTGTGAATTTTTCACTAAGTAAGGGCGAAATTGTAAAGAAAGAGTTTTAGGGGCATATTTGTTAATTATGATACTTTGTATGGTTCAATTAATAAAAATGATAAATGACAATATTATTTAATAATTATTTATAGTTATTAAATAATTAGAATTGGCATTTAAATGGTTGAATTTTAAAATTTGCGTTTTTGAGAAAATGAGATGCAGAAATGATAAAACTGCCAAATTGCAAAAAGTGAGGCCCAAATCCATATAGCCATGGCCGGCCACTTTAATAGGCTTTATCATTTGATATTTTCATTATTTTAATGCCAAATAATTCAAACCTAACCCTAGTGGAATGCTATAAATAAAAAGTGAACGCTTCAGGAAAATAACAGTTTTCATTCAAAGAAAAACCAGAGCCTTCTCTTTCTAAACCATAGCCGCCACTTCTCTCTCTCTCTTCTTCCTTGAAATTTAAAACTACTTAGTGATTAGAGTAGTGCCCACACACAGCAAGTGATACCTCAATCATAGTGAGGTAGATCGTGAAGAAAGACTTTCAACAAGAAGGAGTTTCAACACTAAAGCAGGAGAGAAAGAGATCCAGGTTCAGATCTTGATAATACTCTGCGATAGAAAGGATACGAGGGTTAGAGATCTGAACGGAAGGAGTCATATTATTCCGCTGCACTCAATGTAAGGTTTCTCATACTTTATATGTGTTTATTTCATAATCGTTTTAGAAGTTCTTATTTAGGGTGTTAATCAACATACTTGTGAGTAAATCTAAGATCCTGGTAAAATAATTTCCAACAACTGGCCTCAGAGCCATGGTAATTGATTTGCTTGTAAGAAATTTGGACTTAAAATGATTTGTTTGATGTTTGGATGGTATCATGTTGTTTTGAGTGTTGTTTGATGATTGATTGATGTTTGTGAATTTTCATGAAAAATAATTAAATATCTGTTTCTGGAATTATTTTTATTGGATATTATCGAAAAAATTAAGCAATTTACTTTTTTAAAGAACTCAATTTCGATTTAATTTGAATTAGTTATGATTTTTTGAAGTTTCAAAAAATATCAGAGTCGTGCATCATCACACGCGCGCACACGAGGGCTTGTCTCTCAGACAGCACGCGTTCAGACACAGTTCTTGTCTGAAAGCGAGGCGTCCGCGCGCGGAGAGGCTGTATGCAGCATCCTGCACCGGCGTTTCTCGGTCATGCACACTAAGATGCGCGCGCGGACAGTATGCATATTGTCCGTACAGCTCGCATTTTTTTCGTTCTTCTTCAAGTTTTCATGCTATTTCATGGATTTAACTTTCGATTTTTTGTGTAGTTTTGTATTTAGACATTTATTATTCCTAATTCAATTCTAAAGATCATAATTAAATTAATTAATTTTTTTAAATTAATTCATGATATTAGTGTAATTTGAATTTGAAAATAGTAAATATCTATCTTTTTTGCTTAATTATCTATCTTATTTTTAAATTTGATTATATCTTATCTTATTTTTAAATTTAAGGTCAGATTTTAAATTTTAAATTAAATATTTTTTTTAAATAATTTGACCTTGTTTAAATTTAAACTAAGATAACTATAATCATGTAATTTTAAATAGAAGTAAGATATTTTGCTAACTTTTAAATTTTGTTATTTTATTTATTTAAATTAAATCATAAAATCTGAAAAAGATATTTATTTATCTTTTTTTTATTTTTATTGAATATTTAATTTATAAAATAACATTAAATTTTTAAAAGTAGTTAGCAAATTTTGAAATGATATTTAGGTTAGTTGAAACCTAATTTTTCAAAATTGTAGGTTTAATTTTAAATATTATTTTATTAATTTCGAAAATATATAATTTTATTATTTTAAATTTTTTTTTTCGAAAATATTTTTTTTTATTTTTAATTATTTTTCGATTTAATTATTTAAAAATTAAATAAATCCTACATCCAACTATCCAGCTAACCTTGTTGCAGGAGTATGTGTTTTAGCTTGTTTGTAAGTTTTTAAAACCTATTATTGCTTGATTGCAAATAGCCATGGTTAACTTGTTGACAGATCTAATGATGTGATTTTAACTCATGGTTCCCTTGGTCAAGTAAATAATTTGTAACAGGTAAATTTATAATCTTCTTTCATCTGTGTATGACCTAGCATGTAACACCCTAACTAGCAGAGGCGTATTACGTGATTTTTAAACATGCTGTGCAGCTCGTTGCTAATCAACGAGGTTTATGGAAAACGTGATTAATTAAAATTTTTGCTTTTTAATTAAACTTATAAAATATTTATACAAAAGACTCGGGATCCCGATTACAAAATCATTTACAAAAGTTTACTGTTCATACAAAATAATTGCCGCCTAGCGACTAGTTACAAAAATAGCCTTGCTGTCCCGAGGATCGTACGCTCCAGGCCTAACCGCCCCGACATGTACAATCTTCACCGGCTCGCTCACGGTCCATCAGCTCTAGCCTTGCCATTACCTACACATAAACGTAGCACTGTGAGTCGACAGACTCAGTAAGAAAAGCATAATAATACTCATACATAAATCCCGGTCATGATCAGATGCCCATACCCCTGATCATAACCCTAGCTGCCGTGTCCAACACGATACTGAGTCCCCCTAACTGCCGTGTCCAACACGGTACTGAGTTTTGAACGTTCATAAGGACGGTACTATTGACAAGTAACAGCCTGATCGGTCGAACCGGTCATACTCCAGCTGCTGGTCATACTCCAGCCTGCACCGACGTGTTACAGTATCAGCCTGATCGGTCGAACCGGTCATACTCCGGCTGCTGGTCATACTCCAGCCTGTACCGACGTGATACGTCAATAGTACGGAACCACCAACCTAAGTGTCAGCCTGATCGGTCGAACCGGTCATACTCCGGCTGCTGGTCATACTCCAGCCTGTACCGACGTGACACGGTTGGATGGTTCGAAGCCAACATACATAACTAATGTAATCTAACAGGCTTCCTACATGCACGCTAAACATGTAATCTACATATGCATACTGTTATACTAATCTTACCTGGATTCTGAATTCAGGTGTGCCGGTCAACCTGACTGGAACTATCTACGCGGCGGATTACAGGCTCCTAAACCATAAAAATCACAACACTATAAGTGATACGCTAAATCACTTCCCGGGGACTTAAACTAGGAACTAAAAGTTTCCCTATCGATAAAAAGCATGGCAATACCCCCAAAAACATAAAATCGAGGAAATCTAGGGTTCCTGAATTTTCCCCAACCGGTAGACCGGTTGCCCAACCGGAATTCCGGTTCTGGGAAATTTTAGAACCCCATCTGGAATTCCAGATGTACAACCGGAATTCCGGTTCTTCGCAGGCAACAACTTCAAGATTTCACACTTTGCTCAAATCAACTCCAAACCATACCAAAACTTCCAGACCTGTTCTATATAACCCCTAGAACATTTCTAAAGCATCAAATCCACCCAGAAAGCACAATAACAAAAATCACCATTAAAGCTCAAGCTTTGAGTTCCAAACTCAAACTTGAGCAAACACTACCAACATGCAATCAAACCAGTCCAAACCTACTTAAACATGCATAATTAACCCTCTGAAAACAACTACAAACTTCAACAACGTCACAGCAACAGAAATAAATCATTTCTCTTAGAAAACCATAATTTTTGCATAGAAAAACCTTAGCTTTTCTCAACCTAACTATCATGCTTCACAATAGCTCAAATTAACTCAAATAAACAAGCTTTAAACCTCAGAAATCAACAACAAAAACACAGTAGCAACAACCTCACAAATCATGCATGCATTACACTATATTCATCAAAATTCAACAATTTTTAAAGAAGAAAGGAAGAGGAGCTAACCTAGCTTGAATTGAACACAAAGGGAAGTTGAAATCACAAGGAAAATCCAAGATTCCTTGCTGCACCAAGAGGCCGAAAGAGAAGAGGAAAAGAGAGAGAGTTTTTGAACTTTTTCTATTTTTTCTAAGTTGTGATTTTTTGTAAAAAGAAATAACAAGCTACTTAACATATATCAACTTCATTTCAGCCAAATAATAAACAATTAACATATATTTTTCAATTAATAAAATCACTAGAAGACAAAATACTAATGGGGCAAAAAGACCATTTTGCCCCACCACACTAAAACCACATAAATAACACTAAAGGGGTATTTTTGGGAAATTCTAAATTCCCGGCCATTCCCGACATTCCCAACATCTAATAAACCGTCCCAAACTACTGACATACTAAGTTGAGATTTTACTGAGCCAAACACCGAGTTTCATGTTACCGGGCACCGGAAATGCAAAAATATGAAAACTACTGAATGACATAGAAATGCATCTCTGAATTCAATAATAACAGTATAAATAATTATTTAAATGGATATAAATAATTTTCATAAATAAACGTGATTAACTGCTAATTTCCAAATTAAACTAAGCGGTCTTTACATAGCAACATGATAGGGTCCATCCAAATTGTGTGCCTGTGTGAGCCTATATGTTTAATTTTATTATAGATGCATATATGTTGTTGTTGCTAAATAAAATATCATAGTTTTTGATAGATTTTATTTAGGCCCATTTAGTTTTAGGCCTATTCAATTAATAACAGTTGTTCATTTTAAGGTTAAATTCCTCTCTTTTGGGCCTTGTGTGAGAGTTGGGAGCCATAGTAGTGGGTACGACATACTGAACCCAGCATCCCCTTAAATGAACCACCCCAATTGTGAAGGCCCATTTGCCTAATTTGAATAACTATACTAGGTTAATTAAATTAGTTTAACCTAATAAAATTAATTAGCAACATAATTAATTTCATTTATTTTTGAAATTAATTTAAGAAAACCATAGTTTAAAGAATTTTATTCTAAGCTAAACTATATGTATTTTCTTGTATTTAATTAAATATAGAATTATAACCATCTAGATTCTTTCTGAAGCTTAATTTTAAATTTTTCATTAAATATTCCTATTTAAGTTGATATTTAGTTATCCATAACTAATCAGCTTAAATCTGAATATCTTTTGGATTTAAAATTTCAAAATTAGTTGAGAAATTTTAGGTATTGGTTATTAAGATTCTTTAGATATTTTTTAAGTTGATATTTTTTTATTAACTTAAAATTGAATATTTTCAAATTAAGTGGTTACAACTTAATTTTAATTTAATTAAATCTAATTTTGAAAGATATTTAAGTTAATTTTTTAGATTCTTCTAAAACAACTTAAACAAGATATTTTCAAATTTGTTTCATTTTTATTCGAATTTATTTTTCGAATTTAAATAATAATTGAAATTTAATTAAAGTTTATTTTTTATTTAAACCAACTTTAATTTGTAATTTTTCATTATTATAATATGGAATAAATGATTATACAAAATACATATTTTAAATAATGAGCTTTAATCAAGAGACTTTCGATCTCCATTGTTGGTTTTACATAGCATTTGTTTTAGTGAGTAATCCTCCCTAATGGAGGAACGTTCATTAGCAATTTCGCACCGTTTAATCTCGAAAGATAAGTAGTTTGTAAGTCTTTTATATGGTATGGATCACCCTAATGGTGGCGACCATATTTCACTTCCAAAATATGAAACAATGGTGGAAGCTCATAAGATAGAATTGCCTTGACTCTCGCCTAAACGGGACAACGCTGAATTCCAATCTTGATCGAATATAAGGTTGCTAGAATGATTATCATTTTAGATGAGTTGACAACTCTATTCAATGGATGATGCTTTGACTCTCGCCTAAACGGGACACTGTATCAGTTTGTTGAAAAACCTTGGAAAATAAACTATGTTAGATTTAGTATTTTTATAACATATGTGATTATTTGTTATTTTCTGAACATGTGTATGAATTTATGAACCAAAACCTTACTTCTGTTTTATTGATGTGTTGTAGTGCCAATATGAATAACCCTCACCCCGATCCTCTCCTAGTTAATATCTTAGCAAAAGAACTCTATAGTGTGAAAATGCATCCTGGTAGTTGCATAAACTCGCACCTGTTGATGATGAATCTGAAGTTCCAAAAGGCAAATCTACTAGGAATTGATTTATCAAGAGAACAATGGGTCCAATTCATTCTTAATACTCTTCCTCCAGAGTATAATGAATTTGTTGTTTCTTACATGATCAACAATTTCAACTCCTCCGACATGGACAAGCTCGAAGCAGAATTACAAGCCCATGAACGGAATCTGATTGCAATGGGTCCTCCTAGGTTTGCAAATCTTAATCAGAGGAAAAGGATTAAGCATGAAGGCTCTAGCAAAGCTGCTTCTTCAAGTACAATTATCAGACATAATCTTCTATGTTCGAATTGTAATGAAAGGGAAATCAAGAAGAACGATTTCCCCGGCTTCTAAACAATTCAAACGAAGGTAATGCTTTTGTCTTTGAATCATGTGTTTTAGAGAACGACAAATCCGCTTGGATTGTTGATTCTGGGTCTACTAACCATGTATGTTCTTCACTGCAGCTGCTTGAAACTTGGGAAAATCTGCTTCCAGGAGAGTTAAAGCTTAAAGTTGGTAATGGCGAGTTAGTGTCGGTCAAAGCTAGAGGAAAAGCCCGCATCAAGTTTCAACAAAGATTTTTAATTTTAGAAAATGTTTTATTTATTCCAAACTTTAGTAGAAACTTGATTAGTGTCTCATGTTTGCAAACACAATCTTATATATTAAATTTTTCGAGTTCTAATTGCTCAATTTCTCGTAATGGATTTCAAATATGTGTTGCTACCATGGAACAAGGGCTTTATGTTTTAAGACCAAATACACAAAGCTCACTAAACAGTTAACTTTTCAATGTAGCTAAACCTAGAAACCGTAAAAGAAAAGAGATTGATAATGATGATCAAACTTATCTATGGCATTTACGTTTAGGTCATATAAGCTTAGATAGACTCAATAGGACAACCAAAGACGGTCCATTGAAAAATGTCATCTTAGGTGAATTGCCAGTATGCGAGTCCTGCCTGGAAGGAAAAATGTCTAAATGTTCTTTCTCTGCAAAGGGAGAGCGTTCCAAACAACCCCTAGGGTTAGTGCATTCCGATGTCTGCGGACCTTTGAATGTAAAAGCCCGTGGTGGTTATGAGTATTTTGTCACTTTCATTGACGATTACTCTAGATATAGTTTTCTTTACCTAATGCAAAAGAAATCTGAAACGTTTGAAAAGTTTCAAGAATTTCATCCTTTGGCTCAAAACCAATTAGGTAAATCATTAAAGATCTTGCGAACTGATAGGGGTGGAGAATATATGGATATGCAGTTCAAAGATCATTTAATTGAACTTGGAATTGAATCCCAATACACTGCCCCAGGCACTCCACAACAAAATGGAGTTGCAGAAAGAAGAAATCGCACTCTTTGGGAAATGGTTAGGTCTATGGTGAGTTATTCAACTCTGTCTACGTCCTTCTGGGGATATGCTATACAGATGGCTAATGACATTTTAAATGTTGTTCCATCTAAAGCAGTCCCTTAGACACCCGTCAAACTTTGGAATGGTCGTACACCTAGTTTACGCCACTACAGAATTTGGGGGTGCCCTGCTCATGTCTTGAGAAAGAAAGAAGGCAAACTTGAATCACGTACTGAAGTATGCTTGTTTGTCGGAAATTCTAAAGAGACTAGGGGTGGACTATTTTATAGTCACAAGGATAACAAAGTGTTTGTTTCTACAAATGCTACTTTTCTTGAAGAGAACTATATTAAAGACAACAAACCGAAAAGTAAAGTTGTTTTAGAGGAAATGCTTTCAGATATAACTCCTTCCAATGTTCCGTCCTCTTCCACTCAAGAAGAGGACAATCCCTCTCCCTCAGTTGAACCAAGTGAGAAAACTACTACCAAAGTTCCTGTTCAGAAGATCACCGCTCCTCGTCGTAGTGGGAGGGTTTCAACAAAACCAGCTCGTTATGGCTTGGATGGTGAAATCAATATGGTCGTTGATGACGGTATTAAAGACGATCCATTAACCTATAAACAGGAAATGGCTAGTCCGCAACGAAAAACGATGGCCAGCCAGCATGGATTCAGAAATGGATTCCATGAAAAAGAACAAAGTCTGGGAATATGTAGACGCACCTGATGACTATCATCCGATAGGATGCAAGTGGGTTTACAAGAAGAAAAGAGGAGCTGGAGGCGAAGTCAAAAATTTTAAATCTATACTTGTAGCCAAGGGTTATAACCAAAGAGAAGGCATGGACTATGAGGAAACTTTTAGTCCTGTTGCCATGCTCAAATCCATCTGAATTCTTCTCTCCATAGCTACTGCTTTCGATTATGAAATCTGGCAAATGGATGTCAAGACTGCCTTCCTTAATGGGGTACTTGAAGAAACCATCTATATGGAGCAACCAGAAGGCTATGTTCTTCCAGGGCAGGAAAAGAAAGTTTGCAAATTAAATAGGTCTATCTATGGACTTAAGCAAGCTTCTCGCTCATGGAACAAAAGGTTTGATGAAATCATCAAGACTTACGGCTTTCTTCAGACTGAAGATGAACGTTGTGTTTACCAACTCAAGGAAGACAAAGTAGTAGTATTCCTAGTCCTTTATGTTGATGACATTTTGATTATTGGAAACAATATCAAGAAAATGACTCACATCAAGGGATGGCTTAACACTCAATTCAATATGAAAGATTTGGGTGAAGCAGCCTATGTTCTTGGTATTCAGATTATCAGAAACCGGAAGAACAGATCTCTTGCTCTCTCTCAAACAACCTACATTGACAAAGTTTTAGAGAGATTCTCCATGAACAACACCAATGGGGCAAACATGCCTTCTAAATATGGTATTCGTGTATCTAAGGAAAAGTCTCCTACTGATCCTCAAGAGATAGAGGACATGGCAAAAATTCCTTATGCCTCTGTAGTTGGAAGTCTAATGTATGCGATGTTATGCACTAGACCTGACATCTGCTATGCAGTTGGAATCGTGAGTGGGTATCAGTTTAATCCAGGACAGGAACATTGGAATGCAGTTAAGTATATTCTGAAATACTTAAAGACTACATGGAATCTTGTGTTAGTCTACAAGGGTGGTGCTTTAAATCCCATAGGCTATACTGATTCAGATTTCCAGGCAACTCTTGAAGACAGGAAATCTACATCTGGGATGGTGTTTACTCTTGGGGGTGGAGCAGTGATTTGGAGAAGTGTAAAACAAACTGCGATATCGGACTCGACGATGGAAGCCAAATACATAGCTGCAGTAGAAGCTGCTAAAGAACTTGTCTGGCTAAGAAAGTTCTTCACCAGTATCGGTGTCGTGCCTGGAATGGAAAAGCCTCTGGTCCTACTTTGTGATAATAATGGAGCGATAGCCAACAGTAAGGAACCTCGAAGTCACAAGCGAAGCAAACACATTGAGAGAAAGTATCACATCATCAGAGAATATGTGGCAAGAGGGGATGTACTAGTTGATAAAGTGGACACAGAAGACAACTTAGCTGATCCATTCACCAAAGTCTTGGCCGTGACTGCATTTGAAAAGCACCGTCAGAATTTAGGATTAATTGATATGTACTGATTAGTTTTATATTAGTGCAAGTGGGAGTTTATTGTGTTTTATGCCCTAAATAAAACTTCATTTCAATGTAATCTATTTTATTCAACATCAATATAGAAACAGAAGTATTTTTCATTCATTTGTGTATGTTTTGGTTCACCTTATCAATTGCTTGTCCATTTGATTTATAAATTCATCTGAAACCCTTTTCAGATATTGGAAAGTGAACATGACTATGTGAATAAAGTTTCCTAGATTTATCAGACATAGGGTTTTACTGATATGATAATCTACGATAGAGTTTTCTTGCATTTGGAGAAATGCTATGTTCTTTCCAGAGCATTGTTAAAGTAAAGCTCAGGTTGGATGCATGGAGTATGCATTGAAAGCAACCGATATTGATCTTCGACTTATTAAACTTACCGTAATATCTATTCAAGTCAATATTGCCTAGTTGATCCTAGATCAAATGATCTTAATCCTTTAATGATTACGCTCAATCTCAAGAGGCTATTTGTGTTCTTTGATTTGTTAGTTAAGCCTACTTTTAGGTCAGGGTGATACGTACATTTTGGGAACACGGTAGTGCAATTGAGTGGGAGCGCTAACATAAACATGGAATCTATATCTTCTATCCGTCGAATAGTAAGTAAAGGATGATCTCCTTCGAGCTTGACCAAACGAAAATAAATGGTGGAGTACTCATTTCACATAATCTGAAATATCATTTATACGGGGTTAAGTGTTTTAAGGATAAAATACATTGTAGGGTGTAACCGTAATCTAATCCCTTTACAGTGTAGATCATTCATATATAGGATCATTGATCAAATTAGGATTATAACAATGGATAACTAATGATGTGCCTATATGGTGGAACATATAGAACATTCTATATACTGAGAGTGCAATTCTAAGTTCTATGCGTGGATTCAACGAAGAATTAATAAGTTAGTAAATTTAGGTTATAAATTCTTGATCTACTTATGGGAAGCTCGGTTATAAAGACCCATGGTCCCCCCACTAGTTGAGATAATATTGCTTGTAAGACTCATATAATTGGTTTTGATTAATCAATTATAATTCTCAAATTAGACTATGTCTATTTGTAAAGAAAGAGTTTTAGGGGCATATTTGTTAATTATGATACTTTGTATGGTTCAATTAATAAAAATGATAAATTACAATATTATTTAATAATTATTTATAGTTATTAAATAATTAGAATTGGCATTTAAATGGTTGAATTTGAAAATTGGCGTTTTTGAGAAAATGAGATGCAGAAATGATAAAACTGCAAAATTGCAAAAAGTGAGGCCTAAATCCATATAGCCATGGCCATCCACTTTAATAGGCTTTATCATCTGATATTTTCATTATTTAAATGCCAAATAATTCAAACCTAACCCTAGTGGAATGCTATAAATAGATAGTGATGGCTTTAGGAAAATAACACTTTTCATTCAGAGAAAAATCTGAGCCTTCTCTTTCTAAACCCTAGCCGCCACTTCTCTCTCTCTCTCTTCTTCCTTGAAATTTCGAACCACTTAGTGATTAGAGTAGTGTCCACACACAGCAAGTGATACCACAATCATAGTGAGGAAGATCGTGAAGAAAGACTTTCAACAAGAAGGAGTTTCAACACTAAAGAAGGAGAGAAAGAGATCCAGGTTCAGATCTTGATAATACTCTGCGACAGAAAGGATACAAGGGTTAGAGATCTGAACGGAAGAAGTCATATTATTCCGCTGCACTCAATGTAAGGTTTCTCATACTTTATATGTGTTTATTTCATAATCGTTTTAGAAGTTCTTATTTAGGGTGTCAATCAACATACTTGGGAGTAGATCTAAAATCCTTGTAAAATAATTTCCAACATCAACTTGACCTTTTTCTTGAGGATGTGCCACTGCGGAGAAACTTTTGATGATACCATGGTTCGCACAGAAATCAGTGAAAGATTAGCTGTCGAACTGTTTGCCATTGTCCGAGACTATTTTGCACGGTAGTCCGAACTTGCATATTATGTTCCTCACTATAAAGTCATGAAATTTGTTTGATGTAATGGTTGCAAGTGGTTCGGCTTCAGTCCACTTAGTAAAGTAGTCGACTGCTACCACTGCATACTGCACTCCACCTTTACCTTTAGGTAACTACCCGATTAGATCAATTCCCCAAATGGCAAAGGACCACGAACTTTGCATCTGTGCCAGCTCGTTGGGCGGAGCTCTTGGTATCTTTGAAAATCTCTGGAACTTGTCACACTTCTTGACATAGGCTCTCGAATCTTCAATGATCGTTGGCCAGAAGTAGCCTTGCCTTAGAATTTTCTTTGATAAGCTCTATCCGACAGCATGATTTCCACAGATTCCGTCATGAACTTCAAATAGAAGTCGTGCAGCTTCATCTTGTGTGACACATCTGAGTAATGACATTGAGAATCCTCTTCTGTACATGACTCCTTCTACTATGATGTACTGTACTGCCTTTCTTCTCATTTTTCGAGCTTCATTTCGGTTATCTGGGAGTTCCCCAGAGTTGAGGTAGGCTGCTATTGGCATCATCCATTTTGGGAATGTGTCAATCATTTCGATTTCTTCTGTGCCAGTGATGCTAGGCTCTTCAAGGAACTGGATAGGGACCAAGTTGGCCTTGTCACTTACATTGCTGCTTGCCAATCGAGCCAACGCGTCTGCAGTTGTATTTTCTTCTCTTGGAATTACTCTGGGACTGTAGCTTTTGAATTGTGCGAGCAGGTCATGTATTTTACTCAGATATGCTATCATTTTTTCTCCCCGAGCCTCGTATTCGACAGATACATGATTTATCACCAACTGTGAATCACTGCAGATTTCAATGTGTTTGGCCTTCATCTCCTTGGCCAGCTTAAGTTCAGCGATTAGGGCCTCATATTCGGCTTCGTTGTTAGAGGCCTTAAATTCGAACTTGACTGCATCGTGCAGGTGTTGCCCCCCAGGTGTGACGAGGGCAATTCTTGCGCCAGATAGTTGATCTATTGCTGACCCATCTACATTTAGTTTCTAGGTCAGTTTGTCTTGTTTGTTACTTTGCTGTGGTACTGGCTCGGGACCGCTTTCTGGTATGCTTTCTTTTTTGCCTGTGCATTCTACCACAAAGTCGGCCAAGGCTTGGCCTTTTATAGCTGTTCGGGGTTGGAAGTTTATTTCGTACTAACCCAATTCCATCGCCCACTTGAGTAACCGCCCAGAGGCATCTGGCTTTTGCAGTATTTGTCGTAGTGGTTGGTCGGTAAACACCCGAACAGGATGAGCTTGAAAGTAAGGCCTCAGCTTCCTTGTTGCTAGAATAAGGCAGTAGGCGAGCTTCTCTATCAACGGATATCGGCCTTCGACCTCGATAAGTCTTTTACTAATGTAATAGGCTAGGTGTTGTACGCTGTTCTCTTCTCTGATCAGTACGACACTCATGGCATGCTCCGTAACTGCTAGGTATATTCCCAGCTCCTCACCGTCTAGAGGTTTAGAATGTACGGGAGGTTTTGCGAGCTGTGCCTTTAGATCTTGAAAAGCTCTTTAACATTCTTCTGTCCACTCGAACTTTTTGTTTCCTCGCAGGATGTTGAAGAATGGAACACATTTGTCTGTTGATTTTTACACGAATCTTCTATGTGCGGCGATTCAACCAGTTAGGCTTTGCACCTCTTTTTTGTTTTTGTTGGTGAGTTCATATCCAGGTTGGCGTGGATTTTTTCTGGATTTTCTTCAATTCCTCAGGCATTAACGATGAAGCCTAGAAACTTTCTCGAGCTGACTCCAAAGGAGCATTTTAAGGGATTTAGTTTCATGTTGTATTTCTTGAGGACTTTGAAACATTCGTCCACGTCGTCTATGTGCCCGCCAGCCTTTCTGGATTGACGAGCATGTCATCCACGTACACTTCCATATTTCTACCGATCTGGTCTTTAAACATCTTGTTTACCAATCTTTGGTATGTAGCTCCAACATTGTTTAGACCAAACGACATGACTTTGTAGCAGTAGAGACCCATATCTGTTCGGAAACTTGTATGTTCTTGGTCAGGTGGATGCATTTTGATCTGATTGTAGCCTGAATAAGCGTCCATGAAGCTTAAAATTTCGTGCCCGGCTGTTGCATCTACGAGCTGATCGATCCTTGTAAGTGGAAAACAGTCTTTAGGGCATGCTTTATTGAGGTCTGTGAAATCAATAGAGACTCGCCATTTCTTGTTTGGCTTGGGCACAAGTACGGGATTCGGGACCCAAGCCGGGTAGAAAGCTTCAATTATGAAGTTGTTGTTGTGCAGCCTTTGAACTTCATCTTTCAGGGCTACTGCTCGTTCTTTATCCAGCAGTCTTCGTTTTTGCTGAACTGGCCGGATGTTAGGATCGATATTCAGGACGTGTAAAATAATAGAAGGGTCGATTCCGACCATATCCGCATGTGACTAGGCAAAAACATCTAGGTTTGCTCTCAAAAATTTTATCAACCCTAATTTTACTTCGAGCAACAAACCCTTTCCAATTTTTAGCTTACTGGCGGAGATAGCTGGATCGATCTCGATCTCTTCTAATTCTTCCACAGGTCCAACATTGTTGTTTGGGTCCCCAAGTCGAGGATCCACATCTTCATCCTCACGTTGGGAAGTTTCCTACTTGGGAATGTTTTTTCCTTTGTTTGGGCTTTGGGTGGAGGATATTTCCTTGTTAGCCTTTGCCATTGCAAGGTTGTAACATTCCCGAGCAAATTGTTGATTCCCTCTAAGACACCCTACCCCGTTCTTTGTTGGCAACTTCAGGCACGAGTGAAATATGGATGTGACAGCTTTTAAGTCGTACAAGGCTTGTCAGCCAAGCATTACGTTAAAGCCTGAAGGAACATCCAATATGAGGAACTGTGCCATGATAGTTATGCTCGTCGGAGCTTGTCCAATAGTGAGGGGTAGCCGGATTTGTCCTAGAGGTGCAACTCCTTGATTGGAGAAACCGTAGACAGGCTGGAGGCATGGAGTTAGATCCTTAAGTTGGAGCCACATCTTTTCGTAAGCAGTTTTGAATAAAATGTTCGAAGAAGCTCCATTATCAATCATTGTTCTGGCCACCATTTTATTTGCTATCTGGACTTCCACGACCAGCGGGTCATTGTGCGGAAATCTAATCTTGACAGCATCTTCATCATTGAAAGTTATGGTTGGCTCTCCTACTCGTGGAACTTTGGGCTTCCTTTCTTCCACAGCCAGGATGACTTCTTCTTGCTCGTACTAAGCTGTTCGGGCTTACCTCTCTCGAGCTTTGCCCGAATCTCCAGCGATGTGCGGGCCTCCAATAATGACTTGCAAGTGTCCATCTACGGGTGGAGGTATCAGATCCTGGTTATTTTGACCTTGGTTGGTGTTGACATACTTCTGCAGGTGCGGGTTGTTTTTCTTGATCAGAAATTCTATTTCCCTCTTCACATTGTAACATTCGTTGGTGTCATGGCCGTAGTCTCCGTGGAACCGAAAAAACTTTGTCATGTCCTTTTTGTTGGTATCTTTCTTCATGGGCCCGGGCTTCTTGTACGGAATTAACGACTGAGTTGCCATATACACACTCTCTATATCTATAGTTAGAATAGTGAACGCAGTGTGTTTGGCATTATTAGGGGGAGTCTATGCGGATTTATCGATGAACTTTCCCTTCTTCCCGTTCCCTTGCTTGTGGTTTTTGCTTGAACGCTTGCCACTTGAATTATTCGAATAGTTGGGAAGTTGGGCGAACGTTCCAGTGGAAGGAGCCTTCATTTTGCCCGGCTTTAGTTCACCTTCTGCTCGTTGAATGGCTTCTTCGAGCTTGATGAAGCCTTCAACTCGGTCAAGGAAATAACTCATTGAGTCAACCGGCCCATTGTTCCTTATGTCCTTCCATAGTTCACAAAGGACTTCAACGCCCCCCAGTATTGCGGATAACTTTCCATCCTCGGTTACCCGCAAGACTTTGGTCGCTTCCGTCATGAATCTGCTGATGTACGCCGCGAGTGGCTTGCCTGGTCGTTGCTTTACTTCGACCAAATCTCTCAGATGAAATGGGAGCTGATGTGAGGAAGAGAATTGTGCATGGAATTCGGCAAGAGAAGGTTTTCCATGAACTAAAATTTCCAGGAGCCAACTTGAAATACCTTTGCTGTGTGTCTTCTTGTAAATCCATTTGCATCTCAAAGTACTTGAGATGGGAAAGAGGATCTTCTCTCCCAGTGTACATCTTCCACGTTGGCATTTTGAACTTGTGAGGCAGTGGCAGGAGATTGATCTCTGGTGAGAAGGGAGTTCCGCGAGCACGGTCTAACTCAAGACATTGTTACACTGACCGGTCATGCCATGAAACATATTCTTCAACTCGTCAAGTTGCGCCTGTACGGCTGGGCTGACTTGCTCGGCATTCGGGTCGATTTGGATTACGTCAGCGTCTTTTCTGAGCGGGGATTTGAGTATGGGCTCCGGGCTGCACGATCGTTGTAGTATTCTGCTCGTCTGTTCCCCTTCTTCTGTTTAGATCGTTCCTTAGGTCATGAGTTGTTCCCAACCTATCGAACACAGAAGAGCCTGGTTGCCTGAGCGATTGATTCGCTTAGTTGATAGGTGGAATTACACCATTATTCTGTTTGGATCCGTTAGGTATGGCTCCTCCTGATGAATTCCTGAACAAGGTTCGCCCGCCTACCTCTTGGCCCACGAGTGGAACTAGTAACTGGGGATTGAACGGCTAACCATTGGTTTTCTGGGAGGTATTCATCGTCGGGTCATCCTCCGTTTCTCCAGGGGAATGACGTTCGGCATTTGCTGACCTACAGTCTGGTAGGCTCTTCGCATGAGCACGGTAGCTTGCCGACTACGATCTTCGATCTCTGCATGGTGAGCCCTTAATGCCTCTATCTCTTTGTCTCTCCATTCAGCGAACGTAGGCCTTTGTTCATCAAATGCGAGATTCACTGCAGCACGCAGTTCATCCTGATCATGATGCAGAGTGTTGCTATGACTCTGCATGAGTCCGAGCACGACACGGAGATTTTGCAATTCAGTTGCATCTCCGATGGTCGTTTGGGCATTGGTTCCAGACAGAACAGTCGAGTTATGAGTGCCCTAGCTGTGTGCGAAACTATTATTCCCAGTCTCTTGCACACCGGGCATAGTTTCAGTAATAGGAGCTGTTTCGCCATTCACCACGTTTCCCGTCTGTCCAGGATTGACAGTAGGTGGAACCCTTGAACTCCCTGGGTCATGCAATGTTGGATCCAGCGTCTGTGAATTTTGTAGGTGAGACAGGCCTCTACGAGTTTGCACCATCGTGTTGAGTGTCGAAAAGAGCGATTTGTGATTCTCCTCTCAATGAAAGAAACAAAATGTTGACTTCGCTTTTAGCCAACGACAATGAGTCTTTTACAAGCGATAAACGATATGTCGTAGTGAATATATGATAAAAGCGATAATAAGACACAGGAATTTTATAGAGGTGCAGCCTTGAGCAGTTCGGTAATAGCCTAATCCTCGTTATATAATTCTTATAGCTCTTACAACCGTATCTCTGAATATATAATTCTTAGATAATAATATAGTCTTAGCTTAGCTACGTATCGACTTTTTTATCTCTCGGTCCCCTTGCCCAGTGAACATTCCTCACTATTTATAGGGCTGGGAAACTTGAGGAGGAAGAGTTTCCTCTCTCGTTACAATGCGCACAAACAGAAAGATTGTGTGATCAATGCTGAATGCAAGGATCGTGGGATTGAGGCTGAGTACACTGATAGTGGGATTGTGTATATGCCATATCCACGTAAGTTGATCCCTGAGTTATAGGGATTGAGCTGATGACTCATGATGCGAAAGCTGAATTCGCTAAGTGTTGAGTGCTCTGCACGAATTGCTAAATATCTTACTCGGGATATGTCAGCGAGGCATCCTGCTCGGTCTATCACTCCCAAACAGATGCTCCAAGTGGACTCCACGTGTCGCTATTCTCGTGATGCCACGTCGGAGTGCAAAATTTGGGATAACAACTACCATGCAACCTATCATCATCTTCAATAAACTCATGCTTTTCAACAATAAATTCAGCAAGGATTACAACACTAAATCTCAAATATACTAAGCAAGAAATCACCTCATTCCCAAGCTTAAAATTCTCCCAAATCAAGCTCCAAAATCAAGCAACACCAAGAAATTCACACCAATAAGCTAGAATTTTCAAGAAAGGGTTAGGGTGAGAGAGAGAGAGGTCGGGTGAGAGAGAGAAAAGCAGCTAGAAATTTCATTTACTTTCCTCAAAAATCAATTTTTGTCAAACATAATAATTATAGGTCAAAAGACCAAAATGCCCTTAGGGCCAAAGCACACATATTTACCCCCACAAGGGTATTTTTGTCATTCCAAGCTTATTTAAATCCCAATCAAATTAAGATTATCAAATATCAAATAAAATGCCAATTAAATCAATCCAATTTGCATTTTGGGCCTGAACCCGGTTCGGCCCGAAAGTCCCGGTTGTGACTATACCGCGCCAACCTGTCAGAACACTCCTGAAAAGACAACAAATGCATACTATATAACAGTATAGTTCTACTAAGCACGTAATTAAATTAAGTTCATCATTTTACCCTTCCTAGGTCACAATTACTAAAATGCCCCTAGCTCACCAACGGGGTCTTACCATATTATAAACCATATTAATTCACATAAATTGAACTATATAATAATATAATTCCTCAATTATTCATAATTTTTTAATTAGGGTTTTGCTAATTCATTTCACAATTCCAAAATACTACAGCTAAACTTAGATATAAAATCTATAGCTTCTATCTCGACATAGAAGTGAAATGATGATTTCCTTCGAGCTTGGCATGATAGAGATAAATGGAAGAGCTCTTGTTTCAGTGATTATATTAGTTTACTGAAATACCATTTATAGGAACCTAAGTATTTTAAGGATAAAATACATTGCGGGGTGAAACGGTAAATTTGTCCCCAGTCGATGTAAATAATCAATAGAGGATCTTTGATTATTGGGATTATAACGATGGTTAAATGTTTATAGCGTATCTATATTGTTGAATATATAGAGCGTTCTATATAACTAAGATTGTAATTCCAAGTTCTACAGTAGTTTAATTAGGAATTAATAAGTTAGAGAATTTACTTAGTAAAATCTAGATCTACTTATTGGAAGCTCAAATGTATAGGCCCATGGTCCCCATACTAGTTGCAACAATACTGCTTGTAAGACTATGTCTAGTTTGTGAATTTTCACTAAGATATGGCTTGATTGTGAAGAAATATGATTTTAGGGTTTTTTTTATTAATTAAGAGACTTTATGGAGTCTAATTAATAAATATTATAAATGAAAATTTTATTTGCTAATTATTTTAATTATTAAATAAATAGTTTTGGCATTTATAGGGTTGAAAGTGCAAAAAATGGTATTTGTGAAAAATAGATAAAATAGTTGAGAAAAATAGCAAAAACCAAACTAGTGTAGGACCCACTATGTGGCCGGCCGCTAGGTGGTTATTTTACTCTATTTTTATCAATTTTTCATTCCAAATAATTCAACCCTAAACCTAGGTGAAATTACGATAAAAGGAAAGTGATGGTCTCATTATCCAACTAATGCCTCTAATGCTAAAAACCTAGTTTTCTCTCTAGGTTTATGAGACCTCTTCCTTCTTCTTCTTCTAATTTCGAAAATCATATAGCATTCTTCACAAACCAAATTCAAGCCTTAGTGATAGAGTACATGGCCACACATAACAAGTTGGTACTCAATTAGTGTGTAAGATTGTGAAGAATCCAAATCAAGTGAAGGAGAATCGGGCTCAGATCTTGATGATACTCTACTACGTAAAGGATACAAGGGTTAGAGATATGAGCAGAAGGTGTCTTTTAATTCCATTGCAATCAATGTAAGGTTTCTTAAAATTTATGTGTGTTTAAATTATATTGTTTTAGAAATTCATATTTAAGATGTTAAACAACGTACATGGTAGTAAATCTAAATTCTAGTAAAACTTTAATCCAACACTTCCACCATTGTTTCATACTTTGTAAATTTATCTCTAAGTAGTCACCGTAGGGGAGAGTCTAATAGAGACGAAAACTTACAAAATACTCATCATAAGAGATCGTTACGGTGTTAAATGATTTTATGAATAACCATCCATAAGGGGAACGAAGTCTAGCGTCATGAGGTTATATTGAAAATCGTTAACCATGTAGGAAAAACAATGGAGATCGAATGTACTTATAACTAAAGCTCATTATTTAAAGAGTTGTATTTTCTTTTGATATTTATTTTAATCTATATATTTTAATATATATTTATTTAATTAAAATTACTAATTTAGATAAGTGTAAATATAAATTTTAATTTAATATTGATAAAATTATACCCTAGGAAGATCTAAAAAATAAAAACAAACATTTCTATCTTTAGTATTAATTTTCCAATCAATATTATGAAAATTATTTAATTTAAGTTGGTCCAAAATTAATTAAATAATTAATTTTCAACTCAAATTTAATTTTCTGCAAATATATATATATATATATATGAATTCTAAATCCAATGTATTATAAAAATACATTTTCAAGAACTCATTAAAATAAAATAAAATAAAACTGGAAAAGTTATTTTAATTTATGTTGACCTAAAATTAAATAAATTCATTTTTGACATAAATATAATTTTCCTATTTAATTAAATCTCTTAAGAAAAATAACAAATATTTAACTGTCTTGAACAAATCAACTTAAATATTAATTCTCTAATTTAATTAAATATATCTAGAAAAATACTAAAAAGTTTACTTACAAAATATCTATCTTGATAATTCATAAACTAATTATTATTTTCTAATTAAATATAACATATTTTAATCTATTAATTTTAATCAAATCATTAATGAAAATTACTTGATTTAAGTTGATCAAAAATTAATTAATAAATTAATTTTCAACTTTAATCTAATTTTAAAAATTAAATTTTTTTGAAATATATACATTTAAATAAAAATGTAATTTGAAATTCTCAAAAAAAAAAAAATAGACTATTAATATAAAATAAAATATATTTTGAAAAATTATTCTAATTGAAGTTGGTCTGAAATTGAAAAATTTCCAACTTAAATATAATTTTTATAATTTAATTAAATCCATTAAAATAGAAATAATTAAGTGTCTACAAAAATTTCAACTTAATTATTAATTCTAATTTAATATCTAAGAAAATATTCTAATTTAAGTTGGTCTAAAATTAATTAGAAATTAATTTTCAACTTACATATATGTTTATTATTCAATTAAATTTCAAGAAATAGAAACAAATAATTAAGTATCTTGAATAAAATCAACTTAATTATTTATTCTATTTAAGTTCTAAGAAAAATAATCTAATTTAAGTTGGTCTAAAATTAATAAATAAATTAATTTTCAACTTAAATGTATTTTTTTACTTAATAAAAAATTAGAAAATATAAATTAGTTACTAGAAATTACTACCTAGAATATTTCATTAAACTAAGTGTGTTTTTTTAAAATTAATTTTTAAATAATCCTATGAAAAATTAATTCCATATATTTCAAAATTAATTATATTGCTATTTCAATTTTAATTAGGTTAAACTAGTATAATTAGCCTAATCCAATTATTTAAATAAGGCAAATGGACCTTCACAAATGTGGTTGTGCATGTGAGGGAGGGCTGGGTTCAGTATGTCGTAACTAATTGGGCCCAAAGGAGAGGAATTTAACCTTTCATTAAATAATTGTTATTCTTTGAATAAGCCCAATACTAATTGGGCCTAAATAAAACTATCATTAGGTGATATTTTGATTTTAGCAACCTAGTTCATTTAAATATTTAGAAATAAATGGACTTGCTATATGCATCTAAGCCCAAATGCAAACATATAGGCTCACACAGGTCAAATTGATTTGGATGGGTCCTGTCATGTTTCTAGGTTTACACAGATAAAAGAAGTACAAAATTTACCTGTTACAAATTATTTATAAGATCTAATAACAATCGGACTATGATTAAAATCAGATCATTGGATCTGTCAAGGAGTTAATCATAGCAATTTAAAACAAATAAATAATAGGTTTGTTAATTATTTTTGTTGAATAAATAATTAAATAAAACAAACACAATATCCATGTAACAACTGAATTTTGAAAATTTAGGGTTGTTTCTTAAATATCTCTTCAAAATTTAAAATTCAAACTAATTTAAAATATGTAAGTTTATTTGAATTATTTTATCAAATTAAATTAAATATCTAATAAGATAAATGATTTGAAAATAACCAAATAGATATTTTCAATATCATTTTCTAATCTTATAATTTAATAAAATTTTAAAAAATAAACCAATTTTAAATTAGATATGGTTAGGTTATTATTATTTTAGGAATAAAATAATAAATAAATAATAATTATCCTAATTATATGTCAAAATATCTTAAATTAAGCATTTTTTAAAATTTCTACAATAATATCTAGGCTATTTAAATATTTAAAATAGTATTTATAAATATCTGATAAACAATTAAATATTTAACAAAATAACAAATTTTAAATTTGAGAATATTATGGTTAGAATATCTATAAAAATATCTAGGTTAATCTCAAATTTATTAATTATTTAATTTATCTTATAAGATAATTTTAATATAATATTTCAAATTAAAAAGGATAAAGATATCTTTTCATTTAAAATATGGCTAATATTAAAATATATGATCTTATAATTAAATAATATATAAATATTAAAGAAATTAACAAATTTTTGAAATCTAACAATAATTTTAAAATAAAATAATTCATTTTTAAGTTTAAACCTCTAAATATCAAAAATTAATAATAATCTATTAAAAATTAAATATTATTAATTTAAAATTGATATTTAAGTTTAAATATATTAAAAAAAATATTTTATTTTGATTTCTAGAGTTGAAAATTGAAAAAAATCAAAATTTTGGGAAAAATCCCACAAAAATTGAGTTTGGGGTGTGGCTGCCAGCAAGGCTGCACGGGCAGTCTAGACTGGCTACAAGCAGTCCAGTCCGCATGCGCACTGATTTGCAGCCTGATCTATCAAGTTTCCTCAGCGTGTGTAGCATCAGGTGGGCGAGGGACCAGGGCATCTGCAGGGTCACGTGGGCGGCATCGTGTTTGAAGGCAGGTGATCGTGCGCATCAGACAAAGGTCTGTCTAAGTTATCTGCGTGCGGATCATCTAGTCTGAATCCCTACATGCCTTGTCCTCGACCATATGCACCCGAAATTTCAAAACTTCATAACTTCTTCGTTTTTCATCGAAATTGAGTTCCGTAAAAATGAAAATTGCTTAATTTTTCACAAGGAACGCAAATAAAATATTTTCAGAACGAAAATAAAATTATTCTCACTGAAAATTTTTGTAATTCACATACATTCATCAAGAAACACATAAATCAACATGAACACATCTAAATCAACACTCAAACAATATTCATCGTTTTAAATACATATTACATGTAAGTAAATCATTACCATGGATCTAAGGCCAGTTGTTGGGAATATTTTACCAGGATCTAGATTTACTAACAAGTATGTTGATTAACATCCTAAATATGAATTCTCTAAAATAATGATAATAAACAAATAAGGGTTTAAGAAAACCTTACATTGGTTGCAGCGGAATAATATGACTCCTTCCGTTCAAGATCTCTAGCCCTTGATTCCTTTCTGTAGCAAAGCATTATCAAGATCTGAACTTGGATTTCTTTCTCTCCTTTGGGTTTGGTTACCATCGTCTTACTCACTATGATTGAGTACTTGGCTTGCTATGTGTGGGCATGGCACTCATTCACTCAAGGTTCGAATATGGAAGAACAATGAAGGAGGTGAGAAATCACTAAGGAAGAAACTCTCTCATCTTGGTTGAAGGCATCAAGTCAAGATGACATTAGTTTGACAAAGTGTCAAGTGGATGAGATGAAAGCATCATGTTCCTTTTATAGTGTTTGAACTAGGGCTTAGCGTTTAATTATATGGATTTAAAAAGAATAAAATATTAGGTAAAAATACTTAAGTGTCGTCCACTATAATGGACCACATTTTAGTTATAATTTTACCACTTTTTTTTAACCACTTATTCTTTTTTTCAATAACACCAAATTTTCCAATTCAATCCTACAAATGCCAAAACTATTTATTTAATAATTATAATTAATTATCAAATAAAATTGTCATTTATGTAATTTATTAATTGGACCATATGTAGTCTCTTAATTAACAAATTGACCCCAAAACCTCTTTTCTTCACAATCAAGGCCTTGCTTAGTGAAAATTCATAAATAAGACACAATCCAATTTTAGATTTATAATTAATTAATTAAAATCAATTGCCTTAGTCTGCAAGTAGTATTATCTCAACTAGTGAGGGGACCATGGGCCTATATAACTGAGCTTTCGATCAGTAGATCTAGAATTCACCAAGTAAATTCTCAACTTATTAATTCCGCCTTGCGCCACTATAGATTTGGAATTGAATACACTCTCAGTTATATAGAATGCTCTATATGTACCACGATATAGATACATTATAATTATACATTATTACAATCCTAATAGTCAAAGATCCTCTATAGATGATCTACACTGAATAGGGACAAATTTACCGTTCTACCCTTCAATGTATTTTATCCTTAAAACACTTAGCAACCTATAAATGTTATTTCAGTAAACTAATATAATTACTGAAATGAGATCTCAATCATTTATTTCTATCCAGCCAAGCTTGAAGGAAATCATCGTTTCACGTCTAAATACCTATAGAAGCTATAGATTCCATATCTATGATCAGCGCTCCCACTCAATTGAACTCCCATGTTCCCAAGATGTAAGTATCCACCAGAACCAAAAGTTAGCTTCCACGAACAACTCAAAGAACATAAATAATACAACTAAGCTGAACTAAACCATATGACGATTAAGATCCATAGACATAAGATCAACCATTGATACTGACTGAGAAAGATATAACGGTAAGTTTATGATATCTTGTCTAAGATCTATATCGGTCCCCTCCAATGTACACTCCATACATCCGATACTAGTAAACTTTGCCAATACCCTAGAAAGGATATAACACTTTATCCTAGGTGTAAGTATAGCTTATCGCAAATTATCATGCCAGTCTAAACCCAGTGAACTGAAAAATCAGGGGAATTAAACTTTTGAACATATAATCATGATTATATTTGTTGACCTCACTTTTAGCCAACGACAGTGAGTCTAATTTTTCAAGCGACAAGTAGTTTCATACAAATGAAATATAGAAAAGTAAATAACGACACAAGAATTTATAGAGGTTCAGACCTGAGCAGTTCGGTAATAGCCTAATCCTCGTTATTTGTATTGACATAAGAACAAGGAAAATGGTTCCGTTTCTTAGAGCTCTTACAACAATATCTATGAATATGAATTCTTACAAAAAATCTTTTGACCCTTTGCCCAGTGAGTGTGAATCAATATTTATGGGGCTATAAGCTTGGAGAGGAAGTATTCCCCTTCTAGTTACAATTGATATAAGCAGAAAGATTGCATAGTAAATACAGAATACACTAATGGTGGGATTTGGACCGCTTGCCATATCTCTGTAATCTGATCCCAGAGTTATAGAGATTTCCTTGATGACTCACGATGCGAAAGCTGAATTCGCTAAGTGTTAGCGTTCTGCGTGGATTGCTCACTGCTCGGTTTAGAGAACTTCGTCCGAGCATATGTGATGTGTCCTGTTCGACCTGTGTCTTGCGAGAAAGTACCCAGAGTTGATTCCACGTGTCACCATCGTGTGATGCCACGTCAGAGTGAAAAAATTGAGATAACATTTGCCCCCCAACTTTGTACGGGACTTCTGAAGTTGTGTGTAGACTTCATCTGAGCTATCTTTGCATTTGGATGGGTGACACGTGTCTGTTAGGCTATTTTTAGCCTATGTTTTGGATCTAATTTATGTGCGTTTTTAGCTGTGTTGGGACGGAATTACGCTTGTTTTCTATGTTTTCAGGTTCTTTGGAATAAAAGAGGTCTCGGGTGCAGAAATTCGTTAAAAGATGTGCTGAGCCGAAGAAAACACAACTTCTGAGTAATTGTGCACATCTGGCCGCGGCTAAACACAACCTGGCCGCGGCTAGATTTCGAAAATCTAGGAAGCTTCAGTCGCCGCGGCGATGAAGAGGCTCGCCGCGGCCATTTAAAAGATACAGAGAGACCCCTTATTTTCAATTATCTCGCCGCGGCGAGAGGAAGCTTAGCCGCGGCGAGATCCCGTACGGACCAGGGGAATTTTCGTCCATCGAACCCTAAATTTCAGTTATAAATAGAAAACTGCGATTGGAAGTCTGGGGAAGCGATTTGGAACCCTAAAACACAGCAGAGAGCGGCAGGAAGAGCAGAGTGATTCAAAGTGAAGATCCAGAATTCATCCACCATCAATTTCTTTCTCTATTCCTCTTTAATTTATTTATGTTGAATATTGTCATAGGAATGGTTATGGATTTGTTTCTGAACTAAATTTCCCATTTAGGGAGGATGATGATTGTTGTTTAAATATTTTGTCTAGTTAATGTTTAATTGTCATTCCTCCATTCTTGTCAGTGAAATTATCTTAATTTGTTCTTAATTTCATGTTTAAGATTGATCACCTTGTGCATGCTTTATGATCTCAATTCGAAATCTGAAAAGTGAGAATTGAGAATGCTAAAATTTGATAATCGATGTTCTATGTGAAACGAGAGTATTCACATGACTTATGTGACAAGTAGATTATTGCTTAATGCTGATTTCATGTTAGTTTAATTAAGAGATTAATTAGAGAACAAGAGATTTAGAATTTAGAAGATCTGAAAAGAGCTAGGTTAATTTATAATTTGTCATTCACTTCAAGAAAAGGATAGCAATTAGGCATTAACAATGTAGGTAAACATACAACAGGATTCTCCTCCCTATTATCTCATCTTGCTCAACTTTTAATTGTGTTGTTTAAGTTTTCTGAATTACTTTCATTCTTTTAAATCATAAATACTGTTGATTTGCCAAATAGAATTATAAGTATAGTTTAGTAGTAATTAATCCAATTCCTTGTGGTTCGACCTCACTTGCGTGAGTATACTACTTGATTGCGTGCACTTGCGTAGTAATTAATAAATTTCAGCAACAAGTTTTTGGCGTCGTTGCCGGGGAATTGTTAAAGATTAATATTACATAAAATTATACTAACTTCTACTTTGTTATATTTTCTCTTGCTGATTTTTCTAACCTTTTTCTTGCAATAATTTTTTGATCTATTTCAGGAATCCTAAGTGCATGCGCCGTCAAGGACAAACAGTCATATTACCAGTTGATCCTGAAATCGAGAAAACTTGCAGGAGGAATCGAAAGAACAAGAGGCAAGAAAGAGTTTCAGCAACTGCTGAAACATCAGAAATCATGGCTGCCAATGTGAACAATAATGCTGGAAATAATGGGGGTAATAACGGTAATAATGGAGGTGCCGTGGAAGATCAAGCTAATGGCCGTAGCTTGAGAGATTACATTCTCCCTACTCTGACGGGAGTGCAGTCATGTATCAGGCCACCGGCAGTGGATGCAAATAATTTCGAGATTAAGCCTGCCATCCTTCAAATGGTGCAGTCTTCAGTTCAGTTTGGTGGCCTCCCTTCTGAAGATCCTAATCTGCATCTCTCTAACTTCATGGAACTTTGTGAAACTTTTAAGGTTAATGGAGTTAGCGATGATGCCATTCGACTGAGATTGTTTCCATTCTCGCTCAGAGAACGAGCCAAGAGTTGGTTGAATTCCTTGCCACCTAATTCTATTGCCACCTGGAATGATCTGGCAACAAAATTCTTGTCAAAGTTCTTCCCTCCAGCCAAGTCTGCAAAGCTGAGAGGAGAAATCAATAATTTCTGCCAACAAGACAATGAATCTCTCCATGAGGCTTGGGAGAGGTTTAAAGATCTAATCAGAAAATGCCCTCATCATGGCATAGAAAAGTGGATGCTGGTTCACAATTTCTACAACGGGTTGGTTGGTAACACTAGAACTCTGATAGATGCAACGGTCGGTGGAGCTTTTATGAGAAAGAGTGCTAATGAGGCTTACGATCTATTGGAGGAGATGGCTCTAAATAATCAGCAGTGGCCAACTGAAAGGAGTCAAACTAAGAAAGTAGCTGGTGTGCTAGAGGTTGATGCCATCACAAAGTTGACAGCTCAAGTTGAGGCCTTGACAAAGCTGATTGCAGGGCAAGCTAAACAAGCCCAAGTTATTTGTGAGATATGTGGAGGCAACCATCACTTTTCAGAGTGTCAGGCAGATGTGGATAATTTGCCAATGGATCAAGCAAAAGCCATTGGGAACTACTCCCAAAATAATAATTATGGGCACAACCAGCAGGGGTTCTACCAGCAGAGAAATCAGCCCCAACTAAACCAACAACAAAGCCCTAGTGGAGGCTCCAATATCCAAGCTGATTTATTGCTCCAATTCATGATGGAGACTAGAGCCTCTATTAAAACTCTAGAAACTCAAATGGAACAATTGTCTACTCAAGTGGCAAACCAAGCTCAAGGAAATTCACCTAGCACTAGTGAGGCAAAAGGAAAAGAGCAATGTAAAGCAATTTCCTTGAGGAGTGGAAAGAGTTATGAAGGACCTAGTGGCAAGCAACCAGTTGAAGATGGGGTTCAGGATCAACAGGCACAGACATCGGCACCAAAGGAAAAGAAGGCTACTGATAGCCCTGCACCACAACAACAGTCTCCACGAGTCAGTATTGATCATCATGTGAAGATACCTTATCCTCAGAGACTCCGAAAGACCAATCTAGACAAGCAGTTTACAAAATTTCTAGAGGTCTTCAAAAGACTACACATCAACATTCCTTTTGCTGAAGCCTTGGAACAAATGCCCCGTTATGTGAAGTTCATGAAGGAGATATTGTCTAAGAAGAGAAAAATGGAGGACTATGAAACAGTGGCATTAACTAAGGAGTGTAGCGCCATTTTGCAAAAGAAACTACCGCCCAAGCTTAAAGATCCGGGTAGTTTCAATATTCCATGCTCTATAGGGGGTTCAGTGGAAACTAAAGCTCTATGTGATCTGGGAGCAAGCATTAATCTAATGCCGTTGTCTGTCTTCAAAAGGCTAGGATTGGGAAAAGCAAAGCCCACAACAGTGACTCTACAACTAGCGGATCGTTCTCTAACTCATCCTCGTGGCATAATTGAAGATGTACTGGTGAAGGTTGGTAAGTTTATCTTCCCTGCTGATTTCTTAATTCTTGATATGGAGGAAGATTCAACTATTCCCATTATTTTGGGAAGACGATTCTTGGCCACGGGTCGAGCATTAATAGATGTTCAAAAGGGGGAGTTAAAGTTGCGAGTCCAAGATGAAGAGGTCAATTTTAATGTTTTTGCCCCAACTGACATTCCTACCTGTTGCAAGATTGAGGTGGTGAAGGGTTCTTTTGTTAAAACTGATAAGAAGAAAGCAAAGCCTAAAGAGCGACTTCGAACGATTCAGCGTCGTTGGAAAAGATTGATGTGTGGTAGTTCTGAAGGTGAGCTTACTCTTGCGCAAAACTCTGAAATCAACACTATTGGTGGTAAATTTTCTTCATTTAGTGCGAGGGCTCTTTTGAATGCAAAGGGTGGACTTGATCCCTTCTGATGGGGCTCAGGTAAGTTTCTCTCACCCTGGTTTATTTTCATACATTGGGGACAATGTGCATTTTAGTTTGGGGGGGAGACTTAAATTTTTCAGTTTATTTGTTTTAGTTTAGTTTGTTTTAGTTTTTTTTTAGTCTTGTGTGATAGCTAAATTGAAAGATTGATTGAATTGTTGTTATTCACTTGTGCAATGGATTAAAGCATAACTGTGTGCTTGACTTGCGACTGTTTGAATTAAGATGGATGTGTGCTAGGAAGTGATTCGTGTAGACTTAAAACATTTGTTATTCTCACATATCACCTCTGTTCTATTTGGTTTGTGGAATGATTGATTGTACATGAAATAGAATTTGTTTGACATACTCTCTTGAAGCGAAATCCTTGATGATTTCTGTTTGGAAAGTGATTTAGGCAAGTTTTCTTCAGAACGATTGAGCCTTTCAAGCCTACCTAGAAATATTCACCATAGTATACCCAAAGTTGAGCCTTAGCCTGTTTTAAAAAAAATTTCACCACTTAAATTTTTCACCACTTAACTGAGCTGAATCCGTTATCTTAAACTCTTTTCACCCTGAACATACCTTATTATGCCATGAGCCTTGAAGCAAGTTTTGGGGGAAATAAGTGTTGTAAGTAAAAAAATAAAGTGTAGGGGTGAGAGATTGAGAAAAAAGAATAATATTGTGTGTTGTGCCTCCGAAAAAAAAAAAAGACAAAAATGTCTTCTTGAAGAAAAAAAAAAAAAAGTTAAGAAAATTATGAGGTACACACATAAGAAAAATTGCAATCTCTTATTTCTGTTTTTGGGATATATGGAAAGAAAGCAAAAGAAATGTCTAGGCTTGCTTGGTTAAAAGTGCTTATGGTATAGTATAGCTTAAATGACTTCTCACCTACCCATGTACCTAAGCCATGCGATGTTAACCGAAAAAGACCTATTGATTCCAAATAGAAATTTGTCAACATTAGTGGAGAGAGGTATGTCATTCAAACTTATTGATCATGTGTTAGTGGGATGTTGGAAAGTTTAGAACAGTTGTGATATTGATGGCAATTGCGATGCTTTATGTTTGTATGAATTACTTACTTGTAAATTGCACATTCAACTTAGTTCTTAGAGTTGGCAAGTTGAAATTCTGGTTATTGATGGATTGAAGTTGTGCAGGTGGTGGTAACAATTAAATTGTTGGAAAGTTAGCTATCATTGTCAGTTTGTTTTTAGTTTAGTCCTAGTTTACTCGGGGACGAGTAAAGAGTCAGTTTGGGGGAGTTTGTTAGGCTATTTTTAGCCTATGTTTTGGATCTAATTTATGTGCGTTTTTAGCTGTGTTGGGACGGAATTACGCTTGTTTTCTATGTTTTCAGGTTCTTTGGAATAAAAGAGGTCTCGGGTGCAGAAATTCGTTAAAAGATGTGCTGAGCCGAAGAAAACACAATTTCTGAGTAATTGTGCACATCTGGCCGCGGCTAAACACAACCTGGCCGCGGCTAGATTTCGAAAATCTAGGAAGCTTCAGTCGCCGCGGCGATGAAGAGGCTCGCCGCGGCCATTTAAAAGATACAGAGAGACCCTTAATTTTCAATTATCTCGCCGCGGCGAGAGGAAGCTTAGCCGCGGCGAGATCCCGTACGGACCAGGGGCATTTTCGTCCATCGAACCCTAAATTTCAGTTATAAATAGAAAACTGCGATTGGAAGTCTGGGGAAGCGATTTGGAACCCTAAAACACAGCAGAGAGCGGCAGGAAGAGCAGAGTGATTCAAAGTGAAGATCCAGAATTCATCCACCATCAATTTCTTTCTCTATTCCTCTTTAATTTATTTATGTTGAATATTGTCATAGGAATGGTTATAGATTTGTTTCTGAACTAAATTTCCTATTTAGGGAGGATGATGATTGTTGTTTAAATATTTTGTCTAGTTAATGTTTAATTGTCATTCCTCCATTCTTGTCTGTGAAATTATCTTAATTTGTTCTTAATTTCATGTTTAAGATTGATCACCTTGTGCATGCTTTATGATCTCAATTCGAAATCTGAAAAGTGAGAATTGAGAATGCTAAAATTTGATAATCGATGTTCTATGTGAAATGAGAGTATTCACATGACTTATGTGACAAGTAGATTATTGCTTAATGCTGATTTCATGTTAGTTTAATTAAGAGATTAATTAGAGCACAAGAGATTTAGAATTTAGAAGATCTGAAAAGAGCTAGGTTAATTTATAATTTGTCATTCACTTCAAGAAAAGGATAGCAATTAGGCATTAACAATTTAGGTAAACATACAACATGATTCTCCTCCCTATTATCTCATCTTGCTCAACTTTTAATTGTGTTGTTTAAGTTTTCTGAATTACTTTCATTCTTTTAAATCATAAATACTGTTGATTTGCCAAATAGAATTATAAGTATAGTTTAGTAGTAATTAATCCAATTCCCTGTGGTTCGACCTCACTTGCGTGAGTATACTACTTGATTGCGTGCACTTGCGTAGTAATTAATAAATTTCAGCAACAGTGTCAGGTGCGTCTGTTCGCGACTCGAGGAAAGGCGCTAGAGCTTCCTCCCATTCTCTTCCTCAGAGCATCGATCATCTGCCGAGATATGTCTGCACAGAACAAAAATAGTATGGTTAGAAAACAACCATCAGAAACACAAGGCATGAAAATCAAGAAGCTCAAGAACAAAAGAAAGTAAAATGTAAGGTGACCACCCGCACAAGACTTAGAAGTCCATCATCACCTGACATCGATCTTATCTCAGACATGACGGCTTTCCCTTTTTCGAACACGAGAGGAGATGGGCGAACAGGTGAAATGGGCTCCCTTATGCAAAATGCATGTTCAAGAAGCCTGGGCGAGGCCAGGAGTTTCTTCTTCCTCTTCAATGGAGTCACCTGCTCTTCTTCAGCTTCATGTTCAGGATTTGAAGGCTCCTAAGCATATTGTTTGGCCCTGGCACCTCCTTTCAACTTAGCTTCACGCTTCAATTGAATCAACTCATTCTCCAGATGAGTTCGTTCAGGCCGGCCAGCACCAGATTTCCTCTTCTTTCCCGTCACGGACTTAGGAGTAAAGTCCTCTGGATAAAGCCCGTACCTCACAAGATTATCATCAGAGGTCAACTGGATAATATTCCGTTCTTCCCCCGGCAACCAGGCAAGTTTTTGAGCTCTATCCCTAAGAGCAAGAGTGAGAGGAGGACGATGATATGTCAGA
Source organism: Cannabis sativa (assembly GCF_029168945.1). NCBI lineage: Eukaryota > Viridiplantae > Streptophyta > Magnoliopsida > Rosales > Cannabaceae > Cannabis > Cannabis sativa. The sequence goes on along the minus strand of NW_026870043.1, from coordinate 4,525,812 downwards.
ATCTGCTAAAACAAAGTCTAGGTAATGCTCGGATCCTTCACCATGAAGTACTCATCAGCAAAAAACCCTATTTTGCTGATGGCCTTGTCATCCGTGCTGGTCAACCACTTGAAACCTGGTTGAGAGAAATAGAAGTACCCCGACCTCTCTTATTTGGGGGTGGACTTCAAATCGAAGAACCAGGCAACCTCGTGAAGAGAAGGAGTACCACATCCTTGGGAAGCGTAAAGGACGAAGAGGGCAGACATATACTTAATGCCCTTAGGAGTGATTTGGGTCGAGCAGAGACCGAAGAAGTCTGCCACATCCTTGAAGTACTTGTGCAAGGGCATCAGCGCTCCTTGCTGACCATGTGCCCCCGACCAGGCGCACATCCCCTTGTCAGGGTTTGTGGCACGATTATTGTGGGCAAGAATGTAGCAGTCCAGCTCGCCCAGGTACCTATCCTGGTCAAGAGTTCGAAGGCGCCTCTCCGTAATCTTGGACGGAGGACTTACCCACCTGGCGCCCAAGGCACCCTGCCTTCTATGAGGAACCGCCGCATGAAGCTCCTCACTGACGTAGTCAACGCCCTCAACCAGGACATCTCCATTAGCATCGACTGGCTGCCCAGCCTCGTTGTACCCCTCGTAATTTGGGGGTTTAACCTCTTCCTCTCCCTCCGCCTCGGAGGGACTACCGGGACGCACCTCATTTAGCTCCTCAACCTCCTGGACCTCAGCGTTCCCCTCACGATACTTTTCCATCAGGACGGTCGAATCCTGTTTGACGCTGGGAATAGTGGCAAGCCGAGCCACTTGAGGATCAGTAGCGTCAGCCAGACGCGTAGTTTTCTTTGTACGAGCCATCATCTTATGGCTGGGTACAAGATCAGAAGAATGTCCTTCACTAGAAGGAGAACTAGAATGAAGACGAGGGTGATCCTCGTCTAGAAGTTGAAGCAAATCCAGGTCGATCGGATGTCCGAGTTTCCAAGACTCACCTGAGTTCATCTACTAAAGACAACACACCAGATGAGTGTTGGAGGGAATATCAAACAATAAACAAGCAAATATGCCGACCAGGAGTACTCAACAGATTAAAGAACAGCTATGCCTAAAGAAAAGTCAGAACTCAAGAAGTTGGAAAATTTTCTTGAGTTAGGGCAAAAAAGTTCATGAAGCTTAGAATAAGCAAGATGAAAGGCGGATGCAATGCAGTTCAGAGACAAGCTTTATGGCTGTAAACCCACATCAACACATGATAAAGAAGAATCGCAGAAGTTTCTAACCCTAAGGTTACCTATGCATTTTTCTACAGCACAGTGAAAGTTGCATTCGAAATGTAAACATGCAAAGATAAGCATAAAGGAAATCAGATACTTATTCAAGATTCGACTGTCTGGGTTCGAGTGACGTCTATCCAACCAGCAGTTGCATGAAGGCACTTTGGCGACTTTGAAGCCTTAAAATTTTCTTTTCGCTCTGGAGCTTACTTAGCAAAGAAGGGTGATGAAATGAGTTTATGTGCCAATGTTGTGGGTATTTATAGGCAAGTCACAAAAATAGGTAACTGTCTCAAAGAAACCTCAGACGCCTCAGCTTCCCGCCTCAAAAACGAATATGGGAAATCAAAAGTAATCGAGTGCAAACGTCAGCCGTGGAGAGAGAAAATCGGATTTCGAAAGATTAATAGTCAGAGCATTTATTAGCCAAAAATCAAAGAGACGCCCAGTCAGCTTCACATCGAGTCTCGAAAAGTCACGCTCGACACGTGTCCCCATCCAAAGGTAGAACCAGCTCGGAAGAAGTCTACACACAACCTCAAAGGTCTCGTACAGACTTGGGGGGCAAATGTTATCCAAACTTTTTCACTCTAACGTGGCATCACGAGAATGGTGACACGTGGAGTCCACTTGGAACATCTACTTGGGAAGATAAGCCGAGAAGGATGCTTCGCTAACATGTCCTGAATAAGATATTCAGCGATCAGTGCAGAGCAATCAACACTTAGCGAATTCAACTTTCGCATCATGAGTCATCAGCTCAATCCCTATAACTCAGGGATCAATTTATGTGGATACGTCATACACACGATCCCACTATCAGTGTACTCAGCCTCAATCCCACGATCCTTGCATTCAGCATTGATCCCACGATCTTTCTGTTTATACGCATTGTAACGAGAGAGGAAACTCTTCCTCCTCAAGTTTCCCAGCCATATAAATAGTAATGCATATTCACTGGGCATGGGGGATCGGAAAGTCGAAACGCACCTAAGCTAAGACTATATTATTATCTAAGAATTATATATTCAGAGATACTGTTGTAAGAGCTATAAAAAAAGGAATCTTCTTCCTTGATCTTAAGTCAATACAAACAACGAGGATTAGGCTATTACCGAACTGCTCGGGGCTGAACTTCTATAAAATTTATGTGTCTTATTATTGTTTTATTATCATATGTTACTACACATCGTTTATCGTTTATAGAATAGACTCATTGTCGTTGGCTAAAAGTGAAGTCAACAAATTGAATCTACCAGCCTATATTACACAAATTTAGCTTGTAAATGTCAAGTGGCTACCCCTGCTCGCCTACCAAAGCAAAGGCCACTGTTGGAGAACAGTGGGAGACCATGCCCAAGAAGGGTCGTGGGTACTAGCACTTTTTGTACTCTAATGTTGAGCAGATAGAACCGCTACAGTGGTGTAGAGTTCTGTATGCTTGTTATTGGTAGTATTTGTGGAGGTGCTTTCCATTCTAGTATCTTGGTAGGAGACCGAGCTCCATGTTTTCGTTGTACCTTCCCAACTTGTAGGCTTCCCTTACTAGTTATTTTTATAACTTGATAAGGGCCTTCCTAGTTAGGTACAAGTACTCCTACTACTGAGTCTTTAGTGCATAAGAACACTCTTCTAAGCACCATATCTCCTGTGAATAATTTTTTGCTCTTAACGTGTTTGTTGAAGTGCCTTGCTACCTTTTGCTGGTAGGCCTGCAGCTTTAGGTTGGCTTGTTCTCTTCTTTCTTCTACTTTGTCAAGGGACTCTGCCAGTAGGGTGCTATTTGTTTGTTGTTCATAGTTGTTCTTCTGTGAGACGGTGGCACTAGCAGTCAACATTGCCTCGTAGCCATAAGCTAGAGCAAATGGAGTTTGCCTAGTGATCGTGTTCTATGTGACCTTAGGACCTCTGGGAGCAGTTCAAGCCAGATGCTTTTTGCTTCATCAAGGCACTTCTTAAGGGTGTCCTTGAGGGTTTTGTTGACAACTTCTACCTACCCATTTGCTTGAGGATGGGCCAGGACAGAGAAGCTCTTCATGATGCCATGCTGGTTGCAAAAATCAGTGAACATGTCACTGTTGAACTGTTTGTCGTTGTTTGACACAATCTTTTGGGGAAGGCCGAACTGGCATATGATGTTCTTGACAACAAAGTCAAGAACCTTCTTGGAGGTGATTGTCACCAGGTGTTCAACTTCTATCCATTTGGTGAAGTAGTCTGTAGTGAGAACAGCAAACTGTACCACTCCTTTTCCCTTTGGGAATTGACCAATTAGGTCTATCCCCCACACTGTGAAGGGCCAAGGAGACTGCATCATTGTAAGCTTGTTTGGTGGAGCTCTTGGTATCTTTGAAAATCTCTAGAACTTATCACATTTTCTAACATAGTCCATTGAGTCTTTGATCATCGTTGGCGAAAAGTGCCCCTATCAGATTATCTTTTTCGACAAGCTTTGCCCCCGGCATGATTCTCGCGGAAGCCTTCATGCACTTCTATCATAAGTCGTTCAGCTTTGGCTTTGGTGATGCACCTGAAGAGAGGCATAGAGAAACTCTGTCTGTACATTATCCTGTCTAGGATCAGGTACCGAGCAACTTTTCTTTTTAGTTTACTTGCCTCGTTTTTATCATCTAGCAAGGCTTCGGTTTGGAGGTAAGCTGTGCTAGGTGTCATCCATGTTGGAGTGTCATCCAGCATGTCGACCTCCTTTGGGACAACAATGTTGGGTTCTTCTAGGAACTGGATGGGCACCAGGTTTGCTTTGTTAGCTATGGTACTGCTCGCTAGGCGAGCAGGTGCATTGCTGTTGCATTCTGTTTTTTGGGGATCTTCTTGATTGTGTAGCCTTTGAGCAAACTTAACAAGTCTTTGATTTTTCTCAAGTAGGCCACCATTCTATCAGCTCGAGCTGTGTATTCACTCATGATTTGATTCACAACTAGTTGAGAATCACTGAATATGTCCAGGTGTTCAGCCTGTTCTTCATGCGCTAGCTGGAGGCCAACTATCAGGGCTTCATATTCAGCCTCATTGTTTGAGGCTTTGAAGTTGAATTTGATTGCTTCGTGTAGTTGTTACCCCCAAGTATTGTAAGGGCAATGCCTGCATCGGACATTTGGTCAGTTCAACTTCAGTCAACATGGTGCTGTTGTTGCTCGTGCTCATGCTTTTTCTCTGGCTCTTGCTGTTCTCATGAGTCTAGAGAGACCTCAAGAGTTAAGTTGGTGTACTCAGCCACAAAGTCTACAAGGGCTTAATCCTTTAAGGCTATTCTTGACTGGTATGTGATCTCGAACTGTCCAAGTTCTATGGCCCATTTGAGTAGTCAGCCTTATGCTTCAGTTTTATGTAGAACCTGTCGCAGTGGTTGATCGGTGTACACCTTTATGGGGTGTGCCTGGAAATAGGGCCTTAGATTTCTGGAAGCCAAGAGCAAGTTGTAGGTCAGCTTCTTCATGAGTGGGTATCAACTTTCTGCGTCAACTAGCCTTTTGCTAATGCAGTATATAGGGTGTTGCACACCGCCTTCTTCTCTCGTGAGGATAGCACTCATAGCGAGCTTTGTGCTACTAGGGACATGCCTAGCTCTTAATTTTCTAGGGGTTTAGACAACACCGGTTGTTAGGCCAATTGCTTCTTCAGCTCTGAGAATACGTTTTCACATTCCTCTGTCCACTCAATTTTTTTGTTGCCTCTAAGAATGTTGAAGAAGGGTACACATTTGTCTGTAGACTTGGACACAAATTTGCTTAGTGCAGTAATGCGTCCAGTTAGGATTTTTACTTCTTTGACAATTGTTGGTGACTTCATGTTCAAAAGGGATTGGATCCTTTTTTGATTTGCTTCTATTCCCCTAGCATTGACTAAAGGAATTTTCCAGAGCTTATGCCAAAAGAGCATTTGAGGGGGTTGAGCTTCATGTTGTAGCGGCGAAAGATTTTGAAGCACTCACCTAGGTCATCCACTTGTCACCAGCCTTTTTGGACTTGACGAGCATGTTGTCCACATACACCTCCATGTTGCGACCGATGATCTATGAACATCATGTTCACCAGCCTTTGATAAGTGGCCCTTGCATTCTTTAGCCCGAAGGGCATGACTTTGTAACAATATAGGCCTAGGTCTATCATGAAGCTGGTTTTCTAGTGATTAGGTGGATACATCTTTATTTGATGGTAACCTGAATATGCGTCCATAAAACTAGGACTTCCTCGCCAGCCGTGGCATCCACTAGCTGGTCAATTATGGGCAGCGGGAAGCACTATTTTGGACATGCTTTGTTCAGGTTGGTAAATTCAATGCAGACTCTCCACTTCTTGTTGGGCTTAGGTACCAACACATGATTGGACACCCACTGAGGGTACAATGCTTCTATTATGAAGTCATTGACCCTCAGTCGTTCAACTTCATCTTTTAGCGCATGCGAACCCTCCTTGTCTAGCAACCTCCTTTTTGGTTGAACAGGCCAAATGCTGGGATCAATGTTTTCATGTGACCATGCGAATAGGTGTAGGTTTGCCCTTAGAAATTTTGTCAAGACTGACTTGATTTCTGGAGCCAAACGTTGACCGATCTTTAGTCTTCTTGTTGGATGAGTGGGATCAACCTCCACTTCTTCCAACTCTTCTACAGTTCAGAAGCTTGCTACAGAATCCTCAATGTGAGGATCTATGCATGTGTCCCCGACTTTGCTAGACTTCATTGCCCCTTGCAAGGCTCATCTTCTGGACTTCTGGTTGGCATCTTCTCCTTTTTGGCCTTAGATAAGGCCAAGTTGTAATAGTGATGGGTAGACTGTTGGTCTCCCCCTCATGCAAGCCACTCTGTGCCTTGTTGGGAATTTGAGGAACAAGTGGTAGATAAACGTCACTGCCTTCAAGTTGTTGAGGGCCAGTTGCCCAATCATGGCATTAAAAGCCGAGGGAACGTCGATCAGAACAAACTATGCCATCAATGTTTTTGATGTTGGATTCTCTCCAATTGTGAGGAGTATCTAATATACCTGACAGGTGTGATGCCAGATGAAAAATCTTTACATCACTTGGTTGCAAGGCGCCAGGTCGGTGAGTTGGAGCTCCATATTTTCATATGTTGATTTGAAAAGAATGTTGGAGGAGGCGTCGTCGTCCACAATACATCTAGCCACAATCATATTCCTGATTTGCAAAGTAATGACCAAGGGATCATTATGCGGGAAACTGACTAGGGCTGCATCTTCTTTGCCAAAGGAGATTGTGGGCTTTATGGGTTTTTGCTCCTAAGAGCTCTGGTCTTCAACAACTAGGACTTTGCCTTTGGGCTCGTGACAGAGTGTTTGAGCATAGCGCTTCTGAGCTTTTCTGGTTTCGCCAATAATGTGGGGGCCGCTTATGATGTACCCTAAATGTTCTGCCATGGGTGGTGGCATTGAATCTCCTTTTTGACCTCCTTGCGCCTAGGTCTGATCGTCTTGCACATAACAACGCAAGTGGGGATTGTTACGCCTTATTATGTACTCAATCTCCCTCTTCAGATTTTGACACTCATTAGTGTCATGGCCAAAGTCATTGTGATATCTACAAAACTTTGCCATGCCCTCTTTCCCATCTCCCTTCTTATTGGAAAGGGCTTTCGGTATGGGACCGTTCCTTGGGTGGCCATGTAGATGGTATCTGGCTTCTGACTTAGGAGGTTGAAGCAACTGTACTTCTCCTCCTTATTCTTTTGTGGTGTGGGAGACGTGTTAAGCTTCCCCTTTTTGCCATTGTTCCTCCCAAAGTTGTTGGTGTTGTGCGTGTTTCTAGTGTTTTTACCACTAGAGGTCTGGACAGCACTGCTGTTGCTTGCCTGTGCGCCTGGTGGGTCATGAGGCTGTTGGGCGCCTCATGACTGCCTACTATTGACATGCCCCGCCTGGGCATGTTGTATGGCTTCTTCAAGTTTGATAAAGTTGTCTATTCTATTGAGGAACTCCTTCATGTTGTTGCTAAATATCCTTCGGATATCTTTACAGAAGTGGCATAGCGGGAGTATATGCCCGCAGTATGGTCGTATATCAACCTTCTTCAATAAGGCCTTCGACTTTGGTAGCCTCAGCCATAAATCGCTAAATATAATCCTTCAGAGGTTCCCTTTTTCACTATTTGACTTTGACAAGGTCTTCCAACTGCGATGGTACAAGTCTCAAGGATGTGAATTGTGTGTAAAATTCTTGTGAGAACTGAACCCAGGAGTTGAATCTCCTCAGGGTGAGTTTAAAGTACCACTATTGCGCTCTCTCTGGCAGTGTGGCTGGGAATATGCGACAATGCGCATCACCAGTGACCTTCTGGAGGTCGAGCTGCATCTTGAAGTACTTGATGTGAGCAACCAGGTCTTCTCGTCCAGTAGAGGTATGGCATTTATATATGCCGAGAATGGTGATCCCCTTGAGCGATCAAGTTGGAGGTCTAAAGGCTTCGGTCCAGCTATGCCTTGGATCATGTCCACAAGTTGGTCCAATAGTGCTTGCATAGAAGGATCTGTTTCTGTGGGGACATGATTGATTGGCCCTCCTTGGAGAGGTTGTAGATTCTGAAAAGATAGGGGTTGGCTGGCCATACCCTGAGGGGTGTATTGTGAAGATCAGCCATGCCGTGCAGACCTTGGCCGACCATTCCCAGGTATGGGAGTTAGCCCTAGTTTGCAGGTTTACACCTGGTTGCTGTGCTTCGCCGGCCAAACCTTCATTACGCAGGGTCTGGCCACCCAGTGCTCCTCCATGGCAAGCCAAACCTACAAAGGGTAGGGATTGGCAGTCCGTGATGTCTACCTGGCCAGCCAGAGCTACATTGGGTAAAGTCTAGCTGCCCGTGACTCCTCCATTGACTAGTGTTCGCTGTGCATTGATTGGGGATAGATCACATTGTTGGAAATATTTTACCAGGATCTAGATTTACTACCATGTACGTTTCATTAACACCCTAATATGAATTCTAAAACAATGAAATAAACACATATAAAGTTTAGGAAACCTTACATTGGGTGCAGCGGAATATAATGACTCCTTCCGTTCAGATCTCTAGCCCTTGATTCCTTTCTGTAGCAGAACATAATAAAGATCTGAACCTGGATCTCTTTCTCTCCTTCCTTTGATGCTTATTCTCCTTCTTGATTGGATTCTACACAATCTTCCACACTATTATTGAGATACCACTTGATGTGTGTGGGCACTACTCTATCACTCAAGGTTCGAAATTCAAGAGAAGAAGAAGAAGAGAGGGGCGGCTATGGCTTTTCTCTGAGAGGAACAATATGCAAGTCATAGTTTCTTGAAGCCATCCCTTTCTATTTATAGAAAGCCATCTAGGTTTAGGTTAGAATTGTATGGCATTAAAATAATGAAAATATAAATGGTAAAATGCTTGCATAGTGGGCGTCCATGATAGGGATAATGGGCCTCACTTTCCTATTTTGCCATTTTGTCATTTTCAATCAAATTTTCTCAAAAATGTAAATTTTCCAATTTAACCACTTAAATGTCAATTCCAATTATTTAATAACTAAAAATTAATTATTAAATAATATTGTAATTTAATATATTTATTAATTAGACATATAAAGTCTCTTAATTAACAAATAAAACCTAGAATCTCTTTTCTTACAATTTCGCCCTTGCTTAGTGAAAATTCATAAAGTAGACAAGTCTACTTTAGAATTATAATTGATTAATCAAAATCAATTAACTGAGTCTTACAAGCAGTATGGTCTCAACTAGTATGGGGACCATGGGCCTATATAACCGAGCTTCCAATAAGTCGAACCGAATTTACCAAGTAAATTCCCTAACTTATTAATTCCTTATTGAATCCACACTTAGAACTTTGAATTGCACTCTCAGTCATATAGAACGCTCTATATGATCCACGATATAGATACGCTATTAATTATCCATCATTATAATCCTAATTTGATTAGTGACCCTCTAATAGATGATCTACATTGAATAGGAACTAAATTACCGTTACACCTTCTATGTATTTTATCCTTAAAATACTTAGCTCCGTATAAATGATATTTCAGCGAAGTGAAATGAGATCTCAACCATTTATCTTTGTTTAGCCAAGCTCGAAGGATATCATCGTTTCACTTCTAAATTCCTATAGAAGTTATAGACTCCATATTTATGTTAATGCTCCCACTCAATTATACTAACATGGTCCCAAAATGTACCTATCACCCTGACCCAAAAGTAGGCTTAACTAATAAATCAAAGAATATGTATAATACTCTTGAGATCGAACCCAACCATATCAGGATTAAGATCATTTGATCTAGGATCAACAGGTGATATTGAATTGAATAGACAGTACGGTAAATTTTAACAAATCTAATCAAAGTTCATTATCGGTCCCTTCCGATGTGTACTCCATACATCCGATACTGGTAGACTTTGCCAATGCCCTGGAAAGGACATAACAGTTATCCAAGGTGTAAGAATACCTATCGCTGATTATATCATGCCAGTCTAAATCTAGTGAACTGACAAATCAGGGAATAAACTTTCGAACGTATAATTAAGATTATATTCCACTGTGCTGACAACACTATAATCATTAACAAATTCATATGTTCTGGACTTAAATATAATTCATACATTATATATATAATCATGAAATAAATCATGTGAACCATGCAACATAAAAAATGTTATTTCTAATCTTTATTAATAAGTAAATCTGATTATATTGAAATGTGTTTTATTTAGGGCACAAAACCCAACAAACTCCCACTTGCACTAATATAAAACAAAATGTGCATTTCAAATAATATCTACACCTTGATGCACAAATCAAGTGTAGTAGTAGTATACTCCTCGTAATAGGATCTGACAGGTTAAATGAAACACAACCTTCTCTCCACCATTACTCTTCCTTAATCACAAAATCCTTGATATTGTGAAATTTCTCTCTATATGTCTACTCTCTTGGGATACTGGATTCTATACTTTTGGGAAGTACTTTTGGTTAATCAGGAAATAACACTAGTAGTTAAGATAAGTTGGAACGGTGCCACAAATGTATAGAACTTTCCACAGACTGAATAAGTACCTTTCTGCAACTTTAACATCCAGTCTCTCTCTGGCAGACTTAAAGACTTCAGATTGGTTTTTACACTTCTCCAAAATCACTACTCCACCCCTAGAGTAATCACCATGTTATCAACATACTTTCTAGCACAAAGGCAAGTCTCGAAATCTGATGTGGTGTCGTCTAAGAGTTTTAAACACACCCTTATCAACTAACATATAGTTCCTCTTCTTGATCTTAAGATTTACTTGATTGTCTTACAATATTCCTTTCCAGGATTAATTTGATACCTACTCATTACTCCCACTCAACAGCAGGTGTCTGGTCTAAGGCATACTAAAGCATATCTGAGTCCTCTCACTATTGATTCAAGAAATCCTTTCATGGCTTTATCTTTTCTGGAATAGTTGAGACTTTTCCTTAGATAAATAAAATCTATGCCTAGAAGTCGAGAAGCTTCTATAGATTGCCATTAGAAAAGAAAATGCTTCAGCATCTAAAGTAAGTTGCTTGCATTAGACTAAGTAATTACCAGGTATACCACAAGCCATAGGTTTAGATAAACTCAAACCTATAATACTAGGAACATGAAGTTTTGTTAAGTCCATTTAATAGACTTATAAACTAAAATTTCCTTTCATGTCCTTGTAATAGAAAAATCTAGGTTACTCCATGTGAATGGATTAAACCATAGTTCTCTTGGCTTTTCTTCTTAGTTTCTTATCTTGACTATCCATTACTTGTTTAAACTCACAATAGATTTTAATCACTAGTGTCTTCCAAGTCATAAGAAGGTGAGTTCCTAGAAACCCTCCAACTGCGACAAGGTAACGTGAATTGTATCTAAGAAAACTAAATGGCATTGACCTCTTCGGTTGTTTCAAGACAACAGAGGCAGTGTGATCATCTTGTATCGAATAAGATGATAGAACACTTATGGAATCAAAAAAAAATATCTCCTTTATTTGTTACTTTATTTTTAGACTTAGTCATTTTCTTTGAAAATCAGTATTTTTTTAAACAAATACTTTCTTATCTATTGACTATGGGATGTTCCACCCCTAATCACTTAGAATAACTAACAAACATTCAAACCATATTTAACAGTTCTATCTTTTCTTAAGATTTCGATTAGGTCATCCATGAATCTAGTAATTGTTTACACTAAGTACCCAACCATTGGATCATTCTGAAATTGTATTACCATAGAAGGATTTAGGCAACGACTAGTAACTAATCATCAATATGAAAATCGAATTTCTAGGGAGGTAAGTTTGGATTCAAAAATTAATTTAATGATCTTTGAACTGCATATCTACTAACTATTTCTCCACCCCTATCAGTTCGCAAGATCTTTAACCACTTACCTGAATGGTTTTTCACCATTGCTAGAAATTCATGAAATTTTTCAAACATTTTAAATTTCTTTTGCATAAGGTAAAATCTAGAGTGATCGTTTTAAGAATATAACGAAAAACTCATATCCACCCTTGAATATACATCCATCTGCGAATGAGATGAACTTACTTTCAGTGGATATAGGCATATAAACTCTTTGCAGAGATTGATCTTGTCAAAATCACTATGAACAAGATACAAATGCCATAGATTTATAAAATATGTGGTTGTGTCTTTTGATGACTTAGGTTTAGTTACATTAAAGAGTTCTTAGAATAGTGCAAGTGGATCCTGGTCACGAAATACTAAACTCATACTCCATACTAACATACAGTTTGAATCCATTGATAGAAAATGGTTATTAATCACTTGCGAAAGTGTAATTGTATAATGATTAATTCTTTCTTGGACCACCACTACTAATTTAACTCTAAGTCTGATTTGCCCATATAAGTAGGAGATTTCTAAGATTGAGGATTTATATCATTTTGGAATAGAATTTCAGGAATATAATCATATGCATCATTTAATTTCTTATGAGAAAATATTGAATGATATGTAATGATTTATGGACCATTCATCCAATGATATGGTATTGAGCTAATTCGAAATGAATAAGCTAAGAGGAATTAGGATCATTTCGTTTTTAAATAAGAATCCAACGATGCTTCGATTAGTGAGAGTCAAAGTAATCTTATTTATAAAATCTTCTTGTTTCATATTATAAATACTAGTCTAAGGTGTCATCAATTGATGAACAGCTAGATGTTGCATTTACAATATTTATCTTTCGAGATCTAACACTATTATGTTTGTCTAATGGTTGACAATCCATTAGGGATTTGTCCCATTAGAATAACAAACCAAGTGAGACCAATAATGAAGATTCGAAATTAAACTACAATTTAATAACAGAAAATAACATGGTTCAATATAAATTCATACACAATTCATAAATTATTAAACACATAGCAAGTAGGAATGACAAGTGAAAATACTAAAACATACAATCCTAAGTAATTTACAAGGTCTCCAACAAACTGATATATCAGTGTCCCGTTTAGGCGAGAGTCAGTGATACCATCAATTGAATAGAGTTGTCAGCTCATCTAAAATGATAAACATTCTAGCAACCTTTTATTCGATCAAGATTGGAATCCAGTGTTGTCCCGTTTAGGCGAGAGTCAAGGCTATTCTATCTTATGAGCTTCCACCATTGTTTCATACTTTTGTAAGTCAAATACAGTCGCCACCATTAGGGTGATCAATACTATATAAAACACTTACAAATAATATTATCTTTCGAGATTCTACGGCGTTAAATTGCTAATGAACGTTCCTCCATTAGGGAGGATTACTCACTAAAACAAGAACTATGTATAACCAACAATGGAGATCGAATGTCCTAATAATAAAGCTCATTATTTAAAGTGTATTTTCTTCTAATATTTATTTTAATCAATTTATTTTAAATATATATTTATTTAATTAAAATTTCCAATGAGAATGAAAAATTCTAAATATAAATTTTAATTTAATATTTATAAAGTATACTTAGATGGATATGAAAATAACATGAATTATTTTCATCTTAGTAATAATTTCCAATAAATAATTAGAAAAGTATTCAATTTAAGATGTTTCAAAATTAATTTAAATTAATTTACAACTCAAATTTAATTTTCTATAAATATATATTGCATTTCGAAAATTGAAGTATATAAGAATACTATTTTCGAAAAAATGCTTTAAAATAAAATAAAAATAATTATAAAATAACATGAATTATTTTCATCTTAGTAATAATTTCCAATAAATAACATGAAAATAACATGAATTATTTATACTTCAATAACATGAATTATTTTCATCTTAGTAACATGAAAATAACATGAATTATTTTCATCTTAGTAATAATTTCCAATAAATAATTAGAAAAGTATTCAATTTAAGTTGTTTCAAAATTAATAATTAGAAAATAACATGAATTATTTTCATCTTAGTAATAATTTCCAATAAATAATTAGAAAAGTATTCAATTTAAGTTGTTTCAAAATTAATTTAAATTAATTTACAACTCAAATTTAATTTTCTATAAATATATATTGCATTTCGAAAATTGAAGTATATAAGAATACTATTTTCGAAAAAATGCTTTAAAATAAAATAAAAATAAATCTTGGAAAAATTATCTTAATTTTATGTTGGCCCAAAATTCATTAATAAAATTAATTTACAGCAAAAATATAATTCTGCCTATTTAATTAAATATTTAAGAAAAATTTCAAATATTTAAGTATCATGATGAAAATCAACTTAAATATTAATTTTCTATTTAATTAAATACACTAGAAAAATACTTCAAGCATAACAAATAATAACTATTTAGACTTTCATTGACTAATTAATTAATTTTCTAATAATAATATATTTTAGTTCATTTATTTTAATTAATCATTAAATGAAAAAATCAATGATTTAAGTTGGTCCAAAATTAAAATAAATAATTTTCAACTTTAATCTATTTTTCAAATAAAATTCAAAATTTCTGCATTTAAGAAATGCAATTTCAAAATTGTGGGAAAAGATTAATAAAATAAAATAAAATATATTTTGAAAATTATTCAAATTTAAGTTATTCTGAAATAAGATTCCAAACTTAAAATAATTTTCAATTTTTTTAATTAAATAACATGAAAATAATAATATTTAAGTATCATGATGAAAATCAACTTAAATATTTAAATTTTAAATTTAATTAAATGTATTAAATTCAAGAAATAAATAATTAAGTATAGAGGAGACTAATTATTAATTCTAGTTTAATACTAGAAAAAATATACTTAACTTAAATTGTACCAAAATTAATTATTAAACAATTAATTTCACAATCAATGATATTTTCCTATTTCAATATTAGAAATAATAACTAGTACAGAAATAACTATCTAGAAAATATCTCAATTTAATTAAGTATCTTTTCAAAATTTAGAAAATATCTAATTTAAGTTGTTATAGAAAGAATCTAAAATAATCAACTTAAAAATTTCCAAATAAAATTTAATTAAATATCAAAATTAAGTTGTAACTACCTAATTTAAGAATATTCCATTTTAAGTTTAACCACTTAAAAAATATCTCTAGAATCTTCAATAACTAACTCCTAGAATTCCTCAACTTAATTTTAAATTCAAAAGATATTCAAATTTAAGTTGATAAGAAAAATTAGTTAGTAATAACTAATTTATAACTTAAATAGGAATATTTAATGAAATAATTAAAATAAGCTTAAGAAAGAATCTAGTTAGTTAAAATTCTTTATTTAATTAAATACAAGAAAAATACAAGTAGTTTATCTACAAATAATATCTTAAACTAAGAGTATTTTTCTTAAAATTTACTTTAAAATATTAAAATGAAAAAAAAAATTCATATATTTTAAAAGTTAATTATGTTGTTAATCAATTTTATTAGGTTAGACTAATTTAATTAACCTAATACAGTTATTCAAGTCACGCAATAGGCCTTCACAATTGGGGTAGTTCATGTTGGGGGGGGGGGGGGGGCTGGGTTCAGTATGTGATACCCACTTCTATTGGCCCCCTTCTCTCACACAAGGCCTAAAGAGAGGAATTTAACCTTAAAATAAATAACTGTTACTAATTGAATAGGTCCAAAAACTAAATGGACCTAAATAAAATCTATCAGGGTGTGAAATTTTATTTAGCAACAACGTATATGCATCTATAATAAAATAAACATATAGGCTCACACAAGCATACAGATTTTGATGGATCCTACCATGTTACTAGGTCATACACAGATGAAAGAAGAATGTAAAATTTACCTGTTACAAATTATTTACTTGACCTATTGACAATTGAACCATGGGTTAAAATCAGATCATTGGATCTGTCAACAAGTTAACCATGGCAATTTAGATCAAGTAATAATAGGTTTTAGAAAAACTTACAAACAATCTAAAACACATAGTCCTGCAACAAGTTAGATTGGATTGTTGGATGTAGGATTTATTTAATTTTAAATTAATTAATAAAAAGAATTCGAAAAAAATTAAATAAAAAAAAATCGATTTAAAAATAAAATAAAAATTAAACCTACAATTTTGAAAAATTAGGCTTCAACTAACCTAAATATCATTTCAAAAAAATTGCTAACCACCTTTTAAATTTCATATTATTTTATAAATTAAATATTCAATAAAATAAAATGATAAATACATACCCTTTTCTGATTTTATAATTTAATTTATGTAAAAATAACAAAATTTAAAGGTTAGCAAAAATATCTTATTTCTATTTAAAATACCATGATTATAGTTATATTATTTTAAATCTAAATAATGTCAAATTACTTAAGTAGAATATTTTACAAAAGGAATTTAATATCTGACCTTAGAATTAAAATTAAGATAAAAAAATCAAATTTAAAAAAAAAAAAAGAAAAGAGGTAAGCAAAAAATGATTTTTACCTATTTTCAAATTCAAATTACACTAATATCTAAAATTAATTTTGAAAATTCAAATTAATTTATATCTGATAATTAGATTTGAAATATGAAAAGTAAAAATCGAAATACAAAACCACACAAAAAATCCGAAGATAATTCCATGAAATAGCATGAAAAATGGAAGAAAAACGAAGAAATTGTGAGATGTACGGACTGTATGCAAAGCACACCATCCAGGTGCACATTCTTGGGCGCAAGGGGCTGCTTGGGCGCACAAAGGGTGCTGCCAGCAGGAAGCTGCGCGCACAAGGGTGTGTCACCACCCCTAATTTTTTTAAAACTTCAAAAAATCATAACTAATTCAAAAAAAAAAATCAAAATTGAGTTCTGTAAAAAAAGAAATTGCTTAATTTTTTCCAAACTATCCAATAAAAATAATTCCAGAAAAGAAAATTTAATTATTTTTCATAAAATTTCACAAGCATCAATCAATCATTATATAACACAAAAATCAACATGAAACCATCCAAATCAACACATAACATCGTTTTAATTCATATTTCATGAATGTAAATCATTACCATGGCTCTGGTACCAGTTGTTGGAAATATTTTACTATGATCTAGATTTACTACCATGTATGTTTCATTAACATCCTAATATGAATTCTAAAATAATGAAATAAACACATATAAAGTTTAGGAAACCTTACATTGGGTGCCGCAAAATATAATGACTCCTTCCGTTCAGATCTCTAGCCCTTGATTCCTTTCTGTAGAAGAACATAATCAAGATTTGAACTTGGATCTCTTTCTCTCCTTCCTTTGATGATTATTCTCCTTCTTGATTGGATTCTACACAATCTTCCACACTATGATTGAGATACCACTTGATGTGTGTGGGCACTACTCTATCACTCAAGGTTCGAAATTCAAGAGGAGAAGAAGAAGAGAGGGGCGGCTTGGCTTTTCTCTGAAAGGAACAATATGCAAGTCATAGTTTCCTGAAGCCATTAGTTTCTATTTATAGAAAGCCATCTAGGTTTTGGTTAGAATTGTATGGCATTAAAATAATGAAAATATAAAGTGTAAAATGCTTGCATAGTGGGCGGCCATGATTGGGATAATGGGCCTCACTTTCAAATTTTGTCATTTTCAATCCAATTTTCTCAAAAATGCCAATTTCCAATTTAACCACTTAAATGTCAATTCTAATTCTTTAATAACTAAAAAATAATTATTAAATAATATTGTCATTTAATATATTTATTAATTAGACATATAGAGTCTCTTAATTAACAAATAAAACCTAGAATCTCTTTTCTAACAATTTCGCCCTTGCTTAGTGAAAATTCAAAAAGTATACACAGTCTAACTTTAAAATTATAATTAATTTATCAAAATGAATTAACTGAGTCTTACAAGCATTATGGTCTAAACTAGTTTGGGGACCATGGGCCTATATAACCGAGCTTCCAACGCGCATCACCAGTGACCTTCTGGAGGTCGAGCTGCATCTCGAAGTACTTGATGTGAGCAAGCAGGTCCTCTCGTCCAGTAGAGGTATGGTATTTATATATGTCGAGAATGGTGATCCCCTTGACCGATCAAGTTCGAGGTCTGAAGGCTTTGGTCCAGCTATGCCTTGGATCATGTCCACGAGTTGGTCTAATAGTGCTTGCACAAAAGGATCTGTTTCTGTGGGGACATGATTGATTGGCCCTCCTTGGGGAGGTTGTAGATTCTGAAAAGATAGGGGTTGGCTGGCCATACCCTGAAGGGTGTATTGTGAAGATCAGCCATGCCGTGCAGACCTTGGCCGGCCATTCCCAAGTATGGGAGTTAGCCCTAGTTTGCAGGTTAACACCTTGTTGCTGTGCTTCGCCGGCCAAACCTTCATTAGGCAGGGTCTGGCCACCCAGTGCTCCTCCATGGCAAGCCAAACCTACAAAGGGTAGGGACTAGCAATTCGTGATGTCTCCTTGGCCAGCTAGAGCTGCATTGGGTAAAGTCTAGCCGCCCGTGACTCCTCCATTGACTAGTGTTCGCTGTGCATTTATTGGGGATATATCACATTGTTGGAAATATTTTACCAGGATCTAGATTTACTACCATGTATGTTTCATTAACATCCTAATATGAATTCTAAAACAATGAAATAAACACATATAAAGTTTAGGAAACCTTACATTGGGTGCAGCGGAATATAATGACTCCTTCCGTTCAGATCTCTAGCCCTTGATTCCTTTCTGTAGCAGAACATAATAAAGATCTGAACCTGGATCTCTTTCTCTCCTTCCTTTGATGCTTATTCTCCTTCTTGATTGGATTCTACACAATCTTCCACACTATTATTGAGATACCACTTGATGTGTGTGGGCACTACTCTATCACTCAAGGTTCGAAATTCAAGAGAAGAAGAAGAAGAGAGGGGCGGCTATGGCTTTTCTCTGAAAGGAACATTATGCAAGTCATAGTTTCTTGAAGCCAACCCTTTCTATTTATAGAAAGCCATCTAGGTTTAGGTTAGAATTGTATGGCATTAAAATAATGAAAATATAAATGGTAAAATGCTTGCATAGTGGGCGTCCATGATAGGGATAATGGCCCTCACTTTCCAATTTTGCCATTTTGTCATTTTCAATCCCATTTTCTCAAAAATGCGAATTTTCCAATTTAACCACTTAAATGCCAATTCTAATTATTTAATAACTAAAAATTAATTATTAAATAATATTGTAATTTAATATATTTATTAATTAGACATATAAAGTCTCTTAATTAACAAATAAAACCTAGAATCTCTTTTCTTACAATTTCGCCCTTGCTTAGTGAAAATTCATAAAGTAGACAAGTCTACTTTAGAATTATAATTGATTAATCAAAATCAATTAACTGAGTCTTACAAGCAGTATGGTCTCAACTAGTATGGGGACCATGGGCCTATATAACCGAGCTTCCAATAAGTCGAACCGAATTTACCAAGTAAATTCCCTAACTTATTAATTCCTTATTGAATCCACACTTAGAACTTGGAATTGCACTTTCAGTCATATAGAACGCTCTATATGTTCCACGATATGGATACACTATTAATTATCCATCGTTATAGTCCTAATTTGATCAATGACCCACTAATAGATGATCTACATTGAATAGGAACTAAATTACCGTTACACCTTCAATGTATTTTATCCTTAAAACACTTAGCTCAGTATAAATGATATTTCAGCGAAGTGAAATGAGATCTCAACCATTTAGCTCTGTTTAGCCAAGCTCAAAGGATATCATCGTTTCACTTCTAAATTCCTATAGAAGTAATAGACTCCATATTTACGTTAGCGCTCCCACTCAATTATACTATCATGTTCCCAAAATGTACGTATCAACCTGACCCAAAAGTAGGCTTAACTAACAAATCAAAGAACATGTATAATACTCTTGAGAACGAAGCTAACCATATCAGGATTAAAATCATTTTATCTAGGATAAATAGGTGATATTGAATTGAATAGATAGTACGGTAAATTTTAACAAATCTAATCAAAATTCAATATCGTTCCCTTCCAATGTCTACTCCATACATCCGATACTGGTAAACTTTGCCAGTACCCTGGAAAGGACATAACACTTATCCAAGGTGTAAGAATACCTATCGCTAATTATATCATGCCAGTCTTAATCGAGTGAACTGACAAATCAGGAAATAAACTTTCGAACGTATAATTAAGATTATATTCCACTGTGCTGACAACACTATAATCATTAACAAATTCATATGTTCTGGAGTTAAATAGAATTCATACATTATATATATAATCATGAAATAAATCATGTGCACCATGCAACATAAAAATGTTATTTCTGATCTTTATTAATAAGTAAATATGATTATATTGAAATGGGTTTTATTTAGGGCACAAAACCAAACACACACCAATTGCATGAGTTTGATGGATCTAAATGCCTGAAGTGATCAATTTCACTTCTTGAATCACCATTTTGGGTGTTTCTACCCACTCTCAGTGCTCATTGGTGAAAGATCAATCTCTGTGCACCTCATTCCCCTAGGGGAGGAAGTGTCGTACCCTAGCCGGCAAATAGGTACTCCTGTTGATGGTTGGTCGGCAGTGGTTGCACGATGGGGGTTGCTTTTGAGCCAGAGATCCCTAGCCTGCCCCTAATCCGCTGGTTGTCGAGATCTAGCTGTTCTCACTGTTTGACCTTTGAGAAAAGTTCTGTCATCCTTATGGCAGGGGAAGATCCTTCCTAGTACCTAAGGAAGTTGACGGTAGTCTTCCTTGAAGTGTTTCTCTAAGGAGATCATGGCCTCTTCTATCGGTTCTCTAATTGAACTATCTTATTAGATCACTGGCCTTCCAGTTGTTGCGATCTAATTCTACCTGGTGAGACCGAAGGATGTACTCCTAGTCATCCGTCCATCCTAGGAATTCGCTTATCTACTGAGTAAATACACCGCAATTAGTAGCGCGTGGTTTTTTTAGTTAGGCCTGAATGACGTATAACTTCCCTGAGTCTGGCCAACTCAAGGTCTTCTCCTAGGTCCAGGTGAGTTTCACCAATTTCTGGCATGCCCACTCCCGGGCATGTCTCTAAAGTGTAGAACTAGAGTTGAGGTTCAATCATTATTCTAGGGGGCTATCGCCCCTGGGTCCTTCTTTCAGTGGGAGGCGCCATTGGTGGATGTACTCCTAGAGGTGTGGGCCTGCTACTTGGATCCATCGGGATGCTCGCATCAAGTTGGCGAGCTGTGGTGGCAGACTTTTTGCGCTTGTTTTGGTGACGGGATTCCCCACATCTCTAGTATTCATGGGGATTCCAATTGTGACTGGAACTTGAGTGTCTGGATCTTCAATCGGTGGGTCTTGACGGAGACCTAAAGATGCAGATGGTGCAATAGGAGTTCTTCTTGTGCTCACCATGGCGTTTGATCAAATCATGATATCCACACTCTCAATGAAAGCACCAAATTTCGGACCTCAAAAAGTGATCAACCGACAGCAAGGTCATGCAGATCTGATGCTTTCCACGTGTGTGCACAAATAAGAATAAAAAAGCAAATAGACAATATGATTTGTTATATAGGTTCGACCCCTTTGTGATAGCGGTAATGACCTACTCCCCTTTTAGTTGTATTATACCGAGGGAATTACTATCCGATCACTATAGCTTGGATCTTCTATAGTACCCTTAGGATTACTATCTTGAATCTCATCAGATAGAGTTTTGACGTTGCCCAAGAATTTGTTTAGGTGCCCCACTTGTAGAGTGGTTGTTTGATCTGCAAAAAGCAAACAAAATATCCATCAAACAAGATTTTAACAAATCATATGGTTTTTACAACACATCATCATGCAAGACGTTAAGAGGCTCTAAACCATTAATTCTAATATAACTGACCTTTCCCTTTGTAAAAAGAGCAACATCTTCTTGACCTAAATTAGTCTCGTATTGGAAGAAGCCCGGGAAGTAAATTTTACTAAATGCATCCACTGTGACATGATGGTTACAAGTGGAATGAAATGGTTAGGACTCCTGACGATACAATCTACTCTATCTATAGACCTACTCCATGAATACTTATGACGATCTAAAATCAAGAAATATGAATCAAATCCACATTGACTAAAGGTCTCAAAATCATATATACTGGAAGCCCTAATTAAATGGAAGGGTTTCTCACCACTACGGAAAGTACTCGCTCCCGAAGCACCCTCATTACGCACCACCTCCTTGAAGTGGATGGTAAGTTCTTCACCCTCGCTTAGGCCTTCTGGGAATTGTCTCCTCCAATCTGCCTGCCATGGCTCATTAGCCTTCACCGCCTTTAGAGCCTCTTCAGCGGTAATAACTGTGATGGCTTTTTAACCCCGTCCGGGTCCCCCCGTAAAGCATCCTAGATTGCATCCTTCATGGAAAGATGAGCCACATCCTGATGTGGGGCGATATGACCCACTTCTCAGAGGTTCTCTATGGTCGCAAGTTTCTCCACTTGCAACTTTTTGGGTGAGAAAGACTTGTAAGAATTCATCCCCTCTTCCAACTCTGTAGTCAGAGGCGATTGGGGAAGGCAGTCTAGCAAATACAAAAAGTAGGAGATTAGAATGTAATAAACAGAAGAAAAATAGAATTTTAAAATCTAAAGGAAAGAACGAGACTTACTTGTAAGATTAAAATCCAAACTAAGGGTAGGAACTCTTTTCAATAGGAAGCTGAAGGTGAAGAAGTAGTAGTCTTTGAAGTCATGCGTGTACTTCGTGGAACTCGTGCGATAAGGAATGCTCCTGCTGGATCGCTCCAACCTATAGAAGCCCACATTCTCCTTGTGGCCACTCATTTGTTGGGACTTCTAATGTTCAAGAAATCTTACATTGGTTGCAGCGGAATTAAATGACTCCTTCCACTCAGATCTCTAAGCCTTGTATCCTTTCTGTAGCAGAGCATCACCAAGATTTGAGCCCGATTCTCTTTCAGTTGATTGGATTCTTCACACGTTTACACACTATGATTGACGTACCAACTTACTATGTGTGGACATGTACTTTATCACTATAAGGGACAAAATATTGAAGAGAGAGAGAGAGAGAGAGAGAGAGAGAGAGAGAGAGAGAGAGAGAAGGATTCGAAATAGAGAGAGAAAGAGATGGCTCAAAATTTTACTGAAGGCTAGTGTAACTTAAGCTGTCAGTTTTGAGTCCATCACTATCTATTTATAGGAATCCTTCTAGATTTAGGTTTGAATTATGTGGCATTAAAAATTTGATAAATAAATGGTAAAAATATGCTTTAGTGGCCGGCCATGGGATGTGGACCCACCACTTGCAATTTTTCTATTTTTCAACTATTTATCCTATTCTTCCACAAATGTCATATTTTCTAATTCAACCACTTAAATGCTGAAAACTATTTATTTAATAATTAAAATTAATTATTAAATAAAATTGTCATTTAATATATTTATTAATTAGACTTATTAAAGTCTCTTAATTAACAAAGAAACCTAGAATATCTTTTCTTCACAATTTAGCCCTAGCTTAGTGAAAATTCATAAATAAGACATAGTCTAATTTTAGAATTATAATTGATTAATTAAAATCAATTAACTGAGTCTTACAAGCAGTATTTTCTGAACTAGTATGGGTTCGTGAGCCTATATAACTAAGCTTCCAATAAGCAGATCTAGAATTTACCAAGTAAAATCCTTAACTTATTAATTCCTCCTTGCACCACTATCGATTTGGAATTGCACTCTCAATTATATAGAATGCTCTATATGTTCCACAATATAGGTACGCTAACCATCATTCTAATCACAATAATAAAAAATTCTCTATAGATGATTTACACCAAGTAGGGACAACTTTACCATTTCATCCCTTAATGTATTTTATCCTTAAAACACTTAGCTTCCTATAAATAATATTTCAGTAAACTAATATAATCATTGAAATAAGAGCTCTTCCATTTATCTCTATTAAGCCAAGCTCGAAGAAAATCATCATTTCACTTCTATGTACAGATAGAAGCTATATATTCTATATCTATGATTAGCGCTCCCACTCAATTGTACTATCATGTTCCCAAGCTGTACGTGTGACTCGAACCAAATGAAAGGCTTTGACTAACAACTTAAAGAACAAAATAACCATGTCAGGATTAAGATCTTTTGATCTAAGATCAACCTGTGATATTGACTTAGAAAGATACAACGATAAGATTATAATATCTTTACCAAGATCAATATCGGTCCCAGTCCAATGTATACTCCATACATCCGATACTAGCATACTTTGCAAATGTCCTGGAAAGAACATAACACTTATCTAAGGTGTAAGTAAGCTTTATCGCTGAGTATCACATCAGTGTAAATCTAGTGCACTGATGAATCATGGGACATTATCTTTTGAAGCATATAATCACACTTATATTCCACTGTGTTGACATCACTGTAATTGTGAATAACTATATGTTCTGGACTTAACAGAAAATGTATACATTAAACCATAAACATAAAAACTACATGTAAACATAAATAATTTCTAATCTTCTATTGATAACAAATGAGATTATATTTAAATGGGTTTTATTTAGGGCATAAAATCCCAACAGTGCGCCCATTTCAATGTGAGCCCAGCTCTAGATGCCGAAGCCTCCTTTTGTGCACTTGCTGGGCCTCTCTTCAAGTATGGAGACCTATTCCAGAATAATCCTGGAACATTCTCGAGCCCTCGTAAGGTCTCATATTTCCTAAGGTTATTGTAGTTCCTGAACATATTGATGTTCTGGTCCAATTCTCAAGGACTCTCATTCAGGACCAACTAGGGTGTGTCTCTTCGCTCCATAGCTTCTTCCTCTGACTCATCCTCTTCTCGACGAGGTTGCTTATGCATACTTTTTGTACAAAAAGAACAAAATCTAAGCAGTTAGCCACCAAAACTACCTAGCATAGAAAGGGAGTTGGGATCCTCCCCCATAAACTGCTTAAAGAGGTCCCAACTAGACTAACTATCCAAAAACAATTGCAGATAGGAAGTCAGGAACAACGCAGGAAGAGAGATGATAGAAATTAACATCAAACCCAAAACCAGAAGGATTTAAGGAGAAAGGAAGAATTTTCCAGCACTTCTACCGCAAATCGATTTACTTTAGAAATTTTTATGCGCAAATTTTAAAAGATTATCTGGTTCGTGGTGCCTAAATCTACATAAGATGGCAATTACATAATCAAAAAAACCGAATCTCATCCCTGGATAAACCATGCCAATGCAATTCAAAATGACAAATTCTAAAAATACAACCCATGTGCAAAAAGATAACACCTGATAATGATATTGAAGATGCTAATTTGCTCGTTGGTGGATTTGGCTGGGGAAGTTGATCGCACTGATCACAAAGCCAAGATACAAAAGCGATCAATGTGTCGATATCTGCATCGAAATATAGGCTTGCAATTTCTTCTAATGTAACACTCTTAATCACCAGAAAAGGAAGATGTGGGAACTCTCGTGCCCTGATCCTCAGAAGTAGACTGAGGCAAAAGTCCACGACTCTTTCTAGGGTGATGAAGAAGGCTTTGCTTTGAAGATAATTTGGATTTTTGGGGATTGTAGGGAAACATTTACACCTTGAAAGTTGAAAATTTTGAAAAAAGAAGGAAAATATGTAATTCGAAGTTACCAGGGATATATATACCCAAAAAGGCAGTCCACGTGAGGAGGATATAGATGGCCACGATCTTCTCTCTAGAAACACAATTTCCATCCAATGATCGGGGAGTCGAATGATCTATGCATATCCTAGTATTTAATGCATTCTAGAATCAATTTGTGATACAATGATAAAAATACTCTTTTTTAATTTTCATGCCAAAAATTTAATAGACGTCAAAATAAGCTGTTTTTGGAAGAGGACTCCTCGATGGTTGTGCCTTATCACACACACACGATTGATGCATGGACACATCATCGTCACAGACAGAAGCCAGCTTTCATAGTCGAGTGGCATTTGAAATATCACTATTCCAATCTTCAATTTCCACATGTCCAAATTGAGAGAGTGGTGCAAGCTTCCACCATACACAACATTCTAGAAGCTAGGGGATAAATATTATTTGCATTTCTGGCATTGGACATGTGGACTCCAAATCAACATTCAAGACCCATTAGTGGGACCGTCATTGAAGACAAAATGGGTCGAGCCCATCTTGATGTTACCTTCAAGAAACTTGTCATGGTTTTGCACTCGCCAAATCATCTGCCTTCAATCTTCTGCCTCACGAGACCGAAGAGACAAGACACCACATTCCCTGAAGACCCTTCTAGTTTCCCTTCATATTTAGGTTTTCAACATATTATTATCACATAATACATATATATTAATGTAGCAAATATAGAGATTTTTGTATTTCATTTACAGAATTTTTAGTATTTTTTATTATTATTCATTATGTTTTTCATTTTATTTTTCAACATTATTATTACATAATATGTGTATAATGTTGCAAAACATGCCAATAGAGCTTGGCTTTTCACTTTTGGTTACCGAAAATCTCTTAATATATGACTAAAGTTGATGAGGACCCTGTCGCAGTCTCTCTTATTATAATAACCTAACCAAAAAATATGTGTTGCACTAATAATATAAAATTTGTATACAATCTTCTTATTGATAGAATTTATTTAAATATTTATTAGATTTTTTAGGTCAAAAAATAAAGTCACAGCTTCTTTTCTTCTTATTTTATAATTTTTTATTTCTCTTTTTTTAGAATATCTAAATTTTTTCATTATTAATTAATATATTTAATTCAAGTATATATGTATATTTGTAAGAAAGCAAATTTAAAATATATATATTTTAACAATTAATACTTTTTTATATTGAAATTAAAATTTTAATTTAATTTAATTTATTCAAACAAGACATATTTTCAACACTAAGAGTAATATATATAATAAATTAATTAATTAATAATATAAAATTTATATACAATTTGCTTATCTATAAAATTTATTTAAATATTTATTAGATTTTTATGTAAAAAAATAACGTCATAGCTTCCTTTCCTCCTATTTTATAATTTTCTATTTATTTTTTTAAATATCTATTTTTTTTTCATTTTTAATTAATATATTTTATTTAAATATATATTTTTAAGGAGGCATATTTTTAAAAAAATTTAACAATTAATACAATGTATATTAAAATTAAAATTTTTATTTTAATACAGACTTCACTCCGCACCATTAGCTAAATATCCCCTCCAATATTCCTTTATTTAATAGAGATATTCTTTTATATCATTTCTAGTAAGAAAGGGGAAACAATATATATTTTCAATACTAAGAGTAATAAATATATTTATAAATAATAAATTAGTTACTCACAATTATTAAATTAAAACTTATCAAAATTTTAAATTTAATATATTTTCATGACTTAAGTATTATTAAACAGACGATATCTATCTCTTTTGTCAAGCTTTGAGTGGTGCAACCCAAGGTGTTATTAATCTCCTTCATGAGTTTGAACTTGCATTTGGTCAAAAGGTCCACATTGCCAAGTCTTCTATATTTTTCAACCCCAACTCTAAAGATCAAACCCGGTCTCAAATTAGCTCTATTCTTGGAATGGCCAAAGCTTTTGATGGTAGCCTCTACTTAGGCTTACCCAATATCATTGGCCGCAACAAATCAACTATCTTTGGCTTCTTGAAAAATAAATTTCTTGCTCGTCTTAACAATTGGGATGGAAAGTTTCTCTCTCGTGCCGGTAAAGAAATTCTTCTCAAAACTATCATCCTGTCTCTACCTACATATGCCATGAGTGTTTTTCTATTTCCACTAGGCATTTGTGAGGACATTGAGAAGCTTATGGCGGGATTTTGGTGAAAGACTTCATCTAGTAAAGGTCATGGTATTACTTTGTCTTCAGAGAGAATGACTGTTTCAAAAGATGAGGGTGGTATGGGTTTCCAATGCCTTCAAGAGTTCAATCCTGCTATGCTTGCTAAACAGGGCTGGAGATTATTATGTCACCCCAAGTCCTTTATAGGACGTGTATTCAAGGCAAAATACTTCCCCAATACTGATTATCTCTCGGCCGAACTTCGCAACAATCCCAGTTTTGTGTGACGTAGCATTTGGGGCCCCCAAAGTGTGGTTCGTGCTGGTGCTTTTCGAACCATTGGGAATGGACTAACCACAAATATTCTTTCCCAGCCATGGCTTCAACATTCGTCTAACAAGTTTGTTTCGTCATCTCATCCGACCTTATATGAACAAACTATTGACTCTCTCTTTGTAACCGAGGAAAGAAGATGGGATACTGAAATCATTAATGATTTGTTCAATCACCATTAAGCTACCCTGATTCTTGGCATTCCACTGTCACCTAATGCCCACGCTGATTTCTAGTCTTGGTCTGGAGAACGTTCAGGTATCCTCTCTGTGAAAAGTGCTTCCACTCTTTTGCAAAATGGTAAGCCCAAGAGCCGGAGAGCTGATAAGTCTTGATTCTAGCGCAAACTATGGCATCTAAAGACCCCCGCAAAGGTTATGAACTTTATGTGGCGTGCTACTTCTGAATGTCTCCTAACTTGCCTCCAACTTGTCTCAAAACATGTGAGAATCTCATCTTCATGCCCGGTATGTAACTCCCATCCTGAAACGACTGTTCATGCTTTATTAAACTGCCATCTTGCTTCACATTGTTGGTCAACATTGGGGATTACTTTGAACATGCCTTTACCAGCCTTGTTTGCCAATTAGCTCCATGAAGTCGCTTGCTTTTCGCAGACGATAGCTATCTCTTTTGTCAAGCTTTGAGTTGTGCAGCCCAAGGTGTTATTAATCTCCTTCATGAGTTTGAACTTGCATCTGGTGAAAAGGTCAACATTGCCAAGTCTTCTATATTTTTCAACCCCAACTCTGATGATCAAACCCGGTCTAAAATTAGCTCTATTCTTGGAATGGCAAAAGCTTCTGATGGTAGCCTCTACTTAGGCTTACCCAATATCATTGGTCGCAACAAATAAACTATCTTCAGCTTCCTAAAAAATAAAGCTCTTGCTCGTCTAAACAGTTGGATGGCAAGTTTCTCTTTCGTGCCAGTAAAGAAATTCTTCTCAAAACAGTCATCCAGTCTCTACCTACATATGCCATGAGTGTTTTTCTAATTCCACTTGGCATTTGTGAGGACATTGAGAAGCTTATGGTGGGATTCTGGTGGAAGATTTCATCTGTAAAGGTCGTGGTATTACTTGGCTGTCTTGGGAGAGAATGATTGTTTCAAAAGATGAGGGTTGTAATACCCTAGAGTTAAGAAATGGATTACCAAAACCCTAACTAGATAATTATGTATAATTGAAGAAATTATATTATTATATAATTTAATATATGAGAATTTATATGATTTATGCTATGTTGAGACCCTGTTGGTGAGCTAGTGGTATTTTAGTAATTTTGACCCGAGAGGGTAAAACAGTGAAATTAATTATTTAACGTGCTTATGGAAATATTTTATTGTATAGTATACATGTGTTGTCTTTTTCAGGTGTGTTCTGACAGGTTGGCGCAGTATAGTCACATCTGGGTATTTCGGGCCGAACTGGGATCGGGCCTGAAATGTTATTTGGATTGAAATAATTGGCATTTTTATTTAATGGTGATAATCTAAAATTTAATTGGATTTAATTATGCATGGAATGACTAAATTGCCCTTGTGTGTATGTGAGCTTGATTTTTAGCCTTAGGGGTAAAATGGTCTTTTGACCTTTATTGATTTACTTTGATAAAAGTTAAATTTTAAGGAAATGAAAAAGGAAATTCTGGTTTTGGATCCCCTCTTAGCCGATTCCCTCTCTCTCTCAACCCCTCTCTTATTTTCTCTTTGATTTTTCGAAGAAATTGCTTGGTTGGAGCTTGAATCTTGGGGGTTCATTGTGCATAGCTTGGAATTGGAAGTTGAGGTAGTTTTTATAGTTTTTTATTTTGATTTTTGTTGCTGAATTTGTAGTTGAAAAGCTTGAGTTTGTTAAAGATGATGAAGTTGTGTTGCATGTTAGTGACATTTTATTGATTTTAGCATGAATCTTTGACTGTATGATGTTTTGGATTTGGTTGGACTATGGTATAATCCTAGGATATTTTTAATGCTTGAATTTGGTCTCTATTTTTTAATTATGCTGCTAGAAAAATGTTAGGGATTAAAGGATTTAAAGCTCAAGTCTTTGAGCTTGAAGAGTTATGTGTTTGAGCATGATTTTGATTTTGTACAATCTGAATTTTGAGAGTTTTTGTTGATGTTTAATGCATGAAATGGTGTTTTAGACTCTCTGTTTAATGATTGAAAGCCTATGTGATGGTTCTAAGTTTCGGTTTGGGTTTGGATGTGTTTTGGGCATAATTTTCGTAGCTGAAAATTGAGTTTTTTTGGGTTTTTAATCCCATTAGTCGCGACTATCATAAGTCTAGTCGCGACCATCGTAATGGCAGTTTATTAATTTTTTTGAGTTTTTATTTCTGCCATAACTTTTGACTCGGTACTCCGTTTGGGACGTTCTTTATATTGTTGGAAAGCTCGTTCCGAGCTCTATGTGATTATTTGAATTTTAAATGCCATGTGAATATTTTATGACTGTGAAATTAGGGGTTAACCCTTGTTGTGTAAAATCCCAATAATGTGACTAGGATTACCGGCACCTGGTCAGGAGCACCCGAGGATTTTGATTCTCTACTATTGTGGGACATCAGGTTAGATAGTAGTTAGCACGTAGAGTTATGCACGGTGGCGCTTATATTGGAAATGATATATGTGAGTAATCAGTAACCGGGATTAGGGTTATTACCCTAATATGAGCGGTTTAATTGCCTAGGGTTATTACCCTAGTGATATATGTTGTATGAAAGCTATGCCATGATATATATATATATCAGTATATGAATATGTAAGATTTAGGATTATGTGTTCAAGGCATAACTTGGTTGGACTCGGTAATTAGAACCGAGAGGAACCATTCTAAGGCCTTATTGTAATTAGATGTGTGAGCGCAACATGTAGGTCTACGATACGTAGACATAAATAGGCATGTGATCGTAACATGCAGGTCTGTGTCATACATGTTGGAAATTATTTTACAAGGATCTTAGATCTACTCACAAGTATGTTTATTAACACCCTAAATATGAACTTTCTAAAACGATGAAATAAACACATATAAAGTTTAGGAAACCTTACATTGGGTGCAGCGGAATATAATGACTCCTTCCGTTCAGATATCTAGCCCTTGATTCCTTTCTGTAGCAGAGCATTATCAATATTTGAACCTGGATCTCTTTCTCTGAATCTTTGATGCTGAAACTCCTTCTTGTTGAAAGTCTTTCTTCACGATCTTCCTCACTATGATTGAGGTATCACTTGCTGTGTGTGGGAACCACTCATACACTAAGAAATTTCGAAATTTCAATGAACAAGAGAGAGAAGAAGTGGCAGCTAAAGATAGGGAGAGAGAGAGGCTCAGTTTTTTTCTGAATCAGAAGTGTCAGAAGAAAAGTGTAATTTTCCTGAAACCTTCACTATCTATTTATAGCATTCCACTAGGGTTAGGTTTGAATTATTTGGCATTAAAATAATAAAAATATCAGAGGGAAAAACCCTACAAAAGTGGTCGGCCCTACATGGTGGATTTGGGCCTCACTTTTTGCAATTTTGCAGTTTTATCTTTTCTGCATCTCATTTTCTCAAAAACGCCAATTTTCTAATTCAACCATTTAAATGCCAATTCTAACTATTTAATAACTATAAATAATTATTAAATAATATTGTCATTTATCATATTTATTAATTGAACCATACAAAGTATCATAATTAACAAATATGCCCCTATAAACTCTTTCTTTACAATTTCGCCCTTACTTAGTGATAATTTCACAAATAGACATAGTCTAATTTGAGAATTACAATTAATTAATAAAAACCAATTATAAGAGTCTTACAAGAAATATTATCTCAACTAGTGCGGGGACCATGGGTCTATATAACCGAGCTTCCAATAAGTAGATCAAGAATTTATTACTAAAATTCACTAACTTATTAATTCTTCGTTGAATCCACCCATAGAACTTAGAATTGCACTCTCAGTATAATAGAATGCTCTATATGTTCCACCATATAGGCACATCATTAGTTATCAATTGTTATAATCCTAATTTGATCACTGATGCTCTATATGAATGATCTACACTGTAAAAGGATTAAATAACCGTTACACCCTACAATGTATTTATTCCTTAAAACACTTGACCCCGTATAAATGATATTTCAGCTTATGTGAAATGAGATCTCCGCCATTTATTTTCGTTTGGTCAAGCTCGAAGGAGATCATCCTTTACTTACTATTCGCCAGATAGAAGCTATAGATTCCATGTTTATGATAGCGCTCCCACTCAATTGCACTACCGTGTTCCCAAAATGTACGTATCACCCTGACCTAAAAGTAGGCTTAACTAACAAATCAAAGAACACGAATAGCCTCTCGAGATTGAGCCTAATCATATCAGGATTAAGATCATTTGATCTAGGATCAACTAGGCGATATTGACTTGAATAGATATTACGGTAAGTTTAATAAATCTAAGTCAAAGTTCAATATCGGTCCCTTCTGATGCATACTCCATGCATCCAACCTGAGCTTTACTTTAACCAATGCTCTGGAAAGAACATAGCATTTCTCCAAATGCAAGTAAACTCTTGTTGTAGATTATCATATCAGTAAAACCCTATGTCTGATAAATCTAGGAAACTTTATTCACATAGTCGTGTTTACTTTCCAATGTGTTGACGGCACAATAAATAGGATCAAGTATGTGAAAAGGGTTTCAGATGAATTCATACATTATGTACATATAATCATGAAATAAATCATCTGAACCATGCAACATTAAATGTTATTTCTGATATATATTAATAAGTAAATCTGATTATATTGAAATGAGTTTTATTTAAGGCATAAAACCCAACAAACTCCCACTTGCACTAATATAAAACAAAAAGTGTGTTTCAAATAATCTCAATACCTTGATATACAAATCAAGTGTAGTAGTAGTAAACTCCTCGTAATAGGATCTGAAAGGTTGAATTAAACGCAACCTTTTCTCCACCATTACTCTTCCTTTAATCACAAAATCATTGATAATGTGAAATTCCTCTCTATATGTCTACTCTCTTGGGATACTGGATTCTATATCTTTGGCAACTACTTTTGGTTAATCAGGAAATTAACACTAGTAGTTTAAGGCAATTTGGAATGATGCCAAAAATGTATAGAACTTTACTTAGACTGAATAAGTACCTTTCCTGCAACCTTAACATTCAGTCCCTCTCTGGTAGACCTAGAGACTTCAGATAGGTTTTTTACACTTCTCCAAAATCATTATTCCACCCCTAGAGTAACCACCATCTTATCAGAAAGATATACTAGCACAAAGGCAAATTTCAAAATCTGATATGGTGTAGTCTAAGAGTTTTAAACACACCCTTATAGACTAACATATAGTTCCTCTTCTTAATCTTAGGATTTACTTGATTGTGTTCCAATGTTCTTCTCCTGGATTAATCTGATACCTACTCATTACTCCCACTCAACAGCAGGTGTCTGGTCTAAGGCATACAAAAGCATATCTAAGACCTCTCACTGTTGATATAAGAAATTCTTTCATGGCTTTATCTTTTCTGGAATAGTTAAGACTTTTCCTTAGATAAATAAAATCTATATCTAAGAAGTTGTGAAGCTTCTATAGATTGCCATTAGTGAAAAATTCACAAACAGACATAATCTAATTTGAGAATTATAATTGATTAATCAAAACCAATTATATGTAATCAATTATATGAGTCTTACAAGCAATATTATCTCAACTAGTGCGGGGACCATGGGTCTATATAACCGAGCTTCCAATAAGTAGATCAAGAATTTAGCACTAAAATTCACTGACTTATTAATTCTTCGTTGAATCCACGCATAGAACTTAGAATTGCACTCTCAGTATATAGAATGCTCTATATGTTCCACCATATAGACAAATCATTAGTTATCCATTGTTATAATCCTAATGTGATCACTGATCCTTTATATGAGTGCTCTACACTGTAAAGGGATTAAATTACCGTTACACCCTACAATGTATTTATTCCTTAAAACACTTGACCCCGTATAAATGATATTTCAGCTTATGTGAAATGAGTACTCCACCATTTATGTTCGTTTGGTCAAGCTCGAAGGAGATCATCCTTTGCTCACTATTCGCCAGATAGAAGCTATAGATTCCATGTTTATGATAGCGCTCCCACTCAATTGCACTACCGTGTTCCCAAAATGTACGTATCACCCTGACCTAAAAGTAGGCTTAACTAACAAATCAAAGAACACGAATAGCCTTTCAAGATTGAGCCTAATCATATCAGGATTAAGATCATTTGATCTAGGATCAACTAGGCGATATTCACTTGAATAGATATTACGGTAAGTTTAATAAATCTAAGTAAAAGTTCAATATCGGTCCGTTCCGATGCATACTCCATGCATCCAACCTGAGCTTTACTTTAACCAATGCTTTGGAAAGAACATAGCACTTCTCCCAATGCAAGTAAACTCTGTTGTAGATTATCATATCAGTAAAACCCTATGTCTGATAAATCTAGGAAACTTTATTCACATAGTCATGTTTACTTTCCAATGTGTTGACGGCACAATAAACAGGATCAAGTATGTGAAAAGGGTTTCAGATGAATTTATACATTATGTACATATAATCATGAAATAAATCATGTGAACCATGCAACATTAAATGTTATTTCTGATCTATATTAATAAGTAAATCTGATTATATTGAAATGAGTTTTATTTAGGGCATAAAACCCAACAAACTCCCACTTGCACTAATATAAAACAAAAGGTGCGTTTCAAATAATCTCAACACCTCGATATACAAATCAAGTGTAGTAGTAGTAAACTCCTTGTAATAGGATCTGAAAAGTTGAATTAACCACAACCTTTCCTCCACTATTACTCTTCCTTAATCACCAAATCATTGATAATGTGAAATTCCTCTCTATATGTCTACTCTCTTGGGATACTGGATTCTTATACCTTTGGCAACTACTTTTGGTTAATCAGGAAATTAATACTAGTAGTGTAGGCAATTTGGAATGGTGCCAAAAATGTATAGAACTTTCCTTAGACTGAATAAGTATCTTTCCTGCAACTTTAAAATTCAGTCCCTCCCTGGTAGACCTAGAGACTTCAGATAGGTTTTTACACTTCTCCAAAATCACTATTCCACCCCCAGAGTAACCACCATCTTATCAGAAAGATTTTCTAGCACAAAGGCAAATTTCGAAATCTGAAATGGTGTAGTCTAAGAGTTTTAAACACACCCTTATAGACTAACATATAGTTCCTTTTCTTAATCTTAGGATTTACTTAATTGTCTTCCAATGTTCTTCTCCTGGACTAATCTGATACCTACTCATTACTCCCACTCAACAGCAGGTGTCTGGTCTAAGGCATACAAAAGCATATCTAAGACCTCTCACTGTTGATTTAAGAAATTCTTTCATGGCTTTATCTTTTCTGGAATAGTTGAGACTTTTCCTTACATAAATAAAATCTATGTCTAAGAAGTTGTTAAGCTTCTGTAGATTGCCATTAGAAAGAAAATGCTTCAGCATCTTACTAAAGTAAGTTGCTTGCATTAGAGTAAGTAATTACCAGGTATACCACAAGCCATAGGTTTAGATAAACTCAAACCTATAATACTAGGAACAGGAAGTTTTGTTAAGTCCATTGAATAGACATACACGAAATTTCCTTTTATGTCCTTGTAATAGAAAGATTTAGGTTATTCCATGTGAATGGATTAAACCATAGATCTATTGGCTTTCTTCTTAGTTTCTTATCTTGACAATCCATTACTTGTTTAAACTCACAATGGATTTTAATCACTAGTGTCTCCCAAGTCATAAGAATGTGAGTTCCTAGAAACTCTCCCACTATGACAAAGTACCGTGAATTATGTCTAAGAAAACTAAATGGTATTGATCTCTTCGGTTGTGACAAGACAACAGAGGCAGTGGGATCATCATATATCAAATAAGATGATAGAACACTTTTGGAATCAAGAATTAAATATCTCCTTTATTTGCTACTTATTTTCAGACTTAGTCATTATCTTAGAAAAGTAGTATTTCTTTGAACAAACACTTTCTTATCTATTGACGATGGGATGGTCCACCCCTAATCACATAGAATAGCTAATAAACCATGGTTAACAGTTCTAGCTTTTCTTAAGATTTTGATTAAGTCATCCATGAATCTAGTAATGATTTACATTAAGTACCCAACCATTACATCATTCTGAAATTGTATTACCATAGAAGGAATTAGGCAACTACTAGTAACTAATCATCAACATGCAACTCGAAATTTCTGGGGAGGTAAGTTTGGATTAATTCAAAAATCAATTTAATGATCTTTGAACAGCATATCTACTAACTATTTCTCCACCCCCATCAGTTCGCAAGATCTTTAACCACTTACCTTAATGGTTTTAACCATTGGTAGAAATTAATGAAATTTTTAAACATTTCAAATTTCTTGCTAAAAGGTATAATCTAGAGTTATCGTTTTAAGAATACAACGAAAAACTCATATCCACCCCTGAATGTACATCCATCTACGAATGAGATGAACTACTTTCAGCGGATATAGGCATATTAACTCTTTGCAGAGATTGATCTTGTCAAATCCACTATGAACAAGATACAAATGCCATAGATTAAAAAAAATGTGGTAGTGTCTTTTGATGATAAGGTTTAGTTACATCAAAGAGTTCTTAGAATACTGCAAGTGGATCCTGGTCACAGAATACCTAACT
This sequence comes from Cannabis sativa, assembly GCF_029168945.1. Classification (NCBI taxonomy): domain Eukaryota; kingdom Viridiplantae; phylum Streptophyta; class Magnoliopsida; order Rosales; family Cannabaceae; genus Cannabis; species Cannabis sativa. The sequence goes on along the minus strand of NW_026870043.1, from coordinate 4,489,180 downwards.
CATATTCCATACAGTTTTAATCCATTAATAGAAGATGGATATTAAACACTTGAGAAAGTGTAACTGTATTGTATTCTGGAATTAGATATATAAGAAAATTTCTGTTTGGAATCTAAAATTAAAGTCAAAGACTTTAAATTTATACCAAATATAATGAGTAATTCTATCTTGGACCACCACTACTAATTTAACTCTAAGTCTGATTTGCCCATACAAGTAGGAGATTTCTAAGATTGAGGATTTATATCAATTGGGAATAGAATTTCGGGATTATAATCATATGTGTCCTTTAATTTCTTAAGAGAAAATATAGAATGATATGAAATGATTTATAGACCATTCATCCAATGATATGTTTTGAAGCTAATTCGAAATGAATAAGCTAAGAGGAATTAGGATAATTTCGTTTATAAATAAGATTCCAACGATGCTTCGATTAGCGAATGTCAAAGTAATCTTATTTATACAATCTTCTTGTTTCATATCGTAAAAATACTAGTCTAAGGTGTCATCAATTGATGAATAGCTAGATGTCGCATATACAATATTTATCTTTCGAGATCTAACATGTAAAGCCCGCTTAGTTAATTTGGAAATTAGCAGTTGTTTATGTTTAATTATGAAATTATTTATAGCTATTTAAATAATTTATTACTGTTATTCATGGAATTCAGAAATGCATGATTATGTCATCAGTAGTTTTTATATTTCGCATTTCCGGTGTCCGGTATTTTGGAACTCGGCGTTTGGCTCAGTAGGAATCACAACCTAGTATGTTAGTATTTTGGGGACGGGTTTTAGACATTGGGAATGTCGGGAATGGCCGGGAATTTAGAATGTCCCAAAAATACCCCTTTAGTATGATTTTCATGATTTTATGGTGGAGGGGCAAAATGGTCTTTTTGCCCCATTAATGTTTTGTCTTATGTGAGTTATTAATTGGAATAAATGTTTATTTTAATTGTTAATTGTTGGCTGAAATGAAATTGGGTTAAGTGGCTTTGTTCACTATTTTACTTTTCAAGCTTTTCACTTAGAAAAAAATTCCAAAACTTTCAAACTCTCTCTCTCTTTTCCTCTCTCTCTCTCGGCTGTGCATGTGGGTGCAAAGGGGGGATTTTTGCTTTGATTTCTTAGTGGATTCTCATCCAAAGCCAAGCAATCTTCAAGCTAGGTTAGCTCTTTTAGTTTTCTCTTGAATTTTTATGAAATATGTTGATTCTTGCATGATTTTTTAGTTGATTTTGCTGCTGTGTTTTTGTGGTTAATTTGTGTGATTCAAAGCATGATTATTGATGTTGATTGAGCTGTGTTGAAAGCATGTTGGATAGGTTGTTTAAAGTTTGAGTTTTCTTTGAAAAAAATGTGGTTTTTGGAGGAAAATAATGTGATTATGTTTCTGTGTTGTTGCTGTAATTTCTGTTAGTTTTCAGAGGTGATTTTATGCTTGATTATGTAGAATTAAGTGGGTTTGATTGCATGTTTAGGTGTTTTTGCTCAAGTTTGAGTTTAGAACTCAAGCTTGAGCTCCAATGGCAAATTTTGTATCTGTGGTTTCTGGGTAGGTTTGATGCCTTGGATATGTTATTTGGGACATATAGAACAGGTCTGGAAAGTTTGGGACCAATTGGGGTTGAATTGGTCGAGTTATGAATTTTTATGGTTGCTGCCTGCGAGGAACCGGAATTCCGGTTGTGCATCCGGAATTCCGGATGGGGGTCCTGAATTTCCCAGAACCGGAATTCCGGTTGGGCAACCGGTCTACCGGTTGGGGGATTTTTCAGAACCCTAGTTTTCCTCGTTTTTAGGTTTTTAGGGGTATTGCCATGCTTTTTATCGATAGGGAAACTTTTAGTTCCAAGTTTTAGTCCCCGGGAAGTGATTTAGCGTGTCACTTATAGCGTTGTGATTTTTATGGTTTAGGAGCCGATGTCCGTAGTTCGGCTTCGGTTCCGGTCGGGTTGGCCAAGCTGAAATCGGAATCCAGGCAAGATTAGTATAACAGTATGCATATGTAGATTACATGTTTAGCGTGCATGTAGGAAGCCTGCTAGATTACATTAGTTATGTATTTAGGCTTCGAACCATCCAACCCTGTCACGTCGGTACAGGCTGGAGTATGACCAGCAGCCGGAGTATGACCGGTTCGACCGATCAGGCTGACACTTGGTTGGTGGTTCAGTGCTATTGACCTATCCCGTCGGTACAGGCTGGAGTATGACCAGCAGCCGGAGTATGACCGGTTCGACCGATCAGGAGGATACTTGTCAATAGTACCGTCCCCTGAACGTTCAAAACTCAGTACCATGTTGGACATGGCAGTAGTAGCTCAGTACCATGTTGGACATGGCAGTAGCGGGACTCAGTATCGTGTTGGACACGGCAGTCAGTTTTATGTATGATATTATTATGCTTTTCTTACTGAGTCTGTCGACTCACAGTTTATGTTCATGTGTAGGTAAAGGCAAGGCTGTAGCTGATGGACCGTGAGCGAGCTTATGAGATTGTACATGTCGGGGCGGTTAGGCCTGGAGCGTACGATCCTCGGGACAGCACGGCTGAGATTTTTGTAACTGTCGTTAGACGACTTTCATTTTGATGTAAAAGTTAATCAGTTAAAAACGTTTGTAAATGATTTTATAAATCGGGATCCCGAGACTTTTATAATATGGTTTATAAGTTTAATTAAAAAGCAAAATTTTAATTAATCACGTTTTTCCATAAACCTCGTTGATTAGCAACGAGCTGCACAGTACGTTTAAAAATCACGTAATACGCCTAAGATAGTTAGGGTGTTACAATTTGGTATCAGAGCCGCCAGGTTGTCTTCCGAAGATCGTCACGACATGTACAATCATCATCAGCAGTTAGCTCGGTTCACGGTTCAGTAAGCCTTTATTGCTTTAGTAGTTTATTTTATTCAGTTATGAAAAAGAAAAGCCTGTTAGGAAGCATGTTAGTAGCCTGATAGTAGAATAGGCGCATGTTTCATTTCTAATTTCCAAATTAAGCGGCATTAGTAAGCTCGCCTTGAATACGACCTGATATGCCAACTCTTGGTTTCGCAGGCGGTTCTAATCAGATGGACGCCAGGCGGACTACCAGGAGTCAGGGCAACTCCGTAGGGTCGAATCAGCGACAGGGAGCTCAGTTTCCCCCACCTGCTAGGGGCCGAGGCAGAGGTCCCCGAGGCAGGGCTCGTGGCCGGGGTGATGAGAACCCGCCACAGGCTGCCCAGGCTCCCCCAGCCGATCAGGGAGCCCCGAACTGGGAGTTACGGTTTGCGGAGATGCAAGCCCGGATCGAAGAACAAGACCTCGAGATTCAGAGGTTGAGACAGCAGGGTGCTCCTGCAGTTCCTGTGCCCGTAGTTCCAGTGGCACCTGCCCCTGCTGCCCAGGCCGAGATAGTGGTGGCGGCCCATAGATTGGAACCATTGTATGAGCGGTTCCGGAAGCAAGCACCTCCGGTATTCCTGGGAGGTCCAGATGTATCGAAAGCCGAACAGTGGCTGACGGTGATTACCAGAATCCTGAATTTCATGGGTGTCACCGGTAACGACAGAGTGGTGTGCGCCACGTTTCAGTTCCAGGAGGACGCCCTGGTATGGTGGGACATGGTGTCTCAGATCCATGACGTCACCACCATGACTTGGGAAAGGTTCCAAGAACTCTTCAACGCGAAATACTATAATGAGGCGGTCAGGAGCGCCAAGAGGAAAGAGTTCGTTCACCTGACCCAGCGGGAGAACATGAGCGTCACTGAGTATACTACTCAGTTTGACCGGTTGGCGAGGTTAGCCTCGGGAATTGTGCCGACCGACTTCAGCAGGAAGGAGAAGTATCTGGACGGGTTGAATCCCAAGATCAGGCATGACCTGATGATTACCACAGACGACAGCACCACCTATGCTCAGATGGTGGAGAAGGCACTGCGAGCTGAGGGCGCAGTGGGGTGCATGTCAGAATCAGTCAGTACTCCGGTTAGTGGCGGAGCTCCTACCCCTCCTGCATCAGGCTATAGCAGGGGGAGTAGTGGTTCGGCCATTGATCAGAGGAAGAGGGCACCCACTGCTTCCGGCGGCTCGAGTCAGAACAAGAGGTTCCGGGGGAACCAGAACAGAGGGAGTCGTCCTGGTGGTACTGAGACCCGATTCTCCTATCCCGAGTGCCCTAGCTGCAAGAGGCATCATCGGGGTGAGTGCAAGGGGCAGGGATGCTTTCATTGTGGCATGCCCGGACACTTCAAGAGGGAATGTCCCCAGCTCCGGCCAGAGGCACCGAGAGCTCCAGCGATACCCACTCCAGCCAGGGTATTCGCTATCACGCAGGCTGATGCAGATGCCAGCCCATCAGTTGTTACAGGTCAGCTTTTCATTAACAACTCGCTTTATTCAGTGCTGTTTGATTCTGGGGCTACACATTCTTATGTGGCGGCCAGGGTCTTTAGTAAGTTGGGTAGACCCTTTGATAGATATGAATCAGGGTTTGGAACCCTGTTACCTGGCGGAGAATTGGTTATCTCCAATAGGTGGATTAGGTCTATGCCAATCAGGATAGATGGTAGAGAGTTAAGCGCTGATCTGATAGAGATGAGCTTAGTCGAATTTGATATTATTTTAGGAATGGATTTCCTATCTAAATATTCGGCGAGCATTGACTGTAAGAGGAAGATGGTGGTCTTCCAACTGGAAAGTGAAGAACCGTTTGTATTTGTGGGTTCGGTTCAGGGATCTCGGATCCCGGTGATCTCGGCTATGTCAGCGAGAGAATTATTGCACGGTGGGTGCTTAGGGTTTCTGGCCGTGGTGGTGGACACCACTCGGCCAGACACCATTCGGCCAGAGGACATCAGGGTGGTTCGGGAATTTTTGGACGTTTTTCCCGAAGAACTTCCAGGGTTACCACCTCAGCGGGAGATTGACTTCGTGATTGACTTGGCACCAGGGGTGGATCCGGTTTCCAAAGCCCCGTATAGGATGGCTCCAGCTGAACTTAAAGAATTAAAGATTCAGCTCCAAGGGTTGCTTGACATAGGGTTCATTCGGCCCAGTGTGTCACCCTGGGGAGCCCCGGTTTTATTCGTCAAAAAGAAGGATTGATCTATGAGGATGTGCATCGAGTACAGAGAGTTGAACAAGTTGACGGTGAAGAATAAATACCCATTACCTAGGATCGATGACTTGTTCGATCAGCTTCAGGGGAAGACGGTCTTTTCTAAGATTGATCTCCGTTCGGGTTATCATCAGTTGAGAATCCGAGAGGAGGACATTCCGAAGACGGCTTTCCGCACTAAGTATGGACACTACGAGTTTCTGGTTATGTCATTTGGACTAACCAACGCTCCTGCAGCATTCATGGACCTGATGAATAGAGTATTCAAGGATTTCCTCGATATCTGTGTGATTGTGTTTATCGACGACATCCTCGTGTACTCTCAATCAGAAGAGGAGCATGAGTTACATCTTCAGATGGTACTACAACGACTTCGAGAACATAGACTCTACGCCAAGTTCAAGAAATGTGAGTTCTGGTTGTCTCAGGTGTCCTTCCTAGGGCACATTGTGAGTAAAGACGGGATCAAGGTGGATCCCGGGAAGATTGAATCCGTCAGGGATTGGCCGAGACCGAAGACAGTGACAGAGATCAGAAGCTTCTTGGGATTAGCTGGGTACTACCGTAGGTTCGTGGAGGGGTTCTCCAAAATTTCAATGCCCCTAACCGAGCTTACAAAGAAGAATCAGCGATTTATCTGGTCAGATAAATGCGAAGCTAGTTTTCAGGAGCTGAAACAGAGGTTGATTACTGCTCCGGTACTAGCTTTGCCTTCGGACGAGGAGAAGTTCGTAGTCTACTGTGACGCATCCAAACAGGGTTTGGGGTGCGTATTGATGCAAGCCGATCGGGTTATCGCTTATGCCTCCCGTCAGTTAAAGGATTATGAACAGCGATACCCGACTCATGATTTAGAATTGGCCGCAGTGGTTTTTGCACTGAAGATTTGGCGGCATTACCTTTATGGGGAGAAGTGCGAGATCTATACCGACCATAAAAGTCTCAAGTATTTCTTTACTCAAAAAGATTTGAACATGAGACAAAGGCGTTGGTTGGAGTTAGTGAAGGATTACGATTGCGAGATCCTCTATCATCCCGGAAAAGCCAATGTGGTGGCCGATGCCCTGAGCAGAAAGGGTCCCGGGCAAGTAGCTAGCATGGTTCAGATCTCACCTCAGCTAGCAGAGGATATGGTTAGATCCAGCATTGAGTTTGTGGTAGGTCAGCTTCACAACTTGACGCTGCAATCTGATCTGTTGGAAAGAATAAAGATTGCTCAGATGACAGATCCGGAGTTAATGAAGATCCGAGATGAGGTATTGGCTGGTCAAGCCAAAGACTTTTCAGTGTTAGATAGTGGAATGCTTTTGTATAAAGCCAGGGTTTGTGTTCCGAACAGTGTGGAATTGAGAAACGAGATCTTTGAGGAGGCTCATTCTACCCCATATTCTCTGCATCCCGGCACCACCAAGATGTACCAAGATTTGAAACCGTACTTCTGGTGGAACGGTATGAAGAAGAATTTGGTAGAATTCGTATCGAGATGCCTCACTTGTCAGCAGATCAAGGCTGAACATCAGAGACCAGCAGGGTTGTTGCAGCCTCTAACCCTACCAGAATGGAAATGGGAGGATATTGCGATGGATTTTGTGGTCGGGTTACCTAGGACCACGGGTATGTATGATTCCATCTGGGTAGTGGTGGACCGATTTACGAAATCTGCTCATTTTCTGCCGGTTAGAACAACATGTACAGTGGATCAGTTGGCAGAGTTATATGTCAGGGAGATAGTGAGACATCACGGGGTACCGAAGTCTATAGTTTCGAACAGGGATCCGAAGTTCACCTCCAAATTTTGGCAAAGTTTGCAACAGGCAATGGGTACGAAGCTGAAATTCAGTACAGCATTTCATCCTCAAACAGATGGTCAGTCCGAAAGGACAATTCAGATATTGGAGGATATGTTGAGAGCCTCTGTTATGGACTTTGAGGGTTCATGGAGTAAATACCTACCGTTAATAGAATTTTCATACAACAACAGTTATCAGAGTACGATAGGGATGGCACCCTATGAACTGTTGTACGGTAGGAAATGTAGATCCCCTATCCACTGGGATGAGACAGGGGAGAGGAAATACCTAGGTCCAGAGTCAGTTCAGCGGACCAATGAGGCAATAGAGAAGATTAAAGCTAGAATGCTTGCCTCACAGAGCAGACAAAAGAGTTACGCAGATCCGAAACGCAGGGATGTTGAGTTCCAAGTAGGGGAACATGTGTTTTTGCGAGTATCTCCGATGAAGGGGATTAAACGTTTCGGGAAAAGAGGCAAGTTATGCCCTAGATTTACAGGACCTTTCGAGATTCTCGAGAAGATAGGTCAAGTGTCATATCGGTTAGCATTGCCTCCAGCTTTATCAGCAGTGCACAACGTATTTCATGTCTCAATGTTGAGAAAATACGTTTCAGACCCCTCTCATATACTCAGTTATGAGAGCCTTCAGCTTCAGCCAGACATGTCATATGAGGAACAGCCAGTGCAGATCCTGGATAGAAAGGATAAAGTCCTTCGGAATAAGACCATAGCATCGGTCAAGGTTCTCTGGAGAAACAGTAAGGTGGAAGAAGCCACCTGGGAGCTAGAGTCAGATATGAGAGCTCAATATCCAGAGTTATTCAGGTTAGATTTCGGGGACGAAATCCTTTTAAGGGGGGAATAGTTGTAAAGCCCGCTTAGTTAATTTGGAAATTAGCAGTTGTTTATGTTTAATTATGAAATTATTTATAGCTATTTAAATAATTTATTACTGTTATTCATGGAATTCAGAAATGCATGATTATGTCATCAGTAGTTTTTATATTTCGCATTTCCGGTGTCCGGTATTTTGGAACTCGGCGTTTGGCTCAGTAGGAATCACAACCTAGTATGTTAGTATTTTGGGGACGGGTTTTAGACATTGGGAATGTCGGGAATGGCCGGGAATTTAGAATGTCCCAAAAATACCCCTTTAGTATGATTTTCATGATTTTATGGTGGAGGGGCAAAATGGTCTTTTTGCCCCATTAATGTTTTGTCTTATGTGAGTTATTAATTGGAATAAATGTTTATTTTAATTGTTAATTGTTGGCTGAAATGAAATTGGGTTAAGTGGCTTTGTTCACTATTTTACTTTTCAAGCTTTTCACTTAGAAAAAAATTCCAAAACTTTCAAACTCTCTCTCTCTTTTCCTCTCTCTCTCTCGGCTGTGCATGTGGGTGCAAAGGGGGGATTTTTGCTTTGATTTCTTAGTGGATTCTCATCCAAAGCCAAGCAATCTTCAAGCTAGGTTAGCTCCTTTAGTTTTCTCTTGAATTTTTATGAAATATGTTGATTCTTGCATGATTTTTTAGTTGATTTTGCTGCTGTGTTTTTGTGGTTAATTTGTGTGATTCAAAGCATGATTATTGATGTTGATTGAGCTGTGTTGAAAGCATGTTGGATAGGTTGTTTAAAGTTTGAGTTTTCTTTGAAAAAAATGTGGTTTTTGGAGGAAAATAGTGTGATTATGTTTCTGTGTTGTTGCTGTAATTTCTGTTAGTTTTCAGAGGTGATTTTATGCTTGATTATGTAGAATTAAGTGGGTTTGATTGCATGTTTAGGTGTTTTTGCTCAAGTTTGAGTTTAGAACTCAAGCTTGAGCTCCAATGGCAAATTTTGTATCTGTGGTTTCTGGGTAGGTTTGATGCCTTGGATATGTTATTTGGGACATATAGAACAGGTCTGGAAAGTTTGGGACCAATTGGGGTTGAATTGGTCGAGTTATGAATTTTTTATGGTTGCTGCCTGCGAGGAACCGGAATTCCGGTTGTGCATCCGGAATTCCAGATGGGGGTCCTGAATTTCCCAGAACCGGAATTCCGGTTGGGCAACCGGTCTACCGGTTGGGGGATTTTTCAGAACCCTAGTTTTCCTCGTTTTTAGGTTTTTAGGGGTATTGCCATGCTTTTTATCGATAGGGAAACTTTTAGTTCCAAGTTTTAGTCCCCGGGAAGTGATTTAGCGTGTCACTTATAGCGTTGTGATTTTTATGGTTTAGGAGCCAGTAATCCACCGTTCAGCTTCAGTTCCAGTCAGGTTGACCGGCACACCTGAAATCGGAATCCAGGCAAGATTAGTATAACAGTATGCATATGTAGATTACATGTTTAGCGTGCATGTAGGAAGCCTGCTAGATTACATTAGTTATGTATTTAGGCTTCGAACCATCCAACCCTGTCACGTCGGTACAGGCTGGAGTAGGACCAGCAGCCGGAGTATGACCGGTTCGACCGATCAGGCTGACACTTGGTTGGTGGTTCAGTGCTATTGACCTATCCCGTCGGTACAGGCTGGAGTATGACCAGCAGCCGGAGTATGACCGGTTCGACCGATCAGGAGGATACTTGTCAATAGTACCGTCCCCTGAACGTTCAAAACTCAGTACCATGTTGGACATGGCAGTAGTAGCTCAGTACCATGTTGGACATGGCAGTAGCGGGACTCAGTATCGTGTTGGACACGGCAGTCAGTTTTATGTATGATATTATTATGCTTTTCTTACTGAGTCTGTCGACTCACAGTTTATGTTCATGTGTAGGTAAAGGCAAGGCTGTAGCTGATGGACCGTGAGCGAGCTTATGAGATTGTACATGTCGGGGCGGTTAGGCGTGGAGCGTACGATCCTCGGGACGACGGGACCGAGATTTTTGTAACTGTCGTTAGACGACTTTCATTTTGATGTAAAAGTTAATCAGTTAAAAACGTTTGTAAATGATTTTATAAATCGGGATCCCGAGACTTTTATAATATGGTTTATAAGTTTAATTAAAAAGCAAAATTTTAATTAATCACGTTTTTCCATAAACCTCGTTGATTAGCAACGAGCTGCACAGTACGTTTAAAAATCACGTAATACGCCTAAGATAGTTAGGGTGTTACATAACACTATTATGTATGTCTAATGGTGAAAATCCACTAGGGATTTATCTCATTAGATAAACAAGCCAAGTTAGACCAACAATGACGATTCGAAATTAAACTACAACTTAATAACAGAAAATAACATGGTTCAATATAAATTCATACATAATTCAGAAATTATAAGCATATAGCAAGTAGGAATGACAAGTGAAAATACTAAAACATATAATCCTAAATAATTTCCAAGGTTTTCAACAAACTGATATCAGTGTCCCGTTTAGGCGAGAGTCAAAGCTACCATTCATTGAATAGAGTTGTCAGCTCGTCTAAAATGTTAAACATTCTAGCAACCTTTTATTCGATCAAGATTGGAATTCAGTGTTGTCCCGTTTAGGCGAGAGTCAAGGCAATTCTATCTTATGAGCTTCTACCATTGTTTTATAATTTGCAAGTCAAGTATGGTCGCCACCATTAGGGTGATCCATACCATACAAAACACTTACAAACTACTTATCATGCGAGGTTAAACGGTGCGAAATTGCTAATGAACGTTCCTCCATTAGGGAGGATTACTCACTAAAACAAACGCGGTGTAAAACCCACAATGGAGATCGAATATCTTAATAATAAAGCTCATTATTTAAAGAGAGTTGTATTTTCTTTGATTCTCTTTATTTAATCTATTTATTTTAAATGTATATTTATTAAAATTTCCAATTTAGAATGAAAAAATTCTAAATATAAATTTTAATTTAATATTTATAAATTTTACTTAGATGGATATGAAAATAACATGAATTATTTCCATCTTAGTAATAATTTCCAATAAATATTTAGAAAAATATTCAATTTAAGTTGTTAAAAAATTAATTTAAATTAATTTACAACTCAAATTTTATTTTCTATAAATATATATTGCATTTCGAAAAATTAAAGTATTCAAGGATACAATTTTCGAAAATGCATGTTAAAATAAAAAATTAATCCTGGAAAAATTATTCTAATTTAATGTTGGCCCAAAATTAATTAATAAAATTAATTTACAACAAAAAAATATAATTTTCCTATTTAATTAAATATATATTAGAAAAATGTCAAATATTTAAGTATGATGATGAAAATCAACTTAAATATTAATTTTCTATTTAATTAAATACATTAGAAAAATACTTCAAGCAAAAATAGATAATATCTATCTAGATTTTCATTTGACTAATTAATTCAATTTCTAATAAAATATATTTTACTTCATTTATTTTAATTAATCATTAAATGAAAAAATTATTGATTTAAGTTGGTCCAAAATTAAAATAAATAATTTACAACTTTAATCTATTTTTCAAATAAAATTCGAAATTCCAGCATTTAAGAAATGCAATTTCGAAATTTGATTAATAAAATAAAGAAAAATATATTTTGAAAATTATTTAAATTTAGTTGAAAAAATAAATTTCAACTAAAATAATTTTCTATTTAATTAAGTGTCATGAAAAAGAAATATTTAAGTATCATGATGAAAATCAACTTAGATATTTAATTTTCAAATTAATTAAATGTATTAAATTCAAGAAATAAATAATTAAGTGTAGAGAAGGCTTAATTATTAATCTCTAGTTTAATACTAGGAAAAAAATATACTTAAAATAAATTGTACCAAAATTAATTATTTAAATAATTAATTTCACAATGTATAATATTTTCCTATTTAATATTAGAAATAATAAGTAGTCTAGAAATAACTATCTAGAAAATATCTTATTTGACTAAGTATCTTTTCCACAAAATTTGAAAAAATAATATCTAATTTAAGTTGTAATAGAAAAAAAAAAACTAGAACTTAAATATTTTTCAAATTTAAATTTAATTAAATATCAGAAATTAAGTTGTAACCACTTAATTTAAAAATATTCCATTTTAAGTTAATATTCGAAAAGATATTAACTTAAAAAATATCTAAAATATTCCATTTTAAGTTAATATTCGAAAAGATATTAACTTAAAAAATATCTAAAGAATCTTAATAACCAATGCCTAAAATTTTTCAACTTAATTTTGAAATTTGAAATTCAAAAGATATTCAGATTTAAGTTGATTAGTTAGAGATAACTAAATATCAACTTAAATAGGAATATTTAATGAAAAATTTAAATTAAGCTTCAGAAAGAATCTAGATGGTTATAGTTCTATATTTAATTAAATACAAGAAAATACACATAGTTTAGCTTAGAATAAAATTCTTTAAACTATGATTTTCTTAAATTAATTTCAAAATAAATGAAATTAATTATGTTGCTAATCAATTTTATTAGGTTAAACTAGTTTAATTAACCTAGTACAGTTATTCAAATCAGGCAAATGGGCCTTCACAATTGGGGTGGTTCATGTGAGGGGGTGCTGGGTTCAGTATGTCGTACCCACTTCTATGGCTCCCAACTCTCACACAAGGCCCAAAAGAGAGGAATTTAACCTTAATAAGAACAACTGTTATTAATTTAATAGGCCCAAAAACTAAATGGGCCTAAATAAATTCTATCAAGAACTATGATAATTTATTTTAGCAACAGCAACCTATATGCATCTATAATAAAATTAAACACATAGGCTCACACAGGCACACTTTGGATGGGTCCTATCATGTTGCTAGGTCATACACAGATGAAAGAAGATTGTAAATATACATGTTACAAATTATTAACTTGACCGAGGGAGCCATCAGATCATTAGATCTGGCAAAAAGTAACCATGACTATTTGCAATCAAGTAATAATAGGTTTTGAAAACTTACACACAAGCTAAAACACATACTCCTGCAACAAGGTTAGTTGGATAGTTGGATGTAGGATTTATTTAATTTTAAATTAAATTATTAATTTCGAAAAATAATTAATTAAATAAAAAAGAATTTTTGAAAATTTAAAAAAAAATTTGAAAAATTCAAAAATTTAAAAAGTAATTTAAATTTAAAATTAAACCTACAATTTTGAAAAATTAGATTTCAACCAACCTAAATATCATTTCAAAATTTGCTAACTACTTTTAAAATTTAAATGTTATTTTATAAATAAAAATTAAATAAAAAATTCAAAAAGATAAATGAATATCTTTTTTCAGATTTTAAATGTAATTTAAATAAATAAAATAACAAAATTTAAAAGTTAGCAAAATATCTTACATCTATCTAAAATTACATGATTATAGTTATCTTATTTTAAATTTAAATAAGGTCAAATTATTTAAAAAAGATTTAATTTAAAAATATTTAAAATTTGACCTTAAATTTAAAAATAAGATAAGATATAATCAAATTTAAAAATAAGATAGATAATTAAGCAATAAGATAGATATTTACTATTTTAAAATTCAAATTACACTAATATCTTGAATTAAATTTAAAAAATATTAAATTAATTCATAATGATAATTAGAATTGAATTAGGAATAGTAAATCTATAAATACAAAACTACACAAAAAATTGGAAGTTAATTCCATGAAAAAGCATGAAAAATCGATGAAAAATGAAAAAAATTGTGAGCTGTACGGACAGTTTTCGCGATCGCAGGAAAATTTGAGCACAACTCCAATTTTTTCGAATCTTCAAAAACTCATAACTAATTCAAATTAAATCGAAATTGAGTTCTGTAAAAAAGTAACTTGCTTAATTTTTTCCATCCTATCCAATAACAATAATTCCAGAAACAGATATTTAATTATTTTTCACGAAAATTCACAAACACCAATCAATCATCAAATAACACTCAATACAACACGATACCATCCAAAAACAAACAAACAATCGTTTTAAAGTCCAAATTTCTTGCAAGTAAATCAATTACCATGGCTCTGAGGCCAGTTGTTGGAAATTATTTTACCAGGATCTTAGATCTACTCACAAGTATGTTTATTAACACCCTAAATATGATTTTTCTAAAACGATAAAATAAACACATATAAAGTTTAGGAAACCTTACATTGGGTGCAGCGGAATATAATGACTCCTTCCATTCAGATATCTAGCCCTTGATTCCTTTCTGTAGCAGAGCATTATCAATATGTGAACCTGCATCTCTTTCTCTGAATCTTTGATGCTGAAACTCCTTCTTGCTGAAAGTCTTTCTTCACGATCTTCCTCACTATGATTGAGGTATCACTTGCTGTGTGTGGGCACTACTCATACACTAAGAAATTTTGAAATTTCAATGAACAAGAGAGAGAAGAAGTGGCAGCTAAAGATAGGGAGAGAGAGAGGCTCAGTTTTTTTCTGAATCAGAAGTGTCAGAAGAAAAGTGTAATTTTCCTGAAGCCTTCACTATCTATTTATAGCATTCCACTAGGGTTAGGTTTGAATTATTTGGCATTAAAATAATGAAAATATCAGAGGGAAAAACCCTACAAAAGTGGCCGGCCCTACATGGTGGATTTGGGCCTCACTTTTTGTAATTTTGCAGTTTTATCTTTTCTGCATATGATTTTCTCAAAAACGCCAATTTTCTAATTCAACCATTTAAATGCCAATTCTAACTATTTAATAACTATAAATAATTATTAAATAATATTGTCATTTATCATATTTATTAATTGAACCATACAAAGTATCATAATTAACAAATATGCCCCTATAAACTCTTTCTTTACAATTTCGCCCTTACTTAGTGAAAAATTCACAAATAGACATATTCTAATTTGAGGATTATAATTGATTAATCAAAACCAATTATATGAGTCTTACAAGCAATATTATCTCAACTAGTGCGGGGACCATGGGTCTATATAACCGAGCTTCCAATAAGTAGATCAAGAATTTAGCACTAAAATTCACTAACTTATTAATTCTTCGTTGAATCCACGCATAGAACTTAGAATTGCACTCTCAGTATATAGAATGCTCTATATGTTCCACCATATAGACACATCATTAGTTATCCATTGTTATAATCCTAATGTGATCACTGATCCTCTATATGAATGATCTACACAGTAAAGGGATTAAATTACCGTTACACCCTACAATGTATTTATTCCTTAAAATACTTGACCCCGTATAAATGATATTTCAGCTTATGTGAAATGAGTACTCCACCATTTATGTTCGTTTGGTCAAGCTCGAAGGAGATCATCCTTTGCTTACTATTCGCCAGATAGAAGCTATAGATTCCATGTTTATGATAGCGCTCCCACTCAATTGCACTACCGTGTTCCCAAAATGTACGTATCACCCTGACCTAAAAGTAGGCTTAACTAACAAATCAAAGAACACGAATAGCCTTTCAAGATTGAGCCTAATCATATCAGGATTAAGATCATTTGATCTAGGATCAACTAGGCGATATTGACTTGAATAGATATTAAGGTAAGTTTAATAAATCTAAGTCAAAGTTCAATATCGGTCCCTTCCGATGCATACTCCATGCATCCAACCTGAGCTTTACTTTAACCAATGCTCTGGAAAGAACATAGCACTTCTCCAAATGCAAGTAAACTCTGTTGTAGATTATCATATCAGTAAAACCCTATGTCTGATAAATCTAGGAAACTTTATTCACATAGTCATGTTTATACATTATGTACATATAATCATGAAATAAATCATGTGAACCATGCAACATTAAATGTTATTTCTGATCTATATTAATAAGTAAATTTGATTATATTGAAATAAGTTTTATTTAGGGCATAAAACCCAACAATACAGGCATATGTGAATGGCATTATAGATTATATAGTGTGATCAATATGTTTATCATTATTTTATACTGTCTTGCTGGGCTTGGCTCACGGGTGCTCTATGTTGTAAGTTATTTTACCAGGATCTTAGATCTACTCACAAGTATGTTGCTTTAACAACCTAAATATGAACCTCTAAAACGATGAACAATTAAACACATAAAAGTATCAGAAATCTTACATTGGGTGCAACGGAATATATGTCTCCTCCCACTCAGATCTCTAACACTTGATTCCTTTCTGTCAT
The DNA here is from genome assembly GCF_029168945.1 of Cannabis sativa. Taxonomy (NCBI): domain Eukaryota; kingdom Viridiplantae; phylum Streptophyta; class Magnoliopsida; order Rosales; family Cannabaceae; genus Cannabis; species Cannabis sativa. The sequence continues at coordinate 4,473,220 of NW_026870043.1, read as the reverse complement.
AGAGTATAATCAAGATCTGAGCCCGATAGTCCTTCTTTGTTGTTTCTGAATTCTACATAGCCTTCCTCACTATGATTGAGGTATTACTTGATGTGTGTGGGCACTACTCTATCACTCATAGATTTTGAAACAGAGAAGGTAGAGAGAGAGAGAGGGTGGCGGCTTAGAGAGAGTTTCTGTGTGAGAGAATTCTGTCAGAATGTTGTGTGTACAAAAACTGAAGCCTTTACCTTCTATTTATAGAAGACCACCTAGGGCTATGGTTGAATTAATTGACATTTAAAAATTGAAAAATCAATGTGAAAAGGGAAGAGAGGTGGCCAGCCTAGGCATTGTGGAAACAAGGCTTGCCACTTTTCCAACTTTCCTTTTCCTACATTGCTAGTTTCCTGTTTTGTCAAAAACTGCCAATTCCTTTGTTCAACCACATAAATGTCAAATCTAATTATTTAATAATTAAAATTAATTATCAAATAATATATTGTCATTTATTTATTATAAATAAAACTAATTAAAGTTTCCTAATTAATAAATATGCCCTTCAAAATCTCTATTTACTGTTTTGCCCTTAATAAGTGATAAATTCTCAAATAGACACAGTCTGACTTGAGAATTATAAATGATTAATTAAAATCAATTAAATGAGTCTTACAAGTAATATTGTCTCAACTAGTGAGGGGACCATGGGTCTATATATCCAAGCTTCCAATAAGCAGATCAAGAATTTACTACTTAAATTCACTAACTTATTAATTCTTCGTTGAATCCACACATAGAACTTAAAATTGCACTCTCAGTATATAGAATGCTTTATATGTTCCACCATATAGACACACCATTAGTTATCCATTGTTATAACCCTAATTTGATCAATGATCCTCTGTATGGATGATTTACATTATAAAGGGACTAAATTACCGTAACACCCTACAATGTATTTTATCCTTAAAATACTTAACCCTGTATAAATGATATTTCAGCTAAGTGAAATGAGTACTCCACCATTTATCTCGTTTGGTTAAGCTCAAAGGAAATCATCCTTTGCTTACTATTCGCCAAATATAAGCGACAGATTCCATATTTATGTTAGCGCTCCCACTCAATTGCACTACCGTATTCCCAAAATGTACGTATCACCCTGACCCAAAAGTAGGCTTAACTAACAAATCAAAGAACACGAATAACACTCTTGAGATTGAGCCTGACCATATCAGGATTTAGATCATGTGATCTAGGATCAACTTAGTGATATTTAGTTGAATAGATATTACGGTAAGTTTTATAAATCTATTTCAAAGTTCAATATCGGTCCATTCCAATGCATACTCCATGCATCCAACCTGAGCTTTACTTTAACCAATGTTCTGGAAAGAACATAGCATTTCTCCAAATGCAAGTAAACTCTGTTGTAGATTGTCATATCAGTAAAACCCAGTGTTTGATAAATCTAGGAATCCTTTATTCACATAGTCATGTTTACTTTCCACTGTGTTCACAACACAATAAACATGATCAAGTATGTGAAAGGGGTTTGGATGAATTTATAAATCAAATAGACAAAAAATTGATAAAGTGAACCAAAACATAGACAAATGAATGAAAAATACTTCTGTTACTTTATTGATATTGAAAAATATGGATTACATTGAAATGGAGTTTTATTTAGGGCATAAAACCCAACACTCTACTGTGCAGGAAATGGTAAAGTTGTTTTTGATCAGCCATGAGTGTAAGAGCTAAATTAAGAATGTACATGTCTGGGCAAAACTACACCAAGCGGGTTGGGGTCTACCAGTGATGCATTTTGAGACTCTATTTTGTCGCTTAGATCGGCGAAAGGAAAAGGATTTGTAATAGTATTTTGTAAATATTTTTGGGATCCCAACTTTTGTAACTTTTAAATTATAAAGTTTAAATTATTACAAGTTATTTTCATTTCGTTTATTAATAAAGCTTAATTTCCGCGCTAATTTTGTTAGTAATCTATTTAGGGGATTATGGCTTCTTAAGTATATTGGGTAGCATGCCTAATTATTTAGGGCGTTACAATGGTGGTATGGGTTTTCGATGCCTTAAAGAGTTCAACCTTACTATGCTTGCTAAATAGGGCTGGAGATTATTATGTCACCCTGAGTCCTTGGTAGGACGTGTATTCAAGGCAAAATACTTCCCCAATACTGATTATCTCTCGGCCGAACTTGGCAACAATCCCAGTTTTGTGTGGTGTAGCATTTGGGGCGCCCAAAGTGTGGTCCATGCTAGTGCTTTTCGAACCATTGGGAATGGACTAACCACAAATATTCTTTCCCACCCACGACTTCCTCATTCGTCTAACAGGTTTGTTTCATCATCTCATCCGACCTTATATGAACAAATTGTTGACTATCTCTTTGTAACCGAGGAAAGAAGATGGGATACTGAAATCATTAATGATTTGTTCAATCACCGTGAACCTAGTCTGATTTCTAGTCTTGGTCTGGAGAACATTCAAGTATATTCTTTGTGAAAAGTGCTTACACTCTTTTGCAAAATGGTAAGCCCAAGAGCCAGAGAGTTGATAGCTCTGTATTCTGGCGCAAACTGTGGCATCTAAAGATCCCCCCAAAGATTAAGAACTTCCTGTGGCGTGCTACTTCTGAATGTCTCCCAACTTGCCTCCAACTTATGTCAAAACATGTGAGAATCTCATCCTCTTGCCCGGTATGTAACTCCCATCTTGAAACAACTTTTCATGCTTTATTAAAATGTCATCTTGCTTCGCATTGTTGGTCAACATTGGAACATGGCTTGACCATCCTCGTTCGGCAATTGGCTCCATGAAGTCTTTCTAAAACTTGATGAGGATCAAGTATGTTGTGCTGCAATGTTATGTTGGGCTCTGTGGAAAGGAAGAAATGCTACTTTTTGGAACAAAAAAGTGTCTTCCCATAGTAAGATTCTTGCGTCAGCTTGTACAACCTTTGATCACTAGCGAAAAGCTCAAGACAATACATAACTATCCTCCTTGTTCTTTTAGAACAAGGGTGATGGCGCTGAGTGTCACGGGCTCACCTATTCAGGCAGTGGAACACCCGTGCGACACCTTGACTTCTCTAAGCCAAGGTCAACCTTCCAACAATCAGAGTAACAATGGGCTCATTTTTCATGCGACTGTGTGCCTCGTGCACACTTCCATCTGTTGAACGACTCCCGTCGAGTCATGCTCGCAAGCATCCATGAGTGAATCCATGCATCAAGACTCTCTAGCTGAGATACTCGCAGTGTCCATAGGTTCCCACCATGGTAAGACAAATCCCAACATGGACGCTCACCTTGTCACTCGTGACCAAGGTTGCATGTGTGGGAAGATGTCAAAACCAAGTCAACGTGCCAACGCTTCTATCATGCCCCATTCGATACAGTCCGAACAGTCTCCCTCGTCGCCCAAGGACTTCTATACGTCCATGGACCAATCCTCAAAGCGATAAGCCACCAAACTAGTTGCATACATTAGACCTCTGTCCCTTTCCAACATCGTGCATCCATTCCATGTGCGTATGCAAACTAGCCCACGAATGACTACCCGTGTCATCTCGTGTTGACACACATGGCCAAGGTGCACCACAACGTCTCTTGGAGGATCTAGGCCACGTCCCGTGCAAGCGGCATACCGACATGCCAAGGGAAACGTACTAGTGAACCTTTGGCAGCATTCTTCGATCCACTACCGGGTCGGCCCGATAATGTCCATGAGTACTCCAACTCATGGAGACATATGAGTCCCCTCGTGGTCCTCATATGCCCGCCCAACAAGTCCCACTGACTAGTAGTAGCTCACTTAGCACCAAGGTACAAGGGGTGATGGAGAGCTGACACCAGTGTACCCCGTTAAGGAGCATTCTGAGCTTTTACCCTTCTACCAAGAACATACATGATTTTTGCTCTGTAGACATACGGTCAAATAGTAAACCAAATCACATAGTTTTTCCAAACTGATTGCACCATTCTATTTGTAGACCCAAATAAATGGCGAATACAAAGTCCCCTCCCGATCTAGACAATATTGAAGATATTTACGAAAATACCACTGCACACAAACTAAGAATCAGCATGCGCCACAACAGCCGCCACTACTTGACCACCACTTTGTTGGAAATATTTTACCAGGATCTAGATTTAGTACCATGTATGTTTCATTAACATCCTAATATGAATTCTAAAACAATTAAATAAACACATATAAAGTTTAGGAAACCTTACATTGGGTGCAGCGGAATATAATGACTCCTTGCGTTCAGATCTCTAGCCCTTGATTCCTTTCTGTAGCAGAACATAATCAAGATCTGAACCTGGATCTCTTTCTCTCCTTCTTTGATGCTGATTCTCCTTCTCGTTGATTGGATTCTACACAATCTTCCACACTATGATTGAGATACCACTTGATGTGTGTGGGAACTACTCTATCACTAGGGAATTTTGAAAATGAAGAGAAGAAAAGAGAAGAAGAGTTGGCGCTTAGGTCTTTCTCTGAAAAGAATAAGATGCATACATTAGTTTCCTGAAGCCATCACTTTCTATTTATAGAAAGTCATCTAGGTTTAGGTTAGAATTGTATGGCATTAAAATAATGAAAATATAAATGGTAAAATACTTGCATAGTGGCCGGCCATGATATGGATAATGGGCCTCAATTTGCAATTTTTCCATTTTGTCATTTCTGCATCTCACTTTCTCAAAAACGCCAATTTTTCAATTCAACCATTTAAATGCCAATTCAAATTACTTAATAACTAAAAATTAATTATTAAATAATATTTTCATTTAATATATTGATTAATTTAGACATATAAAGTGTCTTAATTAATAAATAAAACCTAGAATCTCTTTTCTTCACAATTTTTCCCTTGCTTAGTGAAAACTCATAAAGTAGACATAGTCTAACTTTAGAATTATAATTGATTAATTAAAATCAATTAATTGAGTCTTACAAGCAGTATGGTCTCAACTAGTATGGGGACCATGGGCCTATATAACCGAGCTTCCAATAAGTCGAACCGAATTTAGCAAGTAAATTCCCTAACTTCTTAATTCCTTATTGAATCCACACTTAGAACTTGGAATTGCACTCTCAGTCATATAGAACGCTCTATATGTTCTACGATATAGATACGCTATTAATTATCCATTGTTATAATCCTAATTTGATCAATGACCCTCTAATAGATGATCTACATTGAATAGGCACTAAATTACCGTTACACCTTCAATGTATTTTACCCTTAAAACACTTAGCTCCGTATAAATGATATTTCAGCGAAGTGAAATGAGATCTCAACCATTTATCTCTGTTTAGCCAAGCTCGAAGGATATCATCGTTTCACTTCTAAATTCCTATAGAAGTTATAGACTCCATATTTATGTTACCACTCCCACTCAATTATACTATCATGTTCCCAAAATGTACGTATCACCCTGACGTAAAAGTAGGCTTAACTAACAAATCAAAGAACATGTATAATACTTTTGAGATCGAACCTAACCATATCAGGATTAAGATCATTTGATCTAGGATCAACAGGTGATATTGAATAGAATAGATGTCACGGTAAATTTTAACACATCTAATCAAAGTTCAATATCGTTCCCTTCCGATGTATACTCCGTACATCCGATACTGGTAAACTTTGCCAATGCCCTAGAAAGGACATAACACTTATCCAAGATGTAAGAATACCTATCGCTGATTATATCATGCCAGTCTAAATCCAGCAAACTAACAAATCAGGGAATAAACTTTCGAACGTATAATTAAGATTATATTCCACTGTGCTGACAACACTATAATCATTTAACAAATTCATATGCTCTGCACTTAAATAGAATTCATACATTATATGCATATAATCAAGAAATAAATCATGTGAACCATGCAACATAAAAATGTTATTTCTGATCTTTATTATTAAGTAAATCTGATTATATTGAAATGAGTTTTATTTAGGGCACAAAACCCAACAAACTCCCACTTGCACTAATATAAAACAAAATGTGTGTTGACTTCGCTTTTAGCTAACGACAATGAGTCTTTTTGATAAGCGATAAACGCTGTGTCGTAGTAAGAATACGTAATAAAGCAAATAATAATAATAAGAAGACACAGAAATTTTATAGAGGTTTAGCCCCGAGAAGTTCGATAATAGCCTAATCCTCGTTAGTTGTATTGACTTAAGAATAGGGAAGGAGATTCCTTTTCTTATAGCTCTTACAATAGTACCTCTGAATATATAATTCTTAGATAGCCTTAGCTTATAGCGTTTCGACATGTGATCTCTGTTTTACAGTTTTCGTCCCCCTTGCCCAGTGAATTTTCCTCACTATTTATAGGGCAAGAAACTTGAGGAGGAAGGGTTTCCTCTCTCGTTACAAAGCGCATAAACACAAAGATCGTGTGATCATTGCTGAATGCTAGGATCGTGGGATTGAGGCTATATACACCGATAGTGGAATCGTGTGTATGCTACATCCACGCAAGTTGATCCCTGAGTTATAAGGATTGAGCTTGTGACTCACGAAGTGCTTGGTTGAATTCGCTAAGTATTGCTCATTCTGCACGGCTCGTTAAGTATTCCATCATAAATATGCCAGCGAGGCATCCTGCTCGACATGCTCATCCGACCAGGTGCTCTAAGTTGATGCCACGTGTCACTATTCTTGTGATGCCACGTCAGAGTGCCAATTTTGGGATAAAATTTTCCCCCCAAGTTTGTGCGGGACCTCCGAGGTTGCGTATAGACTTATTCGGAGCTGGCTCTTCCTTGTTAAGGGGACACGTGTCGAGCATGACCGTTTGAGACTCGATGTGAAGCTGACTGGGCGTCCCTTCGATTTTCGACTAATTAATGCTCTGACAATTAATATTTTGAAAATCTAAATTTCTCTCTCCACGGCTGACGGTTGCACTCGATTATTTTGATTTCCCATATTTGTTTTCAAGGCGGGAAGTCGAGGTGTCTAAGGTTCCTTTACATACAGTTACCCTTTTGCCTATAAATACTTGGAGTACTGGCACATTTCCTCATTTCATCACCCTTAGTTGTTAAGCAAACTTCAGAGCAAAAAGAGAGAGTTTTTAGGCTTCAAAGTTGCTGAAGAGCTTTCAGACGATTTCAAGCTTGCTTGAATCCGGACACTCAAATCTTTCAGTAAGTTTCTGACTCCTTTTATGTTTTTCCTTTGCATGCTTGTGACTTTGAATGTATCTTTGCCGTAGAAAGAACACTTTAGGAAACCCTAGGTTTTGAAACTTCTGCGACTCTTCTTTTCCATGTCCTTGCGTTAGCTTTCAGCCGTAAGGCTTGTTTTAGAACCACATTGCGTCTGTTTTCCATTCTGCTTTCTTCAGGCTTCAAAGTTGCTGAAGAGCTTTCAGACGATTTCAAGCTTGCTTGAATCCGAACACTCAAATCTTTGAGTAAGTTTCTGACTCCCTTTATGTTTTTCCTTTGCATGCTTGTGATTTTGAATGTATCTTTGCTGTAGAAAGAACATATAGGAAACCCTAGGGTTTGAAACTTCTGCGATTCTTCTTTTCCATGTCCTTGCGTTAGCTTTCAGCCGTAAGGCTTGTTTTAGAACCGCATTGCGTCTATTTTCCATTCTGCTTTCTTCAAGCTTCATGAACTTTTTGCCCTAACTCAAGAAAAACTTTCTGACTTCTTAAGTTTAGACTTTTCTTTGAACATGATCGTTCTTTAATCTGTTGGGTACTCCTGGTCGACATATTTGCTTGTTTTTTCGGTTGATACTCCATCCAACACTCATCTTGCGTGTTGTCTTTTGTAGATGAACCCTGGTGAGTCTTGGGAGCCCGAGCATCCAATCGACCAGGAACTGCTTCAACTTCTGCACGAAGTCCACCCTTGTCTTCGTGCTAATCCTTCTTCTGATTCCGTACCCAGCCATAGAATAATGGCTCGTACGAACAAAACTATGCGTCTGGTTGACGCTTCTGATCCCCAGGTGGCTCGGCTTGCCACCCTGCCCGATGCCGAACAGGATTTGGCGGTCCAAATGGAGGAGGACTGTGAGGGGGATGCTGAAGTCCAGGAGATTGAGGAGCTGGAGGAGGCACGTCCGGGCAGCCCTCCCGCTGCTGAGGGAGAGGAGGAGATTGAACCCCCTAATTATGGGGAGTACAATGAGGGTAGGCAACCAGTTGATGCTGACGGGGACGTCCTGGTTGCAGGCATCGACTACGTCACCGAGGAGCTTGCTGAGGCGGTTCCTCATACGAGGCAGGGTGCCTTGGGCGCCAGATGGGTGAGTCCTCTGTCCAAGATTTCGGAGGCACGCCTCTGCACTCTCGACCAGGATGGATACCTAGGCGAGCTGGACTGCTTCATTCCCGCCCACGACAATCGTGCCTCAAACCCTAGTGAGGGATGTGCGCCTGGTCGGGGGCTCACGGCCAGCAGGGGGCGCTAATGCCCTTGCATAAGTACTTCCGGGATGTGGCAGGCTTCTTCTGCCTCTGCCCGGCCCAGATCACTCCCAAGGCCATTAAGTATTTGTCCGCTCTCCTAGTCCTTTATGCTTCCCAGGGATGGGGTGCTCATTCTCCCCACGAGGTCGCTTGGTTCTTTGACCTAAAGTCTACCCCCAAGCAAGGCAGGTCGGGGTATTTTTACTTCTCTTAGCCAGGCTTCAAGTGGTTGAGCGGAACGGACAACAAAGCTTCAAGTTGTTGATGAGTACTTCATGGTGAAGGATTTGAACATCACCCGGACTCGGTTTCAGCAGATTCTGACATATCACCGTCCTCCCCTTACCCTTACTCTTAGGGATAGGGCTCAGAAGCTTGCCCGGTTGCCGGCGGAAGACTAGGATATAATCCAGTTGACCTCCGACGCAAATCTTGTGTAGTACGGGCTCTACCTAGAGGACTTTTCTTCAAAGTCTGTGACGGGGAAGAAGAGGAAATCTGCTGCTGCTCGGTCTGAACGAGCTGATAAGGAGAATGAGCTGATTCAACTTAAGCGGGAGGCTAAGTTGAAGGGAGGTGCTTGGGCAGAGCAGTATGCTCAGGAGTCTATGAATCCTGAAGATGAAGCTGAGGCTGAGGCTGAGCAGGTGGCTCCTTTCAGGAGTAAGAAGAAACTCCCAGCCACGCCCAGGCCCGTGGAACACGGCATTCGCATAAGGGATCCCATTTCACCTGTTCGGACATCCCATCCTTATGCTAGAAAAGGGAAGGCCGTTATGGCTGAGATAAAGTCGATGTCAGGTGATGATGGACTTCTGACTTTCTGGGCAGACAGTCACTCTGTGTTTTACTTCTTTTTCAGCTTCTTCGCTTCCATACTTTGTATTTTTGTTGGTTTTTGCTAACCATGTTGTTTCTTCTCTGTGCAGACATGTCTCGGCAGATGATGGATGCCTTAAGGAAGAGGATGAGCGGAGGCTCTAGTGCTTCTCCTCCGGCCAAGAAGTCCAAGGCCGGAGAGGGGTCTTCAGAGAAGAGGCCTTCTGGAGAGATCATTGATCTTTCTGAGGAGCTGACTACTGCAAATCCTTCCACTCCCATATCTGCCAAGTCTAAAGAGTCTAGGCCACCAACATCTGGGTCCGAACTAGTCAGGAGGATTCCTGAACAGGAGCAAGCGCCAACTCCATCCATGCCTGTGCTGCCTGAGGTCAAGAAGGGCAGGGAGGTGATAGCTCATCACATTAACTGGCTGGTTCTTGAGGTCGGTGAGCAGCTGGCTGGTGCTGACGACTCATCCCTGGATGTGTTGGTGGGCGGAGTCTTGAAGGAGCTTACCAGGGTTACACTTTTCTTTTTGACACTTCCCTTTTAGCTTTTCATACTTAGCTTCTTGTACTGAATTTTTCCTTTATGCAGGCCGGTTTGAAGTTGGCTTATACCTACTCCCGGTCTAAATCCGCTACTTCCAAGAGTACGGCTCTGTCCGACACCTTGAGGGCGGAGGCGGACTTGGCCAAGAAGGAAGCTGAGGAGGCCAGGGCGGAGACTGCACTTGTTCGCCATGAGTTGGGTGAGGCCAACAAGAAGCTTTTTGCCGCTGAGAAGAAGGTCACCGTGCTGACAAAGGACCTCGAGGCTGCTGGTCGCTTTGAGGAAACCATCGAATCTTTATCTGCTGAGGTTGATCGTCTTCAAGATGAGAGGACTTCGCTGCGGCAGGTCCTCCTCCGGCTGAAGGATGATAAGGATGCTCAGACGGTCGAGGCGAATCGCTTGAGGGAGAAGGTTGATGCTTTGGAGACTGCCGGCCTCGAGCTCTTCTTTGATTTTTGGAAGGCTAATCCCCAGGCCAACTTCGACTATTTGGGCGACGCCAAGGAAATGTACCTCGAGTAATGCGCGACCCAAGTTGCCTATGGTGGGAAAGAGGTGGCTGCTTCAACTTCTGGCCAAGCTTCTGACTAGGCTGCTGATGCTTCTCCTGCTCAAACAACAGATCATGTTGCTCCAGTCGGCCCAGAAGAACCAAATCCAGAGCCTAGGACTGCAGCCGTTTGAACATTGATCTTTTTATCTCTCCTGTTTATATATATATATATGTATATATATTATATGTGGCCATAAGGCCTTTAAGACATCATGACCGACCAAGCTATCTTTAAACTTGGAATTAATTTTAATTTTTTGGACAACGGGCTGACCGGGCAGCTTTTAATCCCAGTATTTTATGCTCTTGTTATCCCTAATGAATTTCATTCTCTGTTTATAATTGCAGTGCAATTGTAATTGTTTTATGTTTAACAGATGCTTTATACAGGTATAGGTGCCCCCCAAGTGACCGAGCAGACGTATGACTCTTGGTCACTTGTCTTTGCAAATATATTGCTTTTTTGTTCGGTGTCTTGGGTTCCACTGAGCCTTTTGTACGCACTCTAGGTAAATTATATCATGCTAATTTTTTCGACTGAATAGAATTGGAAATACTATCTTTATTCTTTTATTAGATCTTTTTACCTTATAATGAGATAAAACAGATAAGAAACTGTACTTTAAAGTGGTGTACCCGACCTGAGTACTTTTGTTTCTAAAGCCTTTGCACGGAGTCCGCCCATGAGGCCATTCACTTTTAGTGAATGTTCAATAGTACTTTAATGTGGTCTACCCGACCTGAGTACTTTGAAATGGTCTATTTGACCTGAGTACTTTTAAATGGTCTATTTAACCTGAGTACTTTGAAGTGGTCTACCCGACCTGAGTACTCATTGGTAGTATTTCCTTAAATGTTCTCCATTCCAGTATCGTGGTACTAAAATGAGTTGCATTTTTTCGTCATACTTACCAAGCTTGTATGCTCCGGAGTCGAGAACTTCGACCACCTGATAAGGTCCTTCCCAGTTGGGTCCTAGAACGCCTGACGTGTTATCTTTGGTGTTTAGGAATACCCTTCTTAGGACCATATCTCCCACAAAGAATTTCTGAGCTTTCACTTGTTTGTTGAAATACCGAGCTACTTTTTGTTGATGAGCTACCAACTTTAAGTTTGCAGTTGCTCATTTTTCTTCGATTTCATCAAGTGATTCGGCAAGGAGTATGTGATTGGTACCTTGATCGTACGTCAACCTTCTGTGGGTTGGTGGTTCGAGTTCGACGGGCAGCATAGCTTCATAACCGTACACCATTGAGAATGGTGTCTGACCGGTTGTTGTTTTTTCCATTGTACGGTATGACCATAGAACCTCTGGGAGTTCTTCCGGCCAATTTCCTTTGGCATCTTTAAGCTTCTTCTTTAGTGTGTCCTTCAGGGTCTTGTTGACTGCTTCAACTTGACCATTTGCTTGTGGATGTTCCACTGCGGAGAAGCTTTTGATGAAGCCATGTTCGCGCAGAAATCAATGAAAGATTGACTGTGGAACTCCTTGCCGTTGTGCGAGACTATTTTGTACGGTAGTCCGAACCGGCATATGATGCTCTTCACTATAAAGTCTTGAACCTTCTTTGATGTGATAGTTGCGAGTAGTTCGGCTTCAGTCCACTTTGTAAAGTAGTCGACTGCTACCACCGCGTACTGCACTCCACCTTTACCTTCAGGTAATTGCCCGATTAGGTCAATTCCCCAGATGGCAAAGGGCCACGGACTTTGCATTTGTGTAAGCTCGTTGGGCGGAGCTCTTCGTATCTTTGAAAATCTCTGGCATTTGCCGCACTTCTTGACGTAAGTTTTCGAATCTTCGATCATCGTCGGCCAAAAGTAGCCTTGCCTTAGAATTTTCTTTGATAAGCTTTGTCTAGTTGAATGATTTCCGCAGAATCCGTCATGAACTTCCTATAGAAGCCGTGCAGCTTCATTTGGCGTGACGCACCTGAGTAATGGCATTGAGAATCCTCTTCTGTACATGATCCCGTCTACGATGATGTACCGTGCTACCTTTCTTCTCATTTTCCAAGCTTCATTTCGGTTATCTGGGAGTTACCCAAAGTTGAGATAGGCTGCTATTGGCGTCATTCAGTTCGGAGATGTGTCGATCATTTCAATTTCTTCCGCGCCTGTCACTTATATTGCTGCTCGCCAAACGGGCTCGCGCATCTGTAGTTGTATTTTCCTCTCTTGGAATCTGCTTGAGGCTATAGCTTTTGAACTGTGCAAGCAGATCATGTATTTTGCTCAGATATGCTATCATTTTTTCTCCCCGAGCCTCGTATTCACCAGATACATGATTAACCACTAGCTGTGAGTCACTACAGATCTCGATGTGCTCGGCTTTCATTTCCTTTGCTAGTTTGAGTCCAGCGATTAGGGCTTCGTATTCGGCCTCATTGTTGGAGGCTTTGAATCCGAATTCGACCGTTGCATGCAGGTGTTACCCCCAGGTGTGACAAGGGCAATTCCTGCGCCAGATAGCTGATCTGTGGCCGATCCATCCACGTGAAGCTTCCAGGTCGGCTTGCTTTCAGTGCTGGTCGGCTGTAGTGTTGGCTCAGGATCACTTCTGGGATGCCTTCAGTTTTTCCTGTGCATTCCACCACAAAGTCGACCAAGGCTTGGTCTTTGATAGCTGTTCGGGGTTGGAAATTGATTTTTTCCGGATTGGCTTCAATTCCTCGAGCATTGAAGATGAAGCCTAGAAACTTTCCTGAGCTGACTCCGAAGGAGCATTTCAGGGGATTCAGTTTCATGTTGTATTTTCTGAGGACTTTGAAACATTCGTCCAGGTCGTCTATGTGCCCCTCAGCCTTTCTGGATTTGACGAGCATATCGTCCACGTATACTTCCATGTTTCTGCCAATCTGATCTTTAAACATTTTGTGGACCAGTCTTTGGTATGTAGCTCCGGCATTTTTAAGACCAAATGTCATGACTTTGTAGCAGTAGAGACCCATATCTGTCCGGACACTTGTATGTTCTTGGTCTGGCGGATGCATCTTGATTTGATTGTAGCCCGAATAAGCATCCATGAAGCTTAATATTTCGTGCCCGGCTGTTGCATCGACAAGCTGATTGATTCTTGGAAGTGGGAAACAGTCTTTAGGGCACGCTTTGTTGAGGTCTGTAAAGTCAATACAGACTCGCCATTTCTTGTTCGGCTTAGGCACGAGTACGGGGTTCGCGACCCAAGCTGGGTAGAAAGCTTCAATGATGAAGTTGTTGTTGCGCAACTTTTCAAATTCATCTTTCAGGGCTACTGCTCGTTCTTTATCCAGCAGACTTCGTTTCTGCTGAACTGGTCGTATATTAGGACCGATATTCAGGACGTGCGAAATAATAGAAGGATCGATTCCGACCATATCCGCATGTGACCAGGCGAAAACGTGTGGGTTTGCTGTTAGAAATTTTATCAATTCCGATTTTACTTCGAGCAACAAACCCTTTTTTGATTTTTAGCTTTCTGGCCGCGATATCTGGATCGATCTCAATCTCTTCTAATTCTTCCACATGTCCAACATTGCTGCTTGGGTCCCCAAGTCGAGGATCCACATCTTCATCCTCACCTTGGGCGGTTTCCTACCTGGGAATATTCATTCCCTTGTCCGTGCTCTGGCTGGAGGCCTTCTTAGCCTTGGCCACTGCAAGGTTGTAGCATTCTCGAGCAGATTGCTGGTTCTCTTTAAGACACCCTACCCCATTTTTGGTTGGAAACTTCAGGCACGAGTGCAATATTGATGTGACAGCTTTTAAGTCGTACAAGGCTGGTCGGCCTAGCATTACGTTAAAGGCTGAAGGAACATCCAATACCAGGAACTGTGTCATGATAGTTATGCTCATTGGAGCTTGTCCAACTGTGAGGGGTAGGCAGATTTGTCCTAGGGGGGCAACTCCTTGACCGGAGAAACCATAGACGGGCTGAAGGCATGGAGTTAAATCCTTGAGCTGAAGCCCCATCTTCTCGTAGGCAGTCTTGAACAAAATATTTGAAGAAGCCCCATTATCAACCATCGGGTCGCTGTGCGGAAATCTTATCTGGACAGCATCTTCTTCGTTGAATGTTATGGTTGGTTCTCCTGCTCGTGGAACTTTGCGCTTCCTTTCTTCCACGACCAGGATGACTTTTTCTTGCTCGTACTGAGTTGTGCGGGCATATCGTTCTCGAGCTTTGCCCGTGTCTCCAGCGATGTGTGGGCCTCCAATGATGACTTGCAAGTGTCCATCTATTGGCGGAGGCATCAGATCCTGGTAGTTCTGACCTTGGTTCACCTTGACATACTTCTGTAGGTGCGGGTTGTTCTTCTTGATCATAGGTTCTATTTCTTGCTTCAAGTTGTAGCATTCGTTGGTGTCGTGGCCGTAATCTCCATGGAACCGACAAAATTTCGTCATGTCCCTTTTGTTGGTATCTTTCTTCATGGGCCCGGGCTTCTTGTACGGAATTAGCATTTGAGTTGCTATATACGCACTTTCTATATCTTCAGTTAGGATAGTGAATGCAGTGTGTTTGGCGCGATCACGGGGTGTCTATCCAATTTTTTCGGTGAACTTTCCCTTCTTCCCGTTCCCTTGCTTGTGGTTGTTGCCTGAACGCTTGCCACTTGAGTTGCTGGAATATTGGGGAAGCTGGGCGGACGTTCCAGTAGAAGGAGCCTTCGTTTTGTTTGGCTTTTGCTCACCTTCTGCTCGGTGAATGGCTTCCTCGAGCTTGATGAAACCTTCGGCCCGGTCGAGGAAATCACTCATTGAGTCAACCGGTCCGTTCTTCCTTATGTCCTTCCATAGTTCGCCAAGGACTTCAATGCCCCCCCAGTATCGCGGATAACTTTCCATCCTCGGTTACCCGTGATACCTTGGTCGCTTCTGTCATGAATCTGCTGATGTATGCCCGGAGTTGCTCGCCTAGTCGTTGTTTTACTTTGACCAAATCTCGCAGAAGCAATGGGAGTTTGCGTGAGGAAGAGAATTGTGCATGGAATTTCGAAGAGAAGGTTTTCCATGAACTAAACTTCTCTGGAGCCAACTTGAAATACCATTGCTGTGCGGCCTCTGACAGAGTTGCGGGGAAGATTTTGCAACATACGTCTCCTCGCAGTCCTTGTAGATCCATTTGCATCTCGAAATACTTGAGATGAGATAGAGGATCTTCTCTCCCAGTGTACATCTTCCACGTTGGCATCTTGAACTTGTGAGGTAGTGGCAGGAGGTTGATTTCTGGCGAGAAGTGAGTTTCGCGTGCACGGTCTAACTCAAGATAATTGTTACGCTGCCCGGCCATGCCATGAAACATATTCTTCAGTTCGTCAAGCTGGGCCTGCACGGCTTGGCTGACTTCATTGGCATTCTGGTCGGGTTGGGCTACGTCAGCGTCTTTCTGAGCGGGGATTTGAGTATGGGCTCCAGACTGAACATTCGTTGTAGTATTCTGCTCGTCTGTTCCCCTTCTTCTGTTTAGGTCGTCCCTTAGGTCACGGGGTGTTCCCAACCTTTCGAACACAGAAGAACCTGGCCTTAGCGATTGGTTCACTTGGTTGGCAGGTGGAATGGCTCCATTATTTTGCGTGGATCCATCGAGCATGACTCCTCTTGATGAATTCCCAGACAAGGTCTGTCCGCCTACCTCTTGGCGCAAGAGTTGAACTCGTGACTGGGAATTGGACGGCTGATCGTTGTTTGTTTGGGAAGCATAAACTGTTGGGTCATCCTCGGTTTCTCCAAGGGGAATGACGCTCGGCGCCTGCTGGCCTACAGTCTGATAGGCTCTTCGCATCAGCACAATAGCTTGCCGACTACGATCTTCGATTTCTGCATGGTGAGCCCGTAATGCCTCCATCTCTTTGTCTCTCCACTCGGCGAACATACGCCTCTATTCGTCAAACGCGAGGTTTACCGCGGCACGTAATTCCTCCTGATCGTGATGCAAGGTATTGTTGTGGCCCTGCATGAGTCCAAGCGCAGCACGGAGATTTTGCAATTCAGTTGCATCTCTGATGGTCACCTTGGCGTTGATGCCTGGTGGAACAGTCATGTTATGAATGTCCTGGCTGTGTGCGGAATCGTTGTTTCCGGTCTCTTGCACACCAGGCGCAGTTTCAGTAACAGGAGTTGTTCCATCATTCACCACCCTCCCTGTCTGTCCAGGATTGACAGCGGGTGGAACCGTCGAACTCCCTGGGACCTGCAACATCGGATCCAGCGTCTGTGAGTTTGCTGGGTCGGACAGGCCTCTACGAGTTTGCACCATCGTGTAGAAAGAGCGATCTGTGATTCTTATCTCAATGAAAGCACCAAAATGTTGACTTCGCTTTTAGCCAACGACAATGAGTCTTTTTGATAAGCGATAAACGATCTGTCGTAGTAAGAATACGTAATAAAGCAAATAATAACAATAAGAAGACACAGAAATTTTATAGAGGTTCAGCCCCGAGCAGTTTGGTAATAGCCTAATCCTCGTTAGTTGTATTGACTTAAGAATAAGGAAGAAGATTCCTTTTCTTATAGCTCTTACAATAGTATCTCTAAATATATAATTCTTAGATAGCCTTAGCTTATAGCGTTTCGGCGTGTGATCTCTGTTTTACAGTTTTCGTCCCCCTTTCCCAGTGAACATTCCTCACTATTTATAGGGCAAGAAACTTGAGGAGGAAGAATTTCCTCCCTCGTTACAAAGCGCGTAAACACAAAGATCGTGTGATCATTGCTGAATGCTAGGATCGTGGGATTGAGGTTGTATACACCGATAGTGGAATCGTGTGTATGCCACATCCACGCAAGTTGATCCCTGAGTTATAGGGATTGAGCTGGTGACTCACGAAGTGCTTGGTTGAATTTGCTAAATGTTGCTCATTTTGCACGGCTCGTTAAGTATTCCATCATGGATATGCCAGCGAGGCATCATGCTCGGCATGCTCATCCGACCAGGTGCTCTAAGTTGATGCCACGTGTCACCATTCTTGTGATGCCACGTCAAAGTGCCAATTTTGGGATAACAATGTGCATTTCAAATAATCTCAACACCTTGATATACAAATCAAGTGTAGTAGTAGTATGCTCCTCGTAATAGGATCTGATAGGTTGAATTCAACACAACCTTCTCTCGACCATTACTCTTCCTTACTCACAAAATCCTTGATATTGTGAAATTCCTCTCTATATGTCTACTCTCTTGGGATACTAGATTCTATACTTTTGGCAACTACTTTTTGTTAATCAGGAAATAACACTAGTAGTTAAGACAAGTTGGAACGGTGCCATAAAAGTATAGAACTTTCCTTAGATTGAATAAGTACCTTTCCTGCAACTTTAACATTCAGTCTCTCTCTTGTAGACCAAGAGACTTCAAATAGGTTTCTACACTTCTCCAAAATCACTACTCCACCCCAAGAGTAATCACCATCATATTAGCAGACTTTCTAGCACAAAGGCAAGTCTTGAAATCTGATGTGGTGTAGTCTAAGAGTTTTAAACACACCCTTATCGACTAACATATAGTTCCTCATCTTAATCTTAAGATTTACTTGATTGTCTTCCAATGTTCCTTTCCTGGATTAATCTAATACCTACTCATTACTCCCACTCTGAATCTAGTAATAATTTACACTAAGTACCAAACCATTGCATCATTCTGAAATTGTATTTCCATAGACGGACATAGGCAACGACTAGTAACTAATCATCAATATGCAAATCGAAATTTCTGGGGAGGTAAGTTTGGATATAATTCAAAAATCAATTTAATGATCTTTGAACTGCATATCTACTAACTATTTCTCCACCCCTATCAGTTCGCAAGATCTTTAACCACTTACGTTAATGGATTTCACCATTGCTAGAAATTCATGAAATTTTTCAAACATTTCAAATTTCTTTTGCATAAGGTAATATCTGGAGTAATCGTTTTAAGAATACAACGAAAGCTCATATCCACCCCTGAATGTACATCCATCTGCGAATGAGATGTACTACTTTCGGTGGATATAGGCATATTAACTCTTTGCAGAGAATGATCTTGTTAAAACCACTATGAACAAGATACAAATGCCATAGATTTAAAAAAAAATGTGGTTGTAATCTTTTGATGACTTAGTTTTAGTTACATCAAAGAGTTCTTAGAATAGTGCAAGTGAATTCTGGTCACAGAATACTAAACTCATATTCCATAATAACATACAGTTTGAATCCATTGATAGAAAATGGTTATTAAACACTTGCGAAAGTGTAACTGTATAATGAGTAATTCTTTCATGGACCACCACTACTAATTTAACTCTAAGTTAATTTGCCCATACAAGTAGGAGATTTTTAAGATTGAGGATTTATATCATTTTGGGAAAGAATTTCGGGAATAAAATCATATGCGTCATTTAATATCTTAAGAGAAAATATAGAATGACATGAAATGATTTATAGACCATTCATCCATGATATGTTATTGAGCTAATTCGAAATGAATAAGCTAAGAGGAATTAGGATAATTTCGTATTTAAATAAGAATCCACCGATGCTTCGATTAGCGAGAGTGAAAGTAATCTTGTTTATATAATCTTCTTGTTTCATAGTGTAAATACTAGTTTAAGGTGTCATCAATTGATGAACAGCTAGATGTTGCATTTACAATATTTATCTTTCGAGATGTAACACTATTATGTTTGTCTAAGGTTGACAATCCATTAGGGATTTATCTTATTAGAACAACAAACCAAGTTAGACCAACAATGAGGATTCGAAATTAACCTACAATTTAATAACCGAAAATAACATGGTTCAATATAAATTCATACACAATTCAGAAATTACTAAACACATAGCAAGTAGGAATGACAAGTGAAAATACTAAAACATAAAATCCTAAATAATTTCCAAGGTCTTCAACAAACTGATATCAGTGTCCCGTTTAGGCGAGAGTCAGTGATATCATCCATTGAATAGAGTTGTCAGCTCATCTAAAATGATAAACATTCTAGCAACCTTTTATTCGATCAAGATTGGAATCCAGCGTTGTCCCGTTTAGGCGAGAGTCAAGGCTATTCTATCTTATGAGCTTCCACCATTGTTTCATACTTTTGTAAGTCAAATACAGTCGCCACCATTAGGGTGATCAATACTGTATAAAACACTTACAAATAATATTATCTTTCGAGATTCTACAACGTTAAATTGCTAATGAATGTTCCTCCATTAGGGAGGATTACTCACTAAAACAAGAACTATGTAGAACCAACAATGGACATCGAATGTCTTAATAATAAAGCTCATTATTTAAAGTGTATTTTCTTCTAATATTTATTTTAATCAATTTATTTTAAATATATATTTATTTAATTAAAATTTCCAATTTAGAATGAAAAATTCAAAATATAAATTTTAATTTAATATTTATAAATTATACGTAGATGGATATGAAAATAACATGAATTATTTCCATCTTAGTAATAATTTCCAATAAATATTTAGAAAAATATTCAGTTTAAGTTGTTTCAAAATTAATTTAAATTAACTTACAACTCAAATTTAATTTTCTATAAATATATATTGCATTTCGAAAATTGAAGTGTATAAAAATACAATTTTCGAAAATGCTTGTTAAAATAAAATAAAAATAAATCCTTAAAAAAAGTATTCTTATTTTATGTTGGCCCAAAATTAATTAATAAAATTAATTTACAACAAAAATATAATTTTCATATTTAATTAAATATTAAAAAAAATTTCAAATATTTAAGTATCATGATTAAGAATCAACTTAAATATTAATTTTCTATATAATTAAATATCACTAGAAAAATACTTCAAGTAAAACAGATAATATCTATCTAGAATTTCATTGACTAATTAATTCATTTCCTAATTATAATATATTTTAGTTCATTTATTTTAATTAATCATTAAATGAAAAAATCATTGATTTAAGTTGGTCCAAAATTAAAATAAATGATTTTCAACTTTAATCTATTTTTCAAATAAAATTCGAAATTTCTACATTAAAGAAATGCAATTTCGAAATTGTGGGAACAAGATTAATAAAATAAAATAAAATATATTTTGAAAAATTATTCAAATTTAAGTTATTCAGAAATGAGATTTCAAACTTAAAATAATTTTCTATTTAATTAAATAACATGAAAATAATAATATATAAGTATCATGATGAAAATCAAATTAGATATTTAAATTTTCAATTTAATTAAATGTATTAAATTCAGGAAATAAATAATTAAGTATAGAGGAGACTTAATTATTAATTCTAGTTTAATACTAGGAAAATATACTTAGTTTGAATTATTAAACAATTAATTTCACAATCAATGATATTTTCCTATTTTAATATTAGAAATAATAACTAGTATAGAAATAACTATCTAGAAAATATCTCAATTTAATTAAGTATCTTTTCAAAAATTTGGAAAATATCTAATTTAAGTTGTTATGAATCTAAAAAAAACTTAAAAAATTTCCAAATAAAATTTAATTAAATATCAAAAATAAGTGGTAACTACCTAATTTAAGAATATTCCATTTTAAGTTTAACAACTTAAAAAAAAAT
The DNA here is from genome assembly GCF_029168945.1 of Cannabis sativa. NCBI lineage: Eukaryota > Viridiplantae > Streptophyta > Magnoliopsida > Rosales > Cannabaceae > Cannabis > Cannabis sativa. Next base: position 4,452,292 of record NW_026870043.1, on the reverse strand, counting down.
ATCTCTAGAATCTTCAATAACCAACTCCTAGAATTCCTCAACTTAATTTTAAATTCAAAAGATATTCAAATTTAAGTTGATAAGAAAAATTAGTTAGTAATAACTAATTTATAACTTAAATAGGAATATTTAATGAAATAATTAAAATAAGATTCAGAAAGAATCTAGTTAATTATATATATTTAATTAAATACAAGAAAAATACAATAGTTTATCTAGAAATTAATTCATTAAACTAAGTGTATTTTTCTTAAATTAATTTCAAAAAAAACTTTGAAATTAATTATGTTGCTAATCAATTTTATTAGGTTAAACTAATTTAATTAACCTAGCACAGTTATCCAAATCAGGCAAATGGGTCTTCACAATTAGGGTAGTTCATGTGAGGGGGAGCTGGGTTCAGTATGTCGTACCCACTTCTATTGGCCCCCAACTCTCACACAAGGCCCAAAAGAGAGGAATTTAACCTTAAAATGAACAGCTGTTATTCATTGAATAGGCCCAAAAACTAAATGGTCCTAAATTGAATCTATCATGGTGTGACATTTAATTTAGCAACAACCTATATGCATCTAAACATAAAGTAAACATATAGGCTCACATAGGCATACAGATTTGGATGGATCCTATCATGTAACTAGGTCATACACAAATGAACGAAGAATGTAAAATTTACCGGCTACAAATTATTTACTTGACCTATTGACAATTGAACCATGGGTAAAAATCAGATCATTGGATCTGTCAACAAGTTAAGCATGGCAATTTAGATCAAGCAATAATAGGTTTTAGAAAACTTACAAACAATCTAAAGCACATACTCCTGGAACAAGTTAGATTTGATAGTTGGATGTAGGATTTATTTAATTTAAAATATTAATTTCGAAAATAATAAATAAATAAATAAAATATTTTCAATTTAAAAAAAATAAAATAATATTTAAAATTAAACCTATAATTTTCAAAAAATTAGGTTTCTACTAATCTAAATATCATTTCAAAAAACTGCTAACCACCTTTCAAATTTCATGTTATTTTATAAATTAAATATTCAATAAAATAAAATGATAAATACATACCCTTTTCTGATTTTATAATTTAATTTAAGTAAAAATAACAAAATTTAAAAGTTATCAAAAATATCTTATTTCTATTTAAAATACCATGATTATAGTAATCTTATTTTAAATCTAAATTAGGTCAAATTACTTAAAATAGAATATTTTATTAAAGGAATTTAATATTTGACCTTAGATTTAAAAAATAAGATAAAATAATCAAATTTTAAAAAATAAGAAAAGAAGTAAGCAAAAATAGATTTTTACCTATTTTCAAATTCAAATTACACTAATATGTAAAATTAATTTTAAAAAATCAAATTAATTTATTTCTAATAATTAGATTTGAAACATGAGAAGTAAAAATCAAAATACAAAACTACACAAAAAATCGGAAGTTAATTCCATGAAATAGCATGATAAATCGAAGAAAAACGAAAAAAATTTGAGTTGTACGGACGGTATGCAAAGCACACCGTCCTGGTGCACATTCTTGGGCGTAAAGGGCTGCTTGGGCGCACAAAGGGTCCTGCCAGTAGCCAGCCGCGCGCACAAAGGTGTGTCACCACCCCCGATTTTTTCAAAACTTCAAAAAATCATAACTAATTCAAATAAAATCGAAATTGAGTTCTGTGTAAAAAAGTAAATTACTTAATTTTTTCCAAACTATCCAATAAAAATAATTCCAGAAACGAAAATTCAATTATTTTTCATAAAATTTGACAAGCATCAATCAATCATCATATAACACACAGATCAACATGTAACCATCCAAATCAACACATATCATCGTTTTAATTCATATTTCATGAAAGTAAATCATTACCATGGCTCTGATACCAGTTGTTGGAAATATTTTATCAGGATCTAGATTTACTACCATGTATGTTTCATTAACATCCTAATATGAATTCTAAAACAATGAAATAAACACATATAAAGTTTAGGAAACCTTACATTGGGTGCAGCGGAATATAATGACTCCTTCCGTTCAGATCTCTAGCCCTTGATTCCTTTCTGTAGCAGAACATAATCAAGATCTGATGGAGATACCACTTGCTGTGTGTGGGTACTACTCTATCACTAGGGCATTTCGAAAATGAAGAGAAGGAAAGAGAAGAAGAGTGGAGGCTCAGGTCTTTCTCTGAAAAGAATAAGATGCATATATTAGTGTCCTGAAGCCATCACTTTCTATTTATAGAAAGCCATCTAGGTTTAGGTTAGAAATGTATGGCATTAAAATAGTGAAAATATAAATGGTAAAATACTTGCATAGTGGCCGTGTTGGGTTTTATGCCCTAAATAAAACTCATTTCAATATAATCAGATTTACTTTTTAATATAGATCAGAAATAACATTCATTGTTGCATGGTTCACATGATTTATTTCATGATTATATGTGCATAATATATGAATTCATCTAAAACCCTTTTCACATACTTGATCCTGTTTATTGTGTTGTCAACACATTGGAAAGTAAACATGACTATGTGAATAAAGTTTCCTAGATTTATTAGACATAGGGTTTTACTGATATGATAATCTACAACAGAGTTTACTTGCATTTGGAGAAGTGCTATGTTCTTTCCAGAGCATTGGTTAAAGTAAAGCTCAGGTTGGATGCATGGAGTATGCATCAGAAGGGACCGATATTGAATTTTGACTTAGATTTATTAAACTTACCGTAATATCTATTCAAGTCAATATCGCCTAGTTGATCCTAGATCAATTGATCTTAATCGTGTTACGATTAGGCTCAATCTCAAGAGGCTATTTGTGTTCTTTGATTTGTTAGTTAAGCCTACTTTTAGGTCAGGGTGATACGTACATTTTGGGAACACAAAAGTCCAATTGAGTGGGAGCGCTAACATAAACATGGAATCTATAGCTTCTATCTGGCAAATAGTAAGTAAAGGATGATCTCCTTCGAGCTTGACCAAACAAAAATAAATGGTGGAGATATCATTTCACATAAGCTGAAATATCATTTATACGGGGTTAAGTGTTTTAAGGATTAAATACATTGAACGGTGTAACGGTAATCTAATCCCTTTAGAGTGTAGATCATTTATATAGAGGATCATTGATCAAATTAGGATTGTAATCTCTCGCCCATGCACTCCATGTTGCGCGCGCGGACAGTATGCAATGCATACTGTCCGTACAGCTTGCATTTTTTTCGTTTTTCTTCGATTTTTCATCCTTTTCCATGGATTTAACTTCCGATTTTTTGTGTAGTTCTGTATTTATACATTTACTATTCCTAATTAAATTCTAATTATCTTAATTAAATTAATTAATATTTTTTAAATTTAATTCATGATATTAGTGTAATTTGAATTTGAAAAATAGTAAATATCTATCTTTTTTGCTTAATTATCTATCTTATTTTTAAATTTTATTATATCTTATCTTATTTTTTAAATTTAAGGTCAGATTTTAAATTTTTTAAATTAAATTTTTATAAATAATTTGACCTTATTTAAATTTAAAATAAGATAACGATAATCATGTAATTTTAAATAGATGTAAGATATTTTGCTAACTTTTAAATTTTGTTATTTTATTTATTTAAATTACATTTAAAATCTGAAAAAGATATTTATTTATCTTTTTTATTTTTTATTTATAAAATAACATTAAATTTTTAAAAGTAGTTAGCAAATTTTGAAATGATATTTAGGTTGGTTGAAATCTAATTTTTCAAAATTGTAGGTTTAATTTTAAATTTTTTTTAAAATTTCGAAATTTTTTAAATTTTTTTTTTTTTAAATTTTCGAAAATAAATTTTTTTTATTTCATTAATTATTTTTCGAAATTATTTATTTAAAATTAAATAAATCCTACATCCAACTATCCAGCTAACCTTGTTGCAGGAGTATGTGTTTTAGCTTGTTTGTAAGTTTTTAAAACCTATTATTGCTTGATTGCAAATAGCCATGGTTAACTTGTTGACAGATCCAATGATCTGATTTTAAATCATGGCTCCCTTGGTGAAGTAAATAATTTGTAACAGGTATATTTACAATCTTCTTTTATCTGTGTATGACCTAGCAACATGATAGGACCCATCCAAAGTGTGCCTGTGTGAGCCTATGTGTTTAATTTTATTATAGATGCATATAGGTTGTTGTTGCTAAATAAAATATCATAGTTCTTGATAGATTTTATTTAGGCCCATTTAGTTTTTGGGCCTATTCAATTAATAACAGTTGTTCATTTTAAGGTTAAATTCCTCTCTTTTGGGCCTTGTGTGAGAGTTGGGAGCCATAGAAGTGGGTACGACATACTGAACCCAGCACCCCCTCACATGAACCACCCCAATTGTGAAGGCCCATTTGCCTGATTTGAATAATTGTACTAGGTTAATTAAACTAGTTCAACCTAATAAAATTAATTAGCAGCAAAATTAATTTCATTTATTTTGAAATTAATTTAAGAAAATCATAGTTTAAAGAATTTTATTCTAAGCTAAACTATATGTATTTTCTTGTATTTAATTAAATATAGAATTATAACCATCTAGATTCTTTCTGAAGCTTAATTTAAATTTTTCATTAGATATTCCTATTTAAGTTTATATTTAGTTATCTATAACTAATCAACTTAAATCTGAATATCTTTTGGATTTAAAATTTCAAAATTAAGTTGAGGAATTTTAGGAATTGGCTATTAAGATTCTTTAGATATTTTTTAAGTTGATATCTTTTCGAATATTAACTTAAAATGGAATGTTTTCAAATTAAGTGGTTACAACTTAATTTTTGATATTTAATTAAATTTAAATTTGAAAATATTTAAGTTCTAGATCTTTTCTAATATAACTTAAAATAGATATTTTTTTTCAAATTTTGTGGAAAAGATACTTAGTCAAATAAGATATTTTCTAGATAGTTATTTCTAGACTACTTATTATTTCTAATATTAAATAGGAAAAATATTATACATTGTGAAATTAATTATTTACATAATTAATTTTGGTACAATTTATTTTAAGTATATATTTTCCTAGTATTAAACTAGAGATTTATAATTAAGCCTTCTCTACACTTAATTATTTATTTCTTGAATTTAATACATTTAATTAATTTGAAAATTAAATATCTAAGTTAATTTTCATCATGATACTTAAATAGTTCTTTTTCATGACACTTAATTAAATAGAAAATTATTTTTAGTTGAAATTTATTTTTTCAACTAAATTTAAATAATTTTTCAAAATATATTTTCTTTATTTTATTAATCAAATTTCGAAATTGCATTTCTTAAATGTTGGAATTTCGAATATTATTTGAAAAATAGATTAAAGTTGTAAATAATTTATTTTAATTTTCGACCAACTTAAATCAATGATTTTTTCATTTAATGATTAATTAAAATAAATGAAGTAAAATATATTTAATTAGAAATTGAATTAATTAGTCAAAGAAAAATCTAGATAGGTGATATTTTTGCTTGAAGTATTTTTCTAATGTATTTAATTAAATAGAAAATTAATATTTAAGTTGATTTTCATCATCATACTTAAATATTTGAAATTTTTCTTATATATTTAATTAAATAGGAAAATTATATTTTTTGTTGTAAATTAATTTTATTAATTAATTTTGGGCCAACATTAAATTAGAATAATTTTTCCAGGATTTATTTTTTATTTTAACATGCATTTTCGAAAATTGTATCCTTAAGTACTTTAATTTTTCGAAATGCAATATATATTTATAGAAAATGAAATTTGAGTTGTAAATTAATTTAAATTAATTTGGTAACAAATTAAATTGAATATTTTTCTAAATATTTATTGGAAATTATTACTAAGATGGAAATAATTCATGTTATTTTCATATCCATCTAAGTAAAATTTATAAATATTAAATTAAAATTTATATTTAGAATTTTTTATTCTAAATTGGAAATTTTAATTAAATAAATATATATTTAAAATAAATAGATTAAATAAAGAGAATCAAAGAAAATACAACTCTCTTTAAATAATGAGCTTTATTATTATTAAGACATTCGATCTCCATTGTTGGTCTTACAATAGTTAAATGTTTTCAATATAACCTTGAGACACTAGACTTCGTCCCCCTATGGATGGTTATTCGTTGAACGCATTTAACACTGTAAGATCTCATTTGATAGGTGTTTTGTAAGTTTTCGTCTCTATTAGACTCTCCCCTACGGTGACTACATAGAGATAAACTTATGAAACATGAAACAATGGTGGAAGCTAATAAAATGAGATTAACCTTGACTCTCGCCTACCTGGACAACGTTGGATTCTTATTTTGATCGAATAAAAGGTTGCTAGAATGGTTTGCATTTTAGATGAGCTGACAACTCTATTCAATGAATGATACTTTGACTCTCGCCTACCGGGACACTGTATGAGTTTGTTGAAGACCTTGGAAATTATTTAGGATTGTATGTTTTAGTATTTTCACTTGTCATTCCTACTTGCTATATGTTTAATAATTTCTGAATTGTGTATGAATTTATATTGAACCATGTTATTTTCTGTTAGTAAATTGTAGTTCAATTTCGAATCTTCATTGTTGGCCTAACTTGGTTTGTTTATCTAATGAGATGAATCCCTAATAGATTTTCACCATTAGACATTCATAATAGTGTTAGATCTCGAAAGATAAATATTGTATATGCGACATCTAGCTGTTCATCAATTGATGACACCTTAGACTAGTATTTTTACGATATGAAATAAGAAGATTGTATAAATAAGATTACTTTGACTTTCGCTAATCGAAGCATCGTTGGATTCTTATTTAACAACGAAATTATCCTAATTTCTCTTAGCTTATTCATTTCGAATTAGCTCAATAACATATCATTGGATGAATGGTCTATAAATGTAAAGCCCGCTTAGTTAATTTGGAAATTAGCAGTTATTTATGTTAATCAGGAAATTATTTATAGCTATTTAAATAATTTATCATTGTTATTTACGGAATTCAGATATGCATATTTATGTCATCAGCAGTTTTATATTTCGCATTTCCGGTGTCCGGTATTTTGGAACGCGGCGTTTGGCTCAGTAGAAATCACAACTTAGTATGTTAGTATTTTGGGGACGGGTTTTAGACATTGGGAATGTCGGGAATGGCCGGGAATTTAGAATGTCCCAAAAATACCCCCTTTAGTATGATTTTAGTGATTTTATGGTGGAGGGACAAAATGGTCTTTTTGCCCCATTAGTGTTTTGGCTTTTAGTGGCTTTTAATTGGAATTAAATGTTTATTTTGTTTAATTGTTTTTGGCTGAAAAAGGATTTAATAAATGAGTAATGTGTTGTATGTTATTCCTTTTTTTTCAAAAAAATCATTAAGTGTCAAAAGTAAGAAATTTTTCATGCAAACTCTCTCTTTCTCTCTCCCTTATTTCGGCTGAGCTTTGGGGTGCAAAGGCTGGATTCTTTTGGTGATTCAAGCCCTAAAATTTCATCTCTTGTGATCTCTTGTTGTGGTAGGTGCTTCCTTGTCCCCTTCCCTTGATTTTCTTGGAAAAATATGTTGAAAAAGTTGTGTAAATGCATGTGATTATGGAATGTTGTTACTGCTGTGTTTTGTTGTTGATTTAGGTTGATTCAAAGCATGATTATTGATGTTAAATGAGTTGTTTGAAGCATGAGTAGCTAGGTTGTTCAAGCTTTTAAATTATATGTGAAAATTGATGATTTTTGTGAGAAAATGCTATGTTTAGTTTCTGTGTAATTACTGGATGTTGTTGTTTGTTTTCTGAGGTAATTCTATGCTAGTTTAAGGTGAATTAAGCTAGTGGATTGCTTAGTTAGTTGGTTTTGCTCAAGCTTGAGTTTGAAACTCAAAGCTTGAGCTTTAATGGTGAATTTTGCATGTGGGATTTCTGGGTAGGTTTGATGCTCTAGAATTGTTATTTGGGACCTATTGAGGAGGTCTGGAAAGTTTGGGATCAATTGGGTTCGAATTGGTCAAGATATGTGAATTTTTTGCTTGCTGCCTGCGAGGAACCGGAATTCCGGTTGAGCATCCGGAATTCCGGATGGGGGTTCAGATTTTCCCAGAACCGGAATTCCGGTTGGGCAACCGGACTTCCGGATGGGGGATTTTTCAGAACCCTAGTTTTCCTCGTTTTTGGGTTTTTAGGGGTATTGCCATGCTTTTTATCGATAGGGAAACTTTTAGTTTCGAGTTTTAGTCCCCGGGAAGTGATTTAGCGTGTCACTTATAGCGTTGTGGTTTTTATGGTTTAGGAGCCAGTAATCCGCCGTTCGCCTTCGGGCCCAACAAGTTGACCGCACACCCGAAATCTAATCCGTGTAAGATTAGTATAACAAGTATGCATATGTAGTTTACATGTTTAGCGTGCATGTAGGAAGCCCGTTAGTTTACATTAGATATGTATTTAGGCTTCGAACCACCCAACCCCGTCACGTCTGCAGTACAGCCGGAGTATGACCAAGAATGTGAGTATGACCGGCTCGACCGATCAGCCGACACCGGTTGGTGGTTCGATCTATTGACCTATCCCGTCGGTACAGCCGGAGTATGACCACAGCCGAGTATGACCGGCTCGACCGATCGTGAGGATACTTGTCAATAGTGCCGTCCCCCGAACGTTCAAAACTCGCACCATGTTGGACATGGCAAGAGTGCTCGCACCATGTTGGACATGGCGTAGCGGGACTCGCATCGTGTTGGACACGGCAATCGGTTTTATGTATGATATTATTATGCTTTTCTTACTGAGTCTGTCGACTCACAGTTTAGTTTCATGTGTAGGTAAAGGCAAGGCGCTTGCCGATGGACCGTGAGCGAGCTTATGGGATTGTACATGCTCGGGGCGGTTAGGCTGGAGCGTACGATCCTCGGGACAAAGACGCGCCGAGATTTTGTAATTGTCGTTAGACGACTTTATTTTGATGTAAAAGTTGAACAGTGAAAACGTTTGTAAATATTTTTTTATAAATCGGGATCCCGAGACTTTTTGGTAAAATGGTTTATAAGTTTAATGAAAAAGCAAAATTTTAATTAATCACGTTTTTCCATAAACCTCGTTGATTAGCAACGAGTCCGCACAAGACGTTTAAAAATCACGTAATACGCCTAAGATAGTTAGGGTGTTACAATTTGGTATCGTAGCCGCTGTGTTGTCTTCCGAAGATCGTCACGACATGTACACTCATCATCGCCAGCTAGCTCGGTTCACGGTTCAGTAAGCCTTTATTGCTTTAGTAGTTTATTTTATTCAGTTATGAAAAAGAAAAGCCTGTTAGGAAGCATGTTAGTAGCCTGATAGTAGAATAGGCGCATGTTTCATTTCTAATTTCCAAATTAAGCGGCATTAGTAAGCTCGCCTTGAATACGACCTGATATGCCAACTCTTGGTTTCGCAGGCGGTTCTAACTAGATGGACGCCAGGCGGACTACCAGGAGTCGAGGCAACTCAGTGGGGTCGAATCAGGGAGAGGGAGCTCGGTTTCCCCCACCTGCTAGGGGCCGAGGTAGAGGTCCTCGAGGCAGGGCTCGTGGTCGGGGTGATGAGAACCCGTCACAGGCTGCCCAGGCTCCCCCAGCCGATCAGGGAGCCCCGAATTGGGAGTTACGGTTTGCGGAGATGCAAGCCAGGATCGAAGAGCAAGACCTCGAGATTCAGAGGTTGAGACGCGACAGGTGCTCCTGCCGGTTCCGGTGCCGGTAGTTCCGCCGGCACTCGCCCCCCGCCGCCTGTGCCGAGTTGGTAGTGGCGGCCCATAGATTGGAGCCTTTGTATGAGCGGTTCCGAAGCTGTGCACCTCCGTATTCCCGGGAGGTCCGTATGTGTCGAAAGCCGAGCGGTGGCTTACGGTGATCACCGAATCTTGAACTTTATGGGTGTCACCGGCAACGACAGAGTGGTGTGCGCCACATTCCGGGCCTGTGAGGATGCCCTGGTATGGTGGGACATGGTGTCTCAGATTCACGATGTCACCACCATGACTTGGGAGAGGTTCCAGGAACTCTTCAACGCGAAGTACTACAACGAGGCGGTTAGAAGCGCCAAGAGAAAGGAATTCGTTCACCTGACCCAGCGGGAGAACATGAGTGTCACTGAGTATACTACTCAGTTTGACCGGTTGGCGAGGTTAGCCTCGGGAATTGTGCCGACCGACTTCAGCAGGAAGGAGAAGTATCTGGACGGGTTGAATCCCAAGATCAGGCATGACCTGATGATTACCACAGACGACAGCACCACCTATGCTCAGATGGTGGAGAAGGCACTGCGAGCTGAGGGCGCAGTGGGGTGCATGTCAGATTCAGTTAGTACTCCGGTTGGTGGCGGAGCTCCTACCCCTCCTGCATCAGGCTTTAGCAGGGGGAGTAGTGGTTCGGCCAATGATCAGAGGAAGAGGGCACCCACTGCTTCCGGCGGCTCGAGTCAGAACAAGAGGTTCCGGGGGAACCAGAACAGAGGGAGTCGTCCTGGTGGTAATGAGACTCGCTTCTCCTACCCCGAGTGCCCTATCTGCAAGAGGCACCATCGGGGAGAGTGCAAGGGGCAGGGATGCTTTCATTGTGGCATGCCCGGGCACTTCAAGAGGGAATGTCCCCAGCTCCGGCCAGAGGCACCGAGAGCTCCGCCGATACCCACTCCAGCCTGGGGTATTCGCCATCACGCAGCCGATGCGGATGCCGGCCCATCAGTTGTTACAGGTCAGATTCTTATTAACGACTCGTTTTATTCGCGTCGTTTGATTACGGGGCTACACGTTCTTATGTGGCGGCCAGAGTCTTTAGTAAGTTGGGTAGACCCTTTGATAGATATGAGTCAGGGTTTGGAACCACCGTTACTCGGCGGAGAATTGGTTATCTCCAATAGGTGGATTAGGTCTATGCCGATCAGGATAGATGGTAGAGAGTTAAGCGCTGATCTGATAGAGATGAGCTTAGTCGAATTTGATATTATTTTAGGAATGGATTTCCTATCTAAATATTCGGCGAGCATAGACTGTAAGAGGAAGATGGTGGTCTTCCAACCGGAAAGTGAAGAACCGTTCGTGTTTGTGGGTTCGGTTCAGGGATCTCGGATCCCGGTGATCTCGGCTATGTCATCGAGAGAATTATTGCACGGTGGGTGCTTAGGGTTTCTGGCCGTGGTGGTGGACACCACTCGGCCAGACACCATTCGGCCAGAGGATATCAGAGTGGTTCGGGAATTTTTGGACGTATTTCCCGAAGAACTTCCAGGGTTACCACCTCATCGGGAGATTGACTTCGTGATAGACTTGGCACCAGGGGTGGATCCGGTTTCCAAAGCCCCGTATAGGATGGCTCCAGCTGAACTTAAGGAATTAAAGATTCAGCTCCAAGGGTTGCTTGACATAGGGTTCATTCGGCCCAGTGTGTCACCTTGGGGAGCCCCGGTTTTGTTCGTGAAGAAGAAGGATGGCTCTATGAGAATGTGCATCGACTACAGAGAGTTGAACAAGCTGACGGTGAAGAATAAATATCCATTACCTAGGATCGATGACTTGTTCGATCAGCTTCAGGGGAAGACGGTCTTTTCTAAGATTGATCTCCGTTCGGGTTATCATCAGTTGAGGATCCGAGAGGAGGACATTCCAAAGACGGCTTTCCGCACTAGGTATGGACACTACGAGTTCCTGGTTATGTCATTCGGACTAACCAATGCTCCTGCAGCATTCATGGACCTGATGAATAGAGTATTCAAGGATTTCCTCGATATCTGTGTGATCGTGTTTATCGACGACATCCTCGTGTACTCTCAGTCAGAAGAGGAGCATGAGTTACATCTTCAGATGGTACTGCAACGACTTCGAGAACATAGACTCTACGCCAAGTTCAAGAAATGTGAGTTCTGGTTGTCTCAGGTGTCCTTCCTAGGGCACATAGTGAGTAAAGATGGGATCAAGGTGGATCCCGGGAAGATCGAATCCGTCAGGGATTGGCCGAGACCGAAGACAGTGACAGAGATCAGAAGCTTCTTGGGGTTAGCTGGATACTACCGTAGGTTCGTGGAGGGGTTCTCTAAAATTTCAATGCCCCTAACCGAGCTTACAAAGAAGAATCAGCGATTTATCTGGTCAGATAAATGCGAAGCTAGTTTCCAGGAGCTGAAACAGAGGTTGATTACTGCTCCGGTACTAGCTTTGCCTTCGGACGAGGAGAAGTTCGTGGTCTATTGTGACGCATCCAAACAGGGTTTGGGGTGCGTATTGATGCAAGCCGATCGGGTTATCGCTTATGCCTCCCGCCAGTTAAAGGATTATGAACAGCGATACCCGACTCATGACTTAGAATTGGCCGCAGTGGTTTTTGCACTGAAGATTTGGCGGCATTACTTGTATGGGGAGAAGTGCGAGATCTATACCGACCATAAAAGTCTCAAGTATTTCTTTACTCAGAAAGATTTGAACATGAGACAAAGGCGTTGGTTGGAATTAGTGAAGGATTATGATTGCGAGATCCTTTATCATCCCGGAAAAGCCAATGTAGTGGCCGATGCCCTGAGTAGAAAGGGTCCCGGGCAAGTGGCTAGCATGGTTCAGATCTCACCTCAGCTAGCAGAGGATATGGTCAGGTCCAGCATTGAGTTTGTGGTAGGTCAGCTTCACAACTTAACGCTGCAATCTGATCTGTTAGAAAGAATAAAGGTTGCTCAGACGACAGATCCGGAGTTAGTGAAGATCCGAGATGAGGTATTGGCTGGTCAAGCCAAGGACTTTTCAGTGTCAGATAGTGGGATGCTTTTGTATAAAGCCAGGGTTTGTGTCCCGAACAGTGTGGACTTGAGGAACGAGATCTTTGAGGAGGCTCATTCTACTCCATATTCTCTGCATCCCGGCACCACCAAGATGTACCAAGACTTGAAACCGTACTTCTGGTGGAACGGTATGAAGAAGAATTTGGTAGAATTCGTATCGAGATGCCTCACATGTCAGCAGATCAAGGCTGAACATCAGAGACCAGCAGGGTTGTTGCAGCCTCTAACCCTACCAGAATGGAAATGGGAGGATATTTCTATGGATTTTGTGGTCGGATTACCTAGGACCACGGGTATGTTTGATTCCATCTGGGTAGTGGTGGACCGATTTACGAAATCTGCTCATTTTCTGCCGGTCAGAACAACATTTTCAGTGGATCGCCTGCGTAACTGTACGTCAGGGAAATAGTGAGACTTCACGGGGTACCGAAGTCTATTGTTTCGGACAGGGATCCGAAATTCACCTCCAAATTTTGGCAGAGTTTGCAACGGGCAATGGGTACGAAGCTAAAATTCAGTACAGCATTTCATCCTCAGACAGATGGTCAGTCCGAAAGGACAATTCAGATATTGGAGGATATGCTGAGAGCCTGTGTTATGGACTTTGAGGGTTCATGGAATAAATACCTACCGTTAATAGAGTTTTCGTACAACAACAGTTATCAGAGTACGATAGGGATGGCACCCTATGAACTGTTGTACGGTAGGAAGTGCAGATCCCCTATCCACTGGGATGAGACAGGGGAGAGGAAATACCTAGGTCCAGAGTCAGTTCAGCGGACCAATGAGGCAATAGAGAAGATTAAAGCTAGAATGCTTGCCTCCCAGAGCAGACAGAAGAGTTACGCAGATCCGAAACGTCGAGATGTTGAGTTCCGAGTAGGGGACCATGTGTTTTTGCGAGTATCTCCGATGAAGGGGATTAAACGTTTCGGGAAAAGAGGCAAGTTATGCCCTAGATTTACAGGACCTTTCGAGATTCTCGAGAAGATAGGTCAAGTGGCATATCGGTTAGCATTGCCTCCAGCTTTATCAGCAGTGCACAACGTATTTCATGTCTCAATGTTGAGAAAATACGTTTCAGACCCCTCTCATATAATCAGTTATGAGAGCCTTCAGCTTCAGTCAGATATGTCCTATGAGGAACAGCCAGTGCAGATCCTGGATAGAAAGGATAAAGTCCTTCGGAATAAGACCATAGCGTTGGTCAAGGTTCTCTGGAGAAACAGTAAGGTGGAAGAAGCCACCTGGGAGCTAGAATCAGATATGCGAGCTCAATATCCAGAGTTATTCAGGTTAGATTTCGGGGACGAAATCCTTTTAAGGGGGGGATAGTTGTAAAGCCCGCTTAGTTAATTTGGAAATTAGCAGTTATTTATGTTAATCAGGAAATTATTTATAGCTATTTAAATAATTTATCATTGTTATTTACGGAATTCAGATATGCATATTTATGTCATCAGCAGTTTTATATTTCGCATTTCCGGTGTCCGGTATTTTGGAACGCGGCGTTTGGCTCAGTAGAAATCACAACTTAGTATGTTAGTATTTTGGGGACGGGTTTTAGACATTGGGAATGTCGGGAATGGCCGGGAATTTAGAATGTCCCAAAAATACCCCCTTTAGTATGATTTTAGTGATTTTATGGTGGAGGGACAAAATGGTCTTTTTGCCCCATTAGTGTTTTGGCTTTTAGTGGCTTTTAATTGGAATTAAATGTTTATTTTGTTTAATTGTTTTTGGCTGAAAAAGGATTTAATAAATGAGTAATGTGTTGTATGTTATTCCTTTTTTTTCAAAAAAATCATTAAGTGTCAAAAGTAAGAAATTTTTCATGCAAACTCTCTCTTTCTCTCTCCCTTATTTCGGCTGAGCTTTGGGGTGCAAAGGCTGGATTCTTTTGGTGATTCAAGCCCTAAAATTTCATCTCTTGTGATCTCTTGTTGTGGTAGGTGCTTCCTTGTCCCCTTCCCTTGATTTTCTTGGAAAAATATGTTGAAAAAGTTGTGTAAATGCATGTGATTATGGAATGTTGTTACTGCTGTGTTTTGTTGTTGATTTAGGTTGATTCAAAGCATGATTATTGATGTTAAATGAGTTGTTTGAAGCATGAGTAGCTAGGTTGTTCAAGCTTTTAAATTATATGTGAAAATTGATGATTTTTGTGAGAAAATGCTATGTTTAGTTTCTGTGTAATTACTGGATGTTGTTGTTTGTTTTCTGAGGTAATTCTATGCTAGTTTAAGGTGAATTAAGCTAGTGGATTGCTTAGTTAGTTGGTTTTGCTCAAGCTTGAGTTTGAAACTCAAAGCTTGAGCTTTAATGGTGAATTTTGCATGTGGGATTTCTGGGTAGGTTTGATGCTCTAGAATTGTTATTTGGGACCTATTGAGGAGGTCTGGAAAGTTTGGGATCAATTGGGTTCGAATTGGTCAAGATATGTGAATTTTTTGCTTGCTGCCTGCGAGGAACCGGAATTCCGGTTGAGCATCCGGAATTCCGGATGGGGGTTCAGATTTTCCCAGAACCGGAATTCCGGTTGGGCAACCGGACTTCCGGATGGGGGATTTTTCGGAACCCTAGTTTTCCTCGTTTTTGGGTTTTTAGGGGTATTGCCATGCTTTTTATCGATAGGGAAACTTTTAGTTTCGAGTTTTAGTCCCCGGGAAGTGATTTAGCGTGTCACTTATAGCGTTGTGGTTTTTATGGTTTAGGAGCCAGTAATCCGCCGTTCAGCTTCAGTTCCAGTCAGGTTGACCGGCACACCTGAAATCGGAATCCAGGTAAGATTAGTATAACAGTATGCATATGTAGTTTACATGTTTAGCGTGCATGTAGGAAGCCTGTTAGTTTACATTAGATATGTATTTAGGCTTCGAACCACCCAACCCTGTCACGTCGGTACAGGCTGGAGTATGACCAGCAGCCGGAGTATGACCGGTTCGACCGATCAGGCTGACACTGGTTGGTGGTTCAGTGCTATTGACCTATCCCGTCGGTACAGGCTGGAGTATGACCAGCAGCCGGAGTATGACCGGTTCGACCGATCAGGAGGATACTTGTCAATAGTGCCGTCCCCTGAACGTTCAAAACTCAGTACCATGTTGGACATGGCAGTAGTGCTCAGTACCATGTTGGACATGGCAGTAGCGGGACTCAGTATCGTGTTGGACACGGCAGTCAGTTTTATGTATGATATTATTATGCTTTTCTTACTGAGTCTGTCGACTCACAGTTTAGTTTCATGTGTAGGTAAAGGCAAGGCAGTTGCTGATGGACCGTGAGCGAGCTTATGGGATTGTACATGTCGGGGCGGTTAGGCCTGGAGCGTACGATCCTCGGGACAGCACGGCTGAGATTTTGTAATTGTCGTTAGACGACTTTATTTTGATGTAAAAGTTGAACAGTGAAAACGTTTGTAAATATTTTTTTATAAATCGGGATCCCGAGACTTTTTGGTAAAATGGTTTATAAGTTTAATGAAAAAGCAAAATTTTAATTAATCACGTTTTTCCATAAACCTCGTTGATTAGCAACGAGCTGCACAGTACGTTTAAAAATCACGTAATACGCCTAAGATAGTTAGGGTGTTACAATAAATCATTTCATGTCATTCTATATTTTCTCTTAAGAAATTAAATGACGCATATGATTATAATCCCGAAATTCTATTCCCAATTAAGATAAATCCTCAATCTTAGAAATCTGCTACTTGAATGGGCAAATCTGACTTAGAGTTAAAATAGTAGTGGTGGTCCAAGATAGAATTACTCATAATATTTGGTATAAATTTAATTCTTTGACTTTAATTTTAGAATCCAAACAAAAATTTTCTTATATTTCTATTTTCAGGAAGCAATACAGTTACACTTTCTCAAGTGTTTAATATCAATCTTCTATTAATGGATTCAAACTGTATGGAATATGAGTTTAGTATTCTGTGACCAGGATCCACTTGCACTATTCTAAGAACTCTTTGATGTAACTATACCTAAGTCATCAAAAGACTCAACCACATTTTTTTATTAATCTATGGCAGATCATAGTGGTTTTGACAAGATCAATCTCTGCAAAATTTATGCCTATATCCACTGAAAGTAGTTCATCTCATTCGCAGATGGATGAACATTCAGGGGTGGATATGAGTTTTTTCGTTGTATTCTTAAAACGATCACTCTAGATTATACCTTATGCAAAGAAATTTGAAATGTTGAAAAATTTCATAAATTTCTAGCAATGGTTAAAACCATTAAGGTAAGTGGTTAAAGATCTTGCGAACTGATAGGGATGGAGAAATAGTTAATAGATATGCAATTCAAAGATCATTAAATTGATTTTTGAATTATATCAAAACTTACCACCCCAGAAATTTCGATTTGCATATTGATGATTAGTTACTAGTCGTTGCCTAAATCCTTCTATGGTAATACAATTTCAGAATGATGTAATGGTTGTATACTTAATGTAAATCATTACTAGATTCATGGATGCCCTAATCAAAATCTTAAGAAAAGCTAGAACTGTTAACCATGGTTTGTTAGCTATTCTAAGTGATTAGGGGTGGACCATCCCATTGTCAATAGATAAGAAAGTGTTTGTTCAAACAAATACTACATTTCTAAGAAAATGACTAAGTCTGAAAATAAAGTAGCAAATAAAGGAGATATTTTTCTTGATTCTAAAAGTGTTCTATCATCTTATATGACATATGATGATCCCACTGCCTCTATTGTCTTGTCACAACCAAAGAGGTTAATACCATTTAGTTTTCTTAGGCATAATTCACGGTACCTTATCTTAGTGGGAGAGTTTCTAGGAACTCACCTTCTTAGGAGACACTAGTGATTAAAATCCATTGTGAGTTTAAACAAGTAATGGATTGTCAAGATAAGAAACTAAGAAGAAAGTCAAGAGAACTATAGTTTGATCCATTCACATGGAGTAACCTAAAGTTTTCTATTACAAGGACATAAAAGGAAATTTCGTATATAAGTCTATTCAATGGACTTAACAAAACTTTTGGTTCCTAGTGTTAAATGCCAAAATATTACATATTTTATAGTGTAAAAATACAAAATAAAATTAATTCTTTATAATATTTTCAAAAAATTAATGCAATATATTATTATATTGAAAATATTTTATTTAAGATTAATTTTATCTTTGTTTATAAATAATAATAGTATTTATGGCATAATTGAGAAAAAGAAATAAAAAGTTAAGAAAATGCATTGTATTTATTTAAAGAAATACAAATTAATTAAATTTTAAATAAATATTTTCATTAAAATTATTGTGATATATTTTATGTTGAAAATATTTTGTTTGGATTTAATTTTGTTTGTGTTTGATTGAGAAAATAGCATTTGTGAAAGAGTAGAAAAGAAATGAAAAAGTGATAAAAATGAGGCCCAAAACTATGAAAAGTGGCATTTTTGAAGCCCAAAAGAGAGCACAAAAGGACAAAAGCCCATTTGGCCCTCTTCCTCTCCCCTGCCGACATCAGCGCCACGTGGCGCTCTCCCATTAGCTTGGAAAAACAAGCAGCAGCCTCTTGTCCCCTCTTCCTCCTCCACGCGCGCGTGGCGTGCACCGGCCCCTGTGGGCCTTTCGTTTGGTCCACTCGCCAGCCACGCGGCTGGCCTTCGTCTGGACCGAGCACCATCAGCCAAAAGGTGGCTTTCTCTCCTCTTGCCACGTGTCAAGTTGCACACCAAAGCCACCAATCTGAGCTTGACACGTGGCACTCCGATTATAACTTTTTGTATTTACAATTTTACCCACATGCAATTTGTAATAAGTTTAATTGCGTATTAGTCCTTTTACCCTTCTATAAATAGAAGCTTAGGTTTTTAGAATTCAGTTACAGTTTCAGAGTTTCAGACAGAAAAATCCAGAGAAAACGCTCAGTTAGTTTACCGCTTTTCTTAGTTAATTTTCTTATGGGTTTCTAAGTTCCCTTATTATTAAGGTGGACGATGAAACCTAGTGTATTTAATTAAGTATTTATTTTTATTTTTGATTCTCATTATAATATATGCTTATGATTTTCGCTTCTTAAAATAATTTTCTTTCATTTTTAATATCACGTATTTTTGATAGTTAGAAATTATTAATGCTTGGTTCTACATTTTATTAAAAATAATATTCTTTGATTTTTTGTATTTACATTAAATTGTTTCACATTTAATGCTTAGAAGTTATAATTTTAAAGCGAAGGAAAATCTATTTTTTATTAGAAAATAATTGGTTTGATTACTGGTTAAATGATGAGAATCAATATAAAGATAAATATTTTTATATATACTTAAGTGGATTCTGAACCCTTAATAATATCTCAAATATTACTGAAAATATCTGTTACTGTCATTTTACTGTCATTTTTATAGTTTAAACACTTTATTTTATTTTGTTACAAAAAACCCTCACCATTTTTGGAACTAGGTTAGAGTTGTAATAGCTTAGATTAAATTAGTATTTTCTTCGATTTCACGCAATTCCCATGGGTTCGACCTCGTTCTTCACAATCTCAATACTACAATAAAGATTCGTGCGCTTGCGAGTTGATAAATGTAAAACGTACCATTTTGGTATACAACAAGTTTTTGGCGCCGTTGCCGGGGAACTGCAAGAAGAAAAACTACTTTAATTCAGGTTGGTATAATTCTTCTACTAGTTATTATATTATATATATTATATATTACATTTCTTAATAGTGAAGTAAGATTTATATATATATAATTATATATTATTATTATTATTAATATTATTATTATTATTATTATTATTATATATTACAGTAAGTAACTTACGTTACTTACTGTTAATTATTTTTATATATATAAATTTATATTATATTATTATTATATATACATTACTTAACTACTAAGAAAAACATATTATTAATATAATTATATATTATAAATTATAATTAATATTAATATTTATATTTCTGTCAAATATATATCTATATTATTTATTTCCCGCTATATTTTAAATTCAGTCTTTATTTCTGCACATATATTAATATTAGTATTTATATTTCTGTCAAATATACATATTATTTATTTCCCGCTATATTTTAAATTCAGTCTTTATTTACGCAATTATATGGTAGGCACCGCCTCCTAATTTCTTCATGTTATTTTAATTTTTGTGATACTTGGTGTATGATTCGCTGGGAACGAAATTCTAAAAATCGTTTGGTAAAAAGAAAATTATTGTGGGTTGAAATTAAAAGTGAAAATTCTGACATCATGGAACCAAATCAAGTAAATGTGGAAGAAAAAACTCTCATTGATCATTTTTCTCCCATTTATGCTAATTCTTCATCATGCATTATTTTTCCTGAAATAAATGCTACACATTTTGTGTTGAAACCTTCTGTAATTCAATTTTTGCCATCTTTTTATGGGTTAGATAGAGAGGATCCATACATGCATGTGAAAGATTTTTTAGAAATTTGTTCTACTTTTAGATTTCAAAATTTTTCTGATGAATCTGTTAGGCTTAGACTTTTTTCATTCTCATTAAAAGATAAGTCTAAAGCCTAGTTTAATTCACTCCCAGCCCGATCCATTTCTACTTGGGATGAATTAGTTAATAAATTTTTGTCCAAATTTTTTCCCATGTCTAAAACGGATAATATTAGGAGAGAAATCTCCGAATTTTATCAGAAAGATCACGAAGAATTTTATGAATGTTGGGAAAGATTTAAAGATTTATTGCTAAAATGTCCACACCATGGTTTTGAAAAATGGAGATTGGTAAAATACTTTTATGATGGATTATCTCCCTCAAACCGACAAATGGTACAATCAATGCACACTGGAAAATTTTTGCAATTTAGAGGGGATGAGGCTTGGGAGTCTCTTGAGAATCTTTCTGTAAATTCTCAACAGTGGAATTGCCAAGATCCTAGATCGAAAGCTTCCAACACACCTAAGAGAGGTGGAATTTACGATGTCAAAGACGACGTAGATATTAAAACATCATTAGCAAATCTAACTAGGAGAGTTGAAGCTATGTCATTAAGTCAATCCATGAATACTCCTATACATAGGAATGAAATTTGTTCCTTATGCTATAGTACAAGTCATAGTGCCCAGTCATGTCCATCATTACCTATATACCAAGAGGCATTTTCTGAAGAAGTGAACGCTCTTCAAACTTATGGGAAATCATCTGATAGCCCATTTTCTCAATCCTACAATCCAAATTGGAGAAATCATCCAAATTTTTCTTGGAGACAGAACCAGCCTCCAATGAACCAAGGGCACCAATACAACTCACCCAATCAGAGTCATGCCCAACATAATATGCCATATCCTCAACAACAAAGAAAACCATCTTTAGAGGATACCCTACAACAGTTCATGCAAACCACCCAACAAGATTTACACACAAGTTCTCAATCCATGTTAAGGCTTGAGACACAAATTGGTCAACTTGCTACTGTTGTAGCTGAAAGGGAAAAGGGAACACTTCTCAGTCAACCCATTCCTAATCTGAAGAGTCAGTACGAGGTAAGTACATCTAGACCTATTGAAGAAGCTAATTCAGTTTCTATCCTTAGGTCTGGAAAAATTATTGAAAAACCTGATTACATATCTCAACCTGATGCTAAAATGAACACTGACTCGTTAAAAGAAAATGAAAAGAGTCAGCCTGAAAGCTCACATTCCAAAGACTCGGTTGAAAAAATGAGTCAAACTTTGTCGTTCATTCCAAAAGCTTCATTCCCACAGAGATTGATCCCAATCAAAAGAGGTAGTCAGTATGGTGACATCTTAGAGGTATTCAAGCAAGTAAATATAAATATCCCTTTCTTAGATGTCATTAAGCAAATACCTGCATACTCAAATTTTTTAAAAGATCTGTGTACTGCAAAAAGAAACACCAATGTTCCAAAAAAGTTAGCAGATCGATCTGTGAAAATTCCTAGAGAATCACAATCACTCCCTAGACCACAAAAGTTATTTCGACCTCCTGATTGGGACATTCCTTTTGATCCCGGTAAGTTACGTTCTAAATGGACTGGTCCATTTTCTGTTCGTACTGTTTTACGGAGCTGTTGAAATTGAAAATTCTAAATCTGGTAATGTATTCAAAGTCAATAGTCAAAGGTTGAAACCATTTTTAGAATTAACACTACCTGAAGTGGAGGAAACGCTCTTTCACGACTCGATTTACCAAGGTTAGTGAATTCTTTCACTACTGGTCCTATCTTTAATTGCTTTCTTTATTTTTCAGTATTTTAGTTTATTTTCTGTCATTTGTTTTTTTAGAAAATTAACATCTATCACTGTGCATATTCTTCGTTTTTTTCGGTTCTCATCTCATGTTCTTATCATATACATATTTAGACATTGAGGACACTGTCTCATTTTAGTTGGGGGTACTGAGTATATTCTTGCGTTAAGTTCGATAAATTTCTTACCTTTTTGAAAATTTTGAGTCAAATTCTGCTGCTAATTATGTGAATAAATAAATATTGTGTTAGACTAGTTTATACTATATTTAGTTACTTAGATAGTAATTCCAGTAAAAATTGCACAAACCAAACATATGATTTGATTGTTTTTAACACATTTAATTGAGAAAAATCTTAAGTTAAAAGCTTTCATTTTTCGTGAGAAGTGAGAATTGAGAAAACGACTTTTTGAACATATATTGATCTTCTGAATTGGTAAAATCGAAATTTTTTGAAATTTGAAAATATGACAATTACTAGAGGGATATTTTTTTTAGAATTGAGCCTAATTGTAAATTTATTATCTTTATATTTTCTTATCACATGTTGCCTCTTGTAAAAAAAAAAAAAAAGTAAAGATATATATTGTGGATATTGCCCTTAAAAAAAAAATACATATATATCATATAAAGAGCAATATCTTACATACTATATATATATATAAAAAAAAAAAATCAAAACAATCAAACAAGAGCAACATTTCTCTATCAGCGTAGCTTGGTCAAAATTCAAAAGATACCAAAGAAAATTTTGCTACGGTAAATAGTTATTGTGGATATTGCCCTTAAAAAAAAAAATACATATAAATCATATAAAGAGCAATTTCTTAGTTTTAATCATTTAGCAAAGTAAAATATATATATATCGGTAAAAAATATATATGCATATATAATATATATATATAGAAAAAAAAAATAATAATATATCATCATCAATCAAAAGAGACTTTGCTATAGTTTATTTTTCATAAATATTAGTTACCAAATAAAAAAAAAAAAATCGTTGTTTATTTCTTTATTTTGGCTCTAGGTACTGTAATGAAATCCCGAAAGTTAAGTTGTCATTTGAATTTCAAAATATTTTTGGTTAGCCTATCTATGGGTCAATAATTGTTTACATTGTTCGTCCTAAAAATCTTTATCCATTTGAGCGTCAATTAATATATCTGTCCAGCTCCAAGAGTGACAACCCTTCCTCTTTTCAAATATTTCAATACCTGTGAGGATTTGGAGTTGAGACTTTTTACTTTAAAGATTTTTCAATATTATCTGTGTTATGATTAAAGCAAAGAATATGATTTGAAACACACACACAAAAAATCTGGAATTATATCTATTGTAATTTTTTATATATAGTATTTTCTAGAGTTTACACCAATATTTTATTTTGTTTCGATTAGTCAGAGTTTGTTTGATTTGTTCATTTTGGTAATATTTTGTTATCCGCTTGAATTGCTAGGGACTAGCAATAAGCTAGTTGGGGGTTGTGTTAAATGCCAAAATATTACATATTTTATAGTGTAAAAATACAAAATAAAATTAATTCTTTATAATATTTTCAAAAAATTAATGCAATATATTATTATATTGAAAATATTTTATTTAAGATTAATTTTATCTTTGTTTATAAATAATAATAGTATTTATGGCATAATTGAGAAAAAGAAATAAAAAGTTAAGAAAATGCATTGTATTTATTTAAAGAAATACAAATTAATTAAATTTTAAATAAATATTTTCATTAAAATTATTGTGATATATTTTATGTTGAAAATATTTTGTTTGGATTTAATTTTGTTTGTGTTTGATTGAGAAAATAGCATTTGTGAAAGAGTAGAAAAGAAATGAAAAAGTGATAAAAATGAGGCCCAAAACTATGAAAAGTGGCATTTTTGAAGCCCAAAAGAGAGCACAAAAGGACAAAAGCCCATTTGGCCCTCTTCCTCTCCCCTGCCGACATCAGCGCCACGTGGCGCTCTCCCATTGGCTCGGAAAAACAAGCAGCAGCCTCTTGTCCCCTCTTCCTCCTCCACGCGCGCGTGGCGTGCACCGGCCCCTGTGGGCCTTTCGTTTGGTCCACTCGCCAGCCACGCGGCTGGCCTTCGTCTGGACCGAGCACCATCAGCCAAAAGGTGGCTTTCTCTCCTCTTGCCACGTGTCAAGTTGCACACCAAAGCCACCAATCTGAGCTTGACACGTGGCACTCCGATTATAACTTTTTGTATTTACAATTTTACCCACATGCAATTTGTAATAAGTTTAATTGCGTATTAGTCCTTTTACCCTTCTATAAATAGAAGCTTAGGTTTTTAGAATTCAGTTACAGTTTCAGAGTTTCAGACAGAAAAATCCAGAGAAAACGCTCAGTTAGTTTACCGCTTTTCTTAGTTAATTTTCTTATGGGTTTCTAAGTTCCCTTATTATTAAGGTGGACGATGAAACCTAGTGTATTTAATTAAGTATTTATTTTTACTTTTGATTCTCATTATAATATATGCTTATGATTTTCGCTTCTTAAAATAATTTTCTTTCATCTTTAATATCACGTATTTTTGATAGTTAGAAATTATTAATGCTTGGTTCTACATTTTATTAAAAATAATATTCTTTGATTTTTTGTATTTACATTAAATTGTTTCACATTTAATGCTTAGAAGTTATAATTTTAAAGCGAAGGAAAATCTATTTTTTATTAGAAAATAATTGGTTTGATTACTGGTTAAATGATGAGAATCAATATAAAGATAAATATTTTTATATATACTTAAGTGGATTCTGAACCCTTAATAATATCTCAAATATTACTGAAAATATCTGTTACTGTCATTTTACTGTCATTTTTATAGTTTAAACACTTTATTTTATTTTGTTACAAAAAACCCTCACCATTTTTGGAACTAGGTTAGAGTTGTAATAGCTTAGATTAAATTAGTATTTTCTTCGATTTCACGCAATTCCCATGGGTTCGACCTCGTTCTTCACAATCTCAATACTACAATAAAGATTCGTGCGCTTGCGAGTTAATAAATGTAAAACGTACCATTTTGGTATACAACACCTAGTATTATAGGTTTGAGTTTATCTAAACCTATGGCTTGTGGTATACCTGGTACTTACTCTAATGCAAGCAACTTACTTTAGTAAGATGCTGAAGCATTTTCTTTCCAATGGCGATCTATAGAAGCTTCACAACTTCTTAGGCATAGATTTTATTTAATTAAGGAAAAGTCTCAACTATTCCAGAAAAGATAAAGCCATGAAAGAATTTCTTATATCAACAGTGAGAGGTCTCAGATATGCTTTAGTATGCCTTACACCAGACACCTGCTGTTGAGTGGGAGTAATGAGTAGGTATCAGATTAATCCAGGAGAGGAACATTGGAAGACAATAAAGTAAATCTTAAGATTAAGAAGAGGAACTATATGTTAGTCTATAAGGTTGTGTTTAAAACTCTTAGACTACACCACATCAGATTTCGAGATTTACCTTTATACTAGAAAATCTTTCTGATAAGATGGTGATTACTCTGGGGGTGGAATAGTGATTTTGGAGAAGTGTAAAAACCTATCTGAAGTCTCTAGGTCTACCAGGAAGGGACTGAATGTTAAAGTTGCAGGAAAGGTACTTATTCAGTCTAAGGAGAGTTCTATACATCTTTGGCACCATTCCAAATTGCCTAAACTACTAGTGTTAATTTCCTGATTAACCAAAAGTAGTTGCCAAAGACATAGAATCCAGTATCCCAAGAGAGTAGACATATAGAGAGGAATTTCACATTATCAATGATTTTGTGATTAAGGAATAGTAATAGTAGAGGAAATGTTGTGTTTAATTCAACTTTTCAGATCCTATTACGAGGAGTTTACTACTACTGCACTTGATTTGTATATCAAGGTGTTGAGATTATTTGAAATGCACATTTTGTTTTATATTAGTGCAAGTGGGAGTTTGTTGGGTTTTATGCCCTAAATAAAACTCATTTAAATATAATCAGATTTACTTTTTAATATAGATCAGAAATAACATTTATTGTTGCATGGTTCCCATGATTTATTTCATGATTATATGTACATAATATATGAATTCATCTGAAACCCTTTTCACATACTTGATCCTGTTTATTGTGTTGTCAACACATTGGAAAGTAAACATGACTATGTGAATAAAGTTTCCTAGATTTATCAGACATAGGGTTTTACTGATATGATAATCTACAACAGAGTTTACTTGCATTTGGAGAAGTGCTATGTTCTTTCCAGAGCATTGGTTAAAGTAAAGCTTAGGTTGGATGCATGGAGTATGCATCGGAAGGGACCGATATTGAACTTTGACTTAGATTTATTAAACTTACCGTAATATCTATTCAAGTTAATATCACCTAGTTGATCATAGATCAAATGATCTTAATCGTGTTATGATTAGGCTCAATCTCAAGAGGCTATTCGTGTTCTTTGATTTGTTAGTTAAGCCTACTTTTAGGTCAGGGTGATACGTACATTTTGGGAACACAGTAGTGCAATTGATTGGGAGCGCTAACATAAACATGGAATCTATAACTTCTACCTGGCAAATAGTAAGTAAAGGATGACCTCCTTCGAGCTTGACCAAACGAAAATAAATGGTGGAGATCTCATTTCACATAAGTTGAAATATCATTTATACGGGGTTAAGTGTTTTAAGGATTAAATACATTGTAGGGTGTAACGGTAATCTAATCCCTTTAGAGTGTAGATCATTTATATAGAGGATCATTGATCAAATTAGGATTGTAACAATGGATAATTAATGATGTGTCTATATGGTGGAACATATAGAGCATTCTATATACTGAGAGTGCAATTCTAAGTTCCATGCGTGAATTCAACGAAGAATTAATAAGTCAGTGAATTTAGGTTATAAATTCTTGATCGTCTTATTGGAAGCTCAGTTATATAGACCCATGGTCCCCCCACTAGTTGAGATAATATTGCTTGTAAGACTCATGTAATTTGTTTTGATTAATCAATTATAATTCTCAAATTAGACTATGTCTATTTGTGAATTTTTCACTAAGTAAGGGCGAAATTGTAAAGAAAGAGTTTTAGGGGCATATTTGTTAATTATGATACTTTGTATGGTTCAATTAATCAATTTGATAAATGACTATATTATTTAATAATTATTTATAGTTATTAAATAGTTAGAATTGGCATTTAAATGGTTGAATTAGAAAATTGGCGTTTTTGAGAAAATTAGATGCAGATGGTTAGAATTACACTACATGGCCGGCCACTTGGAATGATTTTTTAAACTGATATTTTCATTATTTAATTCCAAATAATTCAAACCTAACCCTAGTGGAATGCTATAAATAGATAGTGAAGGCTTCAGGAAAATTGCACTTCTCTTCTGACTTTTCATTCAGAAAAAACTGAGCCTTTCTCTCTCCCTATCTTTGGCCGACCACTCCCTCTCTCTCTTCTTTCTAAAGATTTCGAAATTCTTAGTGTTAGAGTAGTGCCCATACACAGCAAGTGATACCTCAATCATAGTGAGGAAGATCGTAAAGAAAGACTTTCGGCAAGAAGGAGTTTCAGCACTAAAGAATCAGAGAAAGACATCCAGTTTCAGATATTGATAATGCTCTGCTACAGAAAGGAATCAAGGGCTAGATATTTGAACGGAAGGAGTCATATTATTCTGCTGCACCCAATGTAAGGTTTACTAAACTTTATATGTGTTTATTTCATCGTTTTAGAAAGTTCATATTTAGGGTGTTAATCAACATACTTGTGAGTAGATCTAAGATCCTGGTAAAATAATTTCCAACAGGCCGACCATGATATGGATAATGGGCCTCACTTTGCAATATTGCCATTTAGTCATTTCTGCATCTCATTTTCTCAAAAACGTCAATTTTTCAGTTCAACCATTTAAATGCCAATTCTAATTATTTAATAACTAAAAATTAATTATTAAATAATATTGTCTTTTAATATATTTATTAATTTAGACATATAAAGTCTCTTAATTAGTAAATAAAACCTATAATCTCTTTTCTTCACAATTTTGCCTTTGCTTAGTGAAAACTCATAAAGTAGACATATAAAGTCTCTTAATTAGTAAATAAAACCTATAATTGATTAATTAAAATCAATTAACTGAGTCTTACAAGCAGTATGGTCTCAACTAGTATGGGGACCATGGGCCTATATAACCGAGCTTCCAATAAGTCGAACCGATTTTACTAAGTAAATTCTCTAACTTATTAATTCCTTATTGAATCCACACGTAGAACTTGGAATTGCACTCTCAGTCATATAGAACGCTCTATATGCTCCACGATATAGATACGCTATTAATTATCTATTGTTATAATCCTAATTTGATCAATGACCCTCTAATAAAAGATCTACATTGAATAGGCACTAAATTATCGTTACACCTTCAATGTATTTTATCCTAAAAACACTTAGCTCCGTGTAAATGATATTTCAGCGAAGTGAAATGAGATCACAACCATTTATCTCTGTTTAGCCAAGCTCCAAGGATATCATCGTTTCACTTCTAAATTCTTATAGAAGTTATAGACTCCATATTTATGTTAGGGCTCCCACTCAATTATACTATCATGTTCCCAAAATGTACGTATCACGTTGACCCAAAAGTAGGCTTAACTAACAAATCAAAGAACATGTATAATACTCTTGAGATCGAACCTAACCATATCAAGATTAAGATTATTTGATCTAGGATCAACGAGTGATATTGAATTGAATAGATATTACTGTAAACTTTAACACATCTAATCAAAGTTCAATATCGGTCCCTTTCGATGTATACTCCATACATCCGATACTGTTAAACTTTGTCAATACCCTAGAAAGGACATAACACTTATCCAAGGTGTAAGAATACCTATCGCTGATTATATCATGCAAGTCTAAATCCAGTGAACTGACAAATCAGGGACTCCACACAAACTCTAGCGCCATCTCAATGCTTGCGCTCGGTCTTCTCAACCCTGCTGGCTACTTTGATGCATTCATTCCACAACTCCGCATCTCTATCGTTGCCTTTGTGTGACTTACGCCCTCTGGCGATTTGACAAGCCAACACATTCCACTCAACTGCCTCGGCGCTTCCATATGGATCAAATAAAAATCACATGCGAACACCTCCTAGTACAACCATCTTCTGACGATTGCGGCACCTGCCCGCCTTAGTTTCCATGTGCGTCCCTCTGGACACACAATGTAGCAACTGAAGCATTCCATGTCTATCCCCATTTGAACAAACTCGGCTATCAACTCTTGACCTCTGTCGGGACTAACAAGAATCTGAAGGTCCCAGCACTACTTCCACACACATACTAACAAGCTTCCTTTTCAACAAAACTGCCTTCTACGGCTTACGATGTCACTTAGGCAAACTTGGCCTAGTGTACCGAGCATATAGTATGGTTTCAAACATCTGTCGCACCTCTCCACAATTGCATGTGGTAGTTGTCTTTCTAGAATCCTTCCTCACGCTTACATCCTCTCTAGGATAGGCCAACCAGGTTCACCTCCCACTGAGATGAACGTGGCTCTGATACCAACTGTCACCGGCTCACCTTTTCAGGCAGCGAAACAGCCGTGCGGCACCTTGACTTCTCTAAGCCAAGGTCAGCCTTCCAACCATCCGAGTAACAATGGCTCATTTTTCGCGCGACCGTGTGCCTCTTGCACACTTCCATCTCTCGAATGACTCCCGCCGAGTCATGCCCGCAAGCATCCATGCATCGAGACTCTCTAGCCAAGATACTCGTACTGTCCATAGGTTCCCACCATGGCAAGACCAATCCCAACAGCGACGCTCACATTGTCACCCGTGACCAAGGTAGCATGTGTGGGAAGATGCCAACACCAAGTCAACGTGCCAGCGCTTCTATCATCACCCATTCGATACTGTCAGAACAGTCTCCCTCATCGCCCAAGGACTCCCATACGTACATGGACCAATCCTAAAGGCTCCATGCCTCCACACATATTGGCAGGCCATCGAGACAAGCCACTAAACTAGTTGCATACACTAGAACTGTGTCCCTTTCCAACAAGGTGCATCCGTCCCATGCGCGTATGCAAACTAGCCCACGAATGACTACCTGTGTCATCTCATGTTGAGACTTATGGCCAAGGTGCACCACAACGTCTCTGGGAGGATCTAGGCCACTGTTGGGTTTTATGCCCTAAATAAAACTCATTTCAATATAATCAGATTTACTTATTAATATAGATCAGAAATAACATTTAATGTTGCATGGTTCACATGATTTATTTCATGATTATATGTACATAACGTATAAATTCATCTGAAACCCTTTTCACATACTTGATCCTGTTTATAGTGTCGTCAACCCATTGGAAAGTAAACATGACTATGTGAATAAAGTTTCCTAGATTTATTAGACATAGGGTTTTACGGATATGATAATCTACAACAGAGTTTACTTGCATTTGGAGAAGTGCTATGTTCTTTCCAGAGCATTGGTTAAAGTAAAGCTCAGGTTGGATGCATGGAGTATGCATCGGAGGGGACCGATATTGAACTTTGACTTAGATTTATTAAACTTACCGTAATATCTATTCAAGTCAATATCGCCTAGTTGATCCGAGATCAAATGTTCTTAATCCTCTTATGATTAGGCTCAATCTTGAAATGCTATTCGTGTTCTTTGATTAGTTAGTTAAGCCTACTTTTAGGTCACGGTGATACGTACATTTTGGGAACACGGTAGTGCAATTGAGTGGGAGCGCTAGCATAAACATGGAATCTATAGCTTGTATCTGGCGAATAGTAAGCAAAGGATGATCTCCTTCGAGCTTGACCAAACGAACATAAATGGTGGAGTACTCATTTCACATAAGCTCAAATATCATTTATACGGAGTCAAGTGTTTTAAGGATAAAATACATTGTAGGGTGTAACGGTAATCTAATCCCTTTACAGTGTAGATCATTCATATAGAGGATCGTTGATCACATTAGGATTATAACAATGGATAACTAATGATGCGTCTATATGGTGGAACATATAGAGCATTCTATATACTGAGAGTGCAATTCTAAGTTCTATGCGTGGATTCAACGAAGAATTAATAAGTTAGTGAATTTTAGTGCTGAATTCTTGATCTACTTATATGAAGCTCGGTTATATAGACCCATGGTCCCCGCACTAGTTGAGATAATATTGCTTGTAAGACTCATGTAATTGGTTTTGATTAATCAATTATAATTCTCAAATTAGACTATGTCTATTTGTGAATTTTTTCACTAAGTAAGGGCGAAATTGTAAAGAAAGAGTTTTAGGGGCATATTTGTTAATTATGATACTTTGTATGGTTCAATTAATAAATATGATAAATGACAATATTATTTAATAATTATTTATAGTTATTAAATAGTTAGAATTGGCATTTAAATGGTTGAATTAGAAAATTGGCGTTTTTGAGAAAATCAGATACAGAAAAAGTAAAACTGCAAAATTGCAAAAAGTGAGGCCCAAATCCACTAAGCGTGGAAGGCCACTTTTGTAGGCAATTTAAGCTGATATTTTTAATTATTTAATGCCAAATAATTCAATCCTAACCCTAGTGGAATGCTATAAATAGATAGTGAAGGCTTCAGGAAAATTACACTTTTCTTCTGACACTTCTGATTAAGAAAAACCTGAGCCTTCTCTCTCCCTATCTGGCTGACCACTCCCTCTCTCTTTCTTCCCTCTTGAATTTCGAAATTCTTAGTGTAAGAGTAGTGCCCACACACAGCAAGTGATACCTCAACCATAGTGAGGAAGATCGTGATAAAAGACTTTCAGCAAGAAGGAGTTTAAGCATCAAAGATTCAGAGAAAGAGATCCAGGTTCAGATATTGATAATGCTCTGGTACAGAAAGGAATCAAGGGCTAGATATCTGAACGGAAGGAGTCATATTATTCCGCAGCACCCAATGTAAGGTTTCCTAAACTTTATAAGTGTTTATTTCATCGTTTTAGAAAGTTCATATTTATGGTGTTAATCAACATACTTGTGAGTAGATCTAAGATCCTGGTAAAATAATTTCCAACAACTCGCCTCAGAGCCATGGTAATTGATTTTCTTGCAAGAAATTTGGGCTTTACAACGATTGTTTGATGTTTTTTGGATGGTATCATGTTGTATTGAGTGTTATTTGATGATTCATTGGTGTTTGTGAATTTTCGTGAAAACTAATTGAATATCTGTTTCTGAAATTATTTTTATTGGATAGTATGGAAAAAATTAAGCAAGTTACTTTTTTACAGAATTCAATTTCGATTTAATTTGAATTAGTTATGATTTTTTGAAGTTTCGAAAAAATCGGGTTTGAGCAGCACCCACGTGCGCGCGCGGATTTCATGCAAATCCTGCATTCCGCCGAGGTTGCACGCCTAAGCACCCACCAGCGCGCCCATGGAAAGCATATTGTCCGTACAGCTTGCAATATTTTCGTTTTTCTTTGTTTTTTCATGCTTTTTCATGCAATTAACTTCCGATTTTTTGTGTAGTTCTGTATTTATACTATTCCTAATTCAATTCTAATTATCATAATGAATTAATTTAATATTTTTTAAATTTAATTCAAGATATAAGTATAATTTGAATTTAAAAATAGTTAGTATCTATCTTTTTTGCTTAATAATCTATCTTATTTTTAAATTTGATTATATCTTATCCTATTTTTAAATTTAAGGTGAGATGTTAAATTTTTAAATTAATTTTTTTTTAAAAGAAATAATTTGACCTTATTTAAATTTAAAATAAGATAACAATAATCATGTAATTTTAAATAGATGTAAGATATTTTGCTAACTTTTAAATTTTTTTATTTTATTTATTTAAATTACATTTAAAATCGGAAAAAGATATTAATTTATCTTTTTTAATTTTTTATTTAATTTTAATTAATAAAATAACATTTAAATTTTAAAAGTAGTTGTCAAATTTTGAAATGATATTTAGGTTGGTTGAAACCTAATTTTTCAAAATTGTAGGTTTAATATTAAATTTAATTTTTTTAATTTCAAATTTTTTAAAAAAATTTATTTAAATTTTCGAAAATATTTTTTTATTTAATTATTTATTTCGAAATTAATTATTTAATTTAAAATTAAATAAATCCTACATCTAACTATCCAGCTAACCTTGTTGTAGGAGTATGTGTTTTAGCTTGTGTGTAAGTTTTCAAAACCTATTATTACTTGATTGCAAATAGCCATGGTTACTTTTTGCCAGATCTAATGATCTGATGGCTCCCTTGGTCAAGTAAATAATTTGTAACAGGTATATTTACAATCTTCTTTCATCTTTGTATGACCTAGCAACATGATAGGACCCATCCAAAGTGTGCCTGTGTGAGCCTATGTGTTTAATTTCATTATAGATGTATATAGGTTGTTGTTGCTAAATAAATTATCATAGTTCTTGATAGATTTTAACTAGGCCCATTTAGTTTTTTGGCCCTATTCAATTAATAACAGTTGTTCATTTTAAGGTTAAATTCCTCTCTTTTGGGCCTTGTGTGAGAGTTGGGAGCCATAGTAGTGGGTACGACATACTGAACCCAGCACCCCCTCACATGAACCACCCCAATTATGAAGGCCCATTTGCCTGATCTGAATAACTGTACTAGGTTAATTACACTAGTTTAACCTAATAAAATTGATTAGCAACATAATTAATTTCATTTATTTTGAAATTAATTTAAGAAAACCATAGTTTAAAGAATTTTATATTCTAAGCTAAACTATATGTATTTTCTTGTATTTAATTAAATATAGAATTATAACCATCTACTTTCTTTCTGAAGCTTAATTTAAATTTTTCATTAAATATTCCTATTTAAGTTGATATTTAGTTATCTCTAACTAATCAACTTAAATCTGAATATCTTTTGGATTTAAAATTTCAAAATTAAGTTGAGGAATTTTAGGTATTGGTTATTAAGATTCTTTAAATATTTTTTAAGTTAATATCTTTTCGAATATTAACTTAAAATTGAATATTTTATATATTTTTTAAGTTAATATCTTTTCGAATATTAACTTAAAATGGAATATTTTTAAATTAAGTTGTTACAACTTAATTTTTGATATTTAATTAAATTTAAATTTAAAAATATTTAAGTTCTAGATTTTTTCTAATACAACTTAAATTAGATATTTTTTCAAATTTGTTGGAAAAGATACTTAGTCAAATAAGATATTTTCTAGATAGTGATTTCTAGACTACTTATTATTTCTAATATTAAATAGGAAAATATTATACATTGTGAAATTAATTATTTAAATAATTAATTTTGCTACAATTTATTTTAAGAATATTTTTCCTAGTATTAAACTCGAGATTAATAATTAAGCCGTCTCTACACTTAGTTATTTATTTCTTGAATTTAATACATTTAATTAATTTGAAAATTAAATATCTAAGTTGATTTTCATCATGATACTTAAACATTTCTTTCTCATGACACTTAATTAAATAGAAAATTATTTTTAGTTGAAATTTAATTTTTCAACTAAATTTAAATAATTTTCAAAATATTTTTTTTCTTTATTTTATTAATCAAATTTCGAAATTGCATTTCTTAAATGCTTGAATTTCGAATTTTATTTGAAAAATAGATTAAAGTTGTAAATTATTTATTTTAATTTTGGACCAACTTAAATCAATGATTTTTTCATTAATTGATTAATTTAAAATAAATGAATTAAAATAAATTATTAGAAATTGAATTAATTAGTCAAAGGAAAATCTAGATAGGTGATATTTTTGCTTATAGTATTTTTCTAGTGTATTTAATTAAATAGAAAATTAATATTTAAGTTGATTTTCATCATCATACTTAAATATTTTAAATTTTTCTTATATATTTAATTAAATAGGAAAATTATATTTTTTGTTGTAAATTAATTTTATTAATTAATTTTGGGCCAATATTAAATTAGAATAATTTTTCGAGTATTTATTTTTTATTTTAACATGCATTTTCGAAAATTGTATCCTTGAATACTTTAATTTTTCGAAATACAATATATATTTATAGAAAATTAAATTTGAGTTGTAAATTAATTTAAATTTGAGTTCTAAATTAATTTAAATTTGAGTTCGAAATACATCGCGTTTGTTTTAGTGAGTAATCCTTCCTAATGGAGGAACGTTCATTAGCAATTTCGCACCGTTTAATCTCGAAAGATAAGTAGTTTGTAAGTGTTTTATATGGTATGGATCACCCTAATGGTGGCGACCATATTTGACTTGCAAATTGCGAAACAATGGTGGAAGCTCATAAGATAGAATTGCCTTGACTCTCGCCTAAACGGGACAACGCTGAATTCCAATCTTGATCGAATAAAAGTTTGCTAGAAAGTTTAACATTTTAGATGAGCTGACAACTCTATTCAATGGATGGTAGCTTTGACTCTTGCCTAAACGGGACACTGATATCAGTTTGTTGAAAACCTTGGAAATTATTTAGGATTGTAAGTTTTAGTATTTTCACTTGTCATTCCTACTTGCTATATGTTTATAATTTCTGAATTGTGTATGAATTTATATTGAACCATGTTATTTTCTGTTATTAAGTTATAGTTTAATTTCAAATCTTCATTGTTGGTCTAACTTGGCTAGTTTATCTAATGAGATAAATCCCTAGTGGATTTTCACCATTAGACATACATAATAGTGTTAGATCTCGAAAGATAAATATTGTATACGCGACATCTAGCTGTTCATCAATTGATGACACCTTAGACTAGTATTTTTACGATATGAAACAAGAAGATTGTATAAATAAGATTACTTTGACTTTCGCTAATCTAAGCATCGTTGGATTCTTATTTTAAACGAAATTATCCTAATTCCTCTTAGCTTATTCATTTCGAATTAGCTCAATAACATATCATTGGATGAATGGTCTATAAATCATTTCATGTCATTCTATATTAAATGACGCATATGATTATAATCCCGAAATTCTATTCCCAATTGATATAAATCCTCAATCTTAGAAATCTCCTACTTGTATGGGCAAATTTGACTTAGAGTTTGTATTAGTAGTGGTGGTCCAAGATAGAATTACTAATTATATTTGGTATAAATTTAAGTCTTTTACTTTAATTTTAAATTCCAAATAGAAATTTTCTTATATTTCTAATTCCAGAATACAATACAGTTACACTTTCTCAAGTGTTTAATGTCCATCTTCGATTAATGGATTAAAACTGTATGGAATATGAGTTAGGTATTCTGTGACCAAGATCCACTTGCAGTATTCTAAGAACTCTTTCATGTAACTAAACCTATGTCATCAAAAGACACTACCACATTTTTTTTAATCTATGGCATTTGTATCTTGTTCATAGTGGATTTGACAAGATCAATTTTTGAAAGAATTAATATGCCTATATCCACTAAAAGTAGTTCATCTCATTCGCAGATCAATGTACATTCAGGGGTGGATATGAGTTTTTCGTTGTATTCTTAAAACGATAACTCTAGATTATACCTTATGCAAAGAAATTTGAAATGTTTGAAAAATTTCATTAATTTCTAGCAATGGTTAATACCATTAAGGTAAGTGGTTAAAGATCTTGCGAACTGATAGGGGTGGAGAAATAGTTAGTTGATATGCAGTTCAAAGATCATTAATTTGATTTTTGAATTATATCCAAACAAATACTACTTTTCTAAGATAATGACTAAGTCTGAAAATAAAGTAGCAAATAAAGGAGATATTTAATTCTTGATTCCAAAAGTGTTCTATCATCTTATTTGACATATGATGATCCCACTGCCTCTGTTGTCTTGTCACAACCAAAGAGGTTAATGTTGGAAATTATTTTACCAGGATCTTAGATCTACTCACAAGTATGTTTATTAACATCCTGAATATGAACTTTCTAAAACGATGAAATTAAACACATATAAAGTTTAAGAAACCTTACATTGGGTGCAGCGGAATATAATGACTCCTTCCGTTCAGATATCTAGCCCTTGATTCCTTTCTGTAGCAGAGCATTATCAATATCTGAACCTGGATCTCTTTCTCTGAATCTTTGATGCTGAAACTCCTTCTTGCTGAAAGTCTTTCTTCACGATCTTCCTCACTATGATTGAGGTATCACTTGCTGTGTGTGGGCACTACTCTCACACTAAGATTTTTGAAATTGAAGAGGGAAGGAGAAAGAGAAGGGTCAGCCAAAGATAGGGAGAGAGAAGGCTCAGTTTTTTCTGAATCGGAAGTGTAGAAATTTAAGTGTAAATTTCCTGAAGCCTTCACTATCTATTTATAGCATTCCACTAGGGTTAGGTTTGAATTATTTGGCATTAAAATAATGAAAAAATAAGTTTAAATTTCCTACAAAAGTGGCTGGCCCTATACAAGTGGATTTGGGCCTCACTTTTTACAATTTTGCAGTTTTATCTTTTCTGCATCTGATTTTCTCAAAAACGCCAATTTTCTAATTCAACCATTTAAATGCCAATTCTAACTATTTAATAACTATAAATAATTATTAAATAATATTGTCATTTATCATATTTATTAATTGAACCATACAAAGTATCATAATTAACAAATATGCCCCTAAAACTCTTTCTTTACAATTTCGCCCTTACTTAGTGAAAAATTCACAAATAGACATAGTCTAATTTGAGAATTATAATTTATTAATCAAAACTAATTACATGAGTCTTAAAAGCAATATTATCTCAACTAGTGCGGGGACCATGGGTCTATATAACCGAGCTTCCAATAAGTAGATCAAGAATTTATTACTAAAATTCACTAACTTATTAATTCTTCGTTGAATCCACGCATAGAACTTAGAATTGCACTCTCAGTATATAGAATGCTCTATATGTTCCACCATATAGACACATCATTAGTTATCCATTGTTATAATCCTAATGTGATCACTGATCCTCTATATGAATGATCTACACTGTAAAGGGATTAAATTACCGTTACACCCTACAATGTATTTATTCCTTAAAACACTTGACCCCGTATAAATGATATTTCAGCTAATGTGAAATGAGTACTCCACCATTTATGTTCGTTTGGTCAAGCTCGAAGGAGATCATCCTTTGCTTACTATTCGCCAGATAGAAGCTATAGATTCCATGTTTATGCTAGC
Source organism: Cannabis sativa (assembly GCF_029168945.1). NCBI lineage: Eukaryota > Viridiplantae > Streptophyta > Magnoliopsida > Rosales > Cannabaceae > Cannabis > Cannabis sativa. The sequence continues at coordinate 4,414,044 of NW_026870043.1, read as the reverse complement.
GCTCCCACTCAATTGCACTACCGTGTTCCCAAAATGTACGTATCACCCTGACCTAAAAGTAGGCTTAACTAACAAATCAAAGAACACGAATAGCCTTTCAAGATTGAGCCTAATCATAACAGGATTAAGAACATTTGATCTAGGATCAACTAGGCGATATTGACTTGAATAGATATTACGGTAAGTTTAACAAATCTAAGTCAAAGTTCAATATCGGTCCCTTCCGATGCATACTCCATGCATCCAACCTGAGCTTTACTTTAACCAATGTTCTGGAAAGAACATAGTATTTCTCCAAATACAAGTAAACTCTTGTTGTAGATTATCATATCAGTAAAACCCTATGTCTGATAAATCTAGGAAACTTTATTCACATAGTCATGTTTACTTTCCAATGTGTTGACGGCACAATAAACAGGATCAAGTATGTGAAAAGGGTTTCAGATGAATTTATACATTATGTACATATAATCATGAAATAAATCATGTGAACCATGCAACATTAAATGTTATTTCTGATCTATATTAATAAGTAAATCTGATTATATTGAAATGAGTTTTATTTAGGGCATAAAACCCAACAAACTCCCACTTGCACTAATATAAAACAAAAAAGTGCGTTTCAAATAATCTCAACACCTTGATATACAAATCAAGTGTAGTAGTAGTAAACTCCTCGTAATAGGATCTGAAAGGTTGAATTAACCACAACCTTTTCTCCACTATTACTCTTCCTTTAATCACAAAATCATTGATAATGTGAAATTCCTCTCTATATGTCTACTCTCTTGGGATACTGGATTCTATATCTTTGGCAACTACTTTTGGTTAATCAGGAAATTAACACTAGTAGTTTAAGGCAATTTGGAATGATGCCAAAAAATGTATAGAACTTTCCTTAGACTGAATAAGTACCTTTCCTGCAACTTTAACATTCAGTCCCTTCCTGGTAGACCTAGAGACTTCAGATAGGTTTTTACACTTCTCCAAAATCACTATTCCACCCCCAGAGTAATCACCATCTTATCAGAAAGATTTACTAGCACAAAGGCAAATTTCGAAATCTGATATGGTGTAGTCTAAGAGTTTTAAACACACCCTTATAGACTAACATATAGTTCCTCTTCTTTATCTTAGGATTTACTTGATTGTCTTCCAATCTTCTTCTCCTGGATTAATCTGATACCTACTCATTACTCCCACTCAACAGCAGGTGTCTGGTCTAAGGCATATAAAAGCATATCTAAGACCTCTCACTGTTGATATAAGAAATTCTTTCATGGCTTTATCTTTTCTGGAATAGTTGAGACTTTTCCTTAGATAAATAAAATCTATACCTAAGAAGTTGTGAAGCTTCTATAGATTTCCATTAGAAAGAAAATGCTTCAGCATCTTACTAAAGTAAGTTGCTTGCATTAGAGTAAGTAATTACCAGGTATACCATAAGCCATAGGTTTAGATAAACTCAAACCTATAATACTAGGAACAGGAAGTTTTGTTAAGTCCATTGAATAGACTTATAAACGAAATTTCCTTTTATGTCCTTATAATAGAAAACTTTAGGTTGTTCCATGTGAATGGATTAAACCATAGTTCTATTGGCTTTCTTCTTAGTTTCTTATCTTGACAATCCATTACTTGTTTAAACTCACAATGGATTTTAATCACTAGTGTCTCCCAAGTCATAAGAAGGTGAGTTCCTAGAAACTCTCCCACTACGACAAGGTACCGTGAATTATGTCGAAGAAAACTAAATGGTATTGATCTCTTCGGTTGTGACAAGACAACAGAGGCAGTGGGATCATCATATGTTATATAAGATGATAGAACACTTTTGGAATCAAGAAAATTATCTCCTTTATTTGCTACTTGTTTTCAGACTTAGTCATTATCTTAGAAAAGTAGTATTTGTTTGAACAAACACTTTCTTATCTATTGACAATGGGATGGTCCACCCCTAATCACTTAGAATAGCTAAGAAACCATAGTTAACAGTTCTAGCTTTTCTTAAGATTTTGATTAGGTCATCCATGAATCTAGTAATGATTTACATTAAGTACCCAACCATTACATCATTCTGAAATTGTATTACCATAGAAGGATTTAGGCAACGACTAGTAACTAATCAACATGCAACTCGAAATTTCTGGGGAGGTAAGTTTGGATATAATTCAAAAATCAATTTAATGATCTTTGAACTGCATATCTACTAACTATTTCTCCACCCCTATCAGTTCGCAAGATCTTTAACCACTTACCTTAATGGTTTTAACCATTGCTAGAAATTAATGAAATTTTTCAAACATTTCAAATTTCTTTGCATAAGGTATAATCTAGAGTTATCGTTTTAAGGATACAACGAAAGACTCATATCCACCCCTGAATGTGCATCCATCTGCGAATGAGATGAACTTACTTTCACTGGATATAGGCATATTAACTCTTTGCAGAGATTGATCTTGTCAAATCCACTATGAACAAGATACAAATGCCATAGATTAAAAAAAATGTGGTAGTGTCTTTTGATGACATAGGTTTAGTTACATCAAAGAGTTCTTAGAATACTGCAAGTGGATCCTGGTCACAGAATACCTAACTCATATTCCATACAGTTTAATCCATTAATAGAAGATGGATGTTAAACACTTGAGAAAGTGTAACTGTATTGTATTCTGGAATTAGAAATATAAGAAAATTTCTATTTGGAATCTAAAATTAATGTCAAAGACTTAAATTTATACCAAATATTATGAGTAATTCTATCTTGGACCAGCACTACTAATACAAACTCTAAGTCAGATTTGCCCATACAAGTAGGAGATTTCTAAGATTGAGGTTTTATATCAATTGGGAATAGAATTTCGGGATTATAATCATATGCATCATTTAATTTCTTAAGAGAAAATATAGAATGACATGAAATGATTTATAGACCATTCATCCAATGATATATTTTTGAGCTAATTCGAAATGAATAAGCTAAGAGGAATTAGGATAATTTCGTTTATAAATAAGAATCCAACGATGCTTCGATTAGCGAAAGTCAAAGTAATCTTATTTATATAATCTTCTTGTTTCATATCGTAAAAATACTAGTCTAAGGTGTCATCAATTGATGAACAACTAGATGTCGCATATACAATATTTATCTTTCGAGATCTAACGCTATTATGTATGTCTAATAGTGAAAATCCACTAGGGATTTATCTCATTAGATAAACAAGCCAAGTTAGACCAACAATGAAGATTCGAAATTAAACTACAACTTAATAACAGAAAATAACATGGTTCAATATAAATTCATACACAATTCAGAAATTATAAACATATAGCAAGTAGGAATGACAAGTGAAAATACTAAAACTTACAATCCTAAATAATTTCCAAGTTTTTTCAACAATCTGATACAGTGTCCCGTTTAGGCGAGAGTCAAAGCATCATCCATTGAATAGAGTTGTCAGCTCATCTAAAATGATAACCATTCTAGCAACCTTTTATTCGATCAAGATTGGAATTCAGCGTTGTCCCGTTTAGGAGAGAGTCAAGGCAATTCTATCTTATGAGCTTCCACCATTGTTTCATAATTTGCAAGTCAAGTATGGTCGCCACCATTAGGGTGATCCATACGATACAAAACACTTACAAACTACTTATCATGCGAGGTTAAACGGTGCGAAATTGCTAATGAACGTTCCTCCATTAGGGAGGATTACTCACTAAAACAAACGCGGTGTAAAACCCACAATGGAGATTGAATATCTTAATAATAAAGCTCATTATTTAAAAAGAGTTGTATTTTCTTTGATTCTCTTTATTTATTCTATTTATTTTAAATATATATTTATTTAATTAAAATTTCCAATTTAGAATGAAAAATTCTAAATATAAATTTTAATTTAATATTTATAAATTTTACTTAGATGGATATGAAAAGAACATGAATTATTTCCATCTTAGTAATAATTTCCAATAAATATTTAGAAAAATATTCAATTTAAGTTGTTACAAAATTAATTTAAATTAATTTACAACTCAAATTTAATTTTCTATAAATATATGTTGCATTTCGAAAAATTAAAGTATATAAGAATACAATTTTCGAAAAATGCATATTAAAATAAAAAATAAATCCTCGAAAAATTATTCTAATTTAATGTTGGCCCAAAATTAATTGATAAAATTAATTTACAACAAAAAATATAATTTTCCTATTTAATTAAATATATAAGAAAAATTTCAAATATTTAAGTATGATGATGAAAATCAACTTAAATATTAATTTTCTATTTAATTAAATACACTAGAAAAATACTTCAAGCAAAAATATCACCTATCTAGATTTTCCTTTGACTAATTAATTCAATTTCTAATAATATACTTTAATTCAATTTATTTTAAATTAATCAATAAATGAAAAAATCATTGATTTAAGTTGATCCAAGAATTAATTAAAATAAGTAATTAATTTACAACTTAATCTATTTTTCAAGATAAAATTCGAAATTCTAGCATTTAAGAAATGCAATTTCGAAAATTGATTAATAAAATAAAGAAAAAATATATTTTGAAAATTATTTAAATTTAGTTGAAAAAATAAATTTCAACTAAAAATAATTTTCTATTTAATTAAATGTCATGAAAAAGAAATATTTAAGTATGATGATAAAAATCAACTTAGATATTTAATTTTCAAATTAATTAAATGTATTAAATTCAAGAAATAAATAATTAAGTGTATAGAAGGCTTAATTATTAATCTCTAGTTTAATACTAAGAAAAATATACTTAAAATAAATTGTACCAAAATTAATTAATCAATAATTAATTTCACAATGTATAATATTTCCTATTTAATATTAGAATTAATAAGTAGTCTAGAAATAACTATCTAGAAAATATCTTATTTGACTAAGTATCTTTTCCACAAAATTTGAAAAAATATCTAATTTAAGTTGTACTAGAAAAAATCTAGAACTTAAATATTTTCAAATTTAAATTTAATTAAATATCAAAAATTAAGTTGTAACCACTTAATTTGAAAATATTCCATTTTAAGTTAATATTCGAAAAGATATTAACTTAAAAAATATCTAAAGAATCTTAATAACCAATGCCTAAAATTCCTCCACTTAATTTTGAAATTTGAAATTCAAAAGATATTCAGATTTAAGTTGGTTAGTTGTAGATAACTAAATATCAACTTAAATAAGAATATTTAATGAAAAATTTAAATTAAGTTCCAGAAAGAATCTAGATGGTTATAATTCTATATTTAATTAAATACAAGAAAATACATATAGTTTAGCTTAGAATATAAAATTCCTTAAACTATATTTTTCTTAAATTAATTTCAAAATAAATGAAATTAATTATGTTGCTAATCAATTTTATTAGGTTAAACTAGTTTAATTAACCTAGTACAGTTATTCAAATCAGACAAATGGGCCTTCACAATTGGGGTGGTTTGTGTGAGGGGGTGCTGGGTTCAGTATGTCGTACCCACTTCTATGGCTCCCAACTCTCACACAAGGCCCAAAAGAGAGGAATTTAACCTTAATAAGAACAACTGTTATTAATTGAATAAGCCCAATAACTAAATGGGCCTAAATAAATTCTATCAAGAACTATGATAATTTATTTTAGCAACAACAACCTATATGTATCTATAATCAAATTAAACACATAGGCTCACACAGGCACACTTTGGATGGGTCCTATCATGTTGCTAGGTCATACACAGATGAAAGAAGATTGTAAATTATACCTGTTACAAATTATTATCTTGACCAAGGGAGCCATCAGATCATTAGATCTGGCAAAAAGTAACCATGGCTATTTGCAATCAAGTAATAATAGGTTTTGAAAACTTACACATAAGCTAAAACACATACTCCTGCAACAACGTTAGCTGGATAGTTGGATGTAGGATTTATTTAATTTTAAATTAAATAATTAATTTCAAAATAATTAATTAAATAAATAAAATATTTATTTTTCGAAAATTTAAAAAAAAATAAAATAAATTCGAAAATTTAAAAAAATTTAAATTTAAAATTAAACCTACAATTTTTGAAAAATTAGGTTTCAACCAACCTAAATTTCATTTCAAAAAAAAATTGCTAACTACTTTTAAATTTTAAATGTTATTTTATAAATAAAAATTAGAAAAGATAAATGAAATATCTTTTCAGATTTTAAATTTAATTTAAATAAATAAAATAACAAAATTTAAAAGTTAGCAAAATATCTTACATTTATTTAAAATTACATGATTATAAATATCTTATTTTAAATTTAAATAAGGTCAAAATATCTAAAAAGATTTAATTTTTAAAAAAAATCTTAAAAGATAAGATATAATTAAAAATATCTTAAAAGATAAGATATTTTAAAAATATCTTAAAAGATTTTATAAATATCTTATAAAATCTGACCTTAAATTTAAAAAAAATAAGATATAATCAAATTTAAAAATAAGATAGATTTTTAAGAAAGAAGATAGATACTAATTCTATTCAAATTCAAATTACACTAATATCTTGAATTAAATTTAAAAAATATTAAATTAATTCAAAATGATAATTAGAATTGAATTAAGAATAATAATAGTATAAATACAAAACTATACAAAAAATTGGAAGTTAATTCTATGAAAAAGCATGAAAAATTGAAGAGAATTCGAAACTGTACGGACAGATTTGCGATCGCAGGAAAATATCAGCACAACCCCGATTTTTTCAAATCTTCAAAAAATCATAACTAATTCAAATAAAATCCAAATTGAGTTCTGTGAAAGGCTAACTTGCTTAATTTTTTCCATACTATCCAATAAAAATAATTCCAGAGATAAAATCGCAATTATTTTTCACGAAAATTTTACAAACATCAATCAATCATCAAATAACACTTAATACAACATGATACCATCAAAAGAACATACAAACAATCGTTTTAAAGTCCAAATTTCTTGCAAGTAAATCAATTACCATGGCTCTGAGGCCAGTTGTTGGAAATTATTTTACCAGGATCTTAGATCTACTCACAAGTATGTTTATTAACATCCTAAATATGAACTTTTTAAAACGATGAAATTAAACACATATAAAGTTTAAGAAACCTTACATTGGGTGCAGCGGAATATAATGACTCCTTCCGTTCAGATATCTAGCCCTTGATTCCTTTCTGTAGCAGAGCATTATCAATATCTGAACCTGGATCTCTTTCTCTGAATCTTTGATGCTGAAACTCCTTCTTGCTGAAAGTCTTTCTTCACGATCTTCCTCACTCTGATTGAGGTATCACTTGCTGTGTGTGGGCACTACTCTCACACTAAGATTTTTGAAATTGAAGAGGGAAGGAGAAAGAGAAGGGTCAGCCAAAGATAGGGAGAGAGAAGGCTCAGTTTTTTCTGAATCAGAAGTGTAGAAATTTAAGTGTAAATTTCCTGAAGCCTTCACTATTTATTTATAGCATTCCACTAGGGTTAGGTTTGAATTATTTGGCATTAAAATAATGAAAAGTTCAGTTTAAATTTCCTACAAAAGTGGCTGGCCCTATACAAGTGGATTTGGGCCTCACTTTTTGCAATTTTGCAGTTTTATCTTTTCTGCATCTGATTTTCTCAAAAACGCCAATTTTCTAATTCAACCATTTAAATGCCAATTCTAACTATTTAATAACTATAAATAATTATTAAATAATATTGTCATTTATCATATTTATTAATTGAACCATACAAAGTATCATAATTAACAAATATGCCCCTAAAACTCTTTCTTTACAATTTCGCCCTTACTTAGTGAAAAATTCACAAATAGACATAGTCTAATTTGAGAATTATAATTGATTAATCAAAACCAATTACATGAGTCTTACAAGCAATATTATCTCAACTAGTGCGGGGACCATGGGTCTATATAACCGAGCTTCCAATAAGTAGATCAAGAATTTATTACTAAAATTCACTAACTTATTAATTCTTCGTTGAATCCACGCATAGAACATAGAATTGCACTCTCAGTATATAGAATGCTCTATATGTTCCACCATATAGACACATCATTAGTTATCCATTGTTATAATCCTAATGTGACCACTGATCCTCTATATGAATGATCTACACTGTAAAGGGATTAAATTACCGTTACACCCTACAATGTATTTATTCCTTAAAACACTTGACCCCGTATAAATGATATTTCAGCTAATGTGAAATGAGTACTCCACCATTTATGTTCGTTTGGTCAAGCTCGAAGGAGATCATCCTTTGCTTACTATTTGCCAGATAGAAGCTATAGATTCCATGTTTATGCTAGCGCTCCCACTCAATTGCACTACCGTGTTCCCAAAATGTACGTATCACCCTGACCTAAAAGTAGGCTTAACTAACAAATCAAAGAACACGAATAGCCTTTCAAGATTGAGCCTAATCATAACAGGATTAAGAACATTTGATCTAGGATCAACTAGGCGATATTGACTTGAATAGATATTACGGTAAGTTTAACAAATCTAAGTCAAAGTTCAATATCGGTCCCTTCCGATGCATACTCCATGCATCCAACCTGAGCTTTACTTTAACCAATGTTCTGGAAAGAACATAGTATTTCTCCAAATACAAGTAAACTCTTGTTGTAGATTATCATATCAGTAAAACCCTGTGTCTGATAAATCTAGGAAACTTTATTCACATAGTCATGTTTACTTTCCAATGTGTTGACGGCACAATAAACAGGATCAAGTATGTGAAAAGGGTTTCAGATGAATTTATACATTATGTAAATATAATCATGAAATAAATCATGTGAACCATGCAACATTAAATGTTATTTCTGATCTATATTAATAAGCAAATCTGATTATATTGAAATGAGTTTTATTTAGGGCATAAAACCCAACAGTTAATACAATTTAGTTTTCTTAGACATAATTCACGGTACCTTGTCGTAGTGGGAGAGTTTCTAGGAACTCACCTTCTTATGACTTGGGAGACACTAGTGATTAAAGTCCATTGTGAGTTTAAACAAGTAATGGATTGTCAAGATAAGAAACTAAGAAGAAAAGCCAATAGAACTATGGTTTAATCCATTAACATGGAATAACCTAAAGTTTTCGAATACAAGGACATTAAAGAAAATTTTCGTTTATAAGTCTATTCAATGGACTTAACAAAACTTCCTGTTCTTAGTATTATAGGATTGAGTTCATCTAAACCTATGGCTTGTGGTATACCTGGTAATTGTTGGGTTTTATGCCCTAAATAAAACTCATTTCATATAATCAGATTTACTTATTAATAAAGATCAGAAATAACATTTTATGTTGCTTGGTTCACATGATTTATTTCATGATTATAGGTATATAATGTATGAATTCTTTTTAAGTCCAGAACATATGAGTTGGTTAAAGATTATAGTGTTGTCAGCACAGTGGATTTAGACTGACATGGTATAATCAGCGATAGGTATTCTTACACCTTGGAAAAGTGTTATGTCCTTTCCAGGACATTGGCAAAGTTTACCAGTATCGGATGTATGGAGTATACATCGGAAGGGACCGATATTGAACTTTGATAAGATATGTTAAAATTTACCGTAATATCTATTCAATTCAATATCAACTGTTGATCCTAGATCACATGATCGAAATCCTGATATGGTTAGGCTCAATTTCAAGAGTGTTACTCGTGTTCTTTGATTTGTTAGTTAAGCCTAGTTTTGTATCAGGGTGATACGTACATTTTGGGAACACGGTAATGCAATTGAGTGGGAGCGCTAACATAAATATGGAATCTATAGCTTCTATTTGGCAAATAGAAGTAAAGGATGATTTCCTTCGAGCTTAACCAAACAAAGATAAATGGTGGAGATCTCATTTCACTTAGGTGAAATATCATTTATACAGGGTTAAGTGTTTTAAGGATAAAATACATTGTAGGGTGTTACGGTAATTTAATCCCTGTACAGTGTAAATCATCTATATAGAGGATCATTGATCACATTAGGGTTATAACAATGGATAACTGATGACGTGTCTATATCGTGGAACATATAGAGCGTTTCTATATGACTGAGAGTGCAATTCCAAGTTCTAAGTGTGGATTCAATGAGGAATTAATAAGTTAGAGAATTTACTTGGTAAATTCAGTTCGACTTATTGGAAGCTCGGTTATATAGACCCATGGTCGCCATACTAGTTGAGGTCATACTACTTGTAAGACTCAGTTAATTGATTTTAATGAATCAATTAAAATTCTAAAAGTTAGACTATGTCTACTTTATGAATTTTCACTAAGCAATGGCGAAATTGTAAAGAAAAGAGATCTTAGGTTTATTTATTGATTAAGAGACTTTATATGTCTAAATTAATAAATATATTAAATGGCAATATTATTTGATAATTATTTCCAAGATATTAAATAATTAGAATTGGCATTTAAAAGGTCAAATTGGAAAATTGGCATTTTTGAGAAAATGGGAATGGAAAATAACAAAATGGGAAAGTTGCAAAGTGAGGCCCAATACCCTTTGTATGGCCGGCCCTATACATGAGAAATACCATTTGTAGTTTCCATTTTTTTAATGCCATACAATTCTAACATAAACCTAGAGGGTTTTCTATAAATAGAAAGTGTTGGCTTGAGGAAACTAAGACACACATCTTTGATCACTTTGTTTCTCTCAGAAAAGCCTCACACGCCACCTTCTCTCTCTCTTTTCTTCTTTGTAATTTTGAAACTTTGAGTGAATGAGTAGTGCCCACACACATCAAGTGGTATCTCAATCATAGTATGGAAGACTATGGAATTTCTGCATCAAAGAAGGAGAAAAGAAGATCCAGGTTCAGATCTTGGTGATGCTCTGCTACAGAGAGGAATCAAGGGCTAGAGATCTGAACAGAAGGAGTCATATTATTCCGCTGCACCCATTGTAAGGTTTTCTAACTTTATATGTGTTTATTTTCATTGTTTTAGAATTCATATTAGGTTGTTAATCTAACATACTTGTTAGTAAATCTAGATCCTGGTAAAATAATTTCCAAAAACTGGCACCAGAGCCATGGTAATGATTTACTTTCATGTAATATGAATTAAAACGATGATTGCATGTTTCTGTGTTGATTTGGATGGCTTCATGTTGGTTTATGTGTTGTTTGATAAATGTATATGTTGTACAGTTTCGTTTTCCATGAAAAATATTTTTCAATTTTTGAAAATATTTTATTTGGATTCTTTGTGAAAAATTAAGCAATTTTGTTTTTCACGGAACTCGATTCCGATAAAAATTGAGAAAGTTATGAATTTTGGAAAATAGGGATTTCGGGTATGCAGGGTGCTTAATCGCACGCGCGTGACACGTCCGAGTGCACCCTGCCAGCGCCCGTAAGCCTTGCCCGTGTCTCCCCTGCGTGCGCCAAGGTTACCCACTCATGCACCCTGCTGACGCCGAGAAACCTCGGCTGGGTGCCTTGTCTCCGCGCGCGTAGGAGGCTGCGTGCAACCTTCCTGGGCTGCACGTGCAGCCTCTTGGGCAGTTTCCCAAAAAGTTGTGATTTTTGGGGTTTTTCCCCAAAAATCCAATTTTTTCATGGGATTCTTTCCCAAAATTCATTTTTCCAATTTTAAATATTTCTAAATTGAAATGTTTCCAATTTTAAATATTTTCAATTTGGAATTTTTCCAATTTTAAATATTTCTATTTTGGATTGTTTTCAATTTTAAATATTTCCTATTATGGTCAGATTTAAAAATTTGTTAACTTCTTTAATATTTATTTGTTATTTAATTATAAGATTGGATATTTTGATATTTAAGATATTTTAAATTAAAAGATAGCTTTGTCTTTTTATTTAAAATATTATAATAAAATTATCTTATATGACAAATTAAATAATTAATAATTTGAAATTAACATAGATATTTTTATAGATATACTTAACATAATGTTTTCAAATTCAAAAATTTGTTATTTTGTTAAATATTTATTTATTTATAAATTATAAGTTTAAAAATGATATTTTTTCTATATATATCATTTTTTTCCTTATTAGAAATTTATAAATCATATCTTAAATATTTAAATAACATAGATATTTTTGTAGAGATTTGAATATTGCTTAATTTGAGATATTTTGACATATAATTATGGTAATTATTTTTTATTTATTATTTTATTCCTAAAATAATAAATATCTAACCAAATCTATTTTAAAATTGGTTTATTTTATTAAATTATAAGATCAGAAAGTGATATTGAAGATTCTTTCCTTTTAAATCATTGATCTTATTAGATATTTAATTTTACTTGATTCAAATAAACCTAGATATTTTAAAATTAGTTTCCTTTATTTGGTTAGTTTAAGAATAATAATTTAATTATATTAATATCTTGATTCACATCTGTTAGATGGACAATGTTTGTTTATTTATATTGTTTATTCAAAACTTTTTAACAAACCTATTATTTATCTGATCTAAATTGCTATGATTAACTTGTTGACAGATCCAATGATCTGATTTTAATCATAGTCCAATTGACGATAGATCTTATAAATAATTTGTAACAGGTAAATTTTGTACTTCTTTCATCTGTGTAAACCTAGTAACATGATAGGGTCCATCCAAATCATTTGACCTGTGTGAGCCTATATGTTTGCTTTTGGGCTTAGATGCATATAGGAAGCCCATTTAAGTTTTTACTAAGTAAATGGACTAGGTTGCTAAAATAAATTTTGACATAAGGAAATTTATTTAGGCCCAATTAGATTTGGGCTTATTCAATGAATAACAATTATTTATTTAAAGGTTAAATTCCTCTCTTTTGGGCCTTGTGTGAGAGTTGGGGGCCATAGAAGTGCGTACGACATACTGAACCCAGCTCCCCCTCACATGAACTACCCCAATTGTGAAGGCTCATTTGCCTTATTTAAATAATTGTATTAGGTTAATTATATTAGTCTAACCTAATTAAAATTGAATTAGCAACATAATTAACTTTTAAAATATATGAAATTTATTTTTCATTGTAATATTTTAAAGTTAATTTTAGAAAAACACTTAGTCAATGATATATTCTAGATAGTTATTTCTAGTACTAGTTATTATTTCTAATATTAAATAGGAAAATATCATTGATTGTGAAATTAATTGTCTCATAATTAATTTTGGTACAATCTAAGTTTAGAATATTTTCCTAGTATTAAACAAGAATTAATAATTAAGTTTCCTCTTTATTTAATTATTTATTTCTTGAATTTAATACATTTAATTAAATTGAAAATTTCAATATCTAAGTTGATTTTCATCATGATACTTTAATATTGTTATTTTCATGTTATTTAATTAAAGTTGAAAATTATTTTAAGTTTGGAATCTTATTTCAGAATAACTTAAGTTTGAATAATTTTCAAAATATATTTTATTTTATTTTATTAATCATTTCCCAAAATTTCGAAATTGCATTTCTTTAATGCAGAAATTTCAAATTTTATTTGAAAAATAGATTAAAGTTGAAAGTTATTTATTTAATTTTGGACCAACTTAAATCAGTGACTTTTTCATTTAATGGTTAATTAAAATAAATGAACTAAAATATATTATAATTAGAAATTGGATTAATTAGTCTATGAAAGTCTAGATAGATATTATCTGTTTTGCTTGAAGTATTTTTCTAGTGTATTTAATTAAATAGAAAATTAATATTTAAGTTGATTTTTTAATCATGATACTTAAATATTTGAAATTTTTCTTAGATATTTAATTAAATAGGGAAATTATATATTTTTTTTTGTTGAAAATTAATTTTTATTAATTAATTTTGGGCCAACATAAAATTAGAGTAATTTTCCAGGATTTATTTTATTTTATTTTAAAGCATTTTCGAAAATGCAATATATATTTATAGAAAATTAAATTTGAGTTGTAAATTAATTTAAATTAATTTTGAAACAACTTAAATTGAATAATTTTCTAAATATTTATGGAAATTATTACTAAGATGGAAATAATTCACGTTATTTTCATATCCATCTAAGTATAATTTATAAATATCAAATTAAAATTTATATTTGGAATTTTTCATTCTATATTGGAAATTTTAATTAAATAAATATATATATTTAAAATAAATGGATTAAAATAAATATTAGAAGAAAATACAACCCTTCATTAAATAATGAGCTTTATTATTATAAGGATATTCGATCTCCATTGTTGGTTTTACATAGCTATTGTTTTAGTGAGTAATTCTCCCTAATGGAGGAACGTTCATTAGCAAGTTAGCACCGTTTAATCTCGAAAGAGTAATCGTGTAAGTTTTTTTTTATATAGTTTATGATCACCCTAATGGTGGCGACTATATAAGACTTGCAAGAATATGAAACAATGGTGGAAGCTCATAAGATAGAATAGCCTTGACTCTCGCCTAAACGGGACAACGCGGATTCACATCTTGATCGAATAAAAGGTTGCTAGAATGTTGATCATTTTAGATGAGCTGACAACTCTATTCAATGGATGGTAGCTTTGATTCTCGCCTAAACGGGACACTGATATCATTTTGTTGAAAACCTTGGAAATTATTTAGGATTGTATGTTTTAGTATTTTCACTTGTCATTCCTACTTGCTATGTGCTTCATAATTTCTGAATTGTGTATGAATTTGTATTGAACCATGTTATTTTCTGTTATTAAATTGTAGTTTAATTTCGAATCTTCATTGTTGGTCTAACTTGATTTGTTTTTCTAATGAGATAAATCCCTAATGGATTTTCACCATTAGACTAACATAATACTGTTAGATCTCGAAAGATAAATATTGTATATGCAACATCTAGTTGTTCATCAATTGATGACACCTTAGACTAGTGTTTTACAATATGAAACAAGAAGATTGTATAAATAAGATTACTTTGACTCTCGCTAATCGGAGCATCATTGGATTCTTATTTAAAACAAAATTATCCTAATTCCTCTTAGCTTATTCATTTCGAATTAGCTTAATGACATATCATTGGATGAATGGTCTATAAATCATATAAAGTCTTATTTTCTCTTAAGAAAT
Source organism: Cannabis sativa (assembly GCF_029168945.1). Lineage (NCBI taxonomy): Eukaryota > Viridiplantae > Streptophyta > Magnoliopsida > Rosales > Cannabaceae > Cannabis > Cannabis sativa. The sequence continues at coordinate 4,398,985 of NW_026870043.1, read as the reverse complement.
TAGATGACGCATATGATTATATTCCCGGAATTCTATCCCTAAATGATATAAATCCTCAATCTTAGATATCTCCTACTTGTATAGGCAAATCATAGAGTTAGATTAGTAGTGGTGGTCCAAGAAAGAATTACTAATTATACAGTTACACTTTCACAAGTGTTTCATAACCATTTTCTATCAATGGATTTAAACTGTATGAGTTTAGTATTCTGTGACCAGAATCCACTTGCACTATTCTAAGAACTCTTTGATGTAAGTAAACTTAAGTCATCAAAAGATACAACCACATATTTTATAAATCTAAGGCATTTGTATCTTGTTCATAGTGGTTTTGACAAGATCATTCTCTGCAAAGAGTTAACATGCCTATATCCACTGAAAGTAATTTCATCTCATTCGAAGATGGATGTACATTCAGGGGTGGATATGAGTTTTTGTTGTATTCTTAAAACGATCACTCTAGATTTTACCTTATGCAAAGGAAATTTGAAATGTTTAAAAAATTTCATGAATTTCTAGCAATGGTGAAGGTAAGTGATTAAAGATCTTGCGAACTGATAGGGGTGGAGAAAAAGTTAGTAGATATGCAGTTCAAAGATCATTAATTTGTTTTTTGAATTATATCCAAACTTACCTCCCCAGAAATTCGAGTTGCATATTGATGATTAGTTACTAGTCGTTGCCTAAATCCTTATATGGAAATAAAATTTCAGAATGATGCAATGGTTGTATACTTTATGTAAATCATTACTAGATTCATGGATGACCTAATCGAAATCTTAAGAAAAGCTAGAACTGCTAACCTTGGTTTGCATGTTTGTTAGCTATTCTAAGTGATTAGGGGTGGAGCATCCCATAGTCATTAGACAAGAAAGTGTTTGTTTAAACAAATACTACTTTTCTAAGAAAATGACTAAGTCTGAAAGTAAAGTAGCAAATAAAGGAGATATTTTTTTGATTCCATAAGTGTTCTATCATCTTATTCGTTACAAGATGATCCCACTGTCTCTGTTATCTTAACACAACTGAAGAGGTCTATACCATTTAGTTTTCTTTGACATAGTTCACGGTACCTTGTTGTAGTGGGAGAGTTTCTAGGAACTCACCTTCTTGTAACTTGGAAGAAACTAGTGATTAAAATCCATTGTGAGTTTAAAAAAGTAATGGATTGTCAAGATAAGAAACTAAGAAGAAAGCCAAGAGAACTATGGTTTGATCCATTCACATGGAGTAACCTAAAGTTTTGTGTTACAAGGACATGAAAGGAAATTTTCGTTAATAAGTCTATTCAATGGACTTAACAAAACTTCCTGTTCCTAGTATTATAGGTTTGAGTTTATCTAAACCTATGGCTTGTGGTATACCTGGAAATTACTTACTCTAATGCAAGCATGAGATGCTGATGCATTTTCTTTCCAATGGAAATCTATAGAAGCTTCACAACTTCTTAGATATAGATTTGATTTATCTAAAGAAAAGTCTCAACTATTCCAGAGAAGATAAAGCCATGAAAGAATTTCTTAAATCAATAGTGAGAGGTCTCAGATATGCTTTAGTATGCCTTAGACCAGACACCTGCTGTTGAGTGGGAGTAATGAGTAAGTATCAGATTAATCCAGGAGAGAAACATTGGAAGACAATCAAGTAAATTTTAAGATTAAGAAGAGGAACTATATGTTAGTCAACAAGGGTGGTTTTGAAACTCTTAGACTACACCACATCAGTTTTCGAGACTTGCCTGTGTGCTAGAAAGTCTGCTGATGAGATGGTGATAACTTTGGGGGTGGATTAGTGATTTTGGAGAAGTGTAAAAACCTATCTGAAATCTCTTATTCTACCAGAGAGAGACTGAATGTTAAAAGTTGCAGGAAAGATACTTATTCAGTCTAAGGAAAGTTCTATACTTTTGTGGCAGTGTTCCAACTTGCCTTAACTACTAGGGTTACTTCCTGAATAACAAAAGAGTAGTTGCCCAAAAGTATAGAATCCAGTATCCCAAAAGAGTAGACATATAGAGAGGAATTTCACATTATCAAAGATTTTGTGATTAAGGAAGAGTAATGGTGGAGAAGAGGTTGTGTTTAATTCAACCTGTCAGATCCCATTACGAGGAGTTTACTACTATTACACTTGATTGGTATATCAAGGTGTTAATGATTATTTGAAATGCAGTTTTTGTTTTATATTAGTGTAAGTGGGAGTTTGTTGGGTTTTATGCCCTAAATAAAACTCATTTCATATAATCAGATTTACTTATTAATAAAGATCAGAAATAACATTTTATGTTGCATGGTTCACATGATTTATTTCATGATTATAGGTATATAATGTATGAATTCTTTTTAAGTCCAGAACATATGAGTTGGTTAAAGATTATAGTGTTGTCAGCACAGTGGAATATAATCTTTATTATATGTTCAAAAGTTGATTCCCTGATTTGTCAGAACACTGGATTTAGACTGACATGGTATAATCAGCGATAGGTATTCTTACACCTTGGAAAAGTGTTATGTCCTTTCCAGGACATTGGCAAAGTTTACCAGTATCGGATGTATGGAGTATACATCGGAAGGGACCGATATTGAACTTTGATTAGATATGTTAAAATTTACCGTAATATCTATTCAATTCAATATCAACTGTTGATCCTAGATCACATGATCGAAATCCTGATATGGTTAGGCTCAATTTCAAGAGTGTTACTCGTGTTCTTTGATTTGTTAGTTAAGCCTAGTTTTGTATCAGGGTGATACGTACATTTTGGGAACACGGTAATGCAATTGAGTGGGAGCGCTAACATAAATATGGAATCTATAGCTTCTATTTGGCAAATAGAAGTAAAGGATGATTTCCTTCAAGCTTAACCAAACGAAGATAAATGGTGGAGATCTCATTTCACTTAGGTGAAATATCATTTATACAGGGTTAAGTGTTTTAAGGATAAAATACATTGTAGGGTGTTACGGTAATTTAATCCTTGTATAGTGTAAATCATCTATATAGAGGATCATTGATCACATTAGGGTTATAACATTGGATAACGGATGACGTGTCTATATCGTGGAACATATAGAGCGTTTCTATATGACTGAGAGTGCAATTCCAAGTTCTAAGTGTGGATTCAATGAGTAATTAATAAGTTAGAGAATTTACTTGGTAAATTCGGTTCGACTTATTGGAAACTCGGTTATATAGACCCATGGTCCCCATACTAGTTGAGGCCATACTGCTTGTAAGACTCAGTTAATTGATTTTAATTAATCAATTAAAATTCTAAAAGTTAGACTATGTCTACTTTATGAATTTTCACTAAGCAAGGACGAAATTGTAAAGAAAAGAGATCTTAGGTTTATTTATTGATTAAGAGACTTTATATGTCTAAATTAATAAATATATTAAATGGCAATATAATTTGATAATTATTTCCAAGTTATTAAATAATTAGAATTGGCATTTAAAAGGTTAAATTGGAAAATTGGCATTTTTGAGAAAATAGGAATGGAAAATAACAAAATGGGAAAGTTGCAAAGTGAGGCCCAATACCCTTTGTATGGCCGGCCCTATACATGAGAAATACCATTTGTAGTTTCCATTTTTTTAATGCCATACAATTCTAACCTAAACCTAGAGGGTTTTCTATAAATAGAAAGTGTTGGCTTGAGGAAACTAAGACACACATCTTTGATCACTTTGTTTCTCTCAGAAAACCCTCACACGCCACCTGCTCTCTCTCTTTTATTCTTTGTAATTTCGAAACTTTGAGTGAATGAGTAGTGCCCACACACATCAAGTGGTATCTCAATCATAGTATGGAAGACTATGGAATTTTCTGCATCAAAGAAGGAGAAAAGAAGATCCAGGTTCAGATCTTGGTGATGCTCTGCTACAGAAAGGAATCAAGGGCTAGAGATCTGAACGGAAGGAGTCATATTATTCCGCTGCACCCACTGTAAGGTTTTCTAACTTTATATGTGTTTATTTTCATTGTTTTAGAATTCATACTAGGTTGTAATCCAACATACTTGTTAGTAAATCTAGATCCTGGTAAAATAATTTCCAACAGTAATTACTTACTCTAATGCAAGCAACTTACTTTAGTAAGATGTTGAAGCATTTTCTTTCTAATGGCAATCTATAGAAGCTTCACAACTTCTTAAACATAGATTTTTATTAATCTAAGGGAAAGTTTCAACTATTCCAAAAAAGATAAAGCCATGAAAGAATTTCTTAAATCAACAGTGAGAGGTCTTAGATATGCTTTTGTATGCCTTAGACCAGACACCTACTGTTGAGTGGGAGTAATGAGTAGGTATCAGATTAATCCAGGAGAAGAACATGTTGGAAGTTATTTTACCAGGAACTTAGATCTACTCACAAGTATGTTGATTTAACAACCTAAATATGAACTTCTAAAATGATAGGAAATTAAACACATAAGAGTATCAGAAATCTTACAGTGATTGCAGCGGAATATATGTCTCCTCCCACTCAGATCTCTAACCCTTGATTCCTTTCTGTAGCAGAGTATAATCAAGATCTGAGCCCGATAGTCCTTCTTTGTTGTTTCTGAATTCTACACGGCCTTCCTCACTATGATTGAGGTATTACTTGATGTGTGTGGGCACTACTCTAGCACTTATACTTTTCGAAACAGTGAAGGAAGAGAGAGAGAGAGGGTGGCGGCTCAGAGAGAATTTTCAGAGAGAAAATTCTGTCAGAATAATGTTGTGAAAAGGTTGTACAGTTGTGTTCAACTCTGAAGCCTTTGCCTTCTATTTATAGAAGACCACCCAGGACTATGATTGACCTTTGGAATTGAAAAAATCAAAGAGAAAAGGAAGCTAAGTTGTCGGCCTAGGCATTATGGAAACAAGGCTTGCCACTTTTCCAACTTTCCTTTTCTTACACTGATAGTTTCCTGTTTTGTCAAAAACTGCCAATTCCTTTGTTCAACCACATAAATGTCAAATTTAATTATTTAATAATTAAAGTTAATTATCAAATAATATATTGTCATTTATTTTATTAATAATGAAACTAATTAAAGTTTCCTAATTAATAAATATGCCCTTCAAAATCTCTATTTACTGTTTTGCCCTTAATAAGTGATAAATTCTCAAATAGACAAGTCTATCTTGAGAATTTTTAATTGATTAATTAAAATCAATTAAATGAGTCTTACAAGTAATATCATCTCAACTAGTGAGGGGACCATGGGTCTATATATCCGAGCTTCCAATAAGCAGATCTAGAATTTACCACTTAAATTCACTGACTTATTAATTCTTCGTTGAATCCACACATAGAACTCAGAATTGCACTCTCAGTATATAGAATGCTCTATATGTTCCACCATATAGACACATTATTAGTTATCCATTGTTATAATCCTAATGTTATCAATGATCCTCTATATGGATGATTTACACTGTAAAGGGACTAAATTACCGTAACACCCTACAATGTATTTTATCCTTAAAACACTTAACCCTGTATAAATGATATTTCAACTAAGTGAAATGAGTACTCAATCATTTATCTCGTTTGGTTAAGCTCGAAGGAAATCACCCTTTGCTTACTATTCGCCAGATAGAAGCTATAGATTCCATATTTATGTTAGCGCTCCCACTCAATCGCACTACCGTGTTCCCAAAATGTATGTATTGCCCAGACTAAAGATTAGGCTTAACTAACAAATCAAAGAACACGAATAATACTCTTGAAATTGAGCCTAACCATATCAGGATTTCGATCATGTGATCTAGGATCAACTTATGATATTGAATTGAATAGATGTTTACGGTAAGTTTCAAAAATCTAATTCAAAGTTCAATATCGGTCCATTCCAATGCATACTCCATGCATCCAACCTGAGCTTTACTTTAACCTATGTTCTGGAAAGAACATAACATTTCTCCAAATGTAAGTAAACTCTGTTGTAGATTGTCATATCAGTAAAACCCAGTGTTCTGATAAATCTAGGAATACTTTATTCACATAGTCATGTTTATTTTCCACTGTGTTGATAACACAATAAACATGATCAAGTATGTGAAAAGGGGTTTGGATGAATTTATAAATCAAATAGACAAGCAATTGATTAAGTGAACCAAAACATACACAAGTGAATGAAAAATTACTTCTGTTACTTTATTGATATTGAATAATCTAGATTACATTGAAATAGAGTTTTATTTAGGGCATAAAACCCAACAAACTCCCACTTGCACTAATATAAAACAAATCAGTACATTTCAATTAATCCTTAATTCTGACGGTGCTTTTCGAATGAAGTTACTGCCAAGACATTGGTGAATGGATCAAGCTAAGTTATCCTGCGTATCCACTTTTTCCACCAGTTTATCCCCTCTTGCCACATATTCTCTGATAATATGATACTTTCTTTCTATATGCTTACTTCTCTTGTGGCTCCGAGGTTCCTTACTGTGGGCTATAGCTCCAGTGTTATCACAAAGTAGGACTAAAGGCCTTTCCATTCCAGGAACTACACCGAGACTGGTGAAGAACTTCCTAAGCCAGACAACCTCTTTAGCTGCTTCAGCCGCAGCTATGTATCCTGCCTCCATGGTAGAATCCGAAATCGCAGTTTGTTTAGCACTTCTCCAAACCACTGCTCCACCCCCAAGAGTAAACACCATCCCAGATGTAGATTTCCTGTCTTCAAGACATCCTTGGAAATCTGAGTCTGTATAGCCTAAGGGATTTAAAGCACCACCCTTGTAGACTAATACATAATCTCTTGTACTCTTTAAGTATTTCAAAATATACTTAACAGCATTCCAATGTACCCGTCCTGGATTTGACTGATACCTGCTCACGATTCCAACTGCATAGCAGATGTCAGGTCTAGTGCATACCATAGCATACATTAGACTTCCAACTGCAGAAGCATAAGGAATTTTTGCCATGTCTTCTATCTCTTGAGGATCAGTAGGACACTATTCCTTAGATAGACGGATACCATGTCCAGAGGGCATGTTTGCCCCATTGGTATTGGTCATGGAAAATCTCTCTAGAACTTTGTCAATGTAAGCTGTTTGAGAGAGAGCAAGGGATCTCTTCTTTCGGTTTCTGACAATCTGAATACCAAGAACATAGGCTGCCTCACCCAAGTCTTTCATGTCGAATTGAGTGTCAAGCCATTCCTTGATGTGAGTCATTTTCTTGACATTGTTTCTAATGATCAAAATGTCATCAACATAAAGGACCAGGAATACTACTACTTGGTTTTCCTTGAGTTGGTAAACACAAGGTTCATCTTCATTCTGATGAAAGCCGTAGGTTTTGATGATCTCATCAAACCTTTTATTCCATGAGCGAGAAGCTTGCTTAAGTCCATATATGGTTGCTCCAGGAAGAACATAACCTTCTGGTTGCTCCATATAGATGGTTTCTTCAAGAAGCCCATTAAGAAAAGCTGTCTTGACATCCATTTGCCAAATTTCATAATCTAAAGCGGCAGCTATGGAGAGAAGAATTCGGATGGATTTGAGCATGGCAACTGGACTAAAAGTTTCCTCATAGTCCACACCTTCTCTTTGGGTATAACCCTTGGCGACTAGTCTAGCTTTGAAAGTTTCGACTTCGCCTCCAGCACCTCTTTTCTTCTTGTAGACCCATTTACATCCCATTGGACGAAAATCATCAGGTGGTTCTACATATTCCCAGACTTTGTTCTTTTTCATGGAATCCATTTCTGAATCCATACCGGCTGACCATCGGTTCCGTTGCGGACTTGCCATTGCCTGTTTATAGGTTAATGGGTCGTCATCAATACCGTCACCAACGACCATATTGATTTCACCATCCAAGCCATAACGAGATGGTTTTGTAGAAACCCTCCCACTACGACGAGGAGCGGTGACCTTCTGAACAGGAGCTTTAGTAGTAGTTTTCTCGATTGCTACGGTGAGGGAGTGGGATGTTCCTCTTCTTGAGTAGAAGAAGATGGTACATTTAAAGGAACAGTATCTGTGAGCATTTCCTCTAATACAACTTCACTTTTCGGTTTGTTGTCTTTCATATAGTTATCTTCAAGGAAAGTAGCATTTGTAGAAACAAATACTTTGTTATCCTTGTGACTATAGAATAGTCCACCCCTAGTCTCTTTAGAATTTCTGACAAACATGCAAACTTCAGTTCGCGATTCCAGTTTGCCTTCTTTCTTTCTTAAGACGTGAGCAGGGCACCCCCAAATCCTATAATGGCGCAAACTAGGTGTGCGACCATTCCATAGTTCAACGGGTGTCTTAGGGACTGCTTTAGATGGAACAACATTTAAAATGTCGTTTGCCATTTGAATAGCATATCCCTAGAAGGACGTAGACAGAGTTGAATAACTCAGCATAGACCTAACCATTTCTAAGAGAGTGCGATTTCTTCTTTACGCAACTCCATTCGCTGTTGTGGAGTGCTTGGGGCAGTATATTGGGATTCAATTCCAAGTTCAATTAAATGATCTTTGAACTGCATATCCATATATTCTCCACCCCTATCAGTTCGCAAGATTTTTAATGTTTTACCTAATTGGTTTTGAGCCAAAGCATGAAATTCCTGAAACTTTTCAAATGTTTCAGATTTCTTTTGCATTAGGTAAAGAAAACTGTATCTAGAGAAATCGTCAATGAAAGTGACGAAATACTCATAACCTCCTCTGGCTTTTACATTCAGCGGTCCGCAAACATCTGAATGTACTAACCCTAAGGGTTCTTTGGCACGCTCTCCCTTCACAGAGAAAGAACGTTTGGTCATTTTTCCTTCTAGGCAAGACTCGCAGACGGGCAGTTCTCCTAAGACGACATTTTTCAATGGACCGTCTTTGGTTAGCCTATTGAGTCTATCAAAACCTATATGACCTAAACGTAAATGCCATAGATAAGTTTGATCATCATTATCAATCTCTTTTCTCTTAAGGCTTCTAGGTTTAGCTACATTGAAAAGTTCAGTATTTAGTGTGATTTGAGTATCAGGTCTTAAAACATAAAGCCCTCGTTCCATGTTTGCAACACATATATGAAATCCATTACGAGAAATTGAACAATTTGAACTCGAAAAATTCAATATATAATAAAGTGTTTGTAAACATGAAACACTAATCAAGTTTCTACTAAAATTGGGAATATATAAAACATTCTCTAAAAGTAAAAACTTCTTAGAATTAAACTTGATTCGGGCTGTTCCTCTTGCTTTAACTGATACCAACTCGCCATTTCCAACTTTAAGCTTTAACTCATCTGGGTGAAGATTCTCCCAAGTTTCAAGCAGCTGTAATGAAGAACATACATGGTTAGTAGATCCAGAATTAACAATCCAGGAGGATTTGTCGTTCTCTAAAACACATGATTCAAATACAAAAGCATCACCTTCGTTTGAATTGTCTAGAAGCCTGGGACATTGTTCTTCTTCATGTCCCTTTCCATTACAATTCGCACATAGAACATGATGTCTAATAATTGTACTTGAAGAAGCAGCTTTGTTAGAGCCCTCATGCTTAATCTTCTTCCTCTGATTAAAGCTTGCAATACCAGGAGGTCTCATTGCAATCAGATTCCGCTCATGGGCCCTTAACTCAGACTCGAGTTTGTCCATGTCGGAGGAGTTAGGATTGTTCAATAAGTAATATAGAACAAAACTGTTATACTCCTGAGGAAGACTATAAAGTATGAGTTTTACCCATTGTTCCTTTGATAAATCAATTCCTAGTAGATTTGCCTTTTGGAATTTCAGATTCATCAACAATAGGTGCGAGTTAATGCAACTACCAGGATGCATTTTCACACTATTGAGTTCTTTTGCAAAGATACTAACTAGGAGTGGATCGGGATGAGGGTTATTCATATTGGCACTACAACATCTCAATAAACAGAAGTAAGGTTTTGGTTCTATAAATTCATACACAGGTTCAGAAAACAAATAATCACATATGTTATAAAAATACTAAATCTAACATAGTTTATTTTCCAAGGTTTCCAACGAACTGATACAGTGTCCTGTTTAGGCGAGAGTCAAAGCATCATCCATTGAATAGAGTTGTCAATTCATCTAAAATGTCAAACATTCTAGCAACCTTTTATTCGATCAAGATTGGAATTCAGCATTGTCCCGTTTAGGCGAGAGTTAAGGCAATTCTATCTTATGAGCTTCTACCATTGTTTCGCATTCTTGTAAGTCTTATACAGTCGCCACCATTAGGGTGGTCATGAACCATATAAAAATAAACTTATAAGAATACTTATCTTTCGAGATTAAACGGCGCTAACTTGCTAATGACGTTCCTCCATTAGGGAAGATTACTCACTAAAACAATAGCTATGTAAAACCAACAATGGAGATCGAATTTCTCTTGATTAAAGCTCATTATTTAAAATGTATTTTGTTTAATCATTTATATTCCATATCTCAATAATGAAATATTACAAATTAAAGTAAAAACTTTAATTAAATAACCACTTAATTTAGAAGATATTCCATTTTAAGTTCCCATATTTATAAAATATCAACTTAAAAAATATCTAAAGAATCTTAATAACCAATTCCCAAAATTCCTCAACTTAATTTATAATAGGAAATTCAAAAATATTCAAATCTAAGTTGATTTGATAGATATAACTAAATCTCAACTTAAATAGGAATATTTAATGAAATTATAAAATTAAGATTCAGAAAGAATTTATATGGTTATAATTCCATATTTAATTAAAAACAAGAAAAATACATATAGCTTTCCAGAATATAACTATTCAAACTATGTTTTTCTTAAATTAATTTCAAGGAAGAATGAAATTAATTATGTTGCTAATCAATTTTTTATTAGGTCAAACTAATATAATTAACCTAGCACAGTTATCCAAATCAGGCAAATGGGCCTTCACAATTGGGGTTGTTCATGTGAGGGGGGGCTGGGTCCAGTATGTCGTACCCACTTCTAAGGCTCCCAACTCTCACACAAGACCCAAAAGAGAGGAATTTAACCTTAAAATGAATAAATGTTATTAATTGAATAGGCTCACTACTAAATGAGCCTAAATAAAATCTATCAGTTATGATATTTTATTTAGCAACAACAACCTATATGTATCTATAATAGAAATTAAACATATAGGCTCACATAGGCATACACATTTGGATGGATCCTATCATGTTGCTAGGTCATACACAGATGAAAGAAGTTTGTAAAAATTACCTGTTACAAATTATTTACTTGATCTATCATCAATTGAACCTTTGGTTAAAATTAGATCATAGGATCTATCATCAAGTTAACCAAGGCAATTTAGATCAAGCAATAATAGGTTTTAGAAAACTTACAAACAATCTAAAACACATACTCCTGTAACAAGGTTAGATTTGGATAGTTGGATGTAGGATTTATTTAATTTTAAACATTTATTTCGAAAATAAAATTAAAATTAAACCTACCATTTTGAAAAATTAGGTTTTGGGTAACCTAAATGTCATTTCAAAATTAAATTGCTAACTTTCCTTTTAAATTTCATGTTATTTAATAAATTAAATAATAAAATAGAAAATGGTAAATACATACCCTTTTCTTGTTTTACAATTTAATTTAATTAAAAAATAATAAAATTTAAAAGTTAACAAAAATACCTTATTTCCTCTTTTAAAATTATCATGATTATTTTGATCTTATTTTAATTAAGGTCAAGTTACCAAAAAAAATTAATATCTGACCTTAAAAAAAATGAAATAATCAAATTTTAAAGGAAATAAGAAAAGAGGTAAGCAAAACTTGATTTTTCCTATTTTCAAAATCAAATTACACTAATATCTAAAATTAATTTTAAAAATTAAAATTAATTTATTTCTGATAATTAGATTTGAAATTTGAAAAACAAAAATCAACATACAAAACTACACAAAAAATCGGAATTTAATTCCATGAAATAGCATGAAAAATTGAAAAAATTGAAAAATTGGACGAACTATACAGATGGCATGCCATGCATGCCCATCCGCGCGCGTTTCTGGGGTGCATGGCCGAGAAATCACGGCGCAGGAAGGCTGCAGGCAGCCATTCCGCGCGCGTGATGAGGTTGCTCATCACCCCGATTTTTCCAATTTTCAAAAATTCATAACTAATTCAAATTATATCGAAATTGAGTTCTGTAAAAAAGTAAATTGTTTAGAATTTTCCAAACTATTCAACAAAAATAATTACAGGATCAGAACAGTAACTATTTTTCCCAGAATTCACAAACAACAATCAAACATCAATATGACACTCAAAGCAACATGATACCATCCAACAAACAAGCAAATCGTTTTAAGTCCAAATTTCTTGCAAGCAAATCAATTACCATGGCTCTGGTGCAAGTTGTTGGAAGTTATTTTACCAGGAACTTAGATCTACTCACAAGTATGTTGATTTAACAACCTAAATATGAACTTCTAAAACGATAGGAAATTAAACACATAAGAGTATCAGAAATCTTACAGTGATTGCAGCGGAATATATGTCTCCTCCCACTCAGATCTCTAACCCTTGATTCCTTTCTGTGGCAGAGTATAATCAAGATCTGAGCCCGATAGTCCTTCTTTGTTGTTTCTGAATTCTACACAGCCTTCCTCACTATGATTGAGGTATTACTTGATGTGTGTGGGCACTACTCTAGCACTTATACTTTTCGAAACAGTGAAGGAAGAGAGAGAGAGAGGGTGGCGGCTCAGAGAGAATTTTCAGAGAGAAAATTCTGTCAGAATAATGTTGTGAAAAGGTTGTACAGTTGTGTTCAACTCTGAAGCCTTTGCCTTCAATTTATAGAAGACCACCCAGGGGTATGATTGACATTTGGAATTGAAAAAATCAAAGAGAAAAGGAAGCTAAGTGGCCGGCCTAGGCATTGTGGAAACAAGGCTTGCCACTTTTCCAACTTTCCTTTTCTTACACTGATAGTTTCCTGTTTTGTCAAAAACTGCCAATTCCTTTGTTCAACCACATAAATATCAAATCTAATTATTTAATAATTAAAATTAATTATCAAATAATATATTGTCATTTATTTTATTAATAATGAAACTAATTAAAGTTTCCTAATTAATAAATATGCCCTTCAAAATCTCTATTCTTGTTTTGCCCTTAATAAGTGATAAATTCTCAAATAGACAAGTCTATCTTGAGAATTTTTAATTGATTAATTAAAATCAATTAAATGAGTCTTACAAGTAATATCATCTCAACTAGTGAGGGGACCATGGGTCTATATATCCGAGCTTCCAATAAGCAGATCTAGAATTTACCACTTAAATTCACTGACTTATTAATTCTTCGTTGAATCCACACATAGAACTCAGAATTGCACTCTCAGTATATAGAATGCTCTATATGTTCCACCATATAGACACATTATTAGTTATCCATTGTTATAATCCTAATGTGATCAATGATCCTCTATATGGATGATTTACACTGCAAAGGGACTAAATTACCGTAACACCCTACAATGTATTTTATCCTTAAAACACTTAACCTTGTATAAATGATATTTCAACTAAGTGAAATGAGTACTCAATCATTTATCTCGTTTGGTTAAGCTCGAAGGAAATCACCCTTTGCTTACTATTCGCCAGATAGAAGCTATAGATTCCATATTTATGTTAGCGCTCCCACTCAATCGCACTACTGTGTTCCCAAAATGTATGTATTGCCCAGACTAAAGATTAAGCTTAACTAACAAATCAAAGAACACGAATAATACTCTTGAAATTGAGCCTAACCATATCAGGATTTCGATCATGTGATCTAGGATCAACTTATGATATTGAATTGAATAGATGTTTACGGTAAGTTTCAAAAATCTAATTCAAAGTTTAATAGCGGTCCATTCCAATGCATACTCCATGCATCCAATCTGAGCTTTACTTTAACTTATGTTCTGGAAAGAACGTAACATTTCTCCAAATGTAAGTAAACTCTGTTGTAGATTGTCATATCAGTAAAACCCAGTGTTCTGATAAATCTAGGAATACTTTATTCACATAGTCATGTTTATTTTCCACTGTGTTGACAACACAATAAACATGATCAAGTATGTGAAAAGGGGTTTGGATGACTTTATAAATCAAATAGACAAGCAATTGATTAAGTGAACAAAAACATACACAAGTGAATGAAAAATTACTTCTACTACTTTATTGATATTGAATAATCTGGATTACATTGAAACAGAGTTTAATTTAGGGCATAAAACCCAACAAAACAGTGGAAGACAATCAAGTAAATCTTAAGATAAAGAAGAGGAACTATATGTTTGTAACGTCCCCGCTTCAAGCCTCCATTGGGCCCTTACACCCACGGACTAATGGCTCTTATACACGAGTTCGTCACTTTGGTTGCTTTCTGGATTGATGACTGACCCTACAGATCAACACAAGTGTTTTCAGCGTGCTTTGTCCTCACTCACACGCATCCTGGGAAAACTTCCCAAGAGGTCACCCATCCTTGAAATTACTCCAGGCCAAGCACGCTTAACTGTGGAGTTCTTTCGAGATGGGCTACCGAAAAACAAGATGCACCTTGTTGACATAGGTAGTACCAATCAATCCATTTAAGCCCTCTTTAACTGTGTAGTCCCATACCTACCCAGTCTCAGAATCATCCCACTTGACCTTCCCCAGGCGGTGTGGGATTGCACAGCTTACCCGGTATTTCCCCTTACGGATCACGGGACTACTGGCTGTCACAATCACCCCCCCTTACGGGGTCCGACGTCCTCGTCGACCACACTTCCGGCTGGGTCAAGGCTCTGATACCATTTGTAACGTCCCCGCTTCAAGCCTCCATTGGGCCCTTACACCCACGGACTAATGGCTCTTATACACGAGTTCGTCACTTTGGTTGCTTTCTGGATTGATGACTGACCCTACAGATCAACACAAGTGTTTTCAACGTGCTTTGTCCTCACTCACATGCATCCTGGGAAAACTTCCCAGGAGGTCACCCATCCTTGAAATTACTCCAGGCCAAGCACGCTTAACTGTGGAGTTCTTTCGAGATGGGCTACCGAAAAACAAGATGCACCTTGTTGACATAGGTAGTACCAATCAATCCATTTAAGCCCTCTTTAACTGTGTAGTCCCATACCTACCCAGTCTCAGAATCATCCCACTTGACCTTCCCCAGGCGGTGTGGGATTGCACAGCTTACCCGGTATTTCCCCTTACTGATCACGGGACTACTGACTGTCACAATGTTAGTCTATAAGGGTGTGTTTAAAACTCTTAGACTACACCACATCAGATTTCGAAATTTGCCTTTGTGCTTACTCTGGGGGTGTAATAGTGATTTTGGAGAAGTGTATTAACCTATCTGAAGTCTCTAGGTCTACCAGGAAGGGACTGAATGTTAAAGTTACAGGAAAGGTACTTATTCAGTCTAAGGAAAGTTCTATACATTTTTGGCACCATTCCAAATTGCCTAAACTACTAGTGTTATTTCTCTATTAACCAAAAGTAGTTGCCAAAAGTATAGAATCTAGTACCCCAAGAGAGTAGACATATAGAGAGGAATTTCACATTATCAATGATTTTGTGATTAAGGAAGAGTAATAGTGGAGGAAAGGTTGTGGTTAATTCAACCTTTCAGATCCTATTACAAGGAGTTTACTACTACACTTGATTTGTATATCGAGGTGTTGAGATTATTTGAAATGCACTTTTTGTTTTATATTAGTGCAAGTGGGAGTTTGTTGGGTTTTATGCCCTAAATAAAACTCATTTCAATATAATCAGATTTACTTATTAATATAGATCAGAAATAACATTTAATGTTGCATGGTTCACATGATTTATTTCATGATTATACGTACATAATGTATAAATTCATCTAAAACCCTTTTCACATACTTGATCCTGTTTATTGTGCTGTCAACACATTGGAAAGTAAACATGACTATGTGAATAAAGTTTCCTTGATTTATCAAACATAGGGTTTTACTGATATGATAATCTACAACAGAGTTTACTTGGATTTCGAGAAGTGCTATGTTCTTTCCAGAGCATTGGTTAAAGTAAAGCTCAGGTTGGATGCATGGAGTATGCATCGGAAGGGACCGATATTGAACTTTGACTTAGATTTATTAAACTTACCGTAATATCTATTCAAGTCAATATCGCCTAGTAGATCCTAGATCAAATGTTCTTAATCGTGTTATGATTAGGCTCAATCTTGAAAGCTATTCGTGTTCTTTGATTTGTTAGTTAAGCCTACTTTTAGGTCAGGGTGATACGTACATTTTGGGAACACGGTAGTGAAATTGAGTGGGAGCGCTAGCATAAACATGGAATCTATAGCTTCTATCTGGCGAATAGTAAGCAAAGGATGATCTCCTTCGAGCTTGACCAAACGAACATAAATGGTGGAGTACTCATTTCACATAAGCTGAAATATCATTTATACGGGGTCAAGTGTTTTAAGGATAAAATATATTGTAGGGTGTAACGTTAATCTAATCCCTTTACAGTGTAGATCATTCATATAGAGGATCATTGATCACTTTAGGATTATAACAATGGATAACTAATGATGCGTCTATAGGTTGAACATATAGAGCATTCTATATACTGACAGTGTAATTCTAAGTTCTTGATCAACTTATTGGAAGCTCGGTTATATAGACCCATGGTACCCGCACTAGTTGAGATAATATTGCTTGTAAGACTCATGTAATTGGTTTTGATTAATCAATTATAATTCTCAAATTAGACTATGTCTATTTGTGAATTGTAAAGAAAGAGTTTTAGGGGCATATTTTTTAATTATGATACTTTGTATGGTTCAATTAATAAATATGATAAATGAAAATATTATTTAATAATTATTTATAGTTATTAAATAGTTAGAATTGGCATTTAAATGGTTGAATTAGAAAATTGGCGTTTTTGAGAAAATCAGATGCAGAAAAGGTAAAACTGCAAAATTACAAAAAGTGAGGCCCAAATCCACTAAGCATGGCCGGCCACTTTTGTAGGCAATTTAAACTGATATTTTCATTATTTTAATGTCAAATAATTCAAACCTAACCCTAGTGGAATGCTATAAATAGATAGTGAAGGCTTCAGGAAAATTACACTTTTCTTCTGACACTTTTGATTCACAAAAACCTGAGCCTTCTCTCTCCCTATCTGGCTGACCACTCCCTCTCTCTTTCTTCCCACTTCAATTTCGAAATTCTTAGTGTAAGAGTAGTGCCCACACAGAGCAAGTGATACCTCAACCATAGTGAGGAAGATCGTGAAGAAAGACTTTCAGCAAGAAGGAGTTTCAGCATCAAAGATTCAGAGAAAGAGATCCAGGTTCAGATATTGATAATGCTCTGCTACAGAAAGGAATCAAGGGCTAGATATCTGAACGGAAGGAGTCATATTATCCCGCAGCACCCAATGTAAGGTTTCCTAAACTTTATACGTGTTTATTTCATCGTTTTAGAAAGTTCATAGTTAGGGTGTTAATCAACATACTTGTGAGTTGATCTAAGATCCTGGTAAAATAATTTCCAACAACCACAACCCATGCAAGCGGCATACCGGCACGCCAAGGGAAACGTACCAGTGAACCTCTGGCAGCATTCTTCGATGCACTATCGGGTCGGCCCGATAATGTCCATGAGTACTCCAACTCATGGAGACATATGAGTCCCCTCGTGGTCCTCATATGCCCGCCCAACTAGTCCCACTGACTAGTAGTAGCTCCCTTAGCACCAAGGTACAAGGGGTGGTGGAGAGCTGACACCAGGGTACCCCCTTAAAGAGCATTCTAAGCTTTTAGCCTTCTACCAGGAACATACATAATTTTGGCTCTGTAGACATACGGTCAAACCGTAAACCAAATCACATAGTTTTGTGAAACTGATTGCACCATTCTATTTGTAGACCCAAAAAAATGGCGAATACCAAGTCCCCTCCCGATACGGACAATATTGAAGATATTTACGAAAATGCCACTGCATACAAACTATGCATCAGCATGCCACGAACATGCGCCACAACAGGCGCCACTACTTGACAACCACTTGGCCAACTTGTGGGCATCACTTAGCTTGTAATGTGCCATCTTGGAATGCATGTAACACTCTCCCCCACTTCAACATGTCGATGCCCTGATCGACGGACCACAGGCAAATCTTCCTGATCTCGACTCCTAAGCTTACCCCAAGCTTCTCTTGAATCCTAAGTCTGCACTTGTCCCTCTACCTCCGTAGAACCACCCTCTTGGTGACGATCTCGCTCGCCCACTCTTGGACTCGATCAAAGAACTTGTGCCACTGTCGCTATTTAGAAACACCCATGGAGTAGTACCACCGCACTAGAATACTTTCCCCAACATGAACTCCTCTGAGTCCATCACAACGTCCCTCCAGTCAACCAAGTAGCCCTTGCAACATTGACCGTGAAGCTAACACATCCTCTGATAGTAGTTCACTCGCCAATCGTCTAATGCATACTCCTTCTGACAAGTACTAAGTATGGTGCACCCCTCGGGGTGAGGTTCGCAAACCAACCGTTCCCAACGACACCTACAGAAGACGCTTCCACTGAAGTTAAGTCCCTCTGGACATGTCCCTCCAAAAACTTCACACGCAAACTCTATTGCGCACCATCCTCCTGATGTCAATCGAGCAAGACACTCTCATGCAGGATAAAGTTTAGTGTGTCCCACCTGGACGAGGCTCGCAGGCCAACTGCACCCAATGCAGCACCAAGTGCACTCTTGCACAGATTCTCTTCATAATGTTCATAACATTGGCCCTCCAGCCCTACCTTACACCCACGGCTTCATGCAAAAGGCCCCACTGAACCACTGCATATGCTCCTCTGAGCTCCTGCTTGTGTCGGCTCTCCAAACTGTGTCACAAGTCCATCTCCCAAAATTAACCCTGCATCCTCTGATGACTCGCTAACTTTTGAAAATCTTAATAACACGAAGTCTTACTCTTAAGACTTGAAATCATCCCAATCCCTTATCTCCCATCAGCATATGCTCTCTGAACCATTTGGCTTACAGTGTCTCATACAACACCAGTGTCCCCATAAACACAAAACATGCCCATAATATGCTGCAGACTAGTCTACGCCCTTGCATATTGTCTATCTGCAGCTTGCAGCAATCATGCAAGTCTTCGCACTAAACAAACCATCTGTTGTAGTGTTTCCCTCTAGATTCATACACCAAAATTGAACAAGTACCCTGATTCTTCAAACACATGAATTAGTGGGCTCCCCCACTTCAACTTGGGAAAGACTTCTCTCTTAGAGAAATACCCCTTAAGATATAGCTCACAAGCTAACCGCATACTCTCATACGGTTCCTCCATTCTGCATTTCACTTTAAAGAAGATGCTGAACTAATGCCTCGGTCATTCTGACTCTTTGCCCCTCGACATTTCAATGTTGCCTTAGTACCATAGTCCTGCTGACTTTCACCTTAGGCCAACATTGCCACGATGTTATCTTAGTACCTGAGTCCTGCAGACTTTCACCCTATATAACTGGCACTGCCTGTGTCCCGAGTCTTCTTTACTTTACATCCTGAACAACAATCGATCTCCATGATACCCATCTTGATGCTTGTAATCAATAACTATTCTGTTGAGTGAACCGTGAAGGTCTCTCCCCAACTTCAATTGATGGCGTCCTCGACAACATGCCCACACGCAAATGTCTGACCGCCCCAACTCTTCATGCGCACCATCTAAAGTGCATCCTGCAGGATGTTCTCGAGTCAACTAACTCATATAGCACCCCTGTTGATTTCCATATGCATGCATTATCTGCTTAACCTTCTAACTGATTCACACTTGCATCACGCCCTTCTGGCTCCCACGATGCACTAAGTTCCAATGATGTAGCCCTCTGGCCTTCATGCAAACTCTAGCACCCTTCTTGACCTTTGCAGGCAAACATGACTACTAAGTCTCGCTGGCACGGCCCTCTGGCCTCCACACAAACTCTGGCGCCATCTCAACGCTTGCGCTCGGTCTTCTCAGCCGTGCTGGCTACTTTGATGCATTCATTGCACAACTCCGCATCTCTATCGTTGCCTTTGTGTGACTTACGCCCTCTAGGGATTTGACAAGCCAACACATTCCACTCAACCACCTCAGCGCTTCCATATGGATCAAATAAAAATCACATCTAAACACCTCCAAGTACAATCATCCTCTGACGATTGCGACACCTGACCGCCTTAGTCTCCATGTGCGTCCCTCTTGACACACAATGTAGCAACTGAAGCATTCCATGTCTATCCCTATTTGAACCAACTCGGTTATCAACTCTCGACCTCTGTCGTTACTAACAAGAATCTAAAGGTCCCTGTCCTACTTCCTCACACATGCCAACAAGCTTCCTTTTCAACAAAAACGCCTTCTGCGGCTTACGATGTCACTAAGGCAAACTTGGCCTAGTTTACCAAGCATACAATACGGATTGTCCCCCCAATCTTGTATCATGCAAACAAGTTTCAAACATCTGGTGCGCCTCTCCACAATTGCATGTTGTAGTTGTCTTTCTAGCATCCTTCCTCACGCCTACATCCTCTCTAGGATAGGCCAACTAGGTTCACCTCCCACTGAGATGAACTTGGCTCTAATACCAATTGTCACGGGCTCACCTTTTCAGGCAGCGGAACACCCGTGCGGCACCTTGACTTCTCTAAGCCAAGGTCAGCCTTCCAACCATCCGAGTAACAATGGGCTCATTTTTTGCGCGACCGTGTGCCTTGTGCACACTTCCGTCTCTTGAACGACTCCTGTCGAGTCCTGCTCGCAAGCATCCATGAGTGCATCTATGCATCGAGACTCTCTAGCCAAGATACTCGCATTGTCCATAGGTTCCCACCATGGTAAGACAAATCCCAACACCGACGCTCACCTTGTCACTCGTGACCAAGGTAGCATGTGTGGCAAGATGTTAACACCAAGTCAATGTGCCAACGCTTCTATCATGCCCCATTCGATACTGTCCGAACAGTCTCCCTCATCGCCCAAGGACTTCTATACGTCCATGGACCAATCCTCAAGGCGCCATGCCTCCACGCATGTTGGCAGGCGCTCGAGATAAGCCACCAAACTAGTTGCATACACTAGACCTCTATCCCTTTCCAACATCGTGCATCCGTCCCATGCGCGTATGCAAACTAGCCCACGAATGACTACCCGTGTCATCTCGTGTTGAGACTCATGGCCTAGGCGCACCACAACGTCTCTTGGAGGATCTAGGCCACGTCCCGTGCAAGCGGCATACCGGCAAGCCAAGGGAAACGTACCAGTGAGCCTCTGGTGGCATTCTTTGACGCACTACCGGGTCGGCCTGATAATGTCCGTGAGTACTCCAACTCATGGAGACATATGAGTCCCCTCATGGTCCTCATATGCCCGCCATACTAGTCTCACTGACTAGTAGTAGCTCACTTAGCACCAAGGTGCAAGGGGTGGGGGAGAGCTGACACTAGGGTACCCCCTCAAAGAGCATTCTGAGCTTTTACCCTTCTACCGGGAACATACATGAATTTGACTTTGTAGACATACGGCCAAACAGTAAACCAAATCACAAAGTTTTTCCAAACGGATTGCACCATTCTAATTGTAGACCCAAATAAATGGCGAATGCCAAGTCCCCTCCCGATCCGGACAATATTGAAAATATTTACAAAAATGCCACTGCATACAAACAAAGCACCAGCATGCCACCAGCATGCGCCACAACATGCGCCACTACTTGACCACCACTTGGCAAACTTGTGAGCATCACTTAGCTTGTAACGTGCCATCTTGGCATGCACGTAACACTCAACTTTGGACTAAACCTGAATCAAAAACAACATCAAGGTCAATGTTGATGCTGCCCTTTTTGCACAAGAAAACTCATACAGCTTTGGAATTGTGGCTCGCGATAGTCAAGGCAAGCTAATTGAGGCAAAAACTTGTTACCAAGGAGGTGATTTTTCTGCTAAAACTATTGAAGCCATTGGTATCAAGCAAGCTCTCAGTTGGGTGAAAAATAGAAAATGGCAGAATATACAGATTGAGACAGATAGCATGGTCACTGTCCAAAGTATTCGCAACAATCAAAAGATGAACTCTACCTTTGGACTTGTTAATCAAGATTGTCAAATTCTGTTATCCTCTTTACACAGTGTAAATCTCTTTTTTATTAGACGATCAGCAAATCGAGTTGCTCATGTTGTTGCAAGGCACTCTCGATTTTTTCCTAGTTGTAGTATTTTTGAGCATAATGCTTGGGCTGATTTAAAAGCCTTCTTATACTCTGAATGCTAACATTTCAATGAAGTTGTTATTTCATCTTTAAAAAAAAAACAGTATTATTAAACAAAATATAACCAAACGCAAAACCCAGCTTTGTTTCCTAGTTTATAAATAAAGTAAAAATAGTTCATGGTCCTCTTTCACTACCAAACTGCAACCAATATTAACTACACATTCGGTCCCCCAATTAAGCTTTTTTTTTAATATCTTTCCTCATCTTTCTTTTTTAAAATTCTTTTCCTATGTTTCATTAAAAGAAACATAAATTCCTTTTGCTCTAAAATTCGTCAAGAGTGAAACTAATTTATAATTTATTAATTTACCCTGCGAATACTTGTAGTACGCATAAGATTTTTTATTTTTTTTTTCACAATGGTCCCCTCATATACAGCCCAAAAGGAAAACAAACATATGGTCCCCCTCCCTCTACAATTAAGTATTTGTATATACATGGCTCCACTTTTCGTATTTCATTGATTATATCAAACTTTTTTTAATATCTTTTCTTTTGTGTTTCATTAAAAGAAACAATGTAGCTTCGTGCTTCCCATTCTCAAGTCTTTAGCTCGATAGTTGCCACCTCTGTTCACATAGAGATAGAGTATCGGGTTAGAGATATGGGAAACCAAAGCCTTTTCTTTATGTACACGTGGAAAACACCCACTGTACAAGTATGAAGTCGGAGTTTCCTCCCTACCTATCCATACGAATTATTCAACAAATTTTCCTGCAAACTCATTAATTAATTATTTTGTTAAAGAAAAAACAACAAATATTGGAACAGAGAAAAGAAATACACTTCTGTATATGTACTTGAAACATATCTGTTACTCAGTGTCAGTGAAAGCAAAGTAAGGATCGTTTACGTGGCGCAATCAGATTGCAGAGACGTGTGATGCGTTCTGTTACTTTCGATACCCCGCCCAATAATATTTATATATTGTCCTTTCAGCCAAAACCACCTATTATTTAGAGAATTATAACCTTAAATATTTTTCATTTCAAAATAAAAAAATGTCAAATATTTTGATGTACAATACTTTGAAAAATAAACATTTCCTGAAATATATAGTATGTTAAAAAATTTTGTTAAAATATAATAGTTATATAATTGTTACTCTTATTAGGTTCTATTTTTTTTTACAGTTAAAAATTAGTATTTTTACTCTCTAAACTTTAATTAAGATAAAATTTGGTCTCTTTTATCAAAAAAAAAATAATTTTAAAAATTATTATATTCTATTCATTCTAAGAAAATTAATAATATTTTATTAATTCTTAGAAAATTAATAAAAATTATTAAAAAAACTTATTAAAATATTGAATTATTTATAAAGTATCTAATTTATTTTAAAAAAACCTAAATTATTTTTTAATAAAATCTTTTCAAATTTTATTTTATTTATAAATAGGTATCTTATAAAATCAAACTAAAATTATTGACAATCCAATAAATAGTTTAAACAAACTAAATTTTTTAAAAAAGAATTAAATTTATTCATATTTATAAACTCATGTCTTAAAAAATAATCGAAAATTCAATAAAAATATAAAATTATTTTATAAAAAATCTAGAAATTAAACTAGAAAAAGATTATCTTTAGTTAAACAAATTTAGATTTTCGGAGGAAAAAAATAGACTCAATTTGTTCCGGTAAAATTTAATTTTTACAAAAATAAAATTTTAATATATTTTTTTATATCTAAATGAATTTTTTCATAATAAATAAAAAAATTTAAATTACTTAATTAGTTTAAAAATTTTAATTTCTTTATTAATTTTCTTAATTATTGAAAATTATTTTTTTTAAGATTTAAATTAATTTTTTAAGATTTATTAAGAGAAATAATATTAAATCTTTTTCAATTTTATTCTTAGAATATATGATTTGATAGTTGTCAAATAAGTTTAGGGGATAAAATATCTAATTAACAAAAATACGTCATCACTTAAGTAAAATAATATGACGGAAGCTAACACAATGACTAAATATGTAACAGTTCACAAGATTCTTAACAAATTGTATATTTTAGAGTATAAAATTTGTATTATTAAAAATTTAAAGGATAAAATTACTAATTATTCAAAAATAAAACATAAAAATCATTTATAAATTATAGAAATAGAACTTGTGCAATAATTTAGCTTAGCTACAATACATAAACTCATAAAACCATATGTCTAATATCTGACAACTTGACAAGTTCAATCAAAATATTTGCAGGCAACTAAACTGTGCTTCTTTTATAAAGAGCACATAATGCTCGTTAAAAGTTACCCTCTTCAATTCCTATATATTACGGCATGATCCTTTTTCTTCTTTTTATTCGTAAAATCTGGATTGTTCCTTTAATACAGTATTTACAAGTTACAACGATCCAAATGGATCGTTTTGCGTTATCAAAAAAAAATATATTGATCGTTTTGATCTTATCATGATCAAAAAAAAAAAGAGGATAAGAGAGTACTATATATACGCTTGTTATACCATAAAAAATCTGTCAGTCAGTCTTTCTTGTAATATATATAGGCCATCATTCAATTACTCACCACTTTTTTTTTTTTTTTCCAGACTGGTCAGTCACTAAATAAAATTCATTTATTTACTACATTTAAACTTTCATGAACTAACTTATATGTATGTAGAGCAACATATTCACAGAATGAGTAATAATTTATATCTAAAGTAAATATTATATACTCACGTGCTAATATTTTATACTTAAGTTAGACATCGTCTTATTATATACTATCACTGCAATAAAATTTATCAATAGCCACAATATTATTAGCGATGGGCAAAATTCGCCCCTAATAGCGGTAGCATCAGTGGCGGAACCAAAATTCGCCATAATTCTACTTATTTATTTTTTTTAAAAAAAAAAACTATTAGCAGTAGACTCCGCCGCTAATAGTATTAGCGGCGAGCCCCACTGCTAATAATATTAAAAAAATTAAAAAGAAATAATCGTTAGAATTATTAGCGGCAGGGCATTAATAGCGGTCCTGCTGCTAATAATTGTATATAAGCCCAACCCCGACTTTCGGTACCTATTTCAAAATTTATTTTAAAATTAACTAAAATTATAAAAATAAAAAATAAAATATTTAAAAAATATTATAAATTTTGAAATAATTTTTTATAATTTTTAAATAATAATATTTGGTGTACTAATATAAATGTGCTACCTGTACAAGAGTGTACACATATGTAGTCTATGTTGGCAGTTAATTGTAAAAAATAGATGACACATTAAATTTACTAACAGTTCAGCCATTTGGAAGGTTTTATTTACCACCAACATTTAAGCTTGGAAGATTAAGTACAAATACAAATAGATTAATAATTGAAAATACTAAAAAAAAAAATACCTCTTTCAACTTACTCCTCTCTTTCTTTCTTATTTTTATTTTTTTTTATGAAAAAATAACTAATTCATCTTAAAAAAATGACTATTAACTTGGGAACAAAAAATATTATATTTAGCTCAATCCCTCACCACTTTAAAAAAAAAAAATACAGGACCAGTCACGCATGCGTGACTGCATCCCTGTCCATATATATATACATATAATATATATAGAAGAAATTACACTTACTATGGGATTTTAAAAGTTCTTATGATAAATATGGCACATTTAAGTTTGACCAATTTATATGGTATTTTTTTTATTTTTAGGTCTTTTTATGGTATTTGATATGCCATATATATGTAATTAGGTTTTCAAATCCCATATTTAATGTTTTTAGTTGTTTAGAAAGTTTTATTTGCTATTGATGCTGGAAATGTCACAGGAGTTTGCTGCCGGTGCCAGAAAAGTCGTCGGAGTAGCGGTTAGTGCCGGAAAAGTCACCGGAGTAGCTGCGGCGCCGGAAAATTCGTCGGAATTGGCATTGTCGCCAGAAAAATCACTGAAGAAATCACCAAGAAACCGGTTTTTTGTAGAAGAAACCGGTTTCTTAGTGATTTTTCCGTTGACAATGCCAATTCTGACGACTTTTCTGACGCTAGCAGCTACTCCGGTGACTTTTCCGGCACCGACAGCAAACTTCGGAAAAGTCATCAGAATTGGCATAGTTGCTAGAAAAATTACTAAGAAACTTGTTTCTGGTTTCTTGATGAAGAAACCAGATTTTTGGTGATTTTTCCAGTGATTTCTTTGACGATAATGGCAATTCTGATGACTTTTCTATCGTTGGTAGCAACTCTGACGACTAATACACTGACAGCTACTCCGATGACATTTTCAGTACCAACAGTAAACTCTGGGAAATTCGTCAGAATTGGCATTGTCGGTGAAAAATTACCGAAAAACTGGTTTTTTTTATTCATAAAGAAACGAATTTCTTGATGAAGAAACCAGTTTCTTGGTAATTTTTTTTTGTATTTTTTTTTTCTCTATTTGGTTGATTAATGAAACTAGTTTCAATTATTTTCAGTGTATATCATTTTTATTTTGTTTTCATAATCTTTATTATTGTTGTGTAACAAAATTAGTTTCTTGATGAAGAAACCACTTTTTTGGTGAAGAAACCGGTTTCTTGATGAAAAAACCACTTTCTTGGTGATTTTGCTGGCGTCAATACCAATTCTGATGACTTTTTTGACGCCGGCAACAACTCCGGCGACTTTTTCGGCACCGGCGGCTACTCCGACGACTTTTCCGGTGCCATCAGTAAACTCCGGTGACTTTTTCGGCAAGAGTGACAACTTCGGTGATCACTATAGTTTTATTTGTTTTATTTTTTTAAAAAAATAAATATGAAGGGAATTTTAATATTTTTTATGGTAATTTAATTAAGTATTTATTTTTTATGAATTTGAAATTCAATTTTTTTTTTAATGTCTTATATGGTTTTTCTTCTAAAAAAACCACATTTTTAGTTTGATTGGTTAGATAATGCTATATTTAGTGGCATTTACTTTTTATGTCATATTTATCATAACCTTAATAATTTTTCCTATATTTTTGAAAATAGCCCTAATATATATGGGTGCACTCTTAATGGGTATTACCCATGAATGGGTAAAATTAGAAAATTTTGAGTTTTTATGCTTTATTTTTCTATCTAATTAAAAAATTCTCTCATTTTTAAATTATATGGGATGAGATTGTTCTATCGGTAAAAAAAAAAATTAGCAAGAAAAATAAGAAAAGAAAAAGTTGAGTTTGAGTTAAATATTTTTGTATGAACATATTTTTGATATAGTGTAAAAAGAAATATTTTTTTATATTTTTTTTATTAAGTAGTTAAATTAAGCATAGAAATTCAAATTTATGATTTCATTATTCGTTATTAGATCAAAATTCGATGGTTTGATATTTTTAAAATTAATATTTATAGTTAAATTTGTTTAGTAACCATGCATGGGTAATACCCATTAAGAAGTTATCCATATATTTATATACATTGTTCCAAAAAATATAGTTCTCTGTTACTAATTGTTTTTGCCTCAACTTTTTATCTCATTACAGTAAATTAAATCATATAGAGAGTCAATAAACATGATTAATCACTACAAGAAAAAAGGATATAGCCACGACTAAATTAGTGCCTACAAATGCAGCTTTTAGTGCCCATAGTTATTTTGCCACGACTTGTCGTGCTTATAAGTTCGTGCCTAAAACAAGCAACAGGCACCACAAATAATGGCGTGACTGATCTAATGGCACGACTAATGTGGTGCCAAGTTAAAAACGTAAACTTTATTTATCGTACATTTAGGCACTACAAAGTCGTGCCAATTAGGTTTTATTTAAAGTAAAAAAAATTCAAAACCAATATATATATTTAAATTTAAATATAAATTATGAAACTAATAAAAAATAATTAATAAAAGTGTCTTCTACCTCATAAATTAATATTCAAACTACAATAAAAGTATTCAAATAACAAATTACAATAAAAAAAATAAATATTTAAATAAACAATACTTATATCGTCATATTTATACCATCACAAATAATAATACTATAATCGGATTCCTCATCGTCGTCATCATTATTCTCTCCAGAATGTTGTTCTGGAATATGCGACATTTGGGGATAGTAAGGCTGCTGTGATACTTCTGGCATTTGAGGATAGTACAGTTGCTGTATGTGAGACATCTGCTGCATTGGTGACAATTGCTACATCTGAGTTGTTGGTACCATATGCTACATCAATGGCATCGAAGGCGTATGCGGTGTCTACTGCATTAAAGGCATCTGCTGCAAATGTGACATCTGATGCATATGTGTCATCTGCTGCATCTGTGGTGTGTGTTGCATGGAAGGTGATTGCATATGTTGTGTCTGCATGGAAGGTTACTGCATCTGTGGTGTTTGCTGCATCGATGACATCTGTTGCATGGAAGTCTGCTGCATTTGTGGAGCCTGTTGCATCGATGCCATCTGTTGCATGGAAGGCTGCTACATCTGTGATGTCTATTGCATCGATGGCATCTACTGCATTTGTGGTTGATGTTGTTGCATCTGTTGTGTTTGTGGTGTCTGCTGCATATTTATCACTTGCATTTGCGACATCGACGATGACATCCAAGGAAAAGAGGCATTTGCAGAGGTGATGACAAAGGATACATAAAAGGAAGCAGACTCTGCTAGGCTTGGGGATATTGGGAAGTCACAAGCTGTGAAGATGAAGCAGACCCTCCTCCAGACATCTGAGGCATTGCCATTCCGAACAACTCCTCACCAGTAGGTAGACGAACATCAGGTCCCAACCTTTGAGACATGTACAACATTAGTCTTGTCAATTTTTCAAATTTTTGCTCCACTCTTGGATCCACAGGCATATCTTGAGTAGGAGTAGGTTGTGTGTTCCGCGACGAAGATTTCCCCTTTAATTTTTGCCCCATTCCACGATTATGACCAAGCCTTTCACCAAGTACCTCACTAAGTACACTCATTCCAATCTCATAAGTAGGTCTAACGTCAGGAGTATTGGCTCGTTTTTCATAAGCTGAAACGGGCTCACCCTATTCTAAGAATATAATTTAGAAAGCATTAAACATACATAAAATAGTATTTTACTTTGAACTTATGAGTAAATACTTACATATTTATGAGCAACCAATTGATTAACAAATGTATTTGGCAATTTCTTTGTGAGAACTTCCTTCCAAGTTGTTGGAAATATTTTACCAGGATCTAGATTTACTAACAAGTATGTTTCATTAACATCCTAATATAAATTCTAAAACAATGAAATAAACACATATATAAAGTTTAGTAAACCTTACATTGGGTGGAGCGGAATATAATGACTCCTTCCATTCAGATCTCTAGCCCTTGATTCCTTTTTGTAGCAGAGCATAATCAAGATCTGAATCTGGATCTCTTTCTCTCCTTCCTTTGATGTTGATTCTCCTTCTTGTTGTTTGTTAGGATTCTTCACAGTCTTACACAATATGATTGAGATACCACTTGATGTGTGTGGACACTACTCTATCACTCAAGGCATTTCGAAATTGAAGAGAAGAAAAGAGGAGAGAGTGGTGGCTAGAAAGTTTTCTCTGAAAGGAATGAGATGCTTGTGCATAGTTTCCTAAAACCATCACTTTCTATTTATAGAATGCCATCTAGGTTTAGGTTAGAATTGTATGGCACTAAAATAATAAAAAATATAAATGGTAAACCCTATACAAAGTGGGCGGCCATATCAGGGATAATGGGCCTCACTTTGTAATTTTTCCATTTTGTCATTTTTCAATCCCATTTTCTCAAAAATGCCAATTTTCCAATTTAACCATTTAAATGCCAATTCTAATTATTTAATAACTAAAAATTAATTATTAAATAATATTGTCATTTAATATATTTATTAATTAGACATATATAGTCTCTTAATTAATAAATAAACCTAGAATCTCTTTTCTTTACAATTTCACCCTTGCTTAGTGAAAATTCATAAAGTAGACATAGTCTAACTTTAGAATTATAATTGATTAATTAAAATCAATTAACTGAGTCTTACAAGCAGTGTGGTCTCAACTAGTATGGGGACCATGGGTCTATGTAACCGAGCTTCCAATAAGTCGAACCGAATTTACCAAGTAAATTCTCTAACTTATTAATTCCTTATTGAATCCACACTTAGAACTTGGAATTGCACTCTCAGTCATATAGAACCCTCTATATGTTCCACGATATAGATACGCTATTATTGTTATAATCCTAATTTGATCAATGACCCTCTAATAGATGATCTACATTGAATAGGAACTAAATTACTGTTACACCTTCAATGTAGTTTATCCTTAAAACACTTAGCTCCGTATAAATGATATTTCAGCAAAGTGAAATGAGATCTCAACCATTTATCTCTGTTTAGCCAAGCTTGAAGGATATCATCGTTTCACTTCTAAATTCCTATAGAAGTTATAGAATCCACATTTATGTTAGCGCTCCCACTCAATTATACTATCATGTTCCCAAAATGTACGTATCACCCTGACCCAAAAGTAGGCTTAACTAACAAATCAAAGAACATGTATAATACTCTTGAGATCGAACCTAATCATATCAGGAGTAAGATCATTTGATCAAGGATCAACAAGTGATATTGAATTAAATAGACATTACGATAAATTTTAATATAGCAATCAAAGTTCAATATCGGTCCCTTCCGATGTATACTCCATACATCCGATACTTGTAAACTTTGCCAATGCCCTGGAAAGGACATAACACTTATCCAAGGTGTAAGAATACCTATCGCTGATTATATCATGTCAGTCTAAATCCAGTGAACTGACAAATCAGGGAATAAACTTTCGAACATATAATTAAGATTATATTCCACTGTTTTGACAACACTATAATCATTAACAAATTCATATGTTCTGGACTTAAATAGAATTCATACATTATATATACAATCTTTTAGCCCAAGATATGTTTCCAAGAGGGGGGGTGAATTGGAAATTTAAACTAATTTCGGAAAATTAAAACTTCTAACACAAAATTATGCAATTAGTCAATTAATCAAGTAAAAGCAAGTAGTATGGCAAGCAATATATTAAGACAAATAATTAAACTTGTAAAGTAAAGAGTTTAGGGATTAGAAAATGCAAACTCTCGATTTTTACAAGGTTCGGTAGAGCTATGCCACCTACGTCCTTGGTCTTCAAAGCTATGGACCTAGCTTTGAGTTCCAATATCAAGCCAATTTAACGGGCTTGACTAACCCTGACAACCGGGAAATTTTCACCAAGGTATTTCCAAACCTCTTACAATAGTTTTGAACCCCCGAGGACTATTAACCTCTTTCTCGGATTGTTGAAGTGCCAATCTCACTATTACCGGGTTGTTTACAATACCGGTGCCAACCTCACCTCAATCACAATATGGAAATGTGTTTGATATACAAGCTAAAATCACTCTAGAAATATGATGATACAATGGAAACCTAAAGTGAAAAGCAAGCACACTTAAGATAAATAAAATCAAATTTTGGCTCAAAGTGTGTGAAAAGTGTTTGTTTGGATTTCAAACTTGGAAGCTCCTTAATCTCACTTAGATAGGTTAGATGTTTGTAATAAATGCTCAACCAACTTATTTTTTGAAAGAAAAATCGAGTTTATATAGTGTTGGAAAGAAAACTAGCCGTTTATAGCCGTTAGCACGTTTCCCGAGGTGAGGTCAGCCGTGAACCGGAAGTCCGGATGGGAACCGGAATTTCGGATTGATTACTACCGGAATTCCGGTTGGCAACCGGAATTCTGGATGACTGACCAGAGTCAAAAATGCCATTTTTCGGGACTTAAACGCGCATAACTTCTTACTCGATTATCCGATTTCAGAAATTCCAACTTTGTTCTCTTAGTTAAACAAAATGTGATTTAGAAATTCTATCAAAAAAAATTTTTGAACTATCGTGTGAGAAAACTTGTTGCACAAGTTTGTGAATGGGCCAAAATTCAAATTTATCAAAACTTAGTGTGCTATGCAAATCACTTTAACAAGACTAAAGTAAATTTATACCATTTGATTTTAAGTAGTCTTGATGTAGATGAGCCTCCTAGCTTGATTTGTATGTTTTCGATCCCATGTTGACTTTTCCCGAGAGTTGACCTTGACATGGACTTTGACTTTGACTTTCGGGTTGACTTTTTGACTTTGGGCTTTTGAAGACCTCTTTTGAATAGGGTCTTGAGTTGTTGATCCCTTGATGAATCTTTTGCTCTTGATATGCTTGTTGAATCCGTTTAGTGTTGCTTTCAAAAGTTTGGTAAAATTACCAAAATATTTATTTTCTCTTTTAAATTTGCTACAAAATCAATAAATCATTAGTAACAAATAATAATCAAATAATTGTTAATCATCAAAAGAAGGAGATCTAAAAGTTTGAGTTAACAATCTCCTCCTTTTTGATCATATCAAATATTTAATTATTTTGAAAGGGAAAGAAAAATTTAAACAAAATAAATTGGATTAGCTCCCCCTTAATGTGTGCAAGAAAAAAAATTTACCTTTTAATTTTACCTTGCATGAATTTGTAAACTCCCCCTCAATTTTTACTTATGATAAATAGATTAGATACCAAAAAAATTTGAGGTGATGCCAAAAATTAATCAATAGTTGTTCTCCCCCTTTTGATTCATCAAAAAGGGTGGCAAGGAATTCACAAAATATAAAAGAAAAGAGAGAAAAAATAATAAAAATAAAAACAAAGCAACATTCCAATGCATTAAAAAAAAATCATAACATCAAAAATAACATTCAACACACAAAAAAGAAAAAACAAATAAAAGGACCAACTAACACAAAGTCAAGAGGCATGAAGCCTTTGCACACAACCAAAAACAAAATAAAAAGAAACTAAATATGCAAAAAAAAATTTATGCAAGAACTAGTTTGGTGGGGGGCCAAAGCGATCCATGTATGCCCTCCATTGTGCCATCTCCTCTTGAACATTTGCAAACCCATGAACCATGTCACTCCTCATGGTGTTGATATCATTATTAAGGTTGGTGAGTTGTGAGTTGAGATCATTCCTCAAGGTTTGAAATTGATTGTCAACCGAAGTGTGAAGACGAGTAAAAGCTTCCTCAAGGTTGAATTGGGAAAAGGTAGGCATGGGAGGAGCTTGAGGAGGCATCTCTTCTTCTTCTTCTTCACTTTCACTTGCGGGCAAATTAATTTCTTCATCATCACTCTCCAAATCAATTTGCATTCTTTTCCCTCTTTTTGGTGTGAACACCCATTCATTGTTAAGGAATTTGTAACCCATAGCCTTGAAAGTTTTGGATCCTAGAATGTCACTAGAGGTAGGATC
This sequence comes from Cannabis sativa, assembly GCF_029168945.1. NCBI lineage: Eukaryota > Viridiplantae > Streptophyta > Magnoliopsida > Rosales > Cannabaceae > Cannabis > Cannabis sativa. Next base: position 4,365,402 of record NW_026870043.1, on the reverse strand, counting down.
ATTTTTCTTTTCATGTAGGGTAGGGATTCCTAAGAGAGGAAAAAGGTAGCTAAGAAGAAAACCAAAAGGAAGTGCCTTAATCATATTAGGCTTGTCCACATCAATTATGAATTTTAAAATAAGATAGCCTAGGTTGATTGGTGTCGTTTTGGCTATGATGAGATGCAAGAGTAATTGATCAATGGAATTTATCTCATCTTGGTGTCCACTTCTAGGAGCAAGATTTGCAACAATGAATTTGTGGAGAATTTTAGCCTCTAAAGTGAGTTGGTGTCTTTTTGGTCTCATAATAAAAGGGCCATCACCACAAATATTCCTAGAACATTCATCAAAGTTAAAAAAGGCATCATTTTTGAGAGAAAGTTTGGGTTCAAGTAATATGCCACTATTTGGTGCTCCTAACATGTCATTGAGAGATGCTACATTGAGTTCAAAAGCTACTCCTCTAAGGGTTCCTTTAACCCCTAAAGGTTCTAAGGTAGGTTTAATGCAAGCATAAAAACCTTGGACTAGTCTAGGATACAATGGAGTATTAATTTGAATGAAAGATGTCCATCCTAGGGTATCAAAGTGATGACTAAAATCAACATAATCAAGGCTAGAGAGATCACAAATTTTACCTTTGAGAATCTTCCTAGAAGAGAAATCATTGACAAATTTGTTGTGATCCTCATCATTGAAGAATAGAGTGGGCTCTTGCCTTGCTTTTGCCCTTATTTCCCTTTGTTGAATTGTACTAGCCATTCTCTTGTGAGCACTTGAGGAGGGATTAGATGAGGAAGCCATTGAAGAACACACCTTTTTTTTTTTTTTAATTATTGGAAGATGAAGGTGAGGTTTTGAAAGAGAGAATTTGAGAGAAAAGGGAGGAGTGGCTGCTGCTTTAGGTTAGAAAATCTGAATGGGGAATGAGAATTTCGGTGGTAGGGTTTTTAAAGGGGAAAAATCGCACTAAAAAGACGAATTTGACCTTTATTTTCTGGTCCTGCGCCATCCGAAATTCCGGATGGTACAACTGGAATTCCGGTTGGTGCAGCAGACCAGAAAAAATTCCCCTAAAATCGTCCTAAAAATTCCAATTTTAACCAAAATGACCCCAAACCAATTCTAATACCTTTAATATGATAAACCAAAATTGCTCAAACAAGAAAAACTGAAAAATAATGAAAAATGACGATTTACGGTAAGTTTTTCGAAAATTGCCAAGAAAACTAGAAACTTACCGAAAAAGAGTTTTAAGCAACGAAACTGAAAAATTCTTTTTCCGGCAGTTTGATAAAATAAAATGTGAGGTGTACAAACTTACGGAATCAAAAAATGTTGAAAAATGAGAAAGTTTGGCGAAAAACACTCTTTTAGGCCTAAAAATCTTTAAATTCAACAAGTGAGGTACCAAAAATTTGTTCCATGCAAATTTCAATCAAGATAAACCTATAGGCACACTAAATACATTCTATTTCACATATTCAAGCATATAGACACATAAGAAAATCAAATATGCAAAAATTCACATGTTCACTTGTTTAAAAACAAGTCCAAAGTTCACCAAAAATCCACATTTTGACCTATAATTTTGAGTTTTTCAACAAGTATAGTTCATATAGGTCAAGTATCAATAAATTTTCTCATATATGCATATAAATCTCATTAATATCATATTTGGAATAATTATGCATAAATAAGTAAGTAAGGAGATATGAAATTTTTCATAGCTAACAAACCTTATATTTCATTTAAGTTGGTCATGCCTAGCTCTCTTCTAATGAAACTAAATCTCTCATCACTAAGAGGCTTGGTGAATATATCCGCTAATTGGAATTCGGTGCTTACAAAGTCTAGCATAATGTCACCTCTTTGGATATGATCTCTAAGGAAGTGGTGCCTTATGTCAATATGCTTGGCTCTAGAATGCAATATTGGATTCTTAGAGAGGTTAATGGCACTAGTGTTATCACACTTTATGGGTGTACATTCAAAATCAATATCAAAATCCTTAAGAGTTTGTTTCATCCAAAGTATTTGTGCACAACAACTACCCGCGGCTATATATTCAGCTTCGGTTGTGGATAGAGCTACCGAGTTTTGTTTCTTGCTAAACCATGACACTAAGGAATTTCTTAGAAAGTGACAAGTTCTACTAGTACTTTTTCTATCTGTCTTACAAGCGGCAAAGTCGGCATCCGAGTAGCTAACTATTTCAAAGTTTGAGTTCTTGGGGTACCAAAGTCCTAGATTCATTGTGCCTATCAAGTATCTAAATATTCTCTTAACGACACTCAAGTGGGATTCTTTAGGACAAGATTGGTACCTAGCACAAAGACCAACACTAAACAAAATATCCAGTCTACTAGCGGTTAAATATAATAAAGAGCCAATCATACCTCGATACTTGGTGATGTCCACATTCTTACCGCTTTCATCTTTGTCCATCTTTATAGATGTGCTCATGGGTGTATTCATGGACTTTTCATTTGCCAAGTCAAACTTTTGAAGAAGATCCTTGATGTACTTAGTTTGACCTATGAATATGCCATCCTTTTGTTGCTTGATTTGAAGTCTAAGGAAAAAGTTTAGTTCTCCCATCATGCTCATCTCAAACTCACTATGCATACACTTAGAAAATTCTTCACAAAGAGCATCATTAGTAGCACCAAAGATAATATCATCAACATAAATTTGTACTATAATAATGTCTTTCGATTTTCTTTTTATAAAAAGTGTATTATCCGCTTTACCCATTGAAAAACCATTTGAAATAAGAAAAGTGCTTAATCTTTCATACCAAGCTCTAGGAGCTTGCTTTAACCATATAACGCCTTTTTCAATTTGTAAACATGGTTAGGGTATTTATGATTTTGAAAACCGGGTGGTTGAGAGACATAAACCTCTTCCATAATGTACCCATTTAAGAAAGCATTTTTCACATCCATTTGGTACAAGATAAAATTCTTGTGGCATGCAAAAGCTAACAACATTCTAATGGACTCAAGTCTTGCTACCGGGGCAAAGGTTTTCTCATAATCAATTCCTTCTTCTTTATTGTAACCTTGGGCCACTAATCTAGCCTTGTTACGCACAATGACCCCATGCTCATCTACCTTATTTCTATAGACCCATTTTGTTCCAATCACCGATTGATGTGACGGTCTTGGAACTAACTCCCAAACATTATTTCGTATAAATTGATTTATTTCTTCTTGCATAGCTAGAAGCCAAAATTCATCAACTTCGGCCTCTTTAAAATTCTTTGGTTCAATTTGAGAAATAAAAGCAATGAAATTACACAAGTTTCTAAGGGAGTTTCTAGTAGTGACACCTTGAGAAGGATCACCTAGAATTTGGTCTATAGGATGAGCACTTTTGAATTTCCACTCATGTGGAAGGTTAGAGTTCATACCTTGGCTTTCATTTACCTTTTCCACGGGTGGTTCCTCTTTGGGAGTTTGTGAAGGAGCATTGGAAGTCTCTCCAATTTCGAGATTTTGAACCTCATCTCCCAAACCTACAACATCATCATCTAAACTTTTGCTTGTAGGCGGGTTAGTCTCATCAAAGGCAACATGAATAGATTCTTCAACAACATTAGTTCTTTTGTTATAAATTCTATAAGCTTTACTATGTGTTGAATATCCCATAAAAATTCCAACATCGGATTGCATCAAATTTTCCAAGGTTGTCATTGGTGTTTAAAATGTAACATTTGCATCCAAAAACTTTAAAATAGCCAATGTTGGGTTTTCTTCCTTTCCAAAGCTCATAAGGGGTTTTATTCATGTTGGGCCTAATGAAAACACGATTCAAAATGTAACAAGAGGTATTGACGGCCTCGGCCCAAAAATATTTTGGTAATGAAATTTCATTTAGCATTGACCTAGCCATTTCTTGAATTGTTCTATTCTTCCTTTCGACAACTCCATTTTGTTGTGGAGTTCTTGGTGCCAAAAAGTTATGGTTAAAACCATGTTCATCACAAAACAATTCTAAGGCATCATTGTCAAACTCACCACCGTGGTCACTCCAAACGGAGGTAATAGAGTATCCTTTTCATTTTGCACACTTTTACAAAATTTGACAAAGTTTTCTAAAACATCACTTTTAAGAATCAAGAAAATAACCCAAGTAAATCTTGAAAAATCATCAACAATTACAAATGCACAGTATTTACCACCAAGACTAGCAATTCTAGAAGGACCAAATAAATCAATATGAAGCAATTGCAAAGGTCTAGTAGTTGAAATCTCTTTCTTGGAATGAAAATATGTTTTAATTTGTTTTTCAAATTGGCATGCATCACAAAGTTTATCTTTAACAAAAGTAATAGATGGCAACCCAATAACAAGATCTTTTCTAACCAATTTTGAAATAGAATCCATACTAGCATGTCCTAATCTTCTATGCCACAACCAAGAATTATCATTCATAACGGTTAAACATTTATTTTTACTATCAAAAGAATCAACATCAATAACATACACATTATCCTTTCTTACTCCAAGGAAAATAACTTCATTGGTTGAAACATTTTCAATGGAGCATTTTGAGGATTCAAACACAACACGAAAACCTATATCACATGATTGACTACCAATATCACCAATGCCCAAGATTTTTCCTTTTGAATTATCCCCAAAGGTTACAAAGCCACTTTCCTTGCTTTTAAAGCTTGAAAATCTTGATGGATCACCGGTCATATGCTTTGAACATCCACTATCCAAGAACCATAAGCTTTGACTCTTTCTTGTTGATTCCTACAAAAACAAGTTCATTTGTTGGCTTTTGGTACCCATATAACTTTGGGTCCATTCTTGTTAGTTCTAGAACCCTTTGGTACCCATTTAGTCTTGCCTAGATATGCAAATTTCTTCACATGACAATAGGAAATAGTATGACCATCTCGGTTACAATATGTGCATATAAAGTGAGGTAGACTAGATGGTTTCACAAAAAAGTTTCTCAAAAACTTTTGTTTCTTACTAGGATCATAACCAATACCATTTTTTGAAAAACCACATGATTGGTTTCCCACCATGAGATCATAGCCTTCCTTACCTCTAGTGAAGGTATATATGTCATTTTTTAGGCTTCTCACATGGGCTTTCAATTCAACTATTTCTTTCTTATGTGAAGCACATGTAGCACATTGAGATTTAGCTATAAGTTCTTTTTCATTTATTTTTAAAATCTCAATTTCTCTTAAAAGCATGCTGGTCTTCTCTCTAAGGGTTTGGTTTTTAACAAGCAATTTACCAAAATCATCAAATAGTTCCTTAAATGAATTAGACAACTCATCATATGACATATCTAAGTTATCATCATCATTTTCGCTATCACAATCATTTTGGTTAGAAATGCTTACCCCATCATCAAGTGCCATCATGCACATGTTTGCTACTTCATTCTTTCCTTCTTCTTCGGAGTCCTCTTCGTCACTATTGAGCCAATCCGCCAACATTGCCCTTCCTTTGTATTTGTTCTTCTTTCTCATTGGACAATCCATCTTCATATGTCCGGGCTTCTTGCATTCAAAGTAAATTAGTGGATCATCTTTGCTTTTTCTTTCTTTTGAGTCACTCCCTCTTTGTGGCTTCTTCCCAAAGTTCTTTTTGAATTTCATGAACTTTTTGTATTTCTTAGAGAAGAGTGCCAAGTCCTCCATGTCACTACATAAGCTTTCCTCATCTTCTTCACTAATGGCATGGGAGGAGGAAGACTAGAATGCAATAGTCTTCTTTTTCTTCTCAACTTCCTCTTCTTCTTGAGCACTCATGAAAATTTCATGGTTCATGAGTGAGCCAATTAGTTCGTCCAAGGGAAGTGTTGAGAGATCCTTGGCTTCTTGAATAGCAACCACCTTTCCTTGATAAGCCTTGGTGAGACTTCTCAAAATCTTGGTCACCATATCCTTTTGAGTAAGTACCTTGCCAAGAGAGTTCAAACCATTAGTAATTGTAGTGAAGCGAGTATACATATTAGCAATGGTTTCATCCGCTTTCATCTTAAAGTTCTCATATTGAGTGGAATAAATTTGAATTTTAGTTTCCTTCATAGCACTAGTTCCTTGATGAGTAATTTCAAGCATTTTCCACATATCATAAGCGGTAGAGGCTTGTTCAATATTTTTAAAAATGTCTCTATCCAAACCACGTATAAGAGCATATTTAGCTTTAGCATTTTTAGAAAGCATTTTCTAATCATTTTCATCATATGCTTCATAAGTCTTAATTACTTCAACACCATTTATGACATGTTTAGCAACATAAGGACCACTAGACACAATATGCCACAAATCATAGTCAATAGATTGAAGGTAAGTTTCCATTCTAATTTTCCAATAAGGAAAATCTACTCCATTGAAGTATGGTGCTCTATTTGTGCTAAAACCTTCTAACATGTTATTTTGTGAATTACTTGGAAACACCATGCTCTAGATTGTGAAATCTAATTAAATAATTTGAGCCCTTGCTCTGATACCAATTGTTAGCCCAAGATATGTTTCCAAGAGGGGGGGTGAATTGGAAATTTAAACTAATTTCGGAAAATTAAAACTTTTAACACAAAATTATGCAATTAGTCAATTAATCAAGTAAAAGCAAGTAGTATGACAAGCAATATATTAAGACAAATAATTAAACTTGTAAAGTAAAGAGTTGAAGGATTAGAAAATGCAAACTCTCGATTTTTACAAGGTTCGGTAGAGCTATGCCACCTACGTCCTTGGTCTTCAAAGCTATGGACCTAGCTTTGAGTTCCAATATCGAGCCAAGTTAACGGGCTTGACTAACCCTTACAACTGGGAAATTTTCACCAAGGTATTTCCAAACCTCTTACAATAGTTTCGCACCCCCGAGGACTATTAACCTCTTTCTCGGATTGTTGAAGTGCTAATCTCACTATTACCGGGTTGTTTACAATACCGGTGCCAACCTCACCTCAATCACAAATGGAAATGTGTTTGATATACAAGCTAAAATCACTGTAGAAATATGATGATACAATGGAAACCTAGAGTGAAAAGCAAGCACACTTAAGATGAATAAAATCAAATTTTGGCTCAAAGTGTGTGAAAAGTGTTTGTTTGGATTTCAAACTTGGAAGCTCCTTAATCTCACTTAGATAGGTTAGATGTTTGTAATAAATGCTCAACCAACTAATTTTTTGAAAGAAAAATCGAGTTTATATAGTGTTGGAAAGAAAACTAGCCGTTTATAGCCGTTAGCACGTTTCGTGAGGTGAGGTCTGCCGTGAACCGGAAGTTCGGATGGGAACCGGAATTTCGGATTGATTACAACCGGAATTCCGGATGACCGACCAGAGGCAAAAATGCCATTTTTCGGGACTTAAACGCGCATAACTTCTTACTTGATTATCCGATTTCAGAAATTCCAACTTTGTTCTCTTAGTTAAACAAAATGTGATTTAGAAATTCAATCAAAAATTTTTTTGAACTATCGTGTGAGAAAACTTGTTGCACAAGTTAGTGAACGGGCCAAAATTAAAATTTATAAAAACTTAGTGTGCTATGCAAATCACTTTAATAAGACTAAAGTAAATTTATACCATTTGATTTTGAGTAGTCTTGATGTAGATGAGCCTCCTAGCTTGATTTGCATGTTTTTGATCCCATGTTGACTTTTCCCGAGAGTTGACCTTGACTTTGACTTTGACTTTGACTTTCGGGTTGACTTTTTGACTTTGGGCTTTTGAAGACCTCTTTTGAATAGGGTCTTGAGTTGTTGATCCCTTGATGAATCTTTTGCTCTTGATATGCTTGTTGAATCCATTTAGTGTTGCTTTCCAAAGTTTGGTAAAATTACCAAAATATTTATTTTCTCTTTTAAATTTGCTTCAAAATCAATAAATCATTAGTAACAAATAATAATCAAATATTTGTTAATCATCAAAACAAGGAGATCTAAAAGTTTGAGTTAACACAATCATGAAATAAATCATGTGAACCATGCAACATAAAATGTTATTTCTAATATTTATTAATAAGTAAATCTGATTATATTGAAATGGGTTTTATTTAGGGCACAAAACCCAACAAACTCCCACTTGCACTAATATATAACAAAATGTGCATTTCAAATAATCTCAACACCTTGATACACAAATCAAGTGTAGTAGTAGTATACTCCTCGTAATTGGATCTCACAGGTTGAATTAAACACAACCTTCTCTCCACCATTACTCTTCCTTAATCACAAAATTCTTGATATTGTGAAATTCCTCTCTATATGTCTACTCTCTTGGGATACTGGATTCTATACTTTTGGCAACTACTTTTTGGTTAATCAGGAAATAACACTAGTAGTTAAGACAAGTTGGAACGGTGCCACAAATGTATAGAACTTTCCTTAGACTGAATAAGTACCTTTCCTGCAACTTTAACATTCAATCTCTCTCTGGTAAACTAAGAGACTTTAGATAGGTTTTTACACTTCTCCAAAATCACTACTCCACCCCCAGAGTAATCACCATCTTATCAGTAGACTTTCTATCACAAAGGCAAGTCTAGAAATTTGATGTGGTGTAGTCTAAGAGTTTTAAACACACCCTGATCGACTAACATATAGTTCCTCTTCTTAATCTTAAGATTTACTTGATTGTCTTCCAATGTTCCTTTCCTGGATTAATCTAATACCTACTCATTACTCCCACTCAACAGCAAGTGTCTGGTCTAAGGCATACTAAAGCATATCTGAGACCTCTCACTGTTGATTTAAGAAATTCTTTCATGGCTTTATCTTTTTCTGGAATAGTTGAGACTTTCCTTAGATAAATAAAATCTATGTCTAAGAAGTCAAGAAGCTTCTATAGATTGCCATTAAAAAGAAAATGCTTCAGCATCTTACTAAAGTAAGTTGCTTGCATTAGAGTAAGTAATTACCAGGTATACCATAAGCCATAGGTTTAGATAAACTCAAACTTACTAGGACCAGGAAGTTTTGTTAAGTCCATTGAATAGACTTATAAACTAAAATTTCCTTTGATGTCCTTGTAATAGAAAACTTTAGGTTACTTCATGTGAATGAATTAAACCATAGTTCTCTTGGCTTTTCTTCTTAGTTTCTTATCTTGACAATCCATTACTTGTTTAAACTCACAATGGATTTTAATCACTAGTATCTTCCAAGTCATAAGAAGGTGAGTTCCTAGAAACCCTCCCACTACGACAAGGTACCGTGAATTGTGTCTAAGAAAACTTAATGGTATTGACCTCTTTAGTTGTGTCAAGACAACAGAGGCAGTGGGATCATCATATGTAGAATAAGATGATAGAACACTTTTGGAATCAAGATAAAATTATCTCCTTTATTTGCTACTTTATTTTCAGACTTAGTACCATTTATCTCTGTTTAGCCAAGCTCGAAGGACATCATCATTTCACTTCTAAATTCCTATAGAAGTTACAGACTCCATATTTATGTTAGCGCTCCCACTCAATTATACTATCATGTTCCCAAAATGTACGTATCACCCTGACCCAAAAGTAGGCTTAACTAACAAATCAAAGAACATGTATAATACTCTTGAGATCGAACCTAATCATATCAGGATTAAGATCATTTGATGATCTAGGATCAACAGGTGATATTGAATTGAATAGATATTACGGTAAATTTTAATATGGCTAATCAAAGTTCAATGCCCTGGAAAGGACATAACACTTGTCCAAGGTGTAAGAATACCTATCGCTGATTATATCATGCCAGTCTAAATCCAGTGAATTGACAAATTAGGGAATAAACTTTCAAACATATAATTAAGATTTTATTCCACTGTGCTGACAATACTATAATCATTAACAAATTCATATCTTCTGGACTTAAATAGAATTCATACATTATATATAATCATGAAATAAATCATGTGAACCATGCAACATAAAATGTTATTTTTGATCATTATTAATAAGTAGATCTGATTATATTAAAATGGGTTTTATTTAGGCACAAAACTCAGCACAAGTCTCAATGTAATTACCCTTATTCTTCTAAGAGAGATTAAAAAAAATAAAAAAAAAATGTGAAATGTAATATAATTTAATTAAATAGATATTTCAACTTACTTTCTCATAACACCTCTCAGCCATAGATTTCGTTCCCTATGTTGTAGGGTACTACATCTTTTTCTATTTTCTATATTTATTTTAGAACGAGCAATAAACTCTGGACTAGTGAAAAACTAACAAATAGGAAGCCATTGCTCTGGAATCAGTTCACTAGGCGGGTGGGCAACATCATTATCAAAATCCACAAGACTTTTATAGTATTTTTTGAAATGAACATGTCTTAAAATCTTTCATTTCTTATATATGTCTGCCATTTTACCCATGCAATGTTTGTAATTATTTCAGAATGTTCATTGTTGTCGATATTGTAATAATACTGGATTAAAAGAAAAGAAAGAAATATGTTAGCAACATAGAAATTGTATGTAATAAAAAACAACATACAAATATTTTTACCCGAACTCTGTTGAAGACTGAATCACGATAAAACCTTGGAACTTTCTCCCAACTATCATAATGTCTTGTGACGTGAATTCTAATCTCTCTCCCAATCAAACGAGAAAAGGTGCCACTCTCTATTCCAACTATTCTACAAGCACGAACTTCACACACAAGAGGTAGTGGCACTGAAGATTTTTTTTTCTCCTATCCTCTAAGCCATTAAGGACATTACAACCGCGTTTCCTCTTTCTTGAAGAACCAGAAAGCTCATTTTCAGCTTCAGAAGCTTCAGTAGTAAACTCACAGTCAATGAAAATCCTAGTAGGTATCTAGCAATATCTGCATACATTATACTAAAAAAATACACCATCTAATTAAATTGTATCTAAATATATGTTACACATTATACTAAAAAATAATACGCTACTTTGACTAACAAAATTACCACTAAAAGACAGATACAACTTAATTTCAAGAATACTATAACTAAATACAATAATCACTATCATCATCACTAATCAAATTTGAGTCTATTTGTGGGGATGGGGACACATCAATGGAATCATCATCGATAGCATTATCAACAAGTATGTCATCCTCTGCATCTAAGATTTCTTCATCTTCATCATCATCGATAAAACCATCGTCATCCGGAACTGTTAGTAAACTTTGAGGGAAATCAATGGATGTTGGTGGATGATTAGTTTGTTGTACATCTAACACATCCAAATCCCCGAATAGTGAAAAATTTGACGAATTTGTTTCATGTACAATATTGATGACAGCATCACTTATGTCATTCATTGGTGCCATCATCAATTTTGTCCCAAAGTTGGCGATGACTAACATCTTGGACAACCCTCCAATTATGACCTCTAACCAAATCATCCATAAAAAAAACTTGTTTCGCTTGATTGCCTAGAATGTACAGCTCATCTTTGTACCATTGACTACTCACACTTATACTAGTGATGTTATTTTCGGTGATTATTTTCATCCTTCTTGGATCTGTGCTGAACCATTTGCACTTAAATAATACAACCGAATAAGCACCACTAAAAGACAGACGCAAAATTTCGAAAAGTTCAGCATAATAGTCAAAACCTTCTGTCCCCTTAACAAACACACCATTATTTTGAGTGAAGCGTTTTTTTATCTCTTTCGAGTGTAAGAAATCGAATCTCATTCATTAAACACACTGAATAAGAGTAAACCACAATATCATACCCAGATGCTAGAGCTAGAAGTTCATCACCATGCTCTAAAGACTCAAGACAATTTAGTTGATATATCTGCATATAGTAAAACATTGTAACATAAATTTGAGAGTAAACCAAAATATTCTAACAAATATCTTCAAAGTCCATGTGTGCAATATTGGGTTTTGTGTCCTAAATAAAACCCATTACAATCTGATTAGTTATCAATGTAAGAGATTTGAAGTGATTTATTGTAACACCCTAACTAACATATGCGTATTACGTGATTTTTAAACATGCTGTCCAGCTCGTTGCTAATCAACGAGGTTTATGGAAAACGTGATTAATTAAAATTTTTGCTTTTTAATTAAACTTATAAAATATTTATACAAAAGACTCGGGATCCCGATTACAAAATCATTTACAAAAGTTTACTGTTCATACAAAATAATTGTCGCCTAGCGACTAGTTACAAAATTAGCCTTGCTGTCCCGATGATCGTACGCTCCAGGCCTAACCGCCCCGACATGTACAATCTTCACCGGCTTGCTCACGGTCCATCAGCTCTAGCCTTGCCTTTACCTACACATAAATGTAGCACTGTGAGTCGACAGACTCAGTAAGAAAAGCATAATAATATTCATACATAAAACCCGGTCATGATCAGACGCCCATACCCCTGATCATGACCCTAACTGCCGTGTCCAACACGATACTGAGTCCCCCTAACTGCCGTGTCCAACACGGTACTGAGTTCTGAACGTTCATAGGGACGATACTATTGGCAAGTAACGACGATCGGTCGAACCGGTCATACTCCGCCATTGGTCATACTCCGGCTGTACGGACGTGTTACGGTATCGGCTGATCGGTCGAACCGGTCATACTCCGCCGTCGGTCATACTCCGACTGTACCGACGTGATACGTCAATAGTACGGAACCACCAACCTAAGTGTAAGCACGATCGGTCGAACCGGTTATACTCATTCTTGGTCATACTCCGGCTCGTACCGACTTGACACAGTTGTATGGTTCGAAGCCAACATACATAACTAATGTAATCTAACAGGCTTCCTACATGCACGCTAAACATGTAATCTACATATGCATACTGTTATACTAATCTTACACGGATTCCGAATTCGTGTGTGCGCCAACCCGATCGGAACTTAATCGCGCTTACGGACATGTGCTCCTAAACCATAAAAATCACAACACTATAAGTGATACGCTAACCACTTCCCGGGGACTTAAACTAGGAACTAAAAGTTTCCCTATCGATAAAAAGCATGGCAATACCCCCAAAAACATAAAAACGAGGAAAACTAGGGTTCCTGAATTTTCCCCAACCGGTAGACCGGTTGCCCAACCGGAATTCCGGTTCTGGGAAATTTCAGAACCCCATCCGGAATTCCGGATGTACAACCGGAATTCTGGTTCCTCGCAGGCAGCAACTTCCAAATTTCATAACTCATACAAATCCAACCCAAATCACCTCAAACCTTCCAGACCTATTCCATATAACTCAAATAACATTTCTAAGGCATTAAATCCACCCAGAAAGTACAGAAATGAAAAGTGCCATTAAAACCCAAGCTTTGAGTTCTAAACTCAAACTTGGTAAAAATCAACTAACATGCATCCATACTAGATTAAACCTACATAATCATGCATAAAGAACCCTCTGAAAACAACTACAACTTCGACAACATCACAGCAACAGAATTAAGCCATTTCTCTTTGAAAACCATAATTTTTGAGCTAAAAAATCACACAACTTAAACAAGATAGCAAGCATGCATTAAAACCTAGATAATTCATTCATTTTAGACCTAATTAAGCTTCTGAAAACAACATATAAACACAGCAACAACAGCCACCCAAAAACTAGCATGCAACCTACCATTACACTTTAAAAACTTCAAGAAACATAAGAGAAAGATGAAGAAAGCTTACTAACAATTAGAGATCACTAAATCTGCTCAAAATGAGCTTGAATCACCAAGAAAAACTCCACTTCCTTGCTGCTCAAGGAGGGCCGAAAAGAGAGAGAGCTTGAGAGAACAAATTTTGCTTTTCTTTCTAAATTTTTCTAACTTTGATTTTGAAATGAGAAAATGAGATTAAATGACACCTATTCCTATTTACTTCAGCCAACAATTAACTAAATAAACATTTATTTTTCAATTAATAATCACTAAAAGACAAAATATCATTGGGGCAAAAAGACCATTTTGCCCCTCCACACTAAAATAACATAAATAACACTAAAGGGGGTATTTTTGGGAAATTCTAAATTCACGGCCATTCCCGACATTCCCAATGTCAAATAAACCGTCCCAAACTACTAACATACTAAGTTGTGATTTTAACTGAGCCAAACGCCGAGTTCCAAAATACCGGGCACCGGAATGCAAAATTATGAAAACTACTACATGACATAAAAATGCATCTCTGAATTCAATAATAACAGTATAATAAATTATTTAAATAGCTATAAATAATTTCATAATTAAACGTAATTAACTGCTAATTTCCAAATTAAACTAAGCGGTCTTTACTACTATTCCCCCCTTAAAAGGATTTCGTCCCCGAAATCTAACCTGAATAACTCTAGATATTGAGCTCTCATATCTGACTCTAGCTCCCAGGTGGCTTCCTCCACCTTGCTGTTTCTCCAGAGAACTTTGACCAATGCTATGGTCTTATTCTGAAGGACTTTATCCTTTCTATCCAGGATCTGCACTGGCTGTTCTTCATAAGTCATGTCTGGCTGCAGTTCTAGGCTCTCATAACTGAGTATATGAGAGGGATCTGAAACGTATTTTCTCAACATCGAGACATGGAATACGTTGTGAACTGCTGATAAAGTTGGAGGCAACGCTAACCGGTGTGCCACTTGACCTATCTTCTCGAGAATCTCGAAAGGTCCTGTAAATCTAGGGCATAACTTGCCTCTTTTCTCGAAACATTTGACCCCCTTCATCGGAGATACCCGTAAAAACACATGGTCCCCTACTTGGAACTCAACATCTCTGCGTTTTGGATCTGCATAACTCTTCTGTCTATTCTGTGAGGCAAGCATTCTAGCTTTTATCTTCTCTATTGCCTCATTGGTCCGCTGCACTGACTCTGGACCTAGGTATTTCCTCTCCCCTGTCTCATCCCAGTGAATGGGAGATCTACACTTCCTACCGTATAACAGTTCATAGGGAGCCATCCCTATCGTACTCTGATAACTGTTGTTGTAAGAAAATTCTATCAACGGTAGATATTTATTCCATGAGCCTTCAAAATCCATAACACAGGCTCGCAACATGTCCTCCAATATCGGAATTTTCCTTTCAGACTGACCATCTGTCTGAGGATGGAATGCTGTACTGAATTTCAGCTTTGTACCCATTGCTCGCTGCAAACTCTGCCAAAATTTGGAGGTGAACTTCGGATCCCTGTCCAAAACTATAGACTTCGGTAGCCCGTGAAGTCTTACGATCTCTCTGACATACAACTCTGCCAACTGATCCACTGAAAATGTTGTTCTAACCAGCAGAAAATGAGCAGATTTCGTGAATCGATCCACCACTACACAGATGGAATCAAACAACCCCATGGTCCTAGGTAATCCGACCACAAAATCCATCGTGATATCTTCCCACTTCCATTCTGGTAGGGTTAGAGGCTACAACAACCCTGCTGGTCTCTGATGTTCAGCCTTAATCTGCTGACAAGTGAGGCATCTCGATACGAATTCTACCAAATTCTTCTTCATACCGCTCCACCAGAAGTACGGTTTAAGATCTTGGTACATCTTAGTGGTGTCGGGATGCAGAGAATACGGGGTAGAATGAGCCTCCTCAAAGATCTCATTCCTGAGTTCCACACTATTCGGAACACAAACCATAGCTTTATACAGAAGCATCCCGCTGTCTGACACTGAAAAGTCCTTGGCTTGACCAGCCAACACCTCATCTCTAATCTTTACTAACTCTGGATCCGTCATCTGAGGGACTTTTATTCTTTCCAACTTATCAGATTGCAGCGTTAAGTTGTGAAGCTGACCTACCACAAACTCAATGCTGGATCTAACCATATCCTCTGCTAGTTGAGGTGAGATCTGAACCACGCTAGCTACTTGCCCGGGACCCTTTCTGCTCACGGCATCGGCCACTACATTGGCCTTCCCAGGGTGATAGAGGATCTCACAGTCGTAATCTTTCACTAATTCCAACCAAAGTCTCTGTCTCATGTTCAAATCTTTCTGAGTAAAGAAATACTTGAGACTTTTATGGTCGGTATAGATTTCACACCTTTCTCCGTAAAGGTAATGCTGCCAAATCTTCAATGCAAAAACCACCGCGGTCAACTCTAGATCATGAGTCGGGTATCGCTGTTCATATTCCTTTAACTGTCAGGAAGCATAAGCGATGACCTAATCGGCTTGCATCAGCACACACCCCAAACCCTGTTTGGATGCATCGCAATAAACTACGAACTTCTCATTGTCTGAAGGCAAAGCTAGCACTGGAGCAGTAATCAACCTCTGCTTCAGCTCCTGAAAAACTAGCTTCGCACTTGTCTGACCAGACAAACCGCTGATTCTTCTTTGTAAGTTCGGTTAGGGGCATTGAAATTTTTGAAAACCCTTCCACAAACCTACGGTAGTACCCAGCTAAAACCAAGAAGCTTCTGATCTCTGTCACTGTCTTCGGTCTCGGCCAATCCCTGACGGATTCGATCTTCCCGGGATCCACCTTGATCCCATCTTTGCTTACAATGTGCCCTAGGAAGGACACCTGAGATAGCCAAAATTCACATTTCTTGAACTTGGCATAAAGCTTGTGTTCCTGAAGCCGTTGCAGTACCATCTAAAGATGTAATTCGTGCTCCCCTTCTGATTGAGAGTACACGAGGATGTCGTCGATAAACACAATCACACAGATATCGAGGAAATCCTTGAATACTCTATTCATCAAATCCATAAACGCCGCAGGAGCATTGGTTAGTCCGAACGACATAACCAGGAATTCATAATGTCCATACCTAGTGCGGAAAGCCGTCTTCGGAATGTCCTCCTCTCGGATTCTCAACTGATGATAACCCGAACGGAGATCAATCTTAGAAAAGACCGTCTTTCCCTGAAGCTGATCGAACAAATCATCGATCCTAGGTAATGGATATTTATTCTTCACCGTCAGTTTGTTCAATTCCCTGTAGTCAATGCACATCCTCATAGTTCCATCTTTCTTCTTGACGAATAAAACCGGGGCTCCCCAGGGTGACACACAGTGGAATGTGCCCAGTGAACATTCCTCACTATTTATAGGGCAGGAAACTTGAGGAGGAAGAGTTTCCTCTCTCGTTACAAAGCGCATAAACAGAAGGATCGTGTGATCAATGCTAATGCTAGGATTGTGGGATTGAGGCTGAATACACTGATAGTGGAATCATTTGTATGCCACATCCACGCAAGTTGATCCCTGAGTTATAGGGATTGAGGTGGTGACTCACGAAGTGCTTGGTTGAATTCGCTAAGTGTTGCTCATTCTGCACGGCTCGTTGAGTACTCCATTATGGACATGCCAGCAAGGCATCCTACTCGGCATGTTGATCCGACCAGGTGCTCTAAGTAGATGCCACGTGTCACCATTCTTGTGATGCCACGTCAGAATGCCAATTTTGGGATAACATTTGCACCCCAAGTCTGTGCGGGACCTCCGAGGTTGCGTATAGACTTATTCCGAGCTAGCTCTGCCTTTGAAAGGGGACACGTGTCGAGCATGACCGTTCGAGACTCGATGTGAAGCTGACTGGGCGTCCCTTCGGTTTTCGGCTAATTAATGCTCCCACAATTAATATTTTAAAAATCCGAATTTTCTCCACGGCTGACGGTTGCACTCGATTATTTTGATTTCCCATATTTGCTTTCAAGGCAGGAAGTCGAGGCGTCTAAGGTTCCTTTACGTACAGTTACCCTTTTGTCTATGAACACTTGGAGTACTGGCATATTACCTCATTTCATCACCCTTCGCTGTTAGCAAACTTCAAAGCAAAACGAGAGAGTTTTCAGGCTTCAAAGTTGCTGAAGAGTTTACAGACGATTTCAGGCTTGCTTGAATTTGGACACTTGAATCTTTGAGTAAGTTTCTGATTCCCTTTATGTTTTTCCTTTGCATGCTTGTGCTTTGAATGTAACTTTGTTGTAAAAAGAACATTGTAGGAAACCCTAGGGTTTGAAACTTCTACGACTCTTCTATTCCATGTCCTTGCGTTAGCTTTTAGCTGTAAGGCTTGTTTTAGAACTGCATTGCGTCGATTTTCCATTCTGCTTTTTTCAAGCTTCATGAACTTTTTTGCT
Organism: Cannabis sativa; assembly: GCF_029168945.1. Classification (NCBI taxonomy): domain Eukaryota; kingdom Viridiplantae; phylum Streptophyta; class Magnoliopsida; order Rosales; family Cannabaceae; genus Cannabis; species Cannabis sativa. The sequence continues at coordinate 4,347,391 of NW_026870043.1, read as the reverse complement.
TTAACTCAAGAAAAACTTTCTGACTTATTGAGTTTAGACTTTTCTTCGAACATGGCTGTTCTTTAATCTGTTGGGTACTCCTGGTCGGCATATTTGTTTGTTTTTTCGCTTGATACTCCTGTTGGAATTTATTTTACCAGGATCTTAGATCTACTCACAAGTATGTTGATTAACACCCTAAATATGAACTTTCTAAAACGATAATTAAACACATATAAAGTTAAGAAAACCTTACATTGGTGGCAGCGGAATAATGTCTCCTTCCACTCAGATCTCTAACCCTTGTATCCTTTCTGTCGTAGAGTATTATCAAGATCTGAGCCCAAATGTCCTTCTCTAATCCTCCTTCAAGAGAATGATATTCTTTTGATTCCGTACCCAGCCATAGAATGATGGCTCGTATGAAGAAAACTACGCGTCTGGATGACGCTTCTGATCCCCAGGTGGCTCGGCTTGCCACTTTGCCTGACACCGGACACGATACGATTTGGTGGTCCCAATGGAGGAGAACCGTGAGGGGGACGCTGAAGTCCAAGAGATTGAGGAGCTGGACAAGGCGCGTCCGGGCAGCCCTCCTGCTGCTGAGGGAGAGGATGAGATTGAACCCCCTAACTATGGGGAGTACAATGAGGCTGGGCAACCAGTTGATGCTGACGAGGACGTCCTGGTTGCGGGCGTTGATTACGTCACCGAGGAGCTGTTGGGTTTTATGCCCTAAATAAAACTCATTTCAATATAATCAGATTTACTTATTAATAAAGATCAGAAATAACATTTTATGTTGCATGGTTCACATGATTTATTTCATGATTATATATACATAATGTATGAATTCTATTTAAGTCCAGAACATATCAATTTGTTAATGATTATAGTGTTGTCAACACAGTGGAATATCATCTTAATTATATGTTCGAAAGTTTATTCCATGATTTGTCAGTTCACTGGATTTAGACTGACATGTTAATCAGCGATAGGTATTCTTACACCTTGGATAAGTGTTATGTCCTTTCAAGGGCATTGGCAAAGTTTACCAACATCAGATGTATGGAGTATACATCGGAAGGGGCCGATATTGAACTTTGATTAGATATATTAAATTTACCGTAATATCTATTCAATTCAATATCACCCGTTGATCCTAGGTCAAATGATCTTAATCCTGATATGTTTAGGTTCGATCTCAAGAGTATTATACATGTTCTTTGATTTGTTAGTTAAGCCTACTTTTTGGTCAGGGTGATACGTACATTTTGGGAACATGATAGTGCAAATGAGTGGGAGCGCTAACATAAATATAGAATCTATAACTTCTATCATTTATACGGGGTTAAGTGTTTTAAGGATAAAACACATTGTAGGGTGTTTCGGTAATCTAATCAATTTACAGTGTAGATCATCTATATAGAGGATCATTGATCAAATTAGGATTATAACAATGGATAACTAATGACGTGTCTATATGGTGGAACATATAGAGCGTTCTATATACTGAGAGTGCAATTCTAAGTTCTATGTGTCAATTCAACGAAGAATTAATAAGTTAGTGAATTTAAGATATAAATTCTTGATCTGCTTATTAGAAGCTCTGATATATAGACCCATGGTCCCCATACTAGTTGAGACCATACTGCTTGTAACACTCAGTTAATTGATTTTGATTAATCAATTATAATTCTAAAGTTAGACTATGTCTAGCTTATGAATTTTCACTAAGCAAGGGCAAAATTATAAAGAAAAGAGATTCTAGGTTTATTTATTAATTAAGAGACTTTATATGTCTAATTAATAAATATATTAAATGACAATATTATTTAATAATTAACTTTTAGTTATTAAATAATTAGAATTGGCATTTAAATGGTTAAATTTGAAAATTAGCGTTTTTGAGAAAATGTGATGCAGAAATGATAAAGCAGCAAAATTGCATATGTGATGCCTATTATCCAAAGCCCAGGCCGACCACTATTGTAGGCTTTTATCATTTATTTTTTTATTATTTTAATGCCAAATAATTCTAACTTAAACCTAGGTGGTTACCTATAAATAGATAGTGATGGCTCTCATTCAAACTTAACTTTTTGTTAACTTTGTCAGATGAAAGTTGAGCCTCTTTCTATTTACCCTAGCCGCCACTTCTTCTTCTCCTTTCCTCTTCAATTTTTTCGAACCTTGAGTGAATGAGTGAGTGCCCACACACATCAAGTGGTATCTCAATCATAGTGTGTAAGACTGTAGGAGATTCCAAACAACAAGAAGGAGAATCAGCATCAAAGGAAGGAGAGAAAGAGATCCAGGTTCAGATCTTGGTGATGCTCTGCTACAGAAAGGAATTAAGGGCTAGAGATCTGAACGGAAGGAGTCATTATATTCCGCTGCACCCAATGTAAGGTTTACAAAACTTTATATGTATTTATTTCATTGTTTTAGAATTCATATTAGGATGTTAATGAAACATACTTGTTAGTAAATCTAGATCCTAGTAAAATATATCCAACAACTGGTATGAGAGCCATGGTAATGATTTACTTTCATGAAATATGAATTAACATGATGTTTTGCATTGATTTGGATGGTTTCATGTGGTTTATGTGCTTATTTGATGATAGTTTAGAAATCACAATATATATTACTGAAATATTTTTTATTTCGATCTGGAATTATTTTTTCTAGAAAGTAGATGAAAAATTAATAAATTTAGGCTTTTACAGAACCTAATTTGAATTTTTTTGAATTAGTTATGATTTTTTGAAGTTGAACGAAAATATCAGGATTTGAAACACATACTTGCGCGCGGGACGCTGGGACAGCACCCATTCAGACAAGGCGCTGACCGAGTTTACTCGGGCATGGCCCCTATCTGAAGGGCAGCTCGTGCCTGTGTCCCTCGGTCCAATGAGGCTGCTTGCAGCGTCTGTCCTGGGCCAAAACCTCCATTCCGCGCGCGCAGGGGTATGCAATGCATACCCCTGCCTCAAACTTGTTTTCGTCATAACTTTTGATTCAAAAATTGATTTTCATTGAAACAAAAGCCAATTTTTGGGAGAATTTTGTGTAGAATCTGATTTTTTAATTAAAAATCTAATTTTCAAAATAAAACTAATTTTTTTTAATTTTTTAATTAATTAAAATTAGTTTCTGATATTAGTAGACTTTGAATTTTGAAAATTTGATTTCTCACAAAGGAGCCTTATGGTTAATTTTGAAATTTTAGATTATTTTATCTTAATTATAAGATTAGATATTATTTTTATTAAATTTTAAAAATAATCTTGTACTAATTTCAAAATTTGCTAACCATATCATATCTTTTTCAAATTTGTTATTTTCAAAATATATTTTATTAATTAAAATTATAAGATTAGGAATATGTTAGGTTTAACATTTTATCTTATTAGACATTTTTTTTATTGAAATTATATTTTGGCAAAAAATAACATGAAATTTGAAAAATTGGTTAGTTTAGTTTGAATAGATAATTTAGGGTTTCAAACCATAATTTTTTCGAACTTATTTTTTTAAAAAAATTCTAACCATATAAAATATCTTATTTTTCAGTTAGTTTATTTATGTAATACTTAAATTTATTAAATTATAAGACTTAGAATATAATAATGAAATATCTAAATTCAAGATTCAAGATATTTTATTATATTATCTTATTAGAAATTTTAAATAAATTTAAATTTTGAATAAACTTGATATTTGAAAATTGGTTAGATATTTTTGATTTTTTGTTAGAATTTAAGAAATTTAGGAGTTTGTTGAATTTCGAATTTTTTCAAATATTCTCTAACAACCTAAATTTGAATTATAGTTAAGATATTTATTTTAAAATTTAATTTTATTTTAAATTTTCAAATTGAGATATTTTGGCTTAATTTGCAGATATTCCATATCAGTTATTTGTCTGTATTGTTTGTTTATATATTGATACACAAATTTTTCTTACAAACCTATTATTTATTTGATCTAAATTGCTATGATTAACTTGTTGACAGATCCAATGATCTGATTTTAATCATAGTCCAATTGTCAATAGATCTTATAAATAATTTGTAACAGGTAATTTTCGCTATTTCTTTCATCTGTGTAAACCTAGTAACATGATACGGCCCACCCAAATTATTTGACCTGTGTGAGCCTATATGCTTGCTTTTGGGCTTAGATGCATATAGGAAGCCCATTTAAGTTCTACTAAGTAAATGGACTAGGCTGCTAAAATAAATTTTGACATAAGTAAATTTATTTAGGCCCAATTAGATTTAGGCTTAGTCAATGAATAACAATTATTTATTTAAAGGTTAAATTCCTCTCTTTTGGGTGAGAGTTGGGGGCCAATAGAAGTGGGTACGACATACTGAACTTAGCTCCCTCTCACATGAACTACCCCAATTGTGAAGGCCCATTTGCCTTATTTAAATAATTGTATTAGGTTAATTATATTAGTCCAACCTAATTAAAATTGAATTAGCAACATAATTAACTTTTAAAATATATGAAATTTAATTTTTCATTTAATATTTTAAAGTTAATTTTAGAAAAACATTTAGTAAATGTATATATTCTAGATAGTTATTTCTAGAACTAGTTATTTTTTCTAATATTTAATTAAGAAAATATCATAGATTGTGAAATTAATTGTTTAATAATTAATTTCGGTACAATCTAAGTTAAGTATATTTTTCCTAGTATTAAATTAGAATTAATAATTAAGTCTTCTCTATACTTAATTATTTATTTCTTGAATTTAATACATTTAATTAAATTAAAAATTTAAATATTTAAGTTAATTTTGATCATGATACTTAAATATTATTATTTTCATGTTATTTAATTAAAATTGAAAATTATTTTAAGTTTGAAATCTTATTTCAGAATAACTTAATTTGAATAATTTTCAAAATATATTTTATTTTATTTTATTAATCTTTTTCCCACAATTTCGAAATTGCATTTCTTAAATGTAGAAATTTCAAATTTTATTTGAAAAATAGATTAATGTTGAAAATTATTTATTTTAATTTTGGACCAACTTAAATCAATGATTTTTTCATTTAATGATTAATTAAAATAAATGAAGTAAAATATATTTAATTAGAAAATGAATTAATTAGTCAATGAAAGTCTAGATAGACATTATCTTTTTTGCTTGAATTATTTTTCTAGTGTATTTAATTAAATAGAAAATTAATATTTAAGTTGATTTTCATCATGATACTTAAATATTTGAAATTTTTCGTTAATATTTAATTATATAGGAAAATTATATTTTTTGTTGTAAATTAATTTTATTAATTAATTTTGGGCCAACATAAAATTAAAATATTTTTTCCAGGATTTATTTTAACAAGCAATTTCAAAAATTGTATTCTTAAATACTTCAATTTTTTGAAATGCAATATATATTTATAGAAAATTAAATTTGAGTTGTAAATTAATTTAAATTAATTTTGAAAGAACTTAAATTGAATAATTTTTCTAAATATTTATTGGAAATTATTACTAAGATGGAAATAATTCATGTTATTTTCATATCCATCTAAGTAAAATTTATAAATATTAAATTAAAATTTATATTTAGAATTTTTCATTCTAAATTGGAAATTTTAATTAAATAAATATATATTTAAAATAAATTGATTAAAATAAATATTAGAAGAAAATACACTTTAAATAATGAGCTTTATTATTTGGACATTCGATCTCCATTGTTAGTTTTACATAGCTTTTGTTTTAGTGAGTAATCCTCCCTAATGGAGGAACGTTCATTAGCAAGTTAGCACTATTTAATCTCGAAAGATAAGTATATTTGTAAGTGTTTTATATGGTATTGATCACCCTAATGGTGGCGACTGTATTTGACTTACAAAATATGAAACAATGGAGGAAGCTCATAAGATAGAATAGCCTTGACTCTCGCCTAAATGGGACAATGCTGGATTCCAATCTTGATCGAATAAAAGGTTGCTAGAATGTTTAACATTTTAGATTTGCTGACAACTCTATTCAATGGATTGTAGCTTTCTCTCTCGCCTAAACGGGACACTGATATCAGTTTATTGAAGACGTTGGAAATTATGTAGGAGTGTATGTTTTAGTATTTTCACTTGTCATTCCTACTTGCTATATGTTTAATAATTTCTGAATTGTGTATGAATTTATATGGAACCATGTTATTTTCTGTTATTAAATTGTAGTTTAATTTCGAATCTTCATTGTTGGTCTAACTTGGTTTGTTTTTCTAATGAGAAAAATCCCTAATGGATTTTCACCATTAGACATACATAATAGTGTTAGATCTCAAAAGCCAAATATTGTATATGAAACATCTAGTTGTTCATCAATTGATGACACCTTAGACTAGTATTTTACAATATGAAACAAGAAGATTGTATAAATAAGATTACTTTGACTCTCGCTAATCGAATCATCGTTGGATTCTTATTTAAAACAATGAAATTATCATAATTCCTCTTAGCTTATTCATTTCGAATGAGCTCAATAACATATCTTTGGATGAATGGTCTATAAATCATTTCATGTCATTCTATTTTCTCTTAAGAAATTAAATGACGCATATGATTATAATCCCAAAATTCTATCCAAAATGATATAAATCCTCAATCTTAGAAATCTCTTACTTGTATGGGCAAATCAGACTTAGAGTAAAATTAGTAGTGGTGGTCCAAGAAAGAATTACTCATTATATTTTGTATAAATTTAAGTCTTTGACTTTAATTTTAGATTCCAAACAGAAATTTTCTTATATTTCTATTTCCAGAATACAATACAGTTGCACTTTCACAAGTGTTTAATATCCATCTTCTATTAATGGATTCAAAAACTGTATGTTAAATATTGATATGAGTTTAGTATACTGTGACTAGGATCCACTTGCACTATTCTAAGAACTCTTTGAAGTAACTAAACCTAAGTCATCAAAAAGACACAACCACACTTTTTTTTAATCTATGGCATTCGCAGATGGATGTAAATTCAGGGGTGGATATGAATTTTTTGTTGTATTCTTAAAACGATCGCTGTAGAATTTACCTTATGCAAAAGAAATTTGAAATATTTGAAAAATTTCATGAATTTCTAGCAATGGTGAAAAACCATTACGGTAAGTGGTTAAAGATCTTGCGAACTGATAGGGTGGAGAAATAGTTAGTAGATATGCAGTTCAAAGATCATTAAATTGATTTTTGAATTATATCCAAACTTACCTCCCCAGAAATTTCGTTTTGTTTTGCATATTGATGATTAGTTACTTGTCGTTGCCTAAATCCTTCTATGGTAATACAATTTTAGAATGATGCAATGGTTGGGTACTTAGTGTAAATCATTACTAGATTCATGGATGACCTTAATTATGGGGTGGACCGTCCCATAGTCATTAGATAAGAAAGTGTTTGTTTAAACAAATACCTTTTTTCTAAGAAAATGACTAAGTCTGAAAAGTAGCAAATAAAGGAGATATTTTTTCTTGATTCCAAAAAAATTCTATCCTCTTATTCCATATGATGATCCCACTGTCTCTGTTATTTTGACACAACCGAAGAGGTCAATACCATTTAGTTTTCTTAGACATAATTCACGGTACCTTGTCGTAGTGGGAGAGTTTCAAGGAACTTCACTTCTTATGACTTGGAAGACACTAGTTATTAAAATCCTTTGTGAGTTTAAACAAGTAATGGATTGTCAAGATAAGAAACTAAGAAGAAAAGCCAATAGAACTATGGTTTAATCCATTCACATGGAGTAACCTAAAGTTTTCTATTACAAGGACAAGAAAGGAAATTTTCTTTAATAAGTCTATTCAATGGACTTAAGAAAACTTCCTGTTCCTAGTATTATAGGTTTGAGTTTATCTAAACCTATGGCTAGTGGTATACCTGATAATTACTTACTCTAATGCAAGCAACTTAATTTAGTAAGATGCTGAAGCATTTTCTTTCTAATGGCAATCTATAGGAGCTTCTCGACTTCTAGGCATTGATTTTATTTATCTAAGGAAAAGTCTCAACTATTCCAGAAAATATAAAGCCATGAAAGAAATTCTTATATCAACAGTGAGAGGTCTCAGATATGCTTTAGTATGCCTTAGACCAGACACCTGCTGTTGAGTGGGAGTAATGAGTAGGTATCAGATTAATCCAGGAGAGGAACATTGGAAGACAATCAAGTAAATCTTAAGATTAAGAAGAGGAACTATATGTTAGTCAATAAGGGTGTGTTTAAAACTCTTAGACTACACCACATCAGATTTTAAGACTTGCCTTTCTGCTAGAAAATCTGCTGATAAGATGGTAATTACTCTAGGGGTGGAGTAGTGATTTTGGAGAAGTGTAAAAACCTATCTGAAGTCTCTTAGTCTACCAGAGAGAGACTGAATGTTAAAGTTGCAGGAAAGGTACTTATTCAGTCTAAGGAAAGTTCTATACATTTGTGGCACCGTTCCAACTTGTCTTAACTACTAGTGTTATTTCCTGATAACCAAAAAGTAGTTGCCAAAAGTATAGAATCAAGTATCCCAAGAGAGTAGACATATAGAGAGGAATTTCACAATACCAAGGATTTTGTGATTAAGGAAGAGTAATGGTGGAGAAAAGGTTGTGGTTAATTCAACCTATCAAATCCTATTACGAGGAGTTTACTACTACTACACTTGATTTGTATATTAAGGTGTTGAGATTATTTGAAATGCACATTTTGTTTTATATTAGTGGAAGTGGGAGTTTGTTGGGTTTTATGCCCTAAATAAAACTCATTTCAATATAATCAGATTTACTTATTAATAAAGATCAGAAATAACATTTTATGTTGCATGGTTCACATGATTTATTTCATGATTATATATACATAATGTATGAATTCTATTTAAGTCCAGAACATATCAATTTGTTAATGATTATAGTGTTGTCAATACAATGGAATATAATCTTAATTATATGTTCAAAAGTTTATTCCCTGATTTGTCAGTTCACTAGATTTAGACTGACATGTATTAGCGATAGGTATTCTTACACCTTGGAGAAGTGTTATTTCCTTTCCAGGGCATTGGCAAAGTTTACCTGCATCGGATGTATGGAGTATACATCGGAAGGGGCCGATATTGAACTTTGATTAGATATATTAAATTTACCGTGATATCTATTCAATTCAATATCACATGTTGATCCTAGATCAAATGATCTTAATACTGATATGTTTAGGTTCGATCTCAAGAGTATTATACATGTCTTTTGATTTGTTAGTTAAGCCTACTTTTGGGTCAGGGTGATACGTACATTTTGGGAACATGACAGTCCAATTGAGTGGGAGCGCTAACATAAATATGGAATCTACAGCTTCTATTTGACAAATAGAAAGTAAAGGATGATTTCCTTCGAGCTTGACCAAACGAAAAATAAATGGTGGAGTACTCATTTCACTTAGCTGAAATATCATTTATACGGGGTTAAGTGTTTTAAGGATAAAATACATTGTAGGGTGTTTCGGTAATCTAATCCCTTTACAGTGTAGATCGTCTATATAGAGGATCATTGATCAAATTAGGATTATGACAATGGATAACTAATGACGTGTCTATATGGTGGAACATATAGAGCGTTCTATATACTGAGACTCCAATTCTAAGTTCTATGCGTGGATTCAACGAAGAATTAATAAGTCAGTGAATTTAAGATATAAATTCTTGATCTGCTTATTGGAAGCTCGGATTTATAGACCCATGGTCCCCATACTAGTTGAGACCATACTGCTTGTAAGACGCAGTTAATTGATTTTGATTAATCAATTATAATTCTAAAGTTAGACTATGTCTAGTTTATGAATTTTCACTAAGCAAGGGCAAAATTGTAAAGAAAAGAGATTCTAGGTTTATTTATTAATTAAGAGACTTTATATGTCTAATTAATAAATATATTAAATGATAATATTATTTAATAATTAATTTTAAGTTATTAAATAATTAGAATTGGCATTTAAATGGGTACATTTGAAAATTGGCGTTTTGAGAAAATGAGATGCAAAAATGATAAAACAGCAAAATTGCATAAGTGAGGCCCATTATCCAAAGCCCAGGGCTACTACTATTGTAGGCTTTCATCATTTATTTTTTTATTATTTTAATGCCAAATAATTCTAACTTAAACCCAGGTGGTTACCTATAAATAGATAGTGATGGCTCTCATTCAAACTTAACTTTTTGTTAACTTTGTCAGATGAAAACTGACCCTCTTTCTATTTACCCTAGCCGCCACTTCTTCTTCTCTTTTCCTCTTCAATTTTTTTGAACCTTGAGTGAATGAGTGAGTGCCCACACACATCAAGTGGTATCTCAATCATAGTGTGTAAGACTGTAGGAGATTCCAAACAACAAGAAGGAGAATCAGCATCAAAGGAAGGAGAGAAAAAGATCCAGGTTCACATCTGGGTGATGCTCTGCTAAAGAAAGGAATGAAGGGCTAGAGATCTGAACGGAAGGAGTCATTATATTCCGCTACACCCAATGTAAGGTTTACTAAACTTTATATGTATTTATGTCATTGTTTTAGAATTCATATTAGGATGTTAATGAAACATACTTGTTAATTAATCTAGATCCTGGTAAAATATATCCAACAGGAGCTTGCCGAGGCGGTTCCTCATAGGACGCAGGGTGCCTTGGGTGTCAGGTGGGTGAGTCCTCCGTCCAAGATTTTAGAGGCACGCCTCCGCACTCTCGACAAGGACGGATACCTGGGCGAGCTGGACTGCTACATTCCCGCCCACGACAATCGTGCTACAAACCCTAATAAGGGGATTTGCGCCTGGTCGGGGGCTCACGGCCAGCAAGGAGCGCTGATCCCCTTGCCCAAGTACTTCTGGGACGTGGCGGACTTCTTCAGCCTCTGCCCGGCTAAGATTACTCCCAAGGGCATTAAGTATTTGTCCGCTCTCTTCATCCTCTGCGCTTTCCACGGATGGGGCGCTCCTTCCCCCCACGAGGTCGCTTGGTTCTTCGACCTGAAGTCTACCCCCAAGTAAGGCAGGTCGGGGTATTTTTACTTCTCTCAGCCAGGCTTCAAGTGGTTGAGCGGGACGGACCACAAGGCCATCAGCAAAATAGGGCATTTTGGTAATGAGTACTTCATGGTGAAGGATCCGAACATCACCCGGACTCAGTTTCAGTAGATTCCGACATATCACCGTCCTCCCCTCACCCTTACTCTTAGGTATAGTGCTCAAAAGCTTGCCCGGTTGCCGGCAGAAGACAGGGATATCATCTAGTTGACCTCCGATGCAAATCTCGTGTAGTACAGGCTTTACCCTGAGGACTTTTCTTCGAAGTCCGTGACAGGGAAGAAGGGGAAATCTGATGCTGCCCTGCCTGGACGAGCTAATAAGGAGGATGAGCTCATTCAACTTAAGCGTGAAGCTAAGTTGAAGGGAGGTGCTCGGGCAAAGTAGTATGCTCAGGAGTCTAAGAATCCTGAAGATGAAGCTGAGGCTGAGGCTGAGGCTTAGGCTGAGAAGGTGGCTCCTTTGAGGAGGAAGAAGAAACTCCCGGCAACGCCCAGGCCCGTTGAACATGCCATTCGCATAAGGGAGCCCATTTCACCTGTTCGGCCATCCCATCCTTATGCTGGAAAAGGGAAGGCCGCTATGGCCGAGATATCAGGTGATGCTGGACTTCTGACTTTCTGGGCGGGCAGTCACTCTGCGCTTTACTTCTCTTTCAGCTTCTTGACTTTCATACTTTGTATTTTTTGCTGGTTTTTGCTAACCACGCTATTTTTGCTCTGTGCAGACCTGTCTCGGCAGATGATGGACGCCTTAAGGAAGAGGCTGAGCGGAAGCTCTAGCGCCTCCCCTCCGGCCAAGAAGTCTAAGGGCGGAGAGGGGTCTTCAGAGAAGAGGCCTTCTAGAGAGGTCATTGACCTTTCTGAGGAGCTGACTACTGCAAATCCTTCCACTCCCAAGTCTGCCAAGTCTAAGGAGTTTGGGCCACCAACATCTGGGTCCGAACTGGTCAGGAGGATTCCTGAACGGGTGTAGGCACCAACTCCACCCATGCCCGTGCTACCTGAGGTCAAGAAGGGCAAGGAGGTGATGGCTCATCACATGAACCGGCTAGTTCCTGAGGTCGGTGAGCAACTGGCTGGTGCTGACGACTCAACTCTGGATGTGCTGGTGGGTGGAGTTTTGAAGGAGCTTACTAGGGTTAGTCTTTTCTTTTCGACACTTCCCTTTTAGCTTTTCATACTTAGCTTCATATACTGACTTTTTCCTTTATGCAGGACGGTTTGAAGCTGGCTTATACCTACTCCCGGGCTAAATCTGCTACTTCCAAGAGTACGGCTCTGTCCGACACCTTCAGGGTGGAGGCGTACTTAGCCAAGAAGGAAGCTGAGGAGGCCAGGGCAGAGACTGCAGCTGTTTGCCATGAGTTGGGTGAGGCCAACAAGAAGCTGTTTGCCACTGAGAAGAAGGTCACCGTGCTGACGAACGACCTCGAGGCTGCTGATCGCTTTGAGGAAACCATCGAGACCTTATTTGTTGAAGTTGATCATCTTCAGGATGAGAGGACTTCTCTGCGGCAGGTCCTTCTTCGACTAAAGGATGATAAGGATGCTGAGGCGGCCAAGACGGACCGCTTGAAGGAGAAAGTCGATGCTTTGGAGACTGCCGGCCTCGAGCTCTTCTTTGATTTTTGGAAGGCTAATCCCCAGGCCAACTTCGACTACTTGGGCGACCCCAAGGACATGTACCTTGAGTAATACGCGGCCCAAGTTGCCTATGGTGGGAAAGAGGTGGCTGCTTCAACTTTCGACCAAGCTTCGACTGTGTCATTGATGCTTCTCCTGCTCGAACAACAGATCCTCCTGCTCCAGTCAGCTCAGAAGAACCAAATCCAGAGCCTGAGACTCCAGTTGTTTGAACATTGATCATTTTATCTCTCCTGTTTATATATATATATATTATATATGGCCTTAAGGCCTTTAAGACATCATGACCGGCCAAGCGGTCTTTAAACTTGGAATTAATTTTCATTTTTTGGACAACGGGCTGACCGGGAAGCTTTTAATCCCGGTACTTTATGCTCTTGTTATCCTTAATGAATTTCATTCTCTGTTTATAATTGCAGTGCAATTGTGATTGTTTTATGTTTACCAAATACTTTGTACACGTATAGGTGCCCCCCAAGTGACCGAGCAGACGTATGACTCTTGGTCACTTGTCTTTTGCAAATATATTGCTTTTTTGTTTGGTGTTTTGGGTTTGACTGAACCTTTTGTACGCACTTTAGGTAAATTATAATCATGCTACTTTTTTCCACTTAATAGAATTGGAAATACTATCTTTATTCTTTTATTGATCGAAAATGTATTGGTTACCGTAGTAACTTACATCAGAGCTAGTGATCCAATGGATCTTTCAAGCTTAACATGACATAAAACAAATAAGAAACTTGTACTTTAAAGTGGTCTACCCGACCTGAGTACTTTTGTTTCTGAAGCCTTTGCGCGAAGTCCGCCCAAGAGGCCATTCACTTATAAGCTAATGTTCAATAGTACTTTAATGTGGTCTACCCGACCTGAGTACTTTGAAATGGTCTATTTGACCTGAGTACTTTGAAGAGGTCTACCCGACCTGAGTACTCATTGGTAGTATTTCCTTAAATGTTCTCCATTCCAGTATCGTGGTACTAAAATGAGTTGCATTTTTTCGTCATACTTACCAAGTTTGTATGCTCCGGAGTCGAGAACTTCAGCCACTTGATAGGGTCCTTCCCAGTTGGGTCCTAGTACACCTGACGTGCTGTCTTTGGTGTTTAGGAATACCCTTCTTAGGACCATATCTCCCATAAAGAATTTCCAAGCTTTCACTTGTTTGTTGAAGTACCGAGCTACTTTTTGTTGATGAGCTACCAACTTTAAGTTTGCAGTTGCTCGTTTTTCTTCGATTTCATCAAGTAATTCTGCAAGGAGTATGTGATTGGTACCTTGATCGTACGTCAACCTTCTGTGGGATGGTGGTTCGAGTTCGACGGGCAGCATAGCTTCATAACCGTACGCCATTGAGAATGGTGTCTGACCGGTTACTGTTTTTTCCGTTGTACGATATGACCATAGAACTTCGGGGAGTTCTTCCGGCCAATTTCCTTTGGCATCTTCAGGCTTCTTCTTTAGTGTGTCCTTCAGGGTCTTGTTGACTGCTTCAACTTGACCATTTGCTTGTGGATGTGCCACTGCGGAGAAGCTTTTGATGATGCCATGGTTCGCGCAGAAATCAGTGAAAGATTGACTGTCGAACTGCTTGACGTTGTCCAAAACTATTTTGTACGGTAGTCAGAACTGGCATATGATGTTCTTCACTATAAAGTCTTGAACCTTCTTTGATGTGATAGTTGTGTGTGGTTCGGCTTCAGTCCACTTTGTAAAGTAGTCGACTGCTACCACTGCGTACTACACTCCGCCTTTTCCTTTAGGTAATTGTCTGATTAGGTCAATTCCCCAGATGGCAAAGGGCCACGGACTTTGGATTTGTGTCAGCTCGTTGGGCGGAGCTCTTGGTATCTTTGAAAATCTTTGGCATTTGTCGCACTTCTTAACATAAGCTTTCGAATCTTCGATCATCGTCGGCCAGAAGTAGCCTTGCCTTAGAATTTTCTTTGATAAACTCTGTCCGGCTGCATGATTTCTGCAGAATCCATCATGAACTTCATGTAGAAGTCGTGCAGCTTCATTTGATGTGACGCATCTGAGTAATGGCATTGAGAATCCTCTTCTGTACATGATTCCGTCTACGATGATGTACCGTGCTGCCTTTCTTCTCATTTTTCGAGCTTCATTTCGGTTATTTGGGAGTTCCCTAGAGTTGAGATAGGCTGCTATTGGCGTCATCCAGTTCGGAGATGTGTCGATCATTTCGATTTCTTCCGTGCCGGTGATGCTAGGCTCTTCAAGAAACTTGATCGGGACCAGGTTCTCCTTGTCACTTATATTGCTGCTTGCCAAATTGGCTAGCGCATCTGCTGTTGTATTTTCCTCTCTTGGAATTTGCTTAAGGCTATAGCTTTTGAATTGTGCGAGCAGATCATGTATTTTGCTCAGATATGCTATCATTTTTTCTCCCCGAGCCTCGTATTCGCCAGATACATGATTTACCACTAGCTGTGAGTCACTACAGATCTCGATGTGCTCGGCTTTCATTTCCTTCGCTAGTTTGAGTCCAGCGATTAGGGCTTCGTATTCAGCCTCATTGTTGGAGGCTTTGAATGCGAATTTGACCGCTGCATGCAAGTGTTGCCCCTCGGTGTGACAAGGGCAATTCCTGCGCCGGATAGGTGATTTGTGGCAGATCCATCCACATGAAGCTTCCAGGTCGGCTTGTTTTCAGTGCTGTTCGGCTATGGTGTTGGCTCGGGATCGCCTTCTGGGATGCTTTCAGTTTTTCCTGTGCATTCCACCACAAAGTCAGCCAAGGCTTGGTCTTTGATAGCTGTTCAGGGTTGGAAATTGATTTCGTACTGCCCCAATTCCACCGCCCACTTGAGTAATCACCTGGAGGCATCTGGCTTTTGCAGTATTTGTCGTAGTGGTTGGTCGGTGTACACCCGAACAGGATGAGCTTGAAAGTAAGGTCTTAGCTTTCTTGTTGCTATGATGAGGCAGTAGGTGAGCTTTTCTATCAACGGATATCGACCTTCGACCTCGATGAGTCTTTTACTAATGTAATAGACTGGATGCTACACGCCATCTTCTTCTCTGATTAGTACGGTGCTTATGGCATGCTTCGTTACCGCCAGGTATATCCCAAGTTCCTCACCGTCCAGAGGTTTAGAGAGGACGAAAGGTTTTGTGAGTTGTGCCTTTAGGTCTTGAAAAGCTCTTTCACATTCTTCTGTCCATTTAAACTCTTTGTTTCCTCGCAGGATGTTGAAGAATGGGACACATTTATTCGTTGATTTTGACACGAATCTGCTAAGTGCGGCGATTCGACCAGTTAGGCTTTGTACCTCTTTGGTTTTTGTTGGCGAGTTCATATCCAGGAGGGCTTAGATTTTTTCCAAATTGGCTTTAATTCCTCGAGCGTTGACGATGAAGCCTAGAAACTTTCCCGAGCTGACTCCGAAGGAGCATTTTAGGGGATTCAGTTTCATGTTGTATTTTTTGAGGACTTTGAAACATTCGTCCAGGTCGTCTATGTGCCCCCCAGCCTTTCTAGATTTGACGAGCATATCATCCACGTACACTTCCATATTTCTGCCGATCTGATCTTTAAACATTTTGTTGACCAGTCTTTGGTATGTAGCTCCGACGTTTTTAAGACCAAATGGCATGACTTTGTAGCAGTAGAGACCCATATCTGTCCGGAAACTTGTATGTTCTTGGTCTGGCGGATGCATCATCATTTGATTGTAGCCCGAATAAGCATCCATGAAGCTTAATATTTCGTGCCTGGCTGCTGCATCGACAAGCTGATCGATTCTTGGAAGTGGGAAACAGTCTTTAGGGCACGCTTTGTTGAGGTCTGTGAAGTCAATACAGACTCGCCATTTCTTGTTCGGCTTTGACACGAGTACGGGGTTCGCAACCCAAGCCGGGTAAAAAGCTTCAATGATGAAGTTGTTATTGCGCGACTTTTCAACTTCGTCTTTCAGGGCTACTGCCGTTCTTTATCCAGCAATCTTCGTTTTTGCTGAACTGGCCAGATATTAGGATCGATATTCAGGACGTGTGAAATAATAGAAGGATCGATCCCGACCATATCCGCATGTGACCAGGATAGTTTGATCGACTCCGAGCAACAAACCCTTTCCGATTTTCAGCTTTCTGGGCGGGATAGTTTGATCGACCTCGATCTCTTCTAATTCTTCCACAGGTCCAACATTGCTGCTTGTGTCCCCAAGTCGAGGATCCACATCTTCATCCTCGCCTTGGGCGGTTTCCTACTTGGGAATATTTATTCCCTTGTCCGAGCTCTGGCTTGAGGATACTTCCTTCTTAGCCTTGGCCACTACAAGGCTATAACCTTCCCGAGCAGATTACTGGTTCCCTCTAAGACACACTAGCCCGTTTTTGGTTGGGAACTTCAGGCACGAGTGGAATATTGATGTGACAGCTTTTAAGTCATACAAGGTTGGCCGGCCTAGCATTACGTTAAAGGTTGAAGGAACATCAAATATTAGGAATTGTGCCATGATAGTTATGCTCGTTGAAGCTTGTCCAACTGTGAGGGGTAGGCGGATCTATCCCAGGGGCGCAACTCCTTGACCGGAGAAACCATAGACGGGCTGAAGGCACGGAGTTAAATCCTTGAGCTGGAGCCCCATCTTCTCGTAAGCAGTCTTAAACAAAATATTTGAAGAAGCCCCATTATCGATCATGGTTCTGGATACCATTTTGTTTGCTATCTGGACTTTCACGACTAGCGGGTCGTTGTGCAAAAATCTTATCTGGACAACATCTTCGTCGTTGAATGTTATGGTTGGCTCTCCTGCTCGTGGAACTTTGGGCTTTCTTTCTTCTACGGCTAGGATGACTTCTTCTTGCTCGTATTGAGTTGTGTGGGCATATCGCTCCCGAGCTTTGCCCATGTCTCCAGCGATGTGCGGGCCTCCAATGATGACTTGCAAGTGTCCATCTATCGGTGGAGGCATCTTATCCTGGTTATTCTGACCTTGGTTGGCCTTGACATACTTCTGTAAGTGCGGGTTGTTCTTCTTGATCAAAGTTCTATTTCCCGCTTCAAGTTGTAGCATTCATTGGTGTCGTGGCCGTAGTCTCCATGGAACCGACAAAATTTTGTCATATCCCTTTTGCTAGTATCTTTCTTCATGGGCCCGGGCTTCTTGTACGGAATTAGCAACTGAGTTGCTATATACACACTTTCTATATCCTCATTTAGGATAGTGAATGCAGTGCGTTTGGCGCTATCATGGGGAGTCTGTCCGGGTTTTTTGGCGAACTTTCCCTTCTTCCCGTTCCCTTGCTTGTGGTTGTTGCCTGAACGCTTGCCACTTGAATTGCTGGAATATTGGGGAAGCTGGGCAGACGTTCCACTAGAAGGAGCCTTCGTTTTGTTCGGCTTTTGCTCACCTTCTGCTCGCTGAGTGGCTTCTTCGAGGTTGATGAAACCTTCGGCCCGGTCAGGGAAATCACTCATCGAGTCGACCGGTCCGTTTTTCCTTATGTCCTTCCATAGTTCGCCAAGGACTTCAATGTCCCCCAGTATCGAGGATAAATTTCCATCCTCGGTTACCCGTGATACCTAGGTCGCTTCCGTCATGAATCTGCTGATGTATGCCCAGCGTGGCTCGCCTGGTCACTGTTTTACTTCGACCAAATCTCCCAGATGCAATGGGATTTGGCGTGAGGAAGAGAATTGTGCATGGAATTCCAAAGAGAAGGTTTTCCATGAACTAAACTTTCCTTGAGCCAACTTGAAATACCATTGCTGTGCGGCCTCTGACAGAGTTGCGGGGAAGATTCTGCAACATACATCTCCTCGTACCCCTTGTAGATCCATTTGCATCTCTAAATACTTGAGATGAGTTAGAGGATCTTCTCTCCCAGTGTACATCTTCCACGTTGGCATCTTGAACTTGTGAGGTAGTGGCGGGAGGTTGATTTCTGGCGAGAAGGGAGTTCCGTGTGCACGGTCTAACTTAAGATCATTGTTACGCTGCCCAGCCATGCCATGAAACATATTCTTTAGTTTGTCAAGCTGGGCCTGTACGGCTTGGCTGACTTGATTGGCATTCTGGTCGGGTTGGGCTACGTCAGCGTCTTTCTAAGCGGGGATTTGAGTATGGGCTCCGGACTCCACATTCGTCGTAGTATTCTGCTCGTCTGTTCCCCTTCTTTTGTTTAGGTCGTCCCTTAGGTCACGGGGTGTTCCCAACCTTTCGAACACAGTAGAACCTGGCTGCCTTATCGATTGGTTCGCTTGGTTGGCAGGTGGAATGGCTCCATTATTTTGTGTGGATCCATCGAGCATGACTCCTCCTGATGAATTCCCGGACAAGGTCTGTCTGCCTACCTCTTGGCCTACGAGTGGAACTCGTGACCAGGGATTGGACGACTGACCGTTGTTTGTCTGGGAAGCATTCACCGTTGCGTCATCCTCGGTTTCTCCAAGGGGAATGGCGCTCGGGGCCTGCTGGCCTACAGTCTGATAGGCTCTTCGTATCAGCATAGTGGCTTGCCGACTACGATCTTCGATTTCTGCATGGCGAGCAATTAATGCCTCCATCTCTTTGTCCCTCCATTCGGCGAACATACGCCTCTGTTCGTCAAATGCGAGGTTTACTACGGCACGTAATTCTTCCTGATCGTGATGCAGGGTATTGTTGTGACCCTGCATGAGTCCAAGCGCAGCACGGAGGTTTTGCAATTCGGTTGCATCTCCGATGGTCCTCTGGGCGTTGATGCCTGGTGGAACAGTCATGTTATGAACGTCCTGGCTGTGTGCGGAACTGTTGTTTCCAGTCTCTTGCACGCCAGGCGTAGTTTCAGTAATAGGAGTTGTTCCATCATTCACCACGCTTCCCGTCTGTCCAGGATTGATAGCAGGTGGAACCCTCAAACGCCCTAGCTCCTGTAACATCAGATCCAGCGTCTGTGAGTTTGCTGGGTCGGACAGGCCTCTACGAGTTTGCACCATCGTGTCGAAAGAGCGATCTGTGATTCTACTCTCAATGAAAGCACCAAAATGTTGACTTCGCTTTTAGCCAACGACAATGAGTCTTTTTGATAAGAGATAAACGATATGTCGTGATATGAATACGTAGTAAAGCAATAATAATAATAATAAGACACAGAAATTTTATAGAGGTTCAGCCCCGAGCAGTTCGGTAATAGCCTAATCCTCGTTAGTTGTATTGACTTAAGAATAAGGAAGAAGATTCCTTTTCTTATAGCTCTTACAATAATATCTCTGAATATATAATTCTTAGATAGCCTTAGCTTATAGCGTTTCGACGTATGATCTCTGTTTACAGTTTTTCGATCGATCCATCCCCTGCCCAGTGAACATTCCTCACTATTTATAGGGCATGAAACTTGAGGAGGAAGAGTTTCCTCTCTCGTTACAAAGCGCATAAACAGAAAGATCGTGTGATCAATGCTGAATGCTAGGATCGTGGGATTGAGGCTGAATACACTGATAGTGGAATCTTGTGTATGCCACATCCACGCAAGTTGATCCCTGAGTTATAGGGATTGAGCTGGTGACTCACGAAGTGCTTGGTTGAATTCGCTAACTGTTGCTCATTCTGCACGGCTCGTTGAGTATTCCATTATGGACATGCCAGCGAGGCATCCTCCTCGGCATGTTGATCCAACCAGCTGCTCTAAGTAGATGCCACGTGTCACCATTCTTGTGATGCCATGTCAGAGTGCCAATTTTGGGATAACAATGTTAAATAGCATACTTGTGAGTGATCTAAGATCCTGGTAAAATAAATTCCAACAACTGGCCTCAGAGCCATGGTAATTGATTTGCTTGCAAGAAATTTGGACTTAAAACGATTTGTTTGAGATTTGGATGGTTTCATGTTGATCTATGTGTTATATGATGATTGATTGATGTTTGTGAATTTTCGTGACAAATAATTGAATTTTTGTTTCTGAAATTATTTTTATTGGATAGTTTGGAAAAAACTAAGCAATTTCTTTTTTATACAAAACTCAATTTCGATTTTATTTGAATTAGTTATGATTTTTTGAAGATTTGAAAAAAGATAGGTGGATCACTCAAGCCCACGCACGCGGAACCGAGTGTCCCTCGGTCAGGTGCGTGTTCGGACATGTCATTGTCTGAGTGACACGGCCAGGGGTGTCTTAAACCCCTATCCGGGCGCGGAAATCATGCAAGGGAGCCTTGAGCCGAGTTTTCTCGGCAGATCACCACTGTGAGCGCGAGCAGACAGTATGCAATGCATACTGTCCGTACCACTTGCATTTTTTTTTTCGTTTTCTTCGATTTTTCATGCTGTTTCATGGAATAAACTTCTGATTTTTTGTATAGTTTTGTATTTTGATTTTTACTTTTCATATTTAAAATCTAATTATCAGAAATAAATTAATTTGAATTTTTTAAAATTAATATTAGGTATTAGTGTAATTTGAATTTGAAAATAGGTAAAAATTTATCTTTTTGCTTAATTTTTATCTTATTTTAAATTTGATTATTTTATCTTATTTTTTAAATTTAAGGTCAGATATTAAATTTTTTTTTAATTATTCTATTTTTAAATAATTTGACCTTATTTAAATTTAAAATAACATTACTATAATCATGATATTTTGAATAGAAATAAGATATTTTGCTAACTTTTAAATTTTGTTATTTTTTTTATTTAAATTAAATTATAAAATCAGAAAAGGCTATTTATTTATCATTTTTAATTTTATTGAATATTTAATTTATAAAATAACATGAAATTTAAAAGGTTGTTAGCAAATTTTTTTTTTTGAAATGATATTTATGTTAATTGAAACCTAATTTTTTTAAAATTGTAGGTTTAATTTTAAATATTATTTTATTTCATTTAAAAATCCAAAAATATTTTTTTATTATTTATTATTTTCGAAATTTAATTTGTTATTTAAAATTAAATAAATCCTACTTCCAACTATCCAATTCAACCTGTTACAGGAGTTTGTGTTTTAGCTTATGTGTAAGTTTTATAAAACCTATTATTGCTTGATCTAAATTGTCGTGGTTAACTTGTTGACAGATCCAATGATCTGATTTTAACCCATGGTTCAATTGTCAATAGGTCAAGTAAATAATTTGTAACAGGT
The DNA here is from genome assembly GCF_029168945.1 of Cannabis sativa. NCBI lineage: Eukaryota > Viridiplantae > Streptophyta > Magnoliopsida > Rosales > Cannabaceae > Cannabis > Cannabis sativa. Next base: position 4,325,588 of record NW_026870043.1, on the reverse strand, counting down.
AAATTTTACATTCTTCTTTCATCTGTGTATGACCTAGTAACATGATAGGGTCCATCCAAACCTGTGTGCCTGTGTGAGCCTATATGTTTATTTTGTTATAGATGCATATAGGTTGTTGCTAAATAAAATGTCACACCCTGATAGATTTTATTTAGGTCCATTTAGTTTTTGGACCTATTCAATTAATAAAGTTATTTATTTTAAGCTTAAATTCCTCTCTTTTGGGCCTTGTGTGAGAGATGGGGGCCAATAGAAGTGGGTACGACATACTGAACCCAACTCCCCCTCACATGAACTACCCCAATTGTGAAGGCCCATTTGCCTGATTTGAATAACTGTATTAGGTTAATTAAATTAGTTTAACCTAATAAAATTGATTAGCAACATAATTAACTTTTAAAATATATGAAAAAAATTTCATTTTAATATTTTAAAGTTAATTTTAAGGAAAACACTCTTAGTTTAAGATATTATTTCTACATAAACTATTTGTATTTTTCTTGTATTTAATTGAAAAAAGAATTTTAACTAACTAGATTTTTTCTGAAGCTTATTTTAATAATTTCATTAAATATTCCTATTTAAGTTATAAATTGGTTATTTCTAACTAATTTTACATATCAACTTAAATTTGAATATCTATTGAATTTAAAATTAAGTTGAGAAATTCCAAGAGTTGGTTATTGAAGATTCTAGAGATACTTAGTTAAATTGAGATATTTTCTAGATAGTTATTTCTATACTAGTTATTATTTCTAATATTAAAATAGAAAAATATCATTGATTGTGAAATTAATTTTTTAATAATTAATTTTGGTACAATTCAAGATTAGAATATTTTTCCTAGTATTAAACTAGAATTAAATAATTAAGCCTTCTCTATACTTAATTATTTATTTCTTGAATTTAATACATTTAATTAAATTGAAAATTAAATATCTAAGTTGATTTTCATCATGATACTTAAATATTGTTATTTTCATGACATTTGATTAAATAGAAAATTATTTTAAGTTGGAAATTTTTTATAACAACTTAAATTTGAATAATTTTCACAATATATTTTATGTATTTTATTAATCAATTTTTCGAAATTGCATTTGATTATGCAAGATAATTTTGAATTTATCTTGAAAAGTAGATTAAAGTTGTAAATTAATTATTTATTTTAATTAATTTTTGAACCAACTTAAAACAATGATTTTTTCATTTAATGAATAATTTAAAATAAATGAACTAAAATATATTATTATTAGAAATTGAATTAATTAGTCAAAGAAAAATCTAGATAGATAATATTTTTGCTTAAAGTATTTTTTCTAGTAAAGATTAATTTATTTTTTAAGTATTTCGAAAATTGTATAATTTTATACTCTAATTTTTCGAAATACAATATATATTCTTATGGAAAATTTAAATTTGAGTTGCAAATTAATTTAAATTAATACAACTTAAATTAAATAATTTTCTTAATATTTATTGGAAAATTAATAATAAGATAGAAATAATTCATTTTATTTTCATAACCATATAAGTATAAATTTATAAATATTAAATTACATTTTATTTAGAATTTTATTCTAAATTTGAAATATAATTAAAGAAATATATATTTAAAATAAATAAATAATAGAAGAAAATACATTTTAAATAATGAGCTTTATTATGATTAAGATATTCGATCTCAATTGTTGATTTTACATAGCTATTGTTTTAATGAGTAATCCTCCCTAATGGAGGAACGTTCATTAGCAAGTTAGCGCCCTAGAATCTCGAAAGATAAGTATATTTGTAAGTTTTTTATATTAGTATTGATCACCCTAATGGTGGCGACTGTATAAGACTTACAAACGTATGAAACAATCGTGGAAGCTCATGAAATAGGAATGACCTTGACTCTCGCCTAAACGGGACAACGTCGGATTCTCTTTTCGATCGAATAAAAGGTTGCTAGAATGGTTATTATATTAGATGAGCTGGCAACTCAATTCAATGGATGGTAGCTTTGACTCTTGCCTAAACGGGACACGAATATTAGTTTGTTGAAAACCTTGGAAATTGTTTAGGATTGTATGTTTTAGTATTTTCTCTTGTCATTCCTACTTGCTATGTGCTAATAATTTTTTAATAAGATTTTGTGTTAAACCATAATTGATTTCTATTTATTATTTTGTAGTATCCTGTATTGCCATGTCAAATTTCATGTTATCACTATTGACTGAAAATAAGCTAAGTGGATCTAACTTCCCTAAATGGAAAGAGAACATTAATATTGCTCTCACAGGTGAAAGTGCCCTATTTGTGTTAACTGAGCCGTCTCTTGAATAGGCGGGTGACAATGCAACTAAAGTTGTTAAAGAGAAGCTTGAGCGTTGGCAGAATGCTAACAACAAAGCTAGATACTTCATGCTTTCTAGCATGGTTGACACCTTGAAAACAAGGTTTGCAAACACTGTCACGGCTGCAGAAATAATGACGTTGTTAACTGAGCTATTCGGAATGGCATCTATCCAGTCTCGCTTTGACGCGACTAAGAAATTCATCAATGCACGGATGGAACCCCATCAGAATGTGCGTGATCACCTTCTCCAAATGGCAAGTTATTTCCAGGAAGCCCAGAATCATGGTGCTGAAATGGATCAGACAACTCAAGTGAGTCTTATCTTCAATAGTCTGACTCCAGCTTTTCTGCCCTATACATCAAATTATGTCATGAATAAGAAGAACAAGACTTTCACACGTTAGTCAATGACCTTCAGACATATGAAAATTTTATTGTATGACCCAAGAAGAAAGGGAGTAAACCTCAGAATTCTGGAAATGGTAATGGGACGATTAAACCTGAGGCACACGTTGCCTCTACTTCCAGACCCGAAACAAAGAAGAAGTGGAAAAATACCAAGAAGCGAGCTCAAGCTGTGAAAACAGTTAAGAACAAAAAGGCTGCTGCTCCTGGTGGTACACTAAAAGGAAAGTGTTTCTACTGCAATGAGAAAGGCCATTGGAAACCCCAATGTCCTAAGCTTCTTGGAATGAAACAAGGTATTTCTTTCTATAAACTGATGAGCTTTAGTGAATTATTATCCATTTGGATTATTAATTCTGGACTACTAACCTTGTTTATTTGTTTTTCTTCTTACAGCCCAAGCTGCTTGAACTCAGGTGCTATCTTAGCGAGTGGAATCGGAAAGCTGGACAAAGGGGTGGAGTTCGTCCAAGATAAAGATGAAGCTCATTTATTTATTTTTGAATTAATTGTTTCAGTTTCAGAACAATTTGGATTTCAATTATTAGTTTGGGATTTTATTCCCTATTCTTTTCTCATTATGTTGCAAACAATTTTTTTTTATGATTTTATAATTAAGTTTTTTATTTTACAAATAAATTGCAATCTATAAGTTGAGCTTCATCTACTTTATCTTATATAACAATTACCAATTATTATATTTATATGTTTGTATTTTTATTATTGATACAAATTCTATAGTTCTTTAAACTCTTTATAGAGTTATTACTACATAAACACTAGAAATTATTCTCTATGTTTATGAATAATTGTTAATTCTAAAACAATTATTAAGACTTTGTTTAATGAAAAGATCTTTTGATCTGATAGGGGTGGAGAAAAAGTTAAGAATAATATGTAGTTCAACGATCTTTAATATCTATTTAACTCTGGATTATATTCGAAACTCCACATAATCTCTATAACACTTAGAGAATCATGATCTCTATAACCTTTAGGGATGGATCATAATCTATATATACTTAGGGGTGGACTATATTCCACAGTACTCTGTGAGAAACATAATTTTAAACATGGAAGTAATATAATGTATTAGCTATTATCAGAATTAATCCTTGATCTTGATTATATGTTCCAGTTTAGATTTACTGTTGTAATAGATAATGATACCAATAAAGCTCTTTGATAATGTATCACACTACCTTAATTGAGTGGGAGAATTTTAAAATTCTTTACCCATCTTCATTTGGTTGACACTTGTGATAGGAACTTAAGAACACTACTGAGAAAGCAAATCTAACCATTCATGTGGATAGAAATAACTTATCAGAATTATGAGAATAAGATAGAAGAATTCTTGCATAGTCCTTCCGAATGACTTGAGTCAAGATTTCTAATCCTCATGACATTTTATGGTATCTTAATTTGATTGCTTAATCTCTAGCAAGTATTTTACACTTCAAATACTAGACTGCTATGTTGATGACTTAGTCTTAAAGAAACTTACAGTTTCAGACTAAGACAATAAGTCACAACGAGATATCCCTCAAAACAATAGTAAGAGATTAAAAGTATTATTTAACCAGACAACTACTATTGATTGGGAGCCATCTGAGATGTAATCAAATAAGGAACACTAGGAGATACTCAAGAAAGATTTATGAAAGTGACCTATATGTTAGATATTAAGGAACTGTATATTAGTTATCCTTATATCTACACCAACTCATTATGAATTTGAGATGGTGGTTACTCTGGGGGGTGGAGGAGTTATTCTAGAAGAGTGTAAAAACACATCTATAATAATTCAAGCTCCACCAGAGAAGATATATATAACTTTGTAAATTCAAAATTACCAGAAAGTTATTCTACTGTAGAAAATTCTACACTGTATTATCTCAGTTCCAAATTTTAAAGTATGAGAGATATGTCTTCTATTTGTTCAGATGTACTTAATAAGCAGTAAGGATTTCAGTATCTCCTGATGAGTAAAGCATATAGTTAAGGATGTTTCATAATGTTTTATGAACCTGATTCCAGAAATTAGGGTGGAGTCAAATATACTACACTTGATTTGAAGATCAAGACAACAGATTGATTGGAATGCACAACTTGTTTTATGTTAGTGCAAGCGGGAGTTTGTTGAGTTTTGTGCCCTAAATAAAACCTATTACAATCTGATTAGTTATCAATTTAAGAGATTTGAAGTAATTTATGTTAACATGTATTTTTCATGCTTATGGTTTAATATATATATTTAATATATGCACAAAATCAGTTAAGTCCAGAACATATATTTATTCACAAATACAGTATTGTCAACACAGTGGAATGTGATTGTGATTATATGATTCAAAAGACTAAGTCCATGTTTCATCAGTGTTTTGGATTTACCCTGATGTGATAATCAGCGATGAAGTATACTTACACTTGGAGTAAGTGTTATGTTCTTTCCAGGACTTTGGTAAAGTATACTAGTTTCGAATGTATGGAGTATACATTGGACTGGACCGATATTGAACTTAGTCAAGATATTATAAACTTCCCGTTATATCTTTCCAAGTGAATATCACTAGTTGATCTTAGATTAAAAGAATCTAAATCCTGACATGCTTAGGCTCAATCTCAGGAGTACTATTCAGGTTCTTCGATTTATTAGTTAAGCCTTCTTTTTGGTCAGGGTGATACGTATATTTTGGGAACATGATAGTATGACTGAGTGGGAGCGCTGAATATAAATATAGAATCTATAGCTTCTACTGGTGTACAGAAGTCAAGTGATGATTCCCTTCGAGCTTAGCTAAATAGAAGTAAATGGATGAGCTCTTGTTTCAGTGACTATATCTTAGATCACTAAAACATCATTTACAGGTAGCTAAGTGTTTTAAGGGGCCAAATACATTGAGGGGTGAAACGGTAAATTTATCCCTTCTCGGTGTAAATCATCTATATAGAGGATCTTTGATCAAATTAAGATTATAACGATGGTTAAATGAGATAGTGTATCTATATCTTGGAACATATAGAACGTTGTATATAAGTCTGAGAGTGCGATTCCAAGTTCTAAGAGTGGATTCAACAAGGAATTAATAAGTTAGGGAATTTAATCTGTAAATTCGGTTTGGCTTATTGGAAGCTCATTAATATAGATCCATGGTCCCCATTCTAGTTGAGACCATAATACTTGTAAGACTCAATAATTGATTTATGTCTAATCAATTATAATTCTAAACTTAGACTATGTCTGGTTTGTGAATTTTCACTAAGCAGGGGCGAAATTGTAAAGAAAGGAGTTTCTAGGTTTATTTATTAATTAAGAGACTCTATATGTCTAATTAATAATTATATTAAATGAAAATATTATTTAATAATCTATTTTAGTTATTAAATAATTAGTTTTGGCATTTAAATGGTTAGAATTGGAAAATTGGCGTTTTTGAGAAAATAGAAATAAAAATTGTGAAAACTGTAAAATCCAAGTGAGGCCCATTAACACCATGGCCGACCAATTGTTCAAGCTTTTTCTAATTATTTTTTTCATTATTTTAATGCCAATTAATTACTCACCTAAACTTAGTAGTTTCCTATAAATAGAAAGTGATGGCTCACACCAAAATAAGCAGTTATTCAGTAATTTAGGAAACTGCCTTTCAGAAAACAGAGCCATTCATTTTCTCTCTATAGCCGAACCCCTCTCTCTCTCTTTTCCTCTTCCAATTTCGAAATACCCTAGTGAAAGAGTAGTTCCCACACACAGCAAGTGGTACCTCAATCATAGTTTGGAAGATCGTGAAGAATCCAAATCAAAGAGAAGGACATTCGGACTCAGATCTTGATAATACTCTGCGACAGAAAGGATACAAGGGTTAGAGATTTGAGTGGAAGGAGACATATTATTCTGCTACCACCAATGTAAGGTTTTCTTAACTTTATATGTGTTTATTATCGTTTTGGAAAGTTCATATTTAGGATGTTAAATAACATACTAGTGAGTAGATCTAAGATCCTAGTAAAATAAATTCCAACAACTGGCCTCAGAGCCATGGTAATTGATTTGCTTGCAAGAAATTTGGAATTAAAACGATTTGTTTGAGATTTGGATGGTTTCATGTTGATCTATGTGTTATATGATGATTAATTGATGTTGGGGAATTTTTGTGAAAAATAATTGAATTTTTGTTACTGAAATTATTTTTATTGGATAGTTTGGAAAAAATTAAGCAATTTCTTTTTTTAGAGAACTCAATTTCGAAATTTATTTGAATTAGTTATGATTTTTTGAAGATTTGGAAAAAGATAGGTGGATCACTCAAGCCCACACGCGCGGAACCGAGTGTCCCTCGGTCAGGTGCGTGTTCGAACATGTCATTGTCCGAGCGACACGCCCAGGGGTGTCTTAAACCCCTATCCGCGCGCGCAAATCATGCAAGGGAGCCTTGTGCCAAGTTTTCTCGGCAGATCACCACTGTGAGCGCGCGAGGAGAGTATGCAATGCATACTGTCCGTACCACTTGCATTTTTTTTCCTTTTCTTCGATTTTTCATGCTGTTTCATGGAATTAACTTTAGATTTTTTGTGTAGCTTTGTATTTTGATTTTTACTTTTCATATTTCAAATCTAATTATCAGAAATAAATTAATTTGAATTTTTTAAAATTAATTTTAGGTCTTAGTGTAATTTGAAATTTAAAATAGGTAAAAATCTATCTTTTTGCTTAATTTTTATCTTACTTTAAATTTGATTATTTTATCTTATTTTTTAAATTTAAGTTGAGATATTAATTTTTTTTAATTATTCTATTTTTAAATAATTTGACCTTATTTAAATTTAAAATAAGATTACTATAATCATGATATTTTGAATAGAAATAAGATATTTTGCTAACTTTTAAATTTTGTTATTTTTTTATTTAAATTAAATTATAAAATCAGAAAAGGATATTTATTTATCATATTTAATTTTATTGAATATTTAATTTATAAAATAACATGAAATTTAAAAGGCTGTTAGCAAATTTTTTTTTGAAATGATATTTAGGTTAGTTGAAACCTAATTTTTTAAAATTGTAGGTTTAATTTTAAATATTATTTTATTTCATTTAAAAATTCAAAAATATTTTATTATTATTTATTATTTTTCGAAATTTAATTTATTATTTAAAATTAAATAAATCCTACTTCCAACTATCCAATTCAACCTGTTGCAGGAGTTTGTGTTTTAGCTTATGTGTAAGTTTTATAAAACATATCATTGCTTGATCTAAATTGCAATGGTTAACTTGTTCACGGATCCAATGATCTGATTTTAACCCATGGTTCAATTGTCAATAGGTCAAGTAAATAATTTGTAACAGGTAAATTTTACATTCTTCTTTCATCTGTGTATGACCTAGTAACATGATAGGGTCCATCCAAATCTGTGTGCCTGTGCGAGCCTATATGTTTATTTTGTTATAGATGCATATAGGTTGTTGCTAAATAAAATGTCACACCCTGATAGATTTTATTTAGGTCCATTTAGTTTTTGGACCTATTCAATTAATAATAGTTATTTATTTTAAGGTTAAATTCCTCTCTTTTGGGCCTTGTGTGAGAGATGGGGGCCAATAGAAGTTGGTAGGACATACTGAACCCAGCTCCCCCTCACATGAACTACCCCAATTGTGAAGGACCATTTGCCTGATTTGAATAACTGTATTAGGTTAATTAAATTAGTTTAACCTAATAAAATTGATTAGCAACATAATTAACTTTTAAAATATATGAATTTTTTTTTTATTTTAATATTTTAAAGTTAATTTTAAGAAAAACACTCTTAGTTTAAGATATTATTTCTAGATAAACTATTTGTATTTTTCTTTTATTTAATTAAATAAAGAATTTTAACTAACTAGATTCTTCCTGAAGCTTATTTTAATAATTTAATTAAATATTCCTATTTAAGTTATAACTTTGTTATTTCTAACTAATTTTACATATCAACTTAAATTTGAATATCTTTTGAATTTAAAATTAAGTTGAGGAATTCCAAGAGTTGGTTATTGAAGATTCTAGAGATATTTTTTTTAAGTTGTTAAACTTAAAATGGAATATTCTTAAATTAGGTGGTTACAAATTAATTTTGATATTTAATTAAATTTTATTTGGAAATTTTTAAGGTTGTTTTTTTAGATTCTTTCTATAACAACTTAAATTAGATATTTTTCAAATTTTTGAAAAGATACTTAGTTAAATTGAAATATTTTATGGATAGTTATTTCTATACTAGTTATTATTTCTAATATTAAAATAGGAAAATATCATTGATTGTGAAATTAATTGTTTAATAATTAATTTTGGTACAATTCAAGTTAAGAATATTTTCCCTAGTATTAAACTAGAATTAAATAATTAAAATAGGAAAATATCATCGATTGTGAATTTTAACTAAGCATGGGCAAAATTGTAAAGAAAAGAGATTCTAGGTTTATTTATTAATTCAGAGATTCTATATGTCTAATTAATAATTATGTTAAATGTCAATATTATTGAATAATCTATTTTAGTTATTAAAGAATTAGTTTTGGCATTTAAATGGTTAGAATTGGAAAATTGGCATTTTTGAGAAAATAGAAATAAAAATTGTGAAAACTGGAAAATCCAAGTGAGGCCCATTAACACCATGGCCGACCACTTGTTCAAGCTTTTTCCAATTACTGTTTTCATTATTTTAATGCCAATTAATTACTAACCTAAACCTAGTAGTTGCCTATAAATAGAAAGTGATGGCTCACACCAAAATAAGCAGTTATTCAGTAATTCAGGAAACTACCTTTCAAAAAATAGAGCCACTCATTTTCTCTCTATAGTCGAACCCCTCTCTCTCTCTTTTCCTCTTCCAATTTCGAAATACCCTAGTGAAAGAGTAGTGCCCACACACAGCAAGTGGTACCTTAATCATAGTTTGGAAGATAGTGAAGAATCCAAATCAAAGAGAAGGACATTCAGACTCAGATCTTGATAATACTCTGCGACAGAAAGCATACAAGGGTTAGAGATCTGAGTAGAAGGAGACAAATTATTCTGCTGCAACCAATGTGAGGTTTTCTTAACTTTATATGAGTTTATTATAGTTTTAAAAAGTTCATATTTAGGATGTTAAATAACATACTTGTGAGTAGATCTAAGATCCTGGTAAAATAAATTCCAACAACTGGCCTCAGAGCCATGGTAATTGATTTTCTTGCAAGAAATTTGGACTTAAAACGATTTGTTTGAGATTTGGATGGTTTCATGATGATCTATAAGTTATATGATGATTGATTGATGTTTGTGAATTTTTGTGAAAAATAATTTAATTTTTGTTTCTAAAATTATTTTTATTGGATAGTTTGGAATAAATTAAGCAATTTCTTTTTTTACAGAACTCAATTTCGATTTTATTTGAATTAGTTATGATTTTTTGAAGATTTAAAAAAAGATAGGTGGATCACTCAAGCCCACGCGCGCGGAACCAAGTGTCCCTCGGTCAGGAGCGTGTTCGGACATGTCATTGTCCGAGCGACACGCCCAGGGGTGTCTTAAACCCCTATCCGCGCGTGGAAATCATGCAAGGGAGCCCTTCGCCGAGTTTTCTAGGCAGATCACTACTGTGACAACAGTGCTTTTGTACATGTCGGGGCGGTTAGGTCTGGAGCGTACGATCCTCGGGACAACAGTGCTTTTGTAGTTAGTCGCTGGACGACAAATATTTTTGTAAATGACTAGTAAAATTTTGTAAAGCTTTTTTAAATTGGGATCCTGAAATATTTTGTATGTAATATATAAGTTTTAATTAAATAGCAAAATTTTAATTGATCACGATTTTCATTAACATCGTTGATTAACAACGAGCTGCACAGTACGTTTAAAATCACGTCAACATGCATATGCTAGTTAGGGTGTTACAATTTGGTATCAGAGCCGCCAGGTTGTCTTCCGAAGATCGTCACGACATGTACAATCATCATCAACAGTTAGCTCGTTCTACGGTTCAGTAAGCTTTTATTGCTTTAGTAGCTTATTTTAAATATTATGATTTAAGAAAAGCCTGTTAGGAAGCATGTTAGTAGCCAGATAGTAGAATAGGCGCATGTTTTTAATTTCCAAATTAAGTGGCATTACTAAGCTCTCGTTGATCATGATCTGATATGCCAACTCTTGGTTACGCAGGCTGTTCAGACTAGATGGACAGGTCAAATGAAGGTCAAGGAGCTCAGTTTCCCCCAAATGCTCGGGGCCGAGGTAGAGGTCCCAGGGGCAGGGCTCGTGGCCGGGGTGCTGCTAGCCCGCCACAGGCTGCCCAGGCTGCCCAAGCTACTTAAAAAGCCTTAAATTGGGAAAACAGGTTTGCAGAAATGCAAGCCAGAATTGAGGAACAAGATAATGAAATCCATCGATTAAGACAGCAGGGTGCTCCTGCAATGCCTGTACCAGAAATCCCAGTGGCACCTGCCCCTGTTGTCCAGGCCGAACCAGTGATAGCGATGAATCGGAGGGAACCTCTGTATGAAAGGTTCCGTAAGCAGGCACCTCCAGTCTTTCTGGGAGGTCCGGACGTTATGAAAGCCGAGCAGTGGCTAACAGTGATTACAAAGATTTTGAATTTCATGGGCGTCATCGGGAATGATAGAGTGGTCTGTGCCACTTTTTAGTTTCAAGAAGATGCATTGGTCTGGTGGGACATGGTGTCCATGATACACGATGTCACAACAATGACCTGGTAAAAGTTCTAGGAACTTTTCAATGCCAAGTACTACAATGAGGCCGTCAGAAGTGCCAAAAGGAAAGAGTTCACCCACCTGACCCAGAAAGAGAATTTGAGCGTTACTGAGTATACAACGCAGTTTGACCGGTTGGCGAGGTTGGCCTCGGGAATTGTGTTGCTTAAATTTATAAATGCTACGCAAGTATACGCAATCTAGTAGTAAATCTCACACAGGTGAGGTCGATCCCACAGGAAATTGGATTAAATACCACTAAATTATACTTATGATTCTATTCGGCAAATCGAAGGAAATTATGATTTAAAAACAGTAAAATATGAAAGAAATTCAGAAAACTTAATAACACAATTGAAAGTTGAGCAAGATGAGATAATAGGGAGGAGAATCCTGTTGTTGTTTACCCAAATCGTTAATGCTTAATTACTATCCTATTCTTGGAGTGAATGACAGATTATGAAATAACCTAGCTCCTTTCAGATCTTCTAGATTCTAAATCACATGTTATCTAATTAATTCCTTACTTAAACTAACATGAAATCAGCATTAAGTAATAATCTACTCGTCACATAAGTCATGCAAATACTTTCGTTTCACATAGAACATCGATTATCTTAATTTTAGCATTCTCAATTCTCACTTTTCAGATTTCGAATTGAGATCATAGAGCATGCACAAGGTGATCAATCTTAAACATGAAATTAAGAACAAATTAAGATAATTTCACACACAAGAATTGAGGAATGGTAATTAAACATTAACTAGGCAAAACATTAAACAACAATCATCATCCTCCCTATATGGGAAATTTAGTTCAGAAAAAAATCCATAACCATTCCTATAGCAATATTCAACATAAAGAAATTAACGAGGAATAGAGAAAAGAACTGTTGGTGGATGAACTCTGGATCTTCACTTCAATCTCTGTGCTCTTCCTGCCGCTCTCAGCTGTATTTTAGGGTTTCTGATCGCTCTCCCTAACTTCCAATCGCAGTTTTCTATTTATAACTAAAATTTAGGGTTCGATGGACGAAAATGCCCCTGGTCCGTACGGGATCTCGCCGCGGCCATATACACTCTCGCCGCGGCCAGATAAGTGATAAAAATCGACTGTTCTGTAAGGAGCTTTTAGCCGCAGCCATATACAACCTCGCCGCGGCGACTGGAGCAGCCTCTAAATATTGGTTATTTTGTGATCTAGCCGCGGCCAAGCTATGTCTAGCCGCGGCCAGATGTGCAAAATACTTCATAATTCGTGTTTTCCTTGGCTCAGCCCGTCTTTTGTTGAATTTCTGCCCCCGAGACCTCTTTTATTCCAAAGAACCTGAAAACATAGAAAACAAGCGTAATTCCGTCCCAATACAGCGAAAAACACACATAGAATAGATTCGAAATCTAGGCCAAGAATAGCCTAACAAATTCCCCCAAACTGACTCTTTACTCGTCCCCGAGTAAACTAAGACTAAACTAAAAAAAACAAACTAACAATGATAGCTAAGCTTTCCGACAATTGAACTGTTACCACCACCTGCACAACTTCAATCTATCAATAACCAGAATTTCAACTTGCCAACTCTAAGAACTAATTTGAATGTGCAATTTACAAGTAAGTAATTCATACAAACATAAAACATCGCAATTGCCATCTATATCACAACTGTTCTAAACTTTCCAACATCCCACTAACACATGATCAATAAGTTTGAATGACATACCTCTCTCCACTAATGTTGACAAATTTCTATTTGGAATCAATAGGTCTTTTTCGGTTAGCATCGCATGGCTTAGGTACATGGGTAGGTGAGAAGTCATTTCGGCTACACTATACCATAAGCGCTATTAACCAAGCAAGCCTAGACATTTATTTTGCTTTCTTTCCATATATCCCAAGAACAGAAATAAGAGATTGCAATTTTTTTATGTGTGTACCTCATAATTTTCTTATCTTTTTTTTTTTTCAAGAAGAAAATTTTTGCATTTTTTTTTCTATTTTTTCAGAGGCACAACACCCAATATTATTCTTTTTTCTCAATCTCTCGCCCCTACACTATATTTTTTCACTTACAACACTTATCCCCCCCAAACTTGCTTCAAGACTCATGGCATAATAAGGTATGTTCAGGGTGTAAAGAGTTAAAGATAACGAATTCAGCTCAGTTAAGTGGTGAAAATTTTTTAAAAACAGGCTAAGGCTCAACTTTGGGTATACTATGGTGAAAATTTCTAGGTAGGCTTGAAAGGCTCAATCGATCCAAAGAAAATTTTCCTAAATCATTTTCCAAACAAAAATCATCAAGGATTTCGCTTCAAGAGAGTATGTCAAACAAATTCTATTTCATGTCAAGTCAATCATTCCACAATCCAAATAGAACACAAGTGATATGCGTCAAAAACAAATGTTTTACATCTACATGAACAACCTTCTAATACACATCCACCTTAATTCAAACAGTTACAAGTCAAGCACACAGTTAAGATTCCAATCCATTGTACAAGTAAACAACAGTAGTTCAATCAATCTTCCAGCTCAGATATCAACACATGACACTAACAATAACAAAGACTAACTAAAAAAAAACGAAAAAAAAAACTGAACAAAAAAACTAAAAATTTTAAATCTCTCCCCCCAAACTAAAGATGCACATTGTCCCCAATGTGTTAAAATAAAATTATGGTTGAGAGAAACTTACCTGAGCCCCATCAGAAGGGATCAAGTCCACCCTTTGCATCCAAAAGAGCCCTCGTACTAAATGAAGAAAATTTACCACCAATAGTGTTGATTTCAGAGTTTTGCACAAGAGTAAGCTCACCTTCAGAACTACCACACATCAATCTTTTCCAACGACGCTGAATCGTTCGAAGTCGCTCTTTAGGCTTTGCTTTCTTCTTATCAGTTTTAACAAAAGAACCATTCACCACCTCAATCTTGCAACAGGTAGGAATGTCAGTTGGGGCAAAAACATTAAAATTGACCTATTCATCTTGCACTCGCAACTTTAACTCCCCCTTTTGAACATCTATTAATGCTCGCCCCGTGGCTAAGAATGGTCTTCCCAAAATAATGGGAATAGTTGAATCTTCCTCCATATCAAGAATTAGGAAATCAGCAGGGAAGATAAACTTACCAACCTTCACCAGTACATCTTCAATTCTCCCACGAGGATGAGTCAGAGAACGATCGGCTAGTTGTAAAGTCACTGTTGTGGGCTTTGCTTTTCCCAATCCTAGCCTTTTGAAGACAGACAAAGGCATTAGATTAATGCTTGCTCCCAGATCACATAGAGCTTTAGTTTCCACCGAACCCCCTATAGAGCATGGAATATTGAAACTACCCGGATCTTTAAGCTTGGGCGGTAGTTTCTTTTGCAAAATTGCACTGCACTCCTCAGTGAGTGCCACTGTCTCGAATTCTTCCAACTTCCTTTTCTTAGCCAAAATTTCTCTCATGAACTTCAGGTAAGTTGGCATTTGCTCCAAGGCCTCCGCAAAAGGAATGTTGATATGTAGTCTTTTAGAGACCTCTAGAAATTTTGAGAACTGCTTGTCTAGATTGGTCTTTCGGAGTCTCTGAGGATAAGGTATCTTCACATGATGATCGATACTGACTGGTGGAGACTGTTGTTGTGGTGCAGGACTATCAGTAGCCTTCTTTTTTATTGATGTTGGAGTTGGTGCTGATTGATCTTTAACTTCTTCATTCAATGGTTGTACCACATCAGGCCCATCATAATTCTTTCCACTCCTCAAGGAAATTGCTTTACATTGCTCTTTTCCTTTTGCCTCACTAGTGCTAGGTGAATTTCCTTGAGCTTGTTTTGCCACTTGAGTAGCCAATTGTTCCATTTGAGTTTCTAGAGTTTTAATAGAGGCTCTAGTTTCCATCACAAATTGGAGCAATAAATCAGCTTGGATATTGGAGCCTCCACTAGGACTTTGTTGTTGGTTTTTTTGGGGTTGATTTCTCTGCTGGTAGAACCCCTGTTGGTTGTGCCCATAATTATTATTTTGGGAGTAGTTCCCAATGGCTTTTGCTTGATCCATTGGAAAATTATCCACATCTGCCTGACACTCTGAAAAGTGATGGTTGCCTCCACATATCTCACAAATAACTTGGGCTTGTTTAGCTTGCCCTGCAATCAACTTTGTCAAGGCCTCAACCTGAGCTGTCAACTTTGTGATGGCATCAACCTCTAGCACACCAGCTACTTTCTTAGTTTGACTCCTTTCAGTTGGCCACTGCTGATTGTTTAGAGCCATCTCCTCCAATAGATCGTAAGCCTCATTAGCACTCTTTCTCATAAAAGCTCCACCAGCTGCTGCATCTATCAGAGTTCTAGTGTTACCAACCAGCCCGTTGTAGAAGTTGTGAACCAGCATCCACTTCTCTATACCATGATGAGGACACCTCCTGATCAGGTCTTTAAACCTCTCCCAAGCCTCATGGAGAGATTCATTATCTTGCTGACAGAAGTTGTTGATTTCACCTCGCAACTTGGCTGACTTTGCTGGAGGAAAGAACTTTGACAAAAATTTCGTGGCTAAGTCATTCCAAGTGGCAATAGAGTTGGGTGGCAGGGAATTCAACCAGCTCTTGGCTCGTTCTCTGAGTGAGAATGGAAACAGTCTCAGACGAATGGCATCATCACTAACTCCATTGACTTTAAAAGTCTCACACAGTTCCATGAAGTTCGAGAGATGCAGAATAGGATCTTCAGAAGGGAGCCCACCAAACTGGACTGAAGACTGCACCATCTGGAGTATGGCAGGTTTGATCTCAAAGTTATTCGCATCCACTGCCGGTGGCCTGATACATGACTGCACTCCAGTAAGAGTAGGGAGAATGTAATCTCTCAAGCTACGGCCATTAGCTTGATCTTCAACGGCACCACCATTATTACCGTTATTTGGAGCATTCGCATTAACATTAGCAGCCATGATTTCTGATGTTTCAGCAGTCGCTGAAACTCTTTCTTGCCTCTTCTTCTTTCTGTTTCTCCTACAAGTCTTCTCAATTTCAGGATCAACTGATACTATCACTGCTTGTCCTTCACGGCGCATACACTTAGAATTCCTGAAATAGATAGAAACAATCTTGCAAGAACAAATTAGCAATTAGCAAGAAAAAAAAAATAAACCAAAGTAGAAGTTAGTATAATTTTATGTAATATCAATCTTTATACAATTCCCCGGCAACGGCGCCAAAAACTTGTTGCTTAAATTTATAAACACTACGCAAGTATACGCAATCAAGTAGTAAATCTCACACAGGTGAGGTCGATCCCACAGGGAATTGGATTAAATACCACTAAATTATACTTATGATTCTATTCGGCAAATCGAAGGAAATTATGATTTAAAAACAGTAAAATATGAAAGAAATTCAGAAAACTTAATAACACAATTGAAAGTTGAGCAAGATGAGATAATAGGGAGGAGAATCCTGTTGTTGTTTACCCAAATCGTTAATGCTTAATTACTATCCTATTCTTGGAGTGAATGACAGATTATGAAATAACCTAGCTCCTTTCAGATCTTCTAGATTCTAAATCACATGTTATCTAATTAATTCCTTACTTAAACTAACATGAAATCAGCATTAAGTAATAATCTACTCGTCACATAAGTCATGCAAATACTTTCGTTTCACATAGAACATCGATTATCTTAATTTTAGCATTCTCAATTCTCACTTTTCAGATTTCGAATTGAGATCATAGAGCATGCACAAGGTGATCAATCTTAAACATGAAATTAAGAACAAATTAAGATAATTTCACACACAAGAATTGAGGAATGGTAATTAAACATTAACTAGGCAAAACATTAAACAACAATCATCATCCTCCCTAAATGGGAAATTTAGTTCAGAAACAAATCCATAACCATTCCTATAGCAATATTCAACATAAAGAAATTAACGAGGAATAGAGAAAAGAACTGTTGGTGGATGAACTTTGGATCTTCACTTCAATCTCTGTGCTCTTCCTGCCGCTCTCAGCTGTATTTTAGGGTTTCTGATCGCTCTCCCTAACTTCCAATCGCAGTTTTCTATTTATAACCAAAATTTAGGGTTCGATGGACGAAAATGCCCCTGGTCCGTACGGGATCTCGCCGCGGCCATATACACTCTCGCCGCGGCCAGATAAGTGATAAAAATCGATTGTTCTGTAAGGAGCTTTTAGCCGCGGCCATATACAACCTCGCCGCGGCGACTGGAGCAGCCTCTAAATATTGGTTATTTTGTGATCTAGCCGCGGCCAAGCTATGTCTAGCCGCGGCCAGATGTGCAAAATACTTCATAATTCGTGTTTTCCTTGGCTCAGCCCGTCTTTTGTTGAATTTCTGCCCCCGAGACCTCTTTTATTCCAAAGAACCTAAAAACATAGAAAACAAGCGTAATTCCGTCCCAATACAGCGAAAAACGCACATAGAATAGATCCGAAATCTAGGCCAAGAATAGCCTAACAAATTGTGCCTACCGATTTCAGTAAAAAGGAAAAATACTTGGATGGGATGAGTGCGAAAATTCGACATGACCTGATGATTACTACAAACGACAAAACCACCTATGCTGAAATGGTGGAAAAGGCACTGCGAGCTGAGGGCGCAGTTGGGTGTAAGACTGAGTCTGTTAGGACTCCAATGGTTGGCGGGGCTCCTACCCCTCCTACATCAGGCTTTAGTAGGGGAGGTAGTGGTTCGGCCATGGATCAGAAAAGGAAGGCATCCACTGCAACCGGTGACTCGGGTCAAAACAAGAGGTTCCGGGGGAACCAGGGTCGAGGTAGTCGTCAGGGTAGTTCTGAGACCCGATATACCTACCCAGAGTGCCCCAATTGTAAAAGGCACCATCTGGGTGAGGGTAGAGGGCAGGGGTGCTTCTAGTGTGGCATGCCAAGACACTACAAGAGGGATTGCCCTCAACTTAGAACTGAGGCACCAAAGGCTCCGGCGAGACCCACTCCAGCTAGGGTGTTCGCCATTACTCAGGCTGATGCAGAAGAAGCCAGTCCTTCAGTGGTGACAGGTTAGCTCTCGGTTAATAACTCTTTTTACTACGTATTATTTGATTCTGGAGGCACACATTCTTATGTGGCAGCCAGAATCTTTAGTAAATTGGATAGACCGCATGATAGATATGAATCACGGTTTGGAACCCTATTACCTGGCGGAGAGTTAGTTATCTCCAAAAGGTGGATTAGGTCTATGCCGATCAGAATTGACGATAGGGAGTTAAGTGCTGACTTAATAGAGATGAGCTTAGTAGATTTTGATATCATACTGGGGATGGATTTCCTATCTAAGTACTCAGCCAGTATTGACTGTAAGAGGAAGATGGCAATCTTCCAACCAGAAGGTGAAGAACCGTTTGTTTTCGTCGATTTGGTTCAGGGATCTCGGATCCCGGTGATTTCAGCCCTGTCAGCTAAGGAATTATTGTGTGATGGATGCCTAGGGTTTCTGGCCCTGGTGTTAGACACCACTCGGCTAGACTCTGTTCGGCCAGAAGATATCAAGGTGGTTCGGGAATTTCTGGATGTTTTCCCCGAAGGACTTCTGGGTTTACCACCTCAGCTGGCAATTGATTTTATAATAGATTTAGCACCTGAAGTAGAACCGGTCCCCAAGGCTCCTTATAGAATGGCTCTGGTTGAGCTTAAAGAATTGAAAATTCAGCTTCAAGGGTTACTTGACATAGGGTTTATTCGGCCTAGGGTGTCACCCTGGGGAGTGTTGGAATTTATTTTACCAGGATCTTAGTTCTACTCACAAGTATGTTGTTTAACACCCTAAATATGAACTTTCTAAAACGATAAAAAACACATATAAAGTTAAGAAAACCTTACATTGGTTGCAGCGGAATAATGTCTCCTTCCACTCAGATCTCTAACCCTTGTATCCTTTCTCTTTGTGTGTGATCCTTCACAGTCTTCCAATCTATGATTAAGGTTCCACTTGTTGTGTGTGGGCACTACTCTATCACTGAGGGTTTCGAAATTATGAAGAGGAAAAGAGAGAGAGGTTGGTTCGGCTATAGAGAGAGAGGGAAGGCTCAGTTTTATGAAAAAGTTAATATTCTGAGAAAAGGTTATGAAAACTTATTATTTGACTGAGCCATCACTTTCTATTTATAGGCAACTACTAGGTTAAGGTTAGTAATTATTTGGCATTAAAATAATGAAAATATCAATTGGAAAATCATGCTTAAGTGGTCGGCCAAGGTGTGTAATGGGCCTCACTTAGTTTTTGCTGTTTTCACAATTTTTATTTCTATTTTCTCAAAAACGCCAATTTTCCAATTCTAACCTTTTAAATGCCAAAACTAATTATTTAATAACTAAAATAGATTATTAAATAATATTTTCATTTAATTTAATTATTAATTAGACATATAGAGTCTATTAATTAATAAATAAACCTAGAATCTCTTTTCTTTACAATTTCACCCCTGCTTAGTGAAAATTCACAAATTAGACATAGTCTAACTTTAGAATTATAATTGATTAATCACAAATCAATTATTGACTCTTACAAGCAGTATAGTCTCAACTAGAATGGGGACCATGGATCTATAGGCTTCCAATAAGTGAAGCGAATTTACTAAGTAAATCCCTACTCATTAATTCTTCGTTGAATCCACTCTTACAACTTAGAATTGCACTCTCAGACTTATATAGAGCATATTATATGTTCCATGATATAGATATGCTATCTCATTTAACCATTGTTATAATCTTATTGTGATGAAAGATCCTCTATATAGATGATTTACATCGAGATGGGATAATTTTACCGTTCTCACCCCTCAACGTATTTTGCCCCTTAAAACACTTAGCTACCTGTAAATGATGTTTAGTGATCTTAGAATTAGTCACTTAAACAAGAGCTCATCCATTTACTTCTATTTAGCTAAGCTCGAAGGGTATCATCACTTGACTTCTATACACCAGTAGAAGCTATAGATTCCATATTTATGTTCAGCACTCCCACTCAATCATACTATCATGTTCCCAAAATATACGTATCACCCTGACCCAAAAGTAGGCTTAAGTAATAAATCAAAGAACATGAATAGAACTCCTGAGTTGAGCCTAAGCATATCAGGATTTAGATTCTTTTAATCTTAAGATCAACTACTGATATTGACTTGGAAAGATATGACGGTAAGTTTATAATATCTTAACTAAGTTGCAATATCGGTCCAGTCCAATGTATACTCCACACATTCGAAACTAGTATACTTTACCAATGTCCTGGAAAGAACATAACACTTACTCCAAGTGTAAGTACACATCATTGCTGATTATCACATCAGTGTAAATCCAAAACACTGATGAAACAGGGACTTAGTCTTTTGATTCATATAATCACAATCACATTCCACTGTGTTGACGATACTGTAATTGTGAATAAACATATGATCTGGACTTAACAGATTTTGTGTGTAAATGTAATAAACATATTAAACCATTAGCATGTAAAATTCATGCAAACATAAATCACTTCAAATTTCTTATATTGATAACTAATCAGATTGTAAAGGGTTTTATTTAGGGCACAAAACCCAACAAACTCCCACTTGCACTAACATAAAACAAACTCTGCGCAAATAAATCAATCTGATGTCTTGATCTTCAGATCAAGTGTAGTATATTTGAATCCACCCAAACTTCTGGAAACTAGTTCATAAATACAATATGAAACATCCTTTACTATATGCTTTACTCTTCAAGGGATACTGAACTCCTTACAGTTTTAAAGTACATCTGAATAAACAGAAGACATATCTCTCATATTTTAAAATATGGAATTGAGATAATAAAGCGTAGACTTTTCTTCAGTAAAATAACTTTCTGGCAATTTCGAATTTACAAAGTTATAAATCTTCTCTGGTAGAGCTTGAATTATTATAGAATAACTCCTCCACCCCCAGAGTAACCACCATCTCAAAATTTTGAATGAGTTGCGGTAGATACAAGGATAACTGATATACAGTTCCTTAATATCTGACATATAGATCACTTTCATAAATCTTTCTTGAATATCTTCTAACGTTCCTTATTTGATTACATCTCAGATAGCTCCCACTCAATAGCAGATGTCTGGTTAAATAATACTTTTAACCTCTTTATTGTTTGGAGAGTTATCTAGTTGTGACTTATTGTATTAGTCTGAAACTTTAAGTTTCTTTAAAGACTAAATCATCAACATAGCAGACTAGTATTTGAAGTGAAAAATACTTGCTAGAGATTAAGTAATCAAAATTAAGATACCATAAAATTTTATGAGGATTAAGAAATCTTGGTTCAGTCATTCGAATAGACTGAACTAGAATTCTTTTATCTTATTCTCATAATTCTGATAAGTTATATCTATCCAGATTTCCTTTTCAATAGTGTTCTTAAGTTCCTATCACAAGTGTCAACCTAATGAAGATGGGTAAAGAATTTTAAAATTCTCCCACTCAATTAAGGTAGTGTGATACATTATCAAAGAACTTTTATAGGTATCAATTTTTACAACAGTAAAAATAAATTGGAACATACAATCAAGATCAAGGATTTATACTGATAATAGTTAATTCATTATATTACTTCCATGTTTAAAGAAAAAATGTGTTACATAGGGTATTGTGGATAAATTCCACACCTAAGTATATAGAGATTATGATCCACCCCTAAAGGTTATAAAGATCATGATTCTCTAAGTGTTATAGAGATTATGTAGAGCTGAATACAATCCAGAGTTCATTAGATATAAAAGATCGTTGAACTGCATAGTTTTCTTAACATTTCTCCACCCCTATCAGATCAAAAGATCCTTTTATTAAACAAATTTTTAATAATTGTATTAGAATTAACAATTATTAATAAACATAGAAATAATTTCTAGTGTTTATTTAATATAACTCTATGAAGAGTTGTAAATATTGTAGAATTTGTATCAATAATAAAAACACTTACACATACAAACATATAAATATAATGTGGTAATTGTGGTTTAAGACAAAGTAAATGAAGCTCAATCTCATAAATTGCAATTTGTTTGAATAGAAAATAAAATATTATTAATAATAAAAAAAATGTATTGCAACAATATGAGAAAAACAGGGATAAAAATCCCAAACTAAAATTCGAAATCCAAATTGTCTTTAAACTAAAACAATTAATTCGAAAATAGAATAATGAGCTTCATCTTCATCTTGGACAATCTTCACCCTTTATCCAGCTTTCCGATCCAACTCACTAAGATAGCATCTGAGTTCAAGTAGCTTGGCCTATAAGAAGAAGAAACAAATAAACAAAGTTAGTCCAGAATCAATAATCCAATTGGATAATAATTCACTAAAACACTTCAAGTTTATAGAAAGAAATACCTTGTTTCTTTGCAAGAAGTTTAGGACATTGGGGTTTCCAATGACCCTCTCATTGCAGTAGAAACACTTTCCTTTGAGTGCATCACCAGAAGCAGTAGCCTTCTTGTTTTTCATGGCTTTGGCACGCTTCTTGCTGTTTCTCCACTTCTTCTTAGATTTGGGTTTAGAAGTAGAGGCAACATTTGCCTCAGGTTTGACCGTCCCATTACCATTGCCAGAATTTTGAGGCTTACTCCCTTTCTTCTTGGGGCCTCCAATCAAATTTTCATATGTCGGAAGGTCATTGACTAACTCATGAAAGTCTATGTCCTTTTTATTCATGACATAATTTGATGTATAGGGCAGAAATGATGGAGTTAGACTATTCAAGATAAGGCTTACTTGAGTAGTGTGATCCATTTCAGCACCATGATCCTGGGCTTCTTGGAAATAACTTGCCATGTGGAGAACATGATCACACACGTTTTGATGGGGTTCCATTCGTGCATTGATGTATTTCTTAGTCGCGTCAAAGCGAGACTGAAGAGATGCCCTACCAAATAGCTCAATTAACTTCGTCATAACTTTAGCAGCCTTTTCGGTTTTAAAAAACCGAGTTTTAAGGGTGTCAACCATGCCGGAAAGCATGAAGTATAGAGCTTTTTCGTTAGCTTTCTGCCAACGCTCATACTTTTCTTTCACAGCTTTGGTTGCATTGTCCCCCAGCACTTCTGGAGACAACTCAGTTAACACAAACAAGGAGCTTTCTCCTATGAGAGAAATATTAATGTTCTCATTCCATTTTGGAAAGTTAGATCCATTTAGCTTATTTTCGGTCAAGAGTGATCACATGGAATTCATCATGGTTATACAAGATACTACAAAATAATAAATAGAAATCAACAATGGTTTAACACAAAATCCAATTCAGAAATCATAAGCACATAACATGTAGGAATGATAAGAGAAAATACAAAAAAAAAATACAATCCTAAATAATTTCCAAGGTTTTCAACAAACTGATATCAATGTCCCGTTTAGGCCAGAGTCAAAGCTACCATCTATTGAATAGACTTGTCAGCTCATCTAAAATGTTAAACATTCTAGCAACCTTTTATTCGATCAAGATTGGAATCCAGCGTTGTCCCGTTTAGGCGAGAGTCAAGGCTATTCTATCTTATGAGCTTCTATCATTGTTTCATATTTTGCAAGTCAAATACAGTCGCCACCATTAGGGTGATCCATACCATATAAAACACTTACAAAGCTACTTATCTTTCGAGATTAAACAGTGCGAACTTGCTAATGAACGTTCCTCCATTAGGGAGGATCACTCACTAAAACAAACGCTATGTAAAACAAATAATGGAGATCGAATATCTTAATAATAATAAAGCTCATTCTTTAAAATGTATTTTCTTTATTATTTATAATAAAATATATTCATTAAATATCGAATTTAGAATTAAAATTCTAAATTAGAATTTAATTTAATATTTATAAAATTATACTTAGATGGTGATTGAAATAAATTGAATTATTTCCATCTTAGTAGTAATTTTGATACATAAATATTAGAAAATTATTTAAGTTGTATTAATTTAAATTAATTTACAACTCAAATTAAATTTTCATGAGAATATATTTATTGTATTTTGAAAAAGAAAGTATAAAAACTTTATATTTCGAAATACTTAAATAATAATTACTTAGAAAAAATACTTCAAGCAAAAATATCACCTATGTAGATTTTCCTTTGACTAATTAATTCAATTTCTAATAATATACTTTAATTCATTTATTTTAAATTAATCAATAAATGAAAAAATCATTGATTTAAGTTGGTCCAAGAATTAATTAAAATAAATAATTAATTTACAACTTAATCTATTTTTCAAGATAAATTAAAAAACATCTAGCATAATTAAATGCAATTCGAAATTGATTAATAAAAAAATATTTTGAAAATTATTTAAATTAAAGTTGAAAAATTAAATTTCAACTAAAAATAATTTTCTATTTAATTAAGTGTCATGAAAAAGAAATATTTAAGTATCATGATGAAAATCAACTTAGATATTTAATTTTCAATTTAATTAAATGTATTAAATTCAAGAAATAAATAATTAAGTGTAGAGAAGGCTTAATTATTAATTTCTAGTTTAATACTAGGAAAAAAAATATACTTAAATAAATTGTACCAAAATTAATTATTTAAATAATTAATTTCACAATGTATAATATTTTCTTATTTAATATTAGAAATAATAAGTAGTCTAGAAATAACTATCTAGAAAATATCTTATTTGACTAAGTATCTTTTCCACAAAATTTGAAAAAATATCTAATTTAAGTTGTATTAGAAAAAATCTAGAACTTAAATATTTTCAAATTTAAATTTAATTAAATATCAAAAATTAAGTTGTAACCACTTAATTTGAAAAATATTCCATTTTAAGTTTAAAACTAACTTAAAAAATATTTTAAGAATCTTTAATAACTAATGCCTAGAATTCCTCAACTTAATTTTAAATTTAAATAAAATATTCAAATTTAAGTTAGATAAGAAAAATCAGTTAAAAAAACTAATTTATAACTTAAATAGGAATATTTAATTAAATAAGCTCCATAAAGAATCTAGTTAGTTAAAATTCTTTATTTAATTAAATACAAGAAAAATACAAATAGTTTGTCTAGAGATAATATCTAAAACTAAGAGTGTTTTTCTTAAAAAAAATTAACTTTAAAATATTAAAATGAAAATAAATTTCATATATTTTAAAAGTGAATTATGTTGCTAATCAATTTTATTAGGTTAAACTAATTTAATTAACTTAGCACAGTTATTCAAATCAGGCAAATGGGCCTTCACAATAGGGGTAGTTTATGTGAGGGGGAGTTGGGTTCAGTATGTCGTACCCACTTCTATTGGCCCCCAACTCTCACACAAGGCCCAAAAGAGAGGAATTTAACCTTAAAATAAATAACTGTTATTAATTGAATAGGTCCAAAATCTAAATGGACCTAAATAAAATCTATCATGGTGTGACATTTTATTTAGCAACAACCTATATGCATCTATATAATAAAATAAACATATAGGCTCACACAGGCACACATTTGGATGGATCCTATCATGTTGCTAGGTCATACACAGATGAAAGAAGATTGTAAAATTTACCTGTTACAAATTATTTACTTGACCAATTGAACTATGGGTTAAAATCAGATCATTGGATCTGTCAACAAGTTAACCATCGCTATTTGCAATCAAGCAATAATAGGTTTTATAAAACTTACAGACAAGCTAAAACACATACTCCTACAACAAGGTTAGCTGGATAGTTGGATGTAGGATTTATTTAATTTTAAATAATTAAATTTCGAAAAATAATTAAATAATAAAAAAATATTTATTTTCGAATTAAAAAATAATAAAAATATATATTTCCGAAATTAATAAATAAATATTTAAAATTAAACCTACAATTTTAAAAAATTAGGTTTCAACTAACCTAAATATCATTTCAAAATTTGCTAACTACTTTTAAAAAATTAATGTTATTTTATAAATTAAATATTCAATAAAAATTAAAAAAATAAATAAATATCTTTTTCAGATTTTATGATTTAATTTAAATAAATAAAATAACAAAATTTTAAAGTTAACAAAATATCTTACTTCTATTCAAAATATCATGATTATAGTTATCTTATTTTAAATTTAAATAAGGTCAAATTTAAAAAAAAAATATTTAATTTAAAAAATTTAATATCTGACCATAAATTTAAAAATAGGATAAGATATAATCAAATTTAAAAATAAGATAAAAAAATCAAGCAAAAAGATAGATATTTACTTGTTTTCAAATTCAAATTACACTAATATCATGAATTAATTTTAAAAAAATAATTAATTTAATTATCATATTTAGAATTGAAATAGGAATAGTAAATATCTAAATACAAAACTACACAAAAAATCGGAAATTAAATCCATGAAATAGCATGAAAAATCGAAGAAAAACGAAAAAAATGCGAGTTGTACGGACAGTATGCTGTGCATACTGTCCGCGCGCGCAGGTGGGGTTGCACTGCCGAGAAAACTCGGCGCAGCGGAGGAGCTGCAGCATTCCCGCGCGCGGAGAAGGGTTTTCAGACACCCCTGGGCGTGTTGCTCGGACAAAATCTTGTCCGAACACGCGTCTGACCAAGGATCACTCGGATCCGCTCGCATGGGTGAGTGCTTCGTCCTGATATTTTTTTGAAACTTCAAAAAAACATAACTAATTTAAATTAAATTGAAATTGAGTTTTGTAAAAAAGTAAATTGCTTAATTTTTTCCATACTATCCAACAAAAATAATTCCAGAAACAGAATTTCAGTTATTTTTCACGAAAATGCACAAACATCAATCAATCATCATATAACACACAACACAACATGAAACCATCCAAAAACAAACAATCGTTTTAAAGTCCAAATTTCTTGCAAGCAAATCAATTACCATGGCTCTGAGGCTAGTTGTTGGAATTTATTTTACCAGGATCTTAGATCTACTCACAAGTATGTTGTTTAACACCCTAAATATGAACTTTCTAAAACGATAAATAAACACATATAAAGTTAAGAAAACCTAACATTGGTTGCAGCGGAACAATGTCTCCTTCCACTCAGATCTCTAACCCTTGTATCCTTTTGGTCGCAGAGTATTATCAAGATCTGAGCCCGAATGTCCTTCTCTTTGTGTGTGATCCTTCACAGTCTTCCAATCTATGATTGACGTACCACTTGTTGTGTGTTGGCACTACTCTATCACTGAGGGTTTCAAAATTATGAAGAGGAAAAGAGAGAAAGGTTGGTTCGGCTATAGAGAGAGAGGGAAGGCTCAGTTTTTTGAAAAAGTTAATTTTTTGAGAAAAAGGTTATGAAAACTTATTATTTGACTGAGTCATCACTTTCTATTTATAGGCAACTACTAGGTTTAGGTTAGTAATTATTTGGAATTAAAATAATGAAAATATTAATTGGAAAATCTTGCTTAAGTTGCCGGCCAAGGTGTGTAATGGGCCTCACTTGTTTTTTGCAGTTTTTACAATTTTTATTTCTATTTTCTCAAAAACGCTAATTTTCCAATTCTAACCTTTTAGATGCCAAAACTAATTATTTAATAACTAAAATAGATTATTAAATAATATTATCATTCAATTTAATTATTAATTAGACATATAAAGTCTATTAATTAATAAATAAACCTAGAATCTCTTTTCCTTACAATTTCACCCCTGCTTAGTGAAAATTCACAAATTAGACATAGTCTAACTTTAGAATTATAATTGATTAATTACAAATCAATTATTGAGTCTTACAAGCAGTATAGTCTCAACTAGAATGGGGACCATGGATCTATATGCTTAGCTTCCAATAAGTGAACCGAATTTACTTAGTAAATCCCTACTCATTAATTCTTCGTTGAATCCACTCTTAGAACTTAGAATTGCACTCTCAGACTTATATAGAGCATATTATATGTTCCATGATATAGATATGCTATCTCATTTAACCATTGTTATAATCTTATTGTGATGAAAGATCCTCTATATAGATGATTTACATCGAGATGGGATAATTTTACCGTTCTCACCCCTCAACGTATTTTGCCCCTTAAAACACTTAGCTACCTGTAAATGATGTTTAGTGATCTTAGAATTAGTCACTTAAACAAGAGCTCATCCATTTACTTCTATTTAGCTAAGCTCGAAGGGTATC
The DNA here is from genome assembly GCF_029168945.1 of Cannabis sativa. Taxonomy (NCBI): domain Eukaryota; kingdom Viridiplantae; phylum Streptophyta; class Magnoliopsida; order Rosales; family Cannabaceae; genus Cannabis; species Cannabis sativa. The sequence continues at coordinate 4,296,977 of NW_026870043.1, read as the reverse complement.
ATCACTTGACTTCTATACACCAGTAGAAGCTATAGATTCCATATTTATGTTCAGCACTCCCACTCAATCATACTATCATGTTCCCAAAATATACGTATCACCCTGACCCAAAAGTAGGCTTAAGTAATAAATCAAAGAACATGAATAGAACTCCTGAGTTGAGCCTAAGCATATCAGGATTTAGATTCTTTTAATCTTAAGATCAACTACTGATATTGACTTGGAAAGATATGACGGTAAGTTTATAATATCTTAACTAAGTTGCAATATCGGTCCAGTCCAATGTATACTCCACACATTCGAAACTAGTATACTTTACCAATGTCCTGGAAAGAACATAACACTTACTCCAAGTGTAAGTACACATCATTGCTGATTATCACATCAGTGTAAATCCAAAACACTGATGAAACAGGGACTTAGTCTTTTGATTCATATAATCACAATCACATTCCACTGTGTTGACGATACTGTAATTGTGAATAAACATATGATCTGGACTTAACAGATTTTGTGTGTAAATGTAATAAACATATTAAACCATTAGCATGTAAAATTCATGCAAACATAAATCACTTCAAATTTCTTATATTGATAACTAATCAGATTGTAAAGGGTTTTATTTAGGGCACAAAACCCAACAAACTCCCACTTGCACTAACATAAAACAAACTCTGCGCAAATAAATCAATCTGATGTCTTGATCTTCAGATCAAGTGTAGTATATTTGAATCCACCCAAACTTCTGGAAACTAGTTCATAAATACAATATGAAACATCCTTTACTATATGCTTTACTCATCAAGGGATACTGAACTCCTTACAGTTTTAAAGTACATCTGAATAAACAGAAGACATATCTCTCATATTTTAAAATATGGAATTGAGATAATAAAGCGTAGACTTTTCTTCAGTAAAATAACTTTCTGGCAATTTCGAATTTACAAAGTTATAAATCTTCTCTGGTAGAGCTTGAATTATTATAGAATAACTCCTCCACCCCCAGAGTAACCACCATCTCAAAATTTTGAATGAGTTGCGGTAGATACAAGGATAACTGATATACAGTTCCTTAATATCTGACATATAGATCACTTTCATAAATCTTTCTTGAATATCTTCTAACGTTCCTTATTTGATTACATCTCAGATAGCTCCCACTCAATAGCAGATGTCTGGTTAAATAATACTTTTAACCTCTTTATTGTTTGGAGAGTTATCTAGTTGTGACTTATTGTATTAGTCTGAAACTTTAAGTTTCTTTAAAGACTAAATCATCAACATAGCAGACTAGTATTTGAAGTGAAAAATACTTGCTAGAGATTAAGTAATCAAAATTAAGATACCATAAAATTTTATGAGGATTAAGAAATCTTGGTTCAGTCATTCGAATAGGCGAACTAGAATTCTTTTATCTTATTCTCATAATTCTGATAAGTTATATCTATCCAGATTTCCTTTTCAATAGTGTTCTTAAGTTCCTATCACAAGTGTCAACCTAATGAAGATGGGTAAAGAATTTTAAAATTCTCCCACTCAATTAAGGTAGTGTGATACATTATCAAAGAACTTTTATAGGTATCAATTTTTACAACAGTAAAAATAAATTGGAACATACAATCAAGATCAAGGATTTATACTGATAATAGTTAATTCATTATATTACTTCCATGTTTAAAGAAAAAATGTGTTACATAGGGTATTGTGGATAAATTCCACACCTAAGTATATAGAGATTATGATCCACCCCTAAAGGTTATAAAGATCATGATTCTCTAAGTGTTATAGAGATTATGTAGAGCTGAATACAATCCAGAGTTCATTAGATATAAAAGATCGTTGAACTGCATAGTTTTCTTAACATTTCTCCACCCCTATCAGATCAAAAGATCCTTTTATTAAACAAATTTTTAATAATTGTATTAGAATTAACAATTATTAATAAACATAGAAATAATTTCTAGTGTTTATTTAATATAACTCTATGAAGAGTTGTAAATATTGTAGAATTTGTATCAATAATAAAAACACTTACACATACAAACATATAAATATAATGTGGTAATTGTGGTTTAAGACAAAGTAAATGAAGCTCAATCTCATAAATTGCAATTTGTTTGAATAGAAAATAAAATATTATTAAAAATAAAAAAAATGTATTGCAACAATATGAGAAAAACAGGGATAAAAATCCCAAACTAAAATTCGAAATCCAAATTGTCTTTAAACTAAAACAATTAATTCGAAAATAGAATAATGAGCTTCATCTTCATCTTGGACAATCTTCACCCTTTATCCAGCTTTCCGATCCAACTCACTAAGATAGCATCTGAGTTCAAGTAGCTTGGCCTATAAGAAGAAGAAACAAATAAACAAAGTTAGTCCAGAATCAATAATCCAATTGGATAATAATTCACTAAAACACTTCAAGTTTATAGAAAGAAATACCTTGTTTCTTTGCAAGAAGTTTAGGACATTGGGGTTTCCAATGACCCTCTCATTGCAGTAGAAACACTTTCCTTTGAGTGCATCACCGTGCGTAGCCTTCTTGTTTTTCATGGCTTTGGCACGCTTCTTGCTGTTTCTCCACTTCTTCTTAGATTTGGGTTTAGAAGTAGAGGCAACATTTGCCTCAGGTTTGACCGTCCCATTACCATTGCCAGAATTTTGAGGCTTACTCCCTTTCTTCTTGGGGCCTCCAATCAAATTTTCATATGTCGGAAGGTCATTGACTAACTCATGAAAGTCTATGTCCTTTTTATTCATGACATAATTTGATGTATAGGGCAGAAATGATGGAGTTAGACTATTCAAGATAAGGCTTACTTGAGTAGTGTGATCCATTTCAGCACCATGATCCTGGGCTTCTTGGAAATAACTTGCCATGTGGAGAACATGATCACACACGTTTTGATGGGGTTCCATTCGTGCATTGATGTATTTCTTAGTCGCGTCAAAGCGAGACTGAAGTGATGCCCTACCAAATAGCTCAATTAACTTCGTCATAACTTTAGCAGCCTTTTCGGTTTTAAAAAACCGAGTTTTAAGGGTGTCAACCATGCCGGAAAGCATTAAGTATAGAGCTTTGTCGTTAGCTTTCTGCCAACGCTCATACTTTTCTTTCACAGCTTTGGTTGCATTGTCCCCCAGCACTTCTGGAGACAACTCAGTTAACACAAACAAGGAGCTTTCTCCTATGAGAGAAATATTAATGTTCTCATTCCATTTTGGAAAGTTAGATCCATTTAGCTTATTTTCGGTCAAGAGTGATCACATGGAATTCATCATGGTTATACAAGATACTACAAAATAATAAATAGAAATCAACAATGGTTTAACACAAAATCCAATTCAGAAATCATAAGCACATAACATGTAGGAATGATAAGAGAAAATACAAAAAAAAAATACAATCCTAAATAATTTCCAAGGTTTTCAACAAACTGATATCAATGTCCCGTTTAGGCCAGAGTCAAAGCTACCATCTATTGAATAGACTTGTCAGCTCATCTAAAATGTTAAACATTCTAGCAACCTTTTATTCGATCAAGATTGGAATCCAGCGTTGTCCCGTTTAGGCGAGAGTCAAGGCTATTCTATCTTATGAGCTTCTACCATTGTTTCATATTTTGCAAGTCAAATACAGTCGCCACCATTAGGGTGATCCATACCATATAAAACACTTACAAAGCTACTTATCTTTCGAGATTAAACAGTGCGAACTTGCTAATGAACGTTCCTCCATTAGGGAGGATCACTCACTAAAACAAACGCTATGTAAAACAAATAATGGAGATCGAATATCTTAATAATAATAAAGCTCATTCTTTAAAATGTATTTTCTTTATTATTTATAATAAAATATATTCATTAAATATCGAATTTAGAATTAAAATTCTAAATTAGAATTTAATTTAATATTTATAAAATTATACTTAGATGGTGATTGAAATAAATTGAATTATTTCCATCTTAGTAGTAATTTTGATACATAAATATTAGAAAATTATTTAAGTTGTATTAATTTAAATTAATTTACAACTCAAATTAAATTTTCATGAGAATATATTTATTGTATTTTGAAAAAGAAAGTATAAAAACTTTATATTTCGAAATACTTAAATAATAATTACTTAGAAAAAATACTTCAAGCAAAAATATCACCTATGTAGATTTTCCTTTGACTAATTAATTCAATTTCTAATAATATACTTTAATTCATTTATTTTAAATTAATCAATAAATGAAAAAATCATTGATTTAAGTTGGTCCAAGAATTAATTAAAATAAATAATTAATTTACAACTTAATCTATTTTTCAAGATAAATTAAAAAACATCTAGCATAATTAAATGCAATTCGAAATTGATTAATAAAAAAATATTTTGAAAATTATTTAAATTAAAGTTGAAAAATTAAATTTCAACTAAAAATAATTTTCTATTTAATTAAGTGTCATGAAAAAGAAATATTTAAGTATCATGATGAAAATCAACTTAGATATTTAATTTTCAATTTAATTAAATGTATTAAATTCAAGAAATAAATAATTAAGTGTAGAGAAGGCTTAATTATTAATTTCTAGTTTAATACTAGGAAAAAAAATATACTTAAATAAATTGTACCAAAATTAATTATTTAAATAATTAATTTCACAATGTATAATATTTTCTTATTTAATATTAGAAATAATAAGTAGTCTAGAAATAACTATCTGGAAAATATCTTATTTGACTAAGTATCTTTTCCACAAAATTTGAAAAAATATCTAATTTAAGTTGTATTAGAAAAAATCTAGAACTTAAATATTTTCAAATTTAAATTTAATTAAATATCAAAAATTAAGTTGTAACCACTTAATTTGAAAAATATTCCATTTTAAGTTTAAAACTAACTTAAAAAATATTTTAAGAATCTTTAATAACTAATGCCTAGAATTCCTCAACTTAATTTTAAATTTAAATAAAATATTCAAATTTAAGTTAGATAAGAAAAATCAGTTAAAAAAACTAATTTATAACTTAAATAGGAATATTTAATTAAATAAGCTCCATAAAGAATCTAGTTAGTTAAAATTCTTTATTTAATTAAATACAAGAAAAATACAAATAGTTTGTCTAGAGATAATATCTAAAACTAAGAGTGTTTTTCTTAAAAAAAATTAACTTTAAAATATTAAAATGAAAATAAATTTCATATATTTTAAAAGTGAATTATGTTGCTAATCAATTTTATTAGGTTAAACTAATTTAATTAACTTAGCACAGTTATTCAAATCAGGCAAATGGGCCTTCACAATAGGGGTAGTTTATGTGAGGGGGAGTTGGGTTCAGTATGTCGTACCAATTGAACTATGGGTTAAAATCAGATCATTGGATCTGTCAACAAGTTAACCATCGCTATTTGCAATCAAGCAATAATAGGTTTTATAAAACTTACAGACAAGCTAAAACACATACTCCTGCAACAAGGTTAGCTGGATAGTTGGATGTAGGATTTATTTAATTTTAAATAATTAAATTTCGAAAAATAATTAAATAATAAAAAAATATTTATTTTCGAATTAAAAAATAATAAAAATATATATTTCCGAAATTAATAAATAAATATTTAAAATTAAACCTACAATTTTAAAAAATTAGGTTTCAACTAACCTAAATATCATTTCAAAATTTGCTAACTACTTTTAAAAAATTAATGTTATTTTATAAATTAAATATTCAATAAAAATTTAAAAAATGAATAAATATCTTTTTCAGATTTTATGATTTAATTTAAATAAATAAAATAACAAAATTTTAAAGTTAACAAAATATCTTACTTCTATTCAAAATATCATGATTATAGTTATCTTATTTTAAATTTAAATAAGGTCAAATTTAAAAAAAAATATTTAATTTAAAAAATTTAATATCTGACCATAAATTTAAAAATAGGATAAGATATAATCAAATTTAAAAATAAGATAAAAAAATCAAGCAAAAAGATAGATATTTACTTGTTTTCAAATTCAAATTACACTAATATCATGAATTAATTTTAAAAAAATAATTAATTTAATTATCATATTTAGAATTGAAATAGGAATAGTAAATATCAAAATACAAAACTACACAAAAAATCGGAAATTAAATCCATGAAATAGCATGAAAAATCGAAGAAAAACGAAAAAAAATGCGAGTTGTACGGACAGTATGCTGTGCATACTGTCCGCGCGCGCAGGTGGGGTTGCACTGCCGAGAAAACTCGGTGCAGCGGAGGAGCTGCAGCATTCCCGCGCGCGGAGAAGGGTTTTCAGACACCCCTGGGCGTGTTGCTCGGACAAAATCTTGTCCGAACACGCGTCTGACCAAGGATCACTCGGATCCGCTCGCATGGGTGAGTGCTTCGTCCTGATATTTTTTTGAAACTTCAAAAAAACATAACTAATTTAAATTAAATTGAAATTGAGTTTTGTAAAAAAGTAAATCGCTTAATTTTTTCCATACTATCCAACAAAAATAATTCCAGAAACAGAATTTCAGTTATTTTTCACGAAAATGCACAAACATCAATCAATCATCATATAACACACAACACAACATGAAACCATCCAAAAACAAACAATCGTTTTAAAGTCCAAATTTCTTGCAAGCAAATCAATTACCATGGCTCTGAGGCTAGTTGTTGGAATTTATTTTACCAGGATCTTAGATCTACTCACAAGTATGTTGTTTAACACCCTAAATATGAACTTTCTAAAACGATAAATAAACACATATAAAGTTAAGAAAACCTAACATTGGTTGCAGCGGAATAATGTCTCCTTCCACTCAGATCTCTAACCCTTGTATCCTTTTGGTCGCAGAGTATTATCAAGATCTGAGCCCGAATGTCCTTCTCTTTGTGTGTGATCCTTCACAGTCTTCCAATCTATGATTGACGTACCACTTGTTGTGTGTTGGCACTACTCTATCACTGAGGGTTTCAAAATTATGAAGAGGAAAAGAGAGAAAGGTTGGTTCGGCTATAGAGAGAGAGGGAAGGCTCAGTTTTTTGAAAAAGTTAATTTTTTGAGAAAAAGGTTATGAAAACTTATTATTTGACTGAGTCATCACTTTCTATTTATAGGCAACTACTAGGTTTAGGTTAGTAATTATTTGGAATTAAAATAATGAAAATATCAATTGGAAAATCTTGCTTAAGTGGCCGGCCAAGGTGTGTAATGGGCCTCACTTGTTTTTTGCAGTTTTTACAATTTTTATTTCTATTTTCTCAAAAACGCTAATTTTCCAATTCTAACCTTTTAGATGCCAAAACTAATTATTTAATAACTAAAATAGATTATTAAATAATATTATCATTCAATTTAATTATTAATTAGACATATAAAGTCTATTAATTAATAAATAAACCTAGAATCTCTTTTCCTTACAATTTCACCCCTGCTTAGTGAAAATTCACAAATTAGACATAGTCTAACTTTAGAATTATAATTGATTAATTACAAATCAATTATTGAGTCTTACAAGCAGTATAGTCTCAACTAGAATGGGGACCATGGATCTATATGCTTAGCTTCCAATAAGTGAACCGAATTTACTTAGTAAATCCCTACTCATTAATTCTTCGTTGAATCCACTCTTAGAACTTAGAATTGTACTCTTAGACTTACATAGAGCATATTATATGTTCCACGATATAGATATGCTATCTCATTTGACCATTGTTATAATCTTATTGTGATCAAAGATCCTTTATATAGATGATTTACATCGAGATGGGATAATTTTACCGTTCTCACCCCTCAACGTATTTTTCCCCTTAAAACACTTAGCTACCTGTAAATGATGTTTAGTGATCTAAGAATTAGTCACTTAAACAAGAGCTCATCCATTTACTTCTATTTAGCTAAGCTCGAAGGGAATCATCACTTTACTTCTATACACCAGTAAAAGCTATAGATTCCATATTTATGTTCAGCACTCCCACTCAATCATACTATCATGTTCCCAATATATACGTATCACCCTGACCCAAACGTAGGCTTAACTAATAAGTCAAAGAACATGAATAGCACTCCTGAGTTGAGCCTAAGCATATCAGGATTTAGATTCTTTTAATCTTAAGATCAACTACTGATATTGACTTGGAAAGATATGACGGTAAGTTTATAATATCTTAGCTAAGTTACAATATCGGTCCAGTCCAATGTATACTCCATACATTCAAAACTAGTATACTTTACCAATGTCCTGGAAAGAACATAACACTTACTCCAAGTGTAAGTACACATCATCGCTTATTATCACATCAGTGTAAATCGAAAACACTGATGAAACAGGGACTTAGTCTTTTGATTCATATAATCACAGTCACATTCCACTGTGTTGACGATACTGTAATTGTGAATAAACATATGATCTGGACTTAACAGATTTTGTGTGTAAATGTAATAAACATATTAAACCATTAGCATGTAAAATTCATGCAAACATAAATCACTTCAAATTTCTTATATTGATAACTAATCAGATTGTAAAGGGTTTTATTTAGGGCACAAAACCCAACAGGGAGCTCCTGTATTATTTGTCAAGAAGAAGGATGGGTCTATGAGAATGTGCATCGACTATCAGGAGTTAAACAAGCTAACAGTTAAGAATAAATATCCATTACCTAGGATCGATGATCTTTTCAATCAATTCCAGGGGAAGACGGTCTTCTCCAAGATTGATCTCCGATCGGGCTATCATCAGTTGAGAATCTGAGAGGAGGACCTTCCGAAGACAGCTTTCCGTACTAGGTATGGACATTATGAATTCTTGGTTATGTCGTTTGGACTGACCAATGCTCCTACAGTATTTATGGACTTGATGAGTAGAGTATTCAAGGATTTCCTCGATAGTTGTGTAATTGTGTTTATCGACGACATCCTCGTGTACTCTCAATCAGAACAGTAGCATGAGATACATCTGCGAATGGTTCTGCAACGGCTTCGGGAACACAAGCTTTTTGCCAAATTCAAGAAATGTGAATTTTAGCTATCTCAGGTGTCTTTCTTAGGGCACATTGTTAGTAAGGATGGGATCAAGGTGGATCCAGGAAAGATAGAATCCGTCAGGGATTGGCCTAGACCGAACACAGTGACAGAAATTAGAAGTTTCTTGGGTCTAGCTGGTTATTATCGTCGGTTCGTAGAAGGGTTCTCTAAAATCTCAACACCCTTAACCGAGCTTACTAAAAAGAATCAGCGGTTTGTGTGGTCAGATAAATGCGAAGCTAGTTTCCAGGAGCTGAAATAGAGATTGATTACAACTCCAGTGTTAACTTTGCCTTCTGACAAGGAAAAGTTCATGGTGTATTGTGATGCATCCAGACAGGGTCTAGGGTGTGTATTGATGCAAGCCGACCGGGTTATCGCTTATGCCTCCCGTCAGTTGAAGGATTATGAACAGCGCTACCCGATTCATGACCTAGAATTGGCTGCGGTAGTATTTGCTCTGAAGATTTGGCGGCATTACCTTTATGGAGAAAGGTGCGAAATTTATACCGACCGCAAAAGTCTCAAATACTTCTTTACTCGGAAAGATTTGAATATGAGACAAAGGCGTTGGTTGGAGATAGTAAAGGATTACGATTGTGAGAATCTTTATCACCCGAGGAAGGCCAATGTAGTGGCCGATGCCCTGAGCAGGAAGGGTCCCGGGCAGGTAGCTAGCATGACTCAAATCTCACCCCAGTTAGTAGAGGACATGGTCTGATCTAGCATTGAGTTTGTGGTAGGCAAGCTTCACAACTTAACGCTGCAATCTGATCTGTTAGAAAGAATTAAAGTCGCTCAGATGACTAATCCGGAGTTAGTAAAAATCAGAGAAGAGGTTTCAGCTGGTCAAGCCAGGGATTTTTCAGTGTCAGACAACGGGATGCTATTGTTTAAAGCTAGGGTTTGTGTTCCAAATAATGTGGAACTCAGGAATGAAATCTTTGAAGAGGCTCATACTACGCCATATTCCTTGCATCTCGACACCACCAAGATGTATCAGGATCCTAAACCTTACTTCTGGTGGAGCGGTATGAAGAAGAATTTGGTAGAATTCGTATCGAAATGCCTAACCTGTCAACAGATTAAGGCTGAACATCAGAGACCAGCAGGGTTGTTACAGCCTTTAACCCTACCTGAATGGAAGTGGGAGGAAATCACGATGGATTTTGTGGTTGGATTACCTAGAACCACAGGTTTGTTCGATTCTATTTGGGTTGTGGTAGATAGATTCACGAAGTCTGCTCATTTTCTGCCAGTTAAAACAACCTATTCAGTGGATCAGTTAGCGAAGTTGTACTTTAAATAAATAATAAGATTTCACGCGGTACCAAAGTCTATAGTTTCGGATAGAGATCCGAAGTTCACCTCCAAGTTTTTGCAGAGTTTGCAACGAGCAATGGGTAGAAAACTAAAATTTAGTACAGCATTCCATCCTCAGACAAATGGGCAGTCCAAAAGGACGATTCAGATATTGGAGGATATGTTACGAGCCTGTGTTATGGATTTTGAAGGCTCTTGGAGTAAATATCTACGGTTGATAGAATTTTCATACAACAAAAGTTATCAGAGTACGATAGGGATGGCTCTCTATGAGTTGTTATACGGTAGGAAGTGTAGGTCTCCCATTCATTGGGATGAGACAAGAGAAAAGAAATACCTAGGTCAAAAATTGGTGCAGCGGACCAATGAGGCAATTGAGAAAATTAAAGCTAGAATGCTTGACTCTCAGAGTAGACAAAAGAGTTATGCAGATCTGAAACGCAGAGATGTTGAGTTCCAAGTAGGGGACCATGTGTTTTTACGAGTATCTCAGATGAAGGGGATCAAACATTTTGGGAAAAGAGGCAAGTTATGCCCTAGGTTTACAGGACCTTTCGTGATTCTCGAGAAGGTTGGTCAAGTGGCATATCGGTTAGCTTTGCCTCCAGCTCTTTCAGCAGTTCACAACGTATTCCATGTCTCTATGTTGAGAAAATACGTTTCAGACCCTACTCATATACTTAGTTATGAGGACCTTGAGCTGCAGCCAGACATGTCATACGAAGAACAGCCAGTACAGATCCTTGATAGAAAGGAAAAAGTCCTTCGGAATAAGACCATAGCTTTGGTCAAAGTACTTTGGAGAAACAACAAGGTGGAGGAGGCCACCTGGGAATTAGAATCAAATATGAGAGTCCAGTATCCGAAGTTGTTCAGGTTAGATTTCGAGGACGAAATCCTTTTAAGGGGGGATAGCTGTAAAGACCGCTTAGTTTAAATTTAGAAATTAGCAGATAATTAGTGTTTAATTATGACAAATTATTTATGTTGATTTATTTGAATTCAGAATGCATTTTTATGTCATATAGTGAAATCTCATAATTTTGCATTTTCGGTGTCCGGCAACATGGAACGCGGTGTATGGCTCAGTAGAATCAAAATTTAGTATTTTAGTATAGCGGGGTGATATTCTTAGACATTGGGAATATCGGGGATGATCGGGAATTTAGAGTTTTCCCAAAATACCCTTAGTGACTTTTAGTATTCTTTAGTGTTTAAAGGGGCAAAATGCTCCTTTTCTTATTGAGTTTTTGTCTTTAGTGGGGATTTAATTTTAAGTTTGAATGTGATTTTTTATTCATATTGTTGGCTGAAATAGATTTTTGTAAGGTAATGTTACCTCATTTTCTAAAATTAAGGAAAAATTGAAATTAGAAAAAAATCACCTTCTTGCAAACTCTCTCACTTTTTCGTTCTATCCTAGAGCAACTAGGGTTGCTGGTTTTTGCTTCTCAAGTAGGGATTTCATCAAGGTTCTAAGTTTAATCCAAGCTCTAGGTAAGGCTATTAGCTTCTATCTTCATGTTTTCTTGAATTGTAAGAAAAGAATGTTTGCATGCTTTGAGTTGATGCTTGCTGTAGTTTTTGTGGTGAATTGTTATTGTGTTCTGAGGTTAAAGCATGTTTGATGGTGTTGATTTAATCTAGTTATAGTGGTTGTTGGTTGGATTTAAGTAAGTTTGGAATTTTAACTCAAAACTTTGGTTTTTAATGGTAAAATGGTGTCTTTGCTGCTGTGTTCATTGTTTGTGTTTGAGTTTGGTTTCTGGATGTTACTTATGTTGTTTTAGGCTGATTTAAGCTAGTTGTAGTGGCTGGTTGTGGTGTTAGCCAAGCTTTGAGCTTTGAAGCTCAAACTTGGAGCTCACATGGTGGATTTTGATTCTCTGCATGATGGGTTGTTTTGTTACTTTTGAATTGTTATTTGGGGTATTTGGAGCAGGTCTGGAGAGTTTTAGGTGGTTTGGGGTTGAATTGGTCAAGTTATGGAATTTTGAAAAATTCCTGCACTGAACCGGAATTTTGGTTCAGGGAGGCCTGTAGGAACCAGTCGACCGGTTGGCTTCCAGGAATTTTTCCCAGAATTCGAATTCCGGTTGGGGGCGAATTTGGGAACCCTAGTTTTTCCCATTTTTGTGTTATTTAGGGTATTGCCATGTTGTTTATCGATAGGGAAACTTTTAGTTTCAAGTTTAAGTCCCCGGGAAGTGATTTAGCGTATCACTTATCAGTGTTGTGATTATTATGATTTAGGAGCCTGTAATTCGCCGAGCAGATTGTTCCACTCAGGTTGACCGGCACACCTGAATTCAGAATCGATGTAAAATTAGTATAACAATATGCATATGTATTTACATGTTTAGCGTGCATGTTAGGAAGCCTGTTAGATTACATTAGATACGTATGTTGGCTTCGTACCATCCGACAGTATCACATAAGTACGGCTGGAGTATGACTAGCGTACCGAGTATAGGCTGATATTATGGTCGATGGTACTGTACTGTTTGACTGTATCACATCGGTACGCTCAGAGTATGACTGACGTCCGAGTATAGGCTGATACTGTAACACATCGGTATGCCTAGAGTATGACTAGCGTACCGAGTATAGGCTGTTACTTTGTCAAAAGTACCGTCGTACGAACGTTCGTGACTCAGTACCGTGTGGGACACGGGGATTAGGGTTGTGGTTAGGGGTATGGGCGTTTGATCATAACCCGGGATTTATGTATGTCTTATGATTTATGCTTTTCTTACTGAGTCCGTCGACTCACAGTGCTATGTTTATGTGTAGGTAAGGGCAAGGCCAAAGCTGAGGAACCGTGGGGACGAGCAAATGAAGGTTGTACATGTCGGGGCGGTTAGGCCTGGAGCGTACGATCCTCGGGACAACAGCACTTTTGTAGTTAGTTGCTGGGTGACAAATATTTTTGTAAATGACTAGTAAACTTTTGTAAAGCATTTTGTAATCGGGATCCCGAAATATTTTGTATGTAATATATAAGTTTTAATTAAATAGCAAAATTTTAATTAATCACGATTTTCATTAACCTAGTTGATTAGCAACGAGCTGCACAGTACGTTTAAAATCACGTCAACATGCCTATGCTAGTTAGGGTGTTACAACTTAGCAGATGTCTTAACTAAGCAACTTTTCCCCACTTAATTCCACAGCATTATATCCAAGATGGGTGTCAAAGATTTTTACACACCACCTTGAAGGGGCCTATTAGAGTTACTCTTAGTTTAGGTTTCTATTATGTTAGTTCAACTTAAGTCGGTTAGTTAGTTGTAACTAACCTCATGTACCTAACACTCTATATAGCTCTTGTACCATTATTTTATTGGAATCAATCAATATAATTTTCAATCTCTGTATTTACTCTGGTTTGCTTTCTTGCTTACTAATATTGTAACATATTATACTCTTAACAATAGTTTAGTTTTTAAGAATTTAATAAATATTCATTTTATTTTTATAATTTTTTAGTATAACGTAATGATATTATTTATTTATAATAACTTAGGGATATTGGGTTTGAACCCATGTTTTTTCTCTTTTTCCCACTTCTACCTTACCACTAAGCTAGCTTCAGTGGCTTTATTCATTTTTGTTTTTACTATTACAGTAAAATATTTACTTAAGAATACTTTATCCAAGAATAATTTTTAGTTTATTATAAAAATTTAAGTTTTAATTTAAAACGGTTATAAATAAGAATAATTTTTAAATTATAATTTATTATATAGTTTAAATCTTTTATGAAAGTGTAAATCTATACAAGAATAATTACATGTCTATTCTATATAAAATGTGGCTATACAACACAATTCTTGGTTTATGAGAAATTATTGGGTGACTTTTTTTTAAAAAAAAAATAACAAATTATTAGATGTTGCCACGTAAAAGGCCAGCATCCATGTAGTTAGTTAAACCTTAATATAATTAATCCACCTAAAGTATTGCAATTAATAATAAATTTGTTCATATTTTTTATTTTGTTATTAAAAATTATTTTCAAATTTTAATATTTAGAATTAGTTAAATTTTAAATATTATTTTAAATTAAATTTCAATATTTTGATAGTTTAATCAGATGAGCATTTTCATTAATTCCGAAGATAAATTTAGGACGAATAATAATTTTTTTTCAATTACTATTACAAAGTATAATAGTAATTTTTGTTTTTATTTAAATCACTATTAATATGCTTTTAAATTTCAATAATTATAACTACATTGAATATAATTAATTTTAAAATTATGATATTAAAAAAAATTCTAAAAACTAAGAACTAAAATAAAATTAACATACGTGACTTGACACATAACATCTATCTAGTTAATAAAAATACGTGTATAGTTTATAAATTTATTTGTATAGAATTATAATTTTATTTTAAATTATTGTGTATGCAGAAATATTATATTTATTTAAAATTTATTTTATTATGATAGAATATTAAAAATTGATTATTATTATTATTGTTATTATATTTATTTATTTTTTTGAATAACGTATTTCTATTTTAATTATTTTGAGTGGTGTATTTCTATTTAATTATAACTTTATCATAAGAATATTTTTTTTTACTGTGATTATACTATTATGTAGCGTATTGTATTTTGGAGATTACGGTTCTGACTATTCAAAAAGAATGCCAAAGAGTGGTCACAGTCACACCAGCCAATCTGAATCAATCTTTGCTTATGAAGGAGATCTGTGTGTGGATCCCACAGAAGACAAGTGTATGGTGTACTCTTAATTTTTCACTCTGCACAACACACTTTACAGTCTGTTTTCATACCCACTACCCCGCATTAAATGTAAGGTTTGGAATTTCTCGATTTTTTGTTTTCTTTTTTAACTGGAATTTATTGAAAGTTGCTCATTAATTAAAGGTTAGTTAGACATGTATATCCCCTAATTTTTTTTTTTTTCATTTTCATATAAATGGAAACTCAAAATTACAATTTCTTATCTTAATAAATTCGCGCGCCAACTAGCTCGAGCAGAAGGATATTATATGGATTACTCAATCAACTGTCTAGCATGGCTGGCCCAAAAAGCATTGGGCTTCGGTTATTGGATACCCTTATTAAGATATCTCCATACCATTTTTCGGTATCTTACAAAAATACTCAATTTTTTTTTTTGTTATTTTTACATTTTTCTATTAATTTTTTAAAAATATTTTTATTGTATTAAGTTTTCAAAAATATTGTGTTAAAATTTTTAAATTACAAAAATACTGTATTTTAATAAAATAAAAAAAATATCTTAAAACCAAATAAGACACCTAAAAAATAATATTAGAACAACTTAACAAACAAGATAAAAACAAATAAGATAATTAATTGTAATATGCAAAATAATATCAATTCCTCAATATGTTTTTGTATTACAATTTTCTTAGAGATAATTACATAAGGTACCATATTTTGTAAAAAAAAAAAAAAATATATTTTTACGTTTAAAGAATTTTTTTTACAGTTTTATGGTTTTTTATAAAAACAACACGAAAATAATAAGAAAATTACACAAAAGTAACATGAAAATAACATCTAAATAATATCAAAACAACAACAAAAAAATAACATACATATAACAAAAAACCAACAACAAATTATAAAGAGTACAACATAAAATGACCGTATTTTCCGTAAATAAAATAAAAAAATTGTAAAAATATTTAAATTCTGTGAAACCGTATTTTTGCAATTTTTTTGTTATTTTGTGTATTTGTGAAAATAATCCCATTTTCTTACTTAGTTTTGACAACTTGATTGTACTACTACATTATTTTTTGGGGTTTTCCATAAATATGAGAAAATGTGGTAGAGTTTACTTTTATATGGTATAAATAAATAATGCAAAAAAATATGGGATTAAAAAATAATTAAAGTTTAAAATATTGGAAAAAAATAATAAATAAATTTAATAAAACTTGTAATAATAACTTTCGCCGGAAAAGTCACCGGCGCCAGAAAAGTCGCACGTGCCGAAAAAGTTACCAGAAAAGTTATTATCCTCAAAGAAAAAGAATCCTTGTGGTAGAAAAAGTCACAGTCCCCGGAAAATTTACTGGAAAATTCACCAGAAGTAGATGTCTCAGATATAAATAAAAATAGAACTGATTCTATAACATAATGAATAAAACCAAATAGATCAAACTGGTTATAATTGAAATACAACCGGTTTTGTAACATAATGAATAAAAACAAAGAACACAAAATAACTTAAACTAGTTACAATTAAAATAGAACCTGTTCTATAATAGTATTAAAATAGAAACTGTTATGTAACATGGAGAATGGTCATTCATCATTCTCTTTTTCCCATTTCTTTTCTTTTTGTTTCTTTCTCACCATCTCTTTCTTGCTTGCTTTTTCTCTTCTCGCCATCTTTCGCTTTCTATCCTCGTCTGGTTTCTTGGGGCTTTTTTGTTATTCTGTAGGTTGAGTTTTGGTTGTCTAGGGTTTGTATTAGGTTCTTCTCCCCGGTGTCTTTCTCGTAGTCTCTTCCCTTAGAATGGCTCTCATTAGGGTGTGAGTTTTGGTTTGCATCTGGTGTGGGTTAGTTCCTGGTGTTGGCCTCCCTCTGTTTTGCGGTGGAGCTGGCTAGTTTGGTCTGTTATGGAGGCTATTGAGGTCGAATTTAGAGGGAAATGGCTATCCCTCTTTCGTGCTTCTGTTGGTCTGTCCCCGTACGTGTTTTCTCTTCGCACTTTTTCTATTTTTTGCTTTCTCTGTGGCTGGTTTGGATACCAACGGAGGGGATGCTCCTTGACCTCTCCTAACTTGGGTTTGGATGCTAATGGTATTCCATGTTGGAAATTATTTTACCAGGATCTTAGATCTACTCACAAGTATGTTTATTAACACCCTAAATATGAACTTTCTAAAACGATGAAATAAACACATATAAAGTTTGAGAAACCTTACATTGGGTGCAGCGGAATTAAATGACTCCTTTCGTTCAGATCTCTAGTCCTTGTCTCCTTTCTATAGCAGAGTATTATCAAGATCTGAACCAGGATCTCTTTCTCTGAATCTTTGATGCTGAAACTCCTTTGTTGATGATCTTTCTTCACGATCTTCCTCACTATGATTGAGGTATTGCTTGCTGTGTGTGGGCACTACTCTAATTACTAAGGGGTTTCGAAATTATCAAGGAAGAAGAGAGAGAGAGGGTGGCGGCCAAGGTAGAGAGAGAAAGGCTCAGGTTTTTCTGAATGAAAAGTGTAATTTTCCTGAAGCCTTCACTACCTATTTATAGCATTCCACTAGGGTAAGGTTTGAATTATTTGGCATTAAAATAATGAAAATATCAGTTTAAATTGCCTACAAAAGTGGCTGGCCATGGCTTATTGGGTTTGGGCCTTCCTTTTTACAATTTTGCAGTTTTAACACTTTTGTATCTGATTTTCTCAAAAACGCCAATTTTCTAATCTAACCATTTCAATTCCAATTCTAACTATTTAATAACTATAAGTAATTATTAAATATTATTGTCATTTATCATAGTTAATAACTGAACCATACAAAGTATCATAATTAACAAATATGCCCCTAACAACTCTTTCTTTACAATTTCGCCCTTACTTAGTGAAAATTTCACAAATAGACATAGTCTAATTTGAGAATTATAATTGATTCATCAAAACCAATTACATGAGTCTTAGAAACAATATTATCTCAACTAGTGCGGGGACCGTGGGTCTATATAACCGAGCTTCCAATAAGTAGATCAAGAATTTCGCACTAAAATTCACTAACTTATTAATTCTTCGTTGAATCCACGCATAGAACTTAGAATTGCACTCTCCGTATATAGAAAGCTCTATATGTTCCACCATATAGACGCATCATTAGTTATTCATTGTTATAATCCTAATTTGATCAATGATCCTCTATATGAATGATCTACACTGTAAAGGGATTAGATTATCGTAACACCCTACTATGTATTTTATCCTTAAAACACTTGACCCCGTATAAATGATATTTCAGCTTATGTGAAATGAGTACTCCACCATTTATGTTTGTTTGGTCAATCTCGAGATCATCCTTTGCTTACTATTCGCCAGATAGAAGCTATAGATTCTATGTTTATGCTAGCGCTCCCACTCAATTGCACTACCGTGTTCCCAAAATGTACGTATCACCCTGACCTAAAAGTAGGCTTAACTAACAAATCAAAGAACACGAATAGCCTTTCAAGATTGAGCCTAATCATAACAAGATTAAGAACATTTGATCTAGGATCAACTTGGCGATATTGACTTGAATAGATTTTTCGGTAAGTTTAATAAATGTAAGTCAAAGTTCAATATCGGTCCCTTCCGATGCATACTCCATGCATCCAACCTGAGCTTTACTTTAACCAATGTTTTGGAAAGAACATAGCATTTCTCCAAATGCAAGTAAACTCTTGTTGTAGATTATCATATAAGTAAAACCCTGTGTCTGATAAATCTAGGAAACTTTATTCACATAGTCATGTTTACTTTCCAATGTGATGACAACACAATAAACAGGATCAAGTATGTGAAAAGGGTTTAAGATGAATTTATAAATCAAATAGACAAGAAATTGATAAAGTGAACCAAAACATACACAAATGAATGAAAAATACTTCTGTTTCTTTATTGATGTTGAATAAAATAGATTACGCTGAAATGGAGTTTTATTTAGGGCATAAAACCCAAAAAAATCCCACTTGCACTAATGTAAAACTAATCAGTACATATCAATTAATCCTAAATTCTAACGGTGCTTTTCAAAGGCTGTCACGGCCAAGACTTTGGTAAATGGATCAGCTAGGTTGTCCTCTGTGTTAACTTTCTCAACTAGTACATCCCCTCTTGCCACGTATTCTCTGATAATGTGATACTTCCTTTCAATGTGTTTGCTTCTCTTGTGGCTTCGATGTTCTTTACTGTTTGCTATTGCTCCATTGTTATCACAAAGTAGGACTAGAGGTTTTTCCATTCCAGGAACGACACCTATACTGGTGAAGAACTTTCTTAGCCAGACAAGTTCTTTAGCAGCTTCGGCTGCAACTATGTATTCAACTTCCATAGTTGAGTCCGATATCGTGGTTTGTTTTGCACTTCTCCAAACCACTGCTCCACCCCCAAGAGTAAACACCATCCCAGATGTAGATTTCCTGTCTTGTAGACTTGCCTGAAAATCTGAATCAGTGTAGCCTATGGGATTTAAAGCACCACCCATGTAGACTAACACAAGATTCCTCGTACTCTTTAAGTATTTCAGAATATACTTAACTGCATTCCAATGTTCATGTCCTGGATTAGACTAATACCTGCTCACGATTCCAACTGCATAACAGATGTCAGGTCTAGTGCATAGCATTGCATACATTAGACTTCCAACTGCAGAGGCATAGGGAATTTTCGCCATGTCCTCTATCTCTTGAGGATCAGTCGGAGACTGTTCCTTAGATAGACGAATACCATATCTAGAAGGCATGTTTGCCCCATTGGTGCTGTTCATGGAGAATCTCAGTAAGACTTTGTCTATGTAGGTTGTTTGAGAGAGAGCAAGAGATCTGTTCTTCCGGTTTCTAATAATCTGAATACCAAGAACATAGGCTGCTTCACCCAAATCTTTCATATCGAATTGAGTGTTGAGCAATTCCTTGATGTGAGTCATTTTCTTGACATTGTTTCCAATAATCAAAATGTCATCAACATAAAGGACCAAGAATACTACTATTTGGTCTTCCTTGAGTTGGTAAACACAAGGTTCATCTTCATTCTGAAGAAAGCCGTAGGTCTTGATAATTTCATCAAACCTTTTATTCCATGAGCGAGAAGCTTGCTTAAGTCCATAGATAGACCTATTTAATTTGCAAACTTTCTTTTCTTGCCCAGGAAGAACATAACCTTCTGGTTGCTCCATATAGATGGTTTCTTCAAGTACCCCATTAAGGAAGGCAGTCTTGACATCCATTTGCCAGATTTCATAATCGAAAGCAGCAGCTATGGAGAGAAGAATTCGGATGGATTTGAGCATGGCTACAGGACTAAAAGTTTCCTCATAGTCCACGCCTTCTCTTTGGGTATAACCCTTGGCTACAAGTCTAGCTTTAAAAGTTTCGACTTCGCCTCCAGCTCCTCTTTTCTTCTTGTAAACCCACTTGCATCCTATCGGATGATAGTCGTTAGGTGCGTCTACATATTCCCAGACTTTGTTATTTTTCATGGAATCCATTTTTGAATCCATGCCGGCCGACCATCGTTTCCGTTGCGGACTAGCCATTGCCTGTTTATAGGTTAATGGATCGTCAGCAATACCGTCACCTACGACCATATTGATTTAACCATCCAAGCCATAACGAGCTGGTTTTGTTGAAATCCTCCCACTACGACGAGGTGCGGTGATCTTCTGAACAGAAACTTTAGTAGTAGATTTCTTAGTTGGTTCAACTGAGGGAGTGGGATTGTCCTCTTCGCGTGTGGAGGAGGACGGATTATTGGAAGGACTTAAATCTGATAGCAAGTCCTCTAGAACAACTTTACTTTTCGGTTTTTAGTCTTTAATATAGTTCTCTTCAAGGAAAGTAGCATTTGTAGAAACAAACACTTTGTTATCCTTGTGACTATTAAACAGTCCACCCCTAGTCTCTTTAGAATTTTCGACAAACATGCATACTTCAGTACGTGATTCAAGTTTGCCTTCTTTCTTTCTTAAGACATGAGCAGGGCACCCCAAAATTCTGTAGTGGCGTAAACTAGGTGTACGACCATTCCAAAGTTCGGCGGGTGTCTTAGGGACTGCTTT
Source organism: Cannabis sativa (assembly GCF_029168945.1). Taxonomy (NCBI): domain Eukaryota; kingdom Viridiplantae; phylum Streptophyta; class Magnoliopsida; order Rosales; family Cannabaceae; genus Cannabis; species Cannabis sativa. The sequence goes on along the minus strand of NW_026870043.1, from coordinate 4,275,826 downwards.
AGATGGAACAACATTTAAAATGTCATTTGCCATCTGTATAGCATATCTGCAGAAGGACGTAGACAGAGTTGAATAACTCAGCATAGACCTAACCATTTCCAAAAGAGTGCGATTTTTTCTTTCTCCAACTCCATTTTGTTGTGGAGTGCTTGGGGCAGTGTATTGCGATTCAATTCCAAGTTCAATTAAATGATCTTTGAACTGCATATCCATATATTCTCCACCCCTATCAGTTCGCAAGATCTTTAATGATTTACCTAATTGGTTTTGGGCCAAAGCATGAAATTCTTGAAACTTTTCAAACGTTTCAAATTTCTTTTGCATTAGGTAAAGAAAACTATATCTAGACAAATCGTCAATGAAAGTGACAAAATACTCATAACCACCTCGGGCTTTGACATTCAAAGGTCCGCAGACATCAGAATGTACTAACCCTAGGGGTATTTTGGCATGCTCTCCCTTTGCAGAGAAAGAACGTTTAGTCATTTTTCCTTCTAGGCAGGACTCGCATACTGGCAGTTCACCTAAGACGACATTTTTCAATGGACCGTCTTTGGTGAGCCTATTGAGTCTATCAAAGCCTATATGACCTAAACGTAAATGCCATAGATAAGTTTGATCATCATTATCAATCTCTTTTCTTTTTAGGTTTCTAGGTCTAACTACATTGAAAAGTTCACTACTTAGTGAGATTTGATTATTCGGTCTTAAAACATAAAGCCCTTGTTCCATTGTAGCAACACATATTTGAAATCCATTACGAGAAATTGTACAATTTGTACTCGAAAAATTCAATATATAAGATTGTGTTTGCAAACATGAGACACTAATCAAGTTTCTACTAAAGTTTGGAATAAATAAAACATTTTCTAAAATTAAAAATCTTTGTTGAAACTTGATGCAGGCTTTTCCTCTAGCTTTTACCGATACTAATTCGCCATTGCCAACTTTAAGCTTTAACTCTCCTGGAAGCAGATTTTCCCAAGTTTCAAGCAACTGCAGTGAAGAACATACATGGTTAGTAGACCCAGAATCAACAATCCAGATGGATTTGTCGTTCTCTAAAACACATGATTCAAAGACAAAAGCATTACCTTCGTTTGAATTTTTTAGAAGCCTTGGACATAGTTCTTCTTGATGTCCCTTTTCATTACAATTCGAACATAGAAGATTATGTCTGATAATTGTACTTGAAGAAGCAGCTTTGCTAGATCCTTCATACCTAGTCCTTTTCCTCTGATTATGAATTGCAAACCCAGGGGGACCTATTGCAATCAGATTTCGTTCATGGGCTCGTAATTCTGCTTCGAGCTTGTCCATGTCGGAGGAGTTGAAATTGTTAATCATGTAAGAGATAACAAATTCATTATACACCGGAGGAAGACTATTAAGGATGAGTTGGACCCATTGTTCTCTTGATAAATCAATTCCCAGTAGATTTGCCTTTTGGAACTTCAGATTCATCATCAATAGGTGCAAGTTTACGCAACTACCAGGATGCATTTTCACACTATAGAGTTCTTTTGCTAAGATATCAACTAGGAGAGGATCAGGGTGAGGGTTATTCATAATGACACTACAACACATCAATAAACAGAAGTAAGGTTTTGGCTCATAAATTGATACACAGTTCAGAAAATAACAAGTAATGACATATGTTATAGAAATACTAAATCTAACATAGTTTATTTTCCAAGGTTTTTCAACAAACTGATACAGTGTCCCGTTTAGGCGAGAGTCAAAGCATCATCCATTGCATAGAGTTGTCAGCTCATCTAAAATGATAACCATTCTAGCAACCTTTTATTCGATCAAGATTGGAAGCAGCGTTGTCCCGTTTAGGCGAGAGTCAAGGCAATTCTATCTTATGAGCTTCCACCATTGTTTCATAATTTGCAAGTCAAGTATGGTCGCCACCATTAGGGTGATCTATACCATACAAAACACTTACAAAGTACTTATCTTTCGAGATTAAACGGTGCGAAATTGCTAATGAACGTTCCTCCACTAGGGAGGATTACTCACTAAAACAAACGCGATGTAAAACCAACAATGGAGATCGAATGTCTCTTGATTAAAAGCTCATTATTTAAAAATAATATATGTATTTTGTATAATCATTTTATTCGATATTATAATAATGAAAAATTACAAACTAAAGTTGGTTTAAATAAAAAATCAACTTTAATTAATTTCCATTTATTATTTAATTCGAAAAATAAATTCGAATAAATATCGAACAAGTTCCATAATATAATAATGAAAAATTACAAATCAAAATTGATTTAAATAAAAAATCAACTTTAATGAAATTTCAATTATTATTTAAATTCGAAAATAAATTCGAATAATAAATGGAACAAATTTGAAAATATCTTGTTTAAGTTGTTTTAGAATAATCTAAAAAAAAAAAATAACTTAAATATCTTTCAAATAGAATTTAATTAAATTAAAATTAAGTTGTAACCACTTAATTTGAGGATATTCCATTTTAAGTTAATATTTGAAATGATATTAACCTAAAAAATATCTAAAATATTTCATTTTAAGTTAATATTCGAAAAGATATTAACTTAAAAAATATCTAAAGAATCTTAATAACTAATGCCTAAAATTCCTCAACTTAATTTTGAAATTTTAAATCCAAAAGATATTCAGATTTAAGTTGGTTAGTTGTAGATAACTAAATATCAACTTAAATAGGAATATTTAATGAAAAATTTAAATTAAGCTTCAAAAAGAATCTAGATGGTTATAATTCTATATTTAATTAAATACAAGAAAATACATATAGTTTAGCTTAGAATATAAAATTCTTTAAACTATGGTTTTCTTAAATTAATTTCAAAATAAATGAAATTAATTATGTTGCTAATCAATTTTATTAGGTTAAACTAGTGTAATTAACCTAGTACAGTTGTTCAAATCAGGCAAATGGGCCTTCACAATTGGGGTGGTTCATGTGAGGGGGTGCTGGGTTCAGTATGTCGTACCCACTTCTATGGCTCCCAACTTTCACACAAGGCCCAAAAGAGAGGAATTTAACCTTAAAATGAACAACTGTTATTAATTGAATAGGCCCAAAAACTAAATGGGCCTAAATACAATCTATCAAGAACTATGATAATTTATTTAGCAACAACAACCTATATGCATCTATAATGAAATTAAACACATAGGCTCACACAGGCACACTTTGGATGGGTCCTATCATGTTGCTAGGTCATACACAGATGAAAGAAGATTGTAAATATACCTGTTACAAATTATTTACTTGACCAAGGGAGCCATCAGATCATAAGATCTGGCAAAAAGTAACCATGGCTATTTGCAATCAAGTAATAATAGGTTTTGAAAACTTACACACAAGCTAAAACACATACTCCTGCAACAAGGTTAGCTAGATAGTTGGATGTAGGATTTATTTAATTTTAAATTAAATAATTTCGAAAAATAATTAATTAAATAAAAAAAATTAAATAATAGGTTTCGATTTTTTTTTTTTAAAAAAAAAATTTGAAAAAATTTCGAAATTAAAAAAAATTTAAATTTAAAATTAAACCTACAATTTTGAAAAATTAGGTTTCAACCAACCTAAATATCATTTCAAAATTTGCTAACTACTTTTAAAAAATTAAATGTTATTTTATAAATAAAAATTAAAAACGATAAATGAATATCTTTTTTAGATTTTAAATGTAATTTAAATAAATAAAATAACAAAATTTAAAAGTTAGCAAAATATCTTACATCTATTTAAAATTACATGATTATAGTTATCTTATTTTTAAATTTAAATAAGGTCAAATTATTTTAAAAAAAATTTAATTTAAAAATTTAAAATCTAACCTTAAATTTAAAAATAGGATAAGATATAATCAAATTTAAAAATAAGGTAGATTATTAAGCAAAAAAAGATAGATACTAACTATTTTTAAAATCAAATTACACTAATATCATGAATTAAATTTAAAAAATATTAAATTAATTAATTATGATAATTAGAGTTGAATTAGGAATAGTAATAGTATAAATACAGAACTACACAAAAAATCGGAAGTTAATTCCATGATAAAGCATAAAAAAACGAAGAAAAACGAAAAAATTACAAGTTGTACGGACGGGATGCAGTGCATACGCGTCCGCGCGCGGGTGCTGGGTGCTGGGCCGAGGTTTCTCGGCGGAATGCGTGTCACGCATGATTTCCGCGCGCGCAGGGGGAAATCCAGCAATCCTTTTTTTTTTCGAATCTTCAAAAAATCATAACTAATTCAAATTAAATCAAAATTGAGTTCTATAAAAAGGTAACTTGCTTAATTTTTTCCATACTATCCAATAAAAATAATTCCAGAAACAGATATTCAATTATTTTTCACAAAAATTCACAAACATCAATCAATCATCAAATAACACTCAATACAACATGATACCAAATTTCTTGCAAGCAAATCAATTACCATGGCTCTGAGGCCACTTGTTGCAAATTATTTTACCAGGATCTTAGATCTACTCACAAGTATGTTTATTAACACCCTAAATATGAACTTTCTAAAACGATGAAATAAACACATATAAAGTTTGAGAAACCTTACATTGGGTGCAGCGGAATTAAATGACTCCTTCCGTTCAGATCTCTAGTCCTTGTATCCTTTCTGTAGCAGAGTATTATTAAGATCTGAACCTGGATCTCTTTCTCTGAATCTTTGATGTTGAAACTCCTTTGTTGATGATCTTTCTTCACGATCTTCCTCACTATGATTGAGGTATTGCTTGCTGTGTGTGGGCACTACTCTAATTACTAAGGGGTTTCGAAATTATCAAGGAAGAAGAGAGAGAGAGGGTGGCGGCCAAGGTAGAGAGAGAAAGGCTCAGGTTTTTCTGAATGAAAAGTGTAATTTTCCTGAAGCCTTCACTACCTATTTATAGCATTCCACTAGGGTAAGGTTTAAATTATTTGGCATGAAAATAATAAAAATATCAGTTTAAATTGCCTACAAAAGTGGCTGGCCATAGCTTATTGGGTTTGGGCCTTGCTTTTTGCAATTTTGCAGTTTTAACACTTTTGTATCTGATTTTCTCAAAAACGCCAATTTTCTAATTCAACCATTTCAATTCCAATTCTAACTATTTAATAACTATAAGTAATTATTAAATAATATTGTCATTTATCATATTTATTAATTGAACCATACAAAGTATCATAATTAACAAATATGCCCCTAACAACTCTTTCTTTACAATTTTGCCATTACTTAGTGAAAATTTCACAAATAGACATAGTCTAATTTGAGAATTATAATTGATTAATCAAAACTAATTACATGAGTCTTACAAACAATATTATCTCAACTAGTGCGGGGACCATGGGTCTATATAACCGAGCTTCCAATAAGTAGATCAAGTATTTAGCACTAAAATTCACTAACTTATTAATTCTTCGTTGAATCCACGCATAGAACTTAGAATCGCACTCTCAGTATATAGAATGCTCTATATGTTCCACCATATAGACGCATCATTAGTTATCCATTGTTATAATCGTAATTTGATCAATGATCCTCTATATGAATGATCTACACTGTAAAGGGATTAGATTACCGTAACACCCTACTATGTATTTTATCCTTAAAACACTTGACCCCGTATAAATGATATTTCAACTTATGTGAAATGAGTACTCCACCATTTATGTTCGTTTGGTCAAGCTCGAAGGATATCATCCTTTGCTTACTATTCACCAGATAGAAGCTATAGATTCCATGTTTATGTAGCGCTCCCACTCAATTGCACTACCGTGTTCCCAAAATGTACGTATCACCCTGACCTAAAAGTAGGCTTAACTAACAAATCAAAGAACACGAATAGCCTTTCAAGATTGAGCCTAATCATAACAGGATTAAGAACATTTGATCTAGGATCAACTTGGCGATATTGACTTGAATAGATTTTTTGGTAAGTTTAATAAATCTAAGTCAAAGTTCAATATCGGTCCCTTCCGATGCATACTCCATGCATCCAACCTGAGCTTTACTTTAACCAATGTTCTGGAAAGAACATAGCATTTCTCCAAATGGAAGTAAACTCTTGTTGTAGATTATCATATCAGTAAAACCCTGTGTCTGATAAATCTAGGAAACTTTATTCACATAGTCATGTTTACTTTCCAATGTGATGACAACACAATAAACAGGATCAAGTATGTGAAAAGGGTTTAAGATGAATTTATAAATCAAATAGACAAGCAATTGATAAAGTGAACCAAAACATACACAAATGAATGAAAAATACTTCTGTTTCTTTATTGATGTTGAATAAAATAGATTACATTGAAATGGAGTTTTATTTAGGGCATAAAACCCAACATTCCATCTTTGGTTTTTAGCACTTATTTGGGGTCGTCGTCGACATACTCGGACTGCTTCCCTGGCAGAGGTTTCCTTGCTGACCGGGGATTTACTCGATGGGTTCAACGATCGTCTTCTCCGTTAGAGGCTCAGGCGAAGGTAGAGATTGTTCTTGTGAGAGCTTCGGTTCACGGTCAGGCAGGCTTAGCTCTGGGCAGTGCTCCGTTTATTTTGAAAAAAGTGCTGTTGGTGACTAGAGGCTCTCGAGAAGTGGGAAGGAAATACTGTATGACTTTTTGGTTCCCCAGTTTTTCAGATGTCGCGCCTGAAGTTGGGTTTGCCATCTCTGTTATTTGTTTGGGTTATGTTTCTGGTGTGCATGGAAAGGGTTTTCGTTCACGTACCATTTTTATATTATGACCGTTTGTTTTTTGGAGAGATGTGTGACTTTTGTGATGTGGGGCCCGAGGTGGTGGTTTATTCAAGGCTGGGTGGGCCTTTGTTTGAGGGTTGTTATGTGTTTGTTGTTGGGCCTAGGGTATTGAGTTATTTTGACATTTGTGGGCCGAATCATTTGATGAGTGTTGTTGATATGTTTAGGCCATTGGGTGAATTTATTTCCAATCATGGTGGGCCCATGGGATTGGTTCTAAAACTTTATTTAGTTGGTTGTAGTGGTTGGAGGCCTTTGGCCGTGTGGGTAAATATTGGGCCTGATGGTCCATGGTGGTAGCTCATTTGATAGATCTAGTTTGGGTAATGTTGTTAATTACCTGAAAAATGAGGGTAGAGCTTTGGCCATTTGTTTCCAAGCTCTATAGATATTTATTCAAGTACTTGAAAAGTTTGATGCGCTTGACATTATTGAATATCGTAAGATTGGTGGGGATATTGGTGCCATGCTGGTCCTTGAGCAAATTGAAAGCAATTCTCCTTTCATTAAAAGGAAGCTTGTGGAAAGATCGGTGTCAGTTTGTTCTAGTCCTTTGAAAGTGGTTTGCCATCTTCTTGGTGTGGTGTGTGACTTTTCTTGGGATTTGGTTGGACTCAACCAAGAAGATGTGGTGGCTAGTCGGTCAACCTATGAATCCTTTTTGCCTGTTTTGGGGCTCGGGTTACCTCCGGATAGATTCTCTCTTTATAAAAGCAGTGGAGGTTTGGAGATAATTGAAGACTTTTGTTCTCTGGTGTCGGTTCACTCTTGTACCCCTATGGAGGAGGATGGTTCTCCTCCACAGGAGCCATGAGAGTAGTGGCTTGGAACTGTAGAGGGTTGGGACAGACCTCTATGGTTCGTGAACTGAAGTCCCTGACTCAGTCGTACGCTCCAGATTTCATCTTCCTGTCCTAGCTAAAAGTTGATGCTAGTCCACTGGTACGTATATTGAACAAACTTCATTTCTATTTTCACATTTATATGCCTGCTATTGGTACTGCTAGGGGTATTATTTAGCTTGTAAATCTGGGTTTGACTTTGAATGTATACCGTGTTATCGTCACCATATTTCTGGCTTAGTTTACTCAGATCCACCTTCAAATCCTCGGCTTCTTTCATGTGTGTATGTCCCCCCATACTTCCATGCAAAAAAGTCCTTTTAGACTGAGATTATGAGGGAATGTGAGAGATTCGGAGGGCCTTGGTTGATTGTTGGTGACACTAATTTTGTTCTATAAGAATCTGAAAGAAAATGTTCAAAAGGGAGAGATCAGTTCATCCCGTTCATCTCGAATTTGGTGAATTCTAAAGGTCTCATTAATTTGCCTATTGAAGGAGATAAATTAACTTGGGATAACCACCAGTCAGGTGAGAGCCATGTTAAATCCACGTTAGATAAGGGAATTGTGAATGGTGATTGGATCAAACTGATGGGAATATTTTATCAGGATCACGATTTACTAACAAGTATGTTGAATTAACATCCTAAATATGAATTCTCTAAAATAATGAAATAAACACATAAGGGTTTAAGAAAACCTTACATTGATTGCAGTAGAATATAATGACTCCTTCCGTTCAAGATCTCTAGCCCTTGATTCCTTTTTGTAGCAGAGCATTATCAAGATCTGAACTTGGATCTCTTTCACTCCTTCGGGTTTGGTTACCACCGTCATACTCACTATGATTGATTACTTGACTTGCTACGTGTGGGCATGGCACTCATTCACTTAAGGTTCGAATGGTGAAGAACAATGAAGGAGGTTTGAAATCACTAAGGAAGGAACTCTCTCATCTAGGTTAATTGAAGCCATCAAGTTGACAAAAGTTGGATGAGTGAGAGTATCATGTTCCTTTTATAGTGTTTCAACTAGGGCTTAGGGTTGAACTATATGGATTAAAAACGAATAAAATATTGGGCAAAAAACACTTGTAGCCGTACATAATTGTGGACCACTTTCTAGTTACAATTTTACCACTTTTTTTCAACCACTTATTCTTCTTTTCAATAATACCATATTTTCCAATTCAACCTTATAAATGCCAAAACACTTTATTTAATAATTATAATTAATTACTAAATAAAATTGTCATTTATGTAATTTATTAATTAGACCATATAAAGTCACTTAATTAACAAATTAATCCCAAAACCTCTTTTCTTCACAATTAAGCCCTTACTTAGTGAAAATTCATAAATAAGACATAGTCTAATTTTAGTATTATAAATTAACTAAAATAAATTAACTGAGTCTGCAAGCAGTATTATCTCAACTAGTGAGGGGACCATGGGCCTATATAATCGAGCTTTCAATAAGTAGATCTAGAATTCCCCAAGTAAATTCTCATCTTAATAATTCTGCCTTGCTCCACTATAGATTTGGAATTGAATACACTCTCAGTTATATAGAATGCTCTATATGTACCACGATATAGATACGTTATGATTATCCATTGTTACAATCCTAATAGTAAAGGATCCTCGATAAATGATCTACACTGAATAGGGATAAATTTACCATTCTACCCTTCAATGTATTTTATCCTTAAAACACTTAGCTACCTATAAATGATACTTCAGTAAACTAATATAATTACTGAAATGAGGCCTCAATCATTTATCTCTATTCAACAAAGCTTGAAGGAGATCAACATTTCATTTCTATGTCCAGATACAAGCTATAGATTCCATATCTATGATTAGCGCTCCCACTCAATTGCACTATCATGTTCCCAAAATATACGTATCACCCAGACCAAAAGGTAGGCTTAACTAAAAAATCAAAGAACACAAAGAACACTCTTGAGATCGAACCTAACCATGTCAGGATTGAGATCCATAGACCTAAGATCAACCATTAATATTGACTTATAAAGATATAACAGTAAGTTTATGATATATTATCTAAGATCAATATCGGTCCCTTCCAATGTATACTCCATACTGTTGGGTTTTGTGCCCTAAATAAAACCCTTTACAATCTGATTAGTTATCAATATAAGAAATTTGAAGTGATTTATGTTTGCATGAATTTTACATGCTAATGGTTTAATATGTTTATTACATTTACACAAAAAATCTGTTAAGTCCAGATCATATGTTTATTTTACAATTACAGTATCATCAACACAGTGGAATGTGATTGTGATTATATGAATCAAAAGACTAAGTCCCTGTTTCATCAGTGTTTTGGATTTACACTAATGTGATAATCAGCGATGATGTGTACTTACACTTGGAGTAAGTGTTATGTTCTTTCCAGGACATTAGTAAAGTATACTAGTTTCGAATATATGGAGTATACATTGGACTGGACCGATATTGCAACAGAGTTAAGATATTATAAACTTACCGTCATATCGTTCCAAGTCAATATCAGTAGTTGATCTTAAGATTAAAAGAATCTAAATCCTGATATACTTAGGCTCAACTCAGGAGTACTATTAATCTTCTTTGATTTATTAGTTAAGCCTACTTTTGGGTCAGGGTGATACGTATATTTCAGGAACATGATAGTATGATTGAGTGGGAGTGTTGAACATAAATATGGAATCTATAGCTTCTACTGGTGTATAGAAGTCAAGTGACGATTCCCTTCGAGCTTAGCTAAATAGAAGTAAATGGATGAGCTCTTGTTTAAGTGACTAATTCTTAGATCACTAAACATCATTTACAGGTAGCTAAGTGTTTTAAGGGGCAAAATACGTTGAGGGGTGAGAACGGTAAAATTATCCCATCTCGATGTAAATCATAGATATAGAGGATCTTTGATCACAATAAGATTATAACAACTGTTAAATGAGATAGCATATCTATATCGTGGAACATATAATATGCTCTATATAAGTCTGAGAATGCAATTCTAAGTTCTAAGAGTGGATTCAACGAGGAATTAATAAGTAGGGATTTACTTAGTAAATTCGGTTCACTTATTGGAAGCTCAACATATACATCCATGGTCCCCATTCTAGCTGAGACTATACTGCTTGTAAGACTCAATAATTGATTTGTGATTAATCAATTATAAATCTAAAGTTAGACTATGTCTAATTTGTGAAGTTTCACTAAGCAGGGGCAAAATTGTAAAGAAAAGAGATTCTAGGTTCATTTATTTATTAATAGACTTTATATGTCTAATTAATAATTAAATTAAATGACAATATTATTTGATAATCTATTTTAGTTATTAAATAATTAGTTTTGGCATTTAAATGGTTAGAATTGGAAAATTGGCGTTTTTGAGAAAATAGAAATAAAAATTGTGAAAACTGCAAAAACCAAGTGGGGCCCATTACACACCATGGCTGGCCACTTAAGCATGATTTTACAATTAATATTTTCATTATTTTAATGCCAAATAATTCCTAACCTAAACCTAGTAGTTGCCTATAAATAGAAAGTGATGGCTGAGTCAAATTAATGCTTTTTCTCAGAAAATCAATTTTTTTTCTTCAGAAAACTGAGCCTTCCCTCTCTCTCTATAGCCGAACCAACCTCTCTATCTTTTCCTCTTCTAAATTTCGACCCTCAGTGATAGAGTATTGCCTACACACAACAAGTGGTACCTCAATCATAGATGGGGAGACTGTGAAGGATCACACACAAAGAGAAGGACATTCGGGCTCAGATCTTGATAATACTCTGCGACAGAAAGGATACAAGGGTTAGAGATCTGAGTGGAAGGAGACATTATTCCGCTGCAACCAATGTAAGGTTTTCTTAACTTTATATGTGTTTATTTATCATTTTAGAAAGTTCATATTTAGGGTGTTAAACAACATACTTGTGAGTAGATCTAAGATCCTGGTAAAATAAATTCCAACAACTGGCCTGAGAGCCATGGTAATTGATTTTCTTGCAAGAACTTTGGACTTTAAAACGATTGTTTGTTATTTGATTGGTTTCATGTTGTGTTGTGTGTTATATGATGATTGATAGATGTTTGTGAATTTTCGTGAAAATTAATTGAAATTCTGTTTCTAGAATAATTTTTATTGGATACTATGGAAAAAATTAAGCAATTTACTTTTTTAAAGAACTCAATTTCGATTTAATTTGAATTAGTTATGATTTTTTGAAGTTTCGGAAAAAATCAGGGTCGTACAACAGGGCCACGCGCGCGGACGAGGGTGACACCCTCGGACAGCACGCGTACTTCTTGTCTGAATCACGTCCCTGCGCACGCGGAAATCATGCAGCACTCCTCCTGCGCCAAGTTTTCTCGGCCATGCACTCCCATACGCGCACGCGGGCAGTATGCTCAGCATACTGTCCGTACAACTCGTATTTTTTTTCGTTTTTCTTCGATTTTTCAGGCTATTTCATGGATTTAACTTCCGATTTTTTTTGTGTAGTTTTGTATTTAGACATTTACTATTTCTATTTCAATTCTAAATATCATAATTGAATAAATTATTTTTTTTTAAAAAAATTAATTCATGATATTAGTGTAATTTGAATTTGAAAATAGTAAATATCTATTTTTTTTGCTTAATTATCTATCTTATTTTTAAATTTGATTATATCTTATCTTATTTTTAAATTTAAGGTCCGATATTATATTTTTAAATTAAATATATTTTTTTAAAATAATTTGATCTTATTTAAATTTAAAATAAGATAACTATAATCATGATATTTTAAATAGAAGTAAGATATTTTGCTAACTTTTAAATTTTGTTATTTTATTTATTTAAATTAAATCATAAAATCTGAAAAAGATATTTATTTATCTTTTTTTTTATTTTTATTGAATATTTAATTTATAAAATAACATTAAATTTTTTTTAAAAGTAGTTAGCAAATTTTGAAATGATATTTAGGTTAGTTGAAATCTAATTTTTCAAAATTGTAGGTTTAATTTTTTAAATATTATTTTATTTAATTTCAAAAATTTATGTTTTATTTTTTTAATTCAAAAATAAATATTTTTTTATTATTATTTAATTATTTTTTGAAATTTAATTATTTAAAATTAAATAAATCCTACATCCAACTATCCAGTTAACCTTGTTGCAGGAGTATGTGTTTTAGGTTGTTTGTAAGTTTTATAAATCCTATTAATGCTTGATTGCAAATAGTCATGGTTAACTTGTTGACAGATCCAATGATCTGATTTTAACCCATGGTTGAATTGGTCAAGTAAATAATTTGTAACAGGTAAATTTTATAATCTTCTTTCATCTGTGCATGACCTAGCAACATGATAGGATCCATCCAAATGTGTGCCTGTCTAAACCTATATGTTTATTTTATTATATAGATGCATATAGGTTGTTGCTAAATAAAATGTCACACCATGATAGATTTTATTTAGGTCCATTTAGTTTTTGGACCTATTCAATTAATAACAGTTATTTATTTTAAGGTTAAATTCCTCTCTTCTGGGCCTTGTGTGAGAGTTGGGGGCCAATAGAAGTGGGTACGACATACTGAACCCACCTCCCCCTCACATGAACTAACCCAATTGTGAAGGCCCATTTGCCTGATTTGAATAACAGTGCTAGGTTAATTAAATTAGTTTAACCTAATAAAATTGATTAGCAACATAATTAACTTTTAAAATATATGAAATTTATTTTCATTTTACTATTTTAAGGTTAATTTTAAGAAAAACACTCTTAGTTTTAAATATTATTTCTAGACAAACTATTTGTATTTTTCTTGTATTTAATTAAATAAAGAATTTTAACTGACTAGATTCTTTCTGGAGCTTATTTAATTAAATATTCCTATTTAAGTTATGAATTAGTTATATTAACTGATTTTTCTTATCTAACTTAAATTTGAATATTTTATTTAAATTTAAAATTAAGTTGAGGAATTCTAGGCATTAGTTATTAAAAATTCTTAAGATATTTTTTAAGTTAGTTTTAAACTTAAAATGGAATATTTTTCAAATTAAGTGGTTACAACTTAATTTTTGATATTTAGTTAAATTTAAATTTGAAAATATTTAAGTTCTAGATTTTTTCTATAACAACTTAAATTGATATTTTTTCAAATTTTGTGGAAAAGATACTTAGTCAAATAAGATATTTTCTAGATAGTTATTTCTAGACTGCTTATTATTTCTAATATTAAATAGGAATATATTATACATTGTGAAATTAATTATTTAAATAATTAATTTTGGTACAATTTCTTTAAGTATATTTTTCCTAGTATTAAACTAGAAATTAATAATTAAGCCTTCTTTACACTTTATTATTTATTTCTTGAATTTAATACATTTAATTAAATTGAAAAATTAAATATCTAAGTTGATTTTCATCATGATACTTAAATATTTATTTTTCATGACACTTAATTAAATAGAAAATTATTTTTTAGTTGAAACTTAATTTTTCAACTTAAATTTAAATAATTTTTAAAATATATTTTTTCTTTATTTTATTAATCAATTTTGAATTGCATTTTATTATGCTAGATGTTTTTGAATTTATCTTAAAAAATAGATTAAGTTGTAAATTAATTATTTATTTTAATTAATTCTTGGACCAACTTAAATCAATGATTTTTTCATTTATTGATTAATTTAAAGTAAATGAATTAAAATATATTATTAGAAATTGAATTAATTAGTCAAAGGAAAATCTAGATAGGTGATATTTTTGCTTGAAGTATTTTTTCTAAGTATTGATTATTTAGTATTTCAAAATAGTAAAGTTTTTTTACTTTCTTTTTCCAAAATACAATAAATATATTCTCATGAAAAATTAATTTGAGTTGCAAACTAATTTAAATTAATACAACTTAAATAATTTTCTTAATATTTATATATCAAAATTACTACTAAGATGGAAATAATTCAATTTATTTCAATCACCATCTATGTATAATTTTATAAATATTAAATTAAATTCTAATTTAGAATTTTAATTCTAAATTCGTATTTAATGAATATATTTTATTAAAATAATAAAGAAAATACATTTTAAAGAATGAGCTCTATTATTATTAAGATATTCGATCTCCATTGTTGGTTTTACATAGCGTTTGTTTTAGTGAGTAATCCTCCCTAATGGAGGAACGTTCATTAGCAAGTTCGCACCGTTTAATCTCGAAAGATAAGTAGCTTTGTAAGTGTTTTATATGGTACGGATCACCCTAATGGTGGCGACTGTATTTGACTTGCAAAATATGAAACAATGGTAGAAGCTCATAAGATAGAATAGCCTTGACTCTCGCCTAAACGGGACAACGCTGGATTCCAATCTTGATCGAATAAAAGGTTGCTAGAATGTTTAACATTTTAGATGAGCTGACAACTCTATTCAATGGATGGTAGCTTTGACTCTCGCCTAAACGGGACACTGATATCAGTTTCTTGAAAACCTTGGAAATTATTTAGAATTGTATTTTTTAGTATTTTCTCTTATCATTCCTACATGCTATGTGCTTATAATTTCTGAATTGGATTTTGTGTCAAACCATTATTGATTTCTATTTATTATTTTGTCGTATCCTGTATAACCATGATGAATTCCATGTTATCACTCTTGACCGAAAATAAGCTAAATGGATCTAACTTTCCAAAATGGAATGAGAACATTAATATTGCTCTCATAGGAGAAAGTGCCTTGTTTGTGTTAACTGAGCCGTCTCCAGAAGTGCCGGGGGAGATGCAACCAAAGCTGTGAAAGAAAAGTATGAGCGTTGGCAGAAAGCAAATGACAAAGCTCTATACTTCATGCTTTCCAGCATGGTTGACACCCTTTAAACTCGGTTTTCTAAAACCGAAAAGGCTGCTGAAGTTATGACGAAGTTAACTGAGCTATTCGGTGGGGCATCTCTTCAGTCTCGCTTTAACGCGACTAAGAAATACATCAATGCACGGATGGAACCCCATAAAAACGCGCGTGATCATGTTCTCCTCATGGCAAGTTATTTCCAAGAAGCCCAGGAACATGGTGCTAAAATGGATCACACTACTCAAGTAAGCCTTATCTTGAATAGTCTGACTCCAACATTTCTGCCCTATACATCAAATTATGTCATGAATAAAAAGGACATTGACTTTCATGAGTTAGTCAATGACCTTCAGACATATGAAAATTTGATTGGAGGCCCCAAGAAGAAAGGGGGTAAACCTCAGAATTCTGGCAATGGTAATGGGACGGCCAAACCTGAGGCAAATATTGCCTCTGCTTCTAAACCCAAATCAAAGAAGAAGTGGAAAAACACCAAGAAGCGTGCCAAAGCCATGAAAAACAAAGGCTGCTGCTAACGGTGATGCACTCAAAGGAAAGTGTTTCTACTGCAATGAGAAAGGTCATTGAAAACCCCAATGTCCTAAACTTCTTGCAAAGAAACAAGGTATTTCTTTCTATAAACTTTAAGAGTTTTAGTGAATCATTATCCAATTGGATTATTGATTCTGGACTAACTTTGTTTGTTTGTTTCTTCTTCTTGTAGGCCAAGCTACTTGAACTCATTACCACATTATATTTATATGTTTGTATGTGTAAGTGTTTTTATTATTGATGCAAATTCTATAATATTTACAACTCTTCATCGAGTGATATTAAATAAACACTAGAAATTATTTCTATGTTTATTAATAATTGTTAATCCTAATACAATTATTGAGAATTTGTTTAATAAAAGGATCTTTTGATCTGATAGGGGAGGAGAAAAGTTAAGAAAACTATGCAGTTCAACGATCTTTTATATCTAATGAACTCTGAGTTCAACGATCTTTTATATCTAATGAACTCTGGATTGTATTCAACTCCACATTATCTCTATAACACTTAGAGAATCATGATCTTTATAACCTTTAGGGGTGGGTCATAATCTCTATATACTTAGGGGTGGAGTCTATCCACAATACCCTATGTAACACATATTTTCTTTAAACATGGAAGTAATATAATGACTTAGCTATTATCAATATAAATCCTTGATCTTGATTGTATGTTCCAATTTAGTTTTACTGTTGTAGTAAATATTGATACCTATAAAAGTTCTTTGATAATGTATCACACTACCTTAATTGAGTGGGAGAATTTTAAAATTCTTTACCCATCTTCATTAGGTTGACACTTGTGATAGGAACTTAAGAACATTTCTGAAAAGCAAATCTAACCATTCATGTTGATAGATATAACTTATCAGAATTATGAGAATAAGATAAAAGAATTCTAGTTCAGTCTATTCGAATGACTTGAACCTAGATTTCTTAATCCTCATAAAATTTTATGATATCTTAATTTTGATTACTTAATCTCCAGCAAGTATTTTTCACTTCAAATACTAGTCTGCTATGTTGATGATTTAATATTAAAAGAAACTTAAAGTTTCAAACTAATACAATAAGTCACAACTAGATAACTCTCCAAACAATAAGAGGTTAAAAGCATTATTTAACCAGACATCTACTATAGAGTGGGAGCTATCTGAGATGTAATCAAATAAGGAACGTTAGAAGATATTCAAGAAAGATTTATGAAAGTGATCTATATGTTAGATATTAAGGAGCTGTATATCAGTTATCCTTGTATCTACCCCAACTCATTCAAATCTTGAGATGGTGGTTACTCTGGCGGTGGAGGAGTTATTCTATAATAATTCAAGCTCTACCAGAGAAGATTTATAACTTTGTAAATTCGAAATTGCCAGAAAGTTATTTTACTGAAGAAAAGTCTACGCTTTATTATCTCAATTCCATATTTTAAAATATGAGAGATATGTCTTCTGTTTATTCAGATGTACTTTAAAACCAAAATGATTTCAGCATCCCTTGATGAGTAAAGCATATAGTAAAGGATGTTTCATAAATGTATTTATGAACTAGTTTCCAGAAGTTTGGGTGGATTCAAGTATACTACACTTGATCTGAAGATCAAGACAACAGATTGATTTATTTGCACAGTTTGTTTTATGTTAGTGCAAGTGGGAGTTTGTTGGGTTTTGTGCCCTAAATAAAACCCTTTATAATCTGATTAGTTATCAATATAAGAAATTTGAAGTGATTTATGTTTGCATGAATTTTACATGCAAATGGTTTAATATATTTATTACATTTATACACAAAATCTGTTAAGTCCAGATCATATGTTTATTCATAATTACAGTATCGTCAACATAGTGGAATGTGATTGTGATTATATGAATCAAAAGACTAAGTCCCTGTTTCATCAGTGTTTTGGATTTACATTAATGTGATAATCAGCGATGATGTGTACTTACACTTGGAGTAAGTGTTATGTTCTTTCCAGGACATTAGTAAAGTATACTAGTTTCGAATGTATGTAGTATACATTGGACTGGACCGATATTGCAACTTAGTTAAGATATTATAAACTTACCGTCATATCTTTTCAAGTCTATATCAGTAGTTGATCTTAAGATTAAAAGAATCTAAATCCTGATATGCTTAGGCTCAACTCAGGAGTACTATTCATGTTCTTTGATTTATTAGTTAAGCCTACTTTTGGGTCAGGGTGATACGTATATTTCAGGAACATGATAGTATGATTGAGTGGGAGTGCTGAACATAAATATGGAATCTATAGCTTCTACTGGTGTATAAAAGTCAAGTGATGATTCCCTTCGAGCTTAACTAAATAGAAGTAAATGGATGAGCTCTTGTTTAAGTGACTAATTCTTAGATCACTAAACATCATTTACAGGTAGCTAAGTGTTTTAAGGGGCAAAATACGTTGAGGGGTGAGAACGGTAAAATTATCCCATCTCGATGTAAATCATCTATATAGAGGATCTTTGATCACAATAAGATTATAACAACTGTTAAATGAGATAGCATATCTATATCGTGGAACATATAATATGCTCTATATAAGTCTGCGAGTGCAATTCTAAGTTCTAAGAGTGGATTCAACGAGGAATTAATAAGTAGGGATTTACTTAGTAAATTCGGTTCACTTATTGGAAGCTCAGCATATAGATCCATGGTCCCCATTCTAGTTGAGACTATACTGCTTGTAAGACTCAATAATTGATTTGTAGTTAATCAATTATAATTCTAAAGTTAGACTATGTCTAATTTGTGAATTTTCACTAAGCAGGGGCGAAATTGTAAAGAAAAGAGATTCTAGGTTTATTTATTTATTAATAGACTTTACATGTCTAATTAATAATTAAATTAAATGACAATATTATTTAATAATCTATTTTAGTTATTAAATAATTAGTTTTGGCATTTAAATGGTTAGAATTGGAAAATTGGCGTTTTTGAGAAAATAGAAATAAAAATTGTGAAAACTCCAAAAACCAAGTGGTGCCCATTACACACTGTAAAGCCCGCTTAGTTAATTTGGAAATTAGCAGCTGTTTATGTTTAATCATGAAATTATTTATAGCTATTTAAATAATCTATGGTAATGTTATTTATGGAATTCAGAAATGCATGGTTATGTTATTCAGTAGTTGCATATTTTGCATTTCCGGTGCCCGGTATTTTGGAACTCGGCGTTTGGCTCAGTAGAAATCACAACTTAGTATGTTAGTATTTTGGGGACGGGTTTTAGACATTGGGAATGTCGGGAATGGCCGGGAATTTAGAATTTCCCAAAAATACCCCTTTAGTATGATTTATGTGATTTTATGGTGGAGGGGCAAAATGGTCTTTTTGCCCCAATGACTTTTTGTCTTTTAGTGACTTTTATTTGGAAATTAAATGTTTATTTTAATTGTTTTGTGGCTGAAATAAATGAGATAAATGACTTTGCTTTATTCTCCAATTTTTACAAAATTTGACTAAGTGTTGAAAAGAAAGAAAATTTCAAAACTCACACACTCAAAGCTCTCTCTCTTTTTCGGCTGGGTATTGGGGATTCAAAGGCTGGGTTTTTCAAGCTTGATTCATCACTTTTTAGGAACTCTTGATTGTGGTATGTATCTCTTACTTGTTCTTCTTGGTCTTCTTGGAAGTTTTGATAAAAAAAAATGAGTTAATGCATGGTAATTTAAATGTTGTTGCTGCTGAGTTTGATTGTTGAATTCTGAGGTTAAATCATGATTTTTAGATGTTAATTAAGCTACTTGTGGTGTATGATTCCTAGGTTGAGCATGCTAGAATTTCCTTATGCAAAAGTTTGGTTTTCAAAGAAAAATTTGAGAAATTGGTGGCTGTAGTTGTTGCATGAACTAGGTTTTGATTTCTGCTGTATTTCTATGCTTGATTATGTGATTCTAAGCTAGCTTGAGGCTTGTGAGTGAGCTTTAGCCAAGTTTGAGTTTTTACTCAAAGCTTGGAGCTCACATGGTGATTTTTGAATCTGTGATTTCTGGGTTAGTTTGAGGCCTTAGAAATGTTCTAGGGAAGGTATAGAACAGGTCTGGAAAGTTTGGAACCATTTGGGGTTGAATTGGTCGAGTTATGAAAATTTGGGTTTGCTGCCTGCGAGGAACCGGAATTCCGGTTGTGCATCCGGAATTCCGGATGAGGGTTCTGAATTTTCCAGAACCGGAATTCCGGTTGGGCAACCGGTCTACCGGTTGGGGAAAATTCAGGGACCCTAGTTTTCCTCGTTTTTATGTTTTTAGGGGTATTGCCATGCTTTTTATCGATAGGGAAACTTTTAGTTCCTAGTTTTAGTCCCCGGGGAAGTGATTTAGCGTGTCACTTATAGCGTTGTGATTTTTATGGTTTAGGAGCCTATAATCCGCCGCTCAGCTTCAGTTCCAGTCAGGTTGACCGGCACACCTGAATTCGGAATCCAGGTAAGATTAGTATAACAGTATGCATATGTAGATTACATGTTTAGCGAGCATGTAGGAAGCCTATTAGATTACATTAGTTGTATGTTGGCTTCGAACCATCCAACCCTGTCACGTCGGTACGAGGTGGAGTATGACCGGCGGCGGAGTATGACCAGGTTTGACCGATCAGTCGACACTTGGTTGGTGGTTCCGTGCTATTGACGTATCCCGTCGGTACAGGCTGGAGTATGACCAGCAGCCGGAGTATGACCGGTTCGACCGATCAGGAGGATATAGTAACACGTCGGTACAGGCTGGAGTATGACCAGCAGCCGGAGTATGACCGGTTCGACCGATCAGGTTGTTACGTGTCAATAGTACCGTCCCTATGAACGTTCAGAACTCAGTACCATGTTGGACATGGCAGTAGTGGCTCAGTACCATGTTGGACATGGCAGTAGCGGGACTCAGTATCGTGTTGGACACGGCAGTTAGAATTATGTATGAGTATTATTATGCTTTTCTTACTGAGTCTGTCGACTCACAGTTTATGTTCATGTGTAGGTAAAAGCAAGGCTATAGCTGATGGACCGTGAGCGAGCTTATGAGATTGTACATGTCGGGGCGGTTAGACCTGGAGCGTACGATCATCGGGACAGCGAGGCTGATTTTTGTAACTGGTCGTTAGACGACATTTATTTTTGTAACAGTTAATCAGTTAAATCTTTTTGTAAATGATTTTTATAATCGGGATCCCGAGTCTTTTGTAATATTGTTTATAAGTTTAATTAAAAAGCAAAATTTTAATTAATCACGTTTTTCCATAAACCTCGTTGATTAGCAACGAGCTGCACAGTATGTTTAAAACTCACGTAATACGCCTATGGTAGTTAGGGTGTTACAATTTGGTATCAGAGCCGCCAGGTTGTCTTCCGAAGATCGTCACGACATGTACAATCATCATCAGCAGTTAGCTCGGTTCACGGTTCAGTAAGCCTTTATTGCTTTAGTAGTTTATTTTATTCAGTTATGAGAAAAAAAAAAAAAGAAAAGCCTGTTAGGAAGCATGTTAATAGCCTGATAGTAGAATAGGCGCATGTTTCGTTTTTAATTTCCAAATTAAGCGGCATTAGTAAAGCTCTCGATGATCGTGACCTGAGTGCCAACTCGGGATTTCGAGGCGGTTCAGACTAGATGGACGCCAGACGAAATATTAGGAGTCAGGGCATCTCAGTCGGGTCAGATCAAGGTCGAGGAGCTCAGTTCCCCTCAAGTGTTTTGGGCCGAGGTAGAGGTCCCGGGGGCAGGGTTCGCGGCTGGAGTGATGTTAACTCGCCGCAGGCTGCCCAAGTCAGTCAGGAAGCCCAGAATTGGGAAGTTACGGTTTGCGGAAATGCAAGCCCGGATAGAAGAGCAAGATCTCGAGATTCAGAGGTTGAGATAGCAGGGTGCTCTTGCAGTCCCAGTGCCCGTAGTTCCAGTGGCACCTGCCCCTGCTGCCCAGGCCGAGATAGTGGTGACGGCCATTAGATTGGAACCTTGGTACGAGCGGTTCCGGAAGCAGGCACCTCCGGTTTTCCTGGGAGGTCCGGACGTGATGAAAGCCGAGCAGTGGCTGACGGTGATCACCAAGATCTTGAACTTTATGGATGTCACCGGGAACGACAGAGTGGTGAGTGCCACTTTTCAGTTTCAAGTAGACGCTAGGGTCTGGTAGGACATGGTGTCTCAGATCCATGACGTCATCTCTATGACCTGGGAAAGGTTTTAGGAACTCTTCAACGCTAAATGTTATAATGAGGCGGTCAGAAGCGCCATGAGGAAAGAGTTCGCCCACCTGACCCAGCGAGAGAATATGAGCATGACGGAATATATTAATCAGTTCAACCGGTTGGAGAGGTTAGCCTCGGGATTTGCGCTAACCGATTTCAGTAAGAAAGAAAATATCTCGATGGACTTAAGGTGAAGATCAAGTATGACTTTATGATCACTATCGACGATAAGACCATCTAAGCTGAGATGGCGAAGAAAGCATGGTGAGCTGAGGGCGCAACTAGATGTATGTGGAACCAGTCAGGACTTCGGAATGTGGCGGGGCTCCTACCCCTTCTGCGTCAGGTTTCAGCAGGGGAGGTAGTGGTTCGGCCATGGACTGGAGGAGGAAATCATCCACTGCATCCGGTGGCTCGAGGCAGAACAAGAGGTTCCGAGGGAACCAGAATCAAGACAGTCGTCAGGCTAGTGTTGAGACCTGTTATTCCTAATGGAGTGTCTCATTAGTAAGAGGCATCCTCCGGGTGAGTGCTTGGGTCAAGGTTGTTTTTGTGTGGCTGCTAGAATCTCTAGTAAATTGGGTAGACCCTTTGATAGATATGAATCAGGGTTTGGAACCCTGTTACCTGGCGGAGAATTGGTTATCTCCAATAGGTGGATTAGGTCTATGCCGATCAGGATAGATGGTAGAGAGTTAAGTGCTGATCTGGTAGAGATGAGTGTAGTCGAATTCGATATTATTTTAGGAATGGATTTCCTATCTAAATATTCGGCGAGCATTGACTGTAAAAGGAAGATGGTGGTCTTCCAACCGGAAAGTGAAGAACCGTTTGTATTTGTGGGTTCAGTTCAGGGATCTCGGATCCCGGTGATCTCGGCTATGTCAGCGAGAGAATTGTTGCACGGCGGGTGCTTAGGGTTTCTGGCCGTGGTGGTGGACACCACTCGGCCAGACACCATTCGGCCAGAGGACATCAGAGTGGTTCGGGAATTTTTGGACGTTTTTCCCGAAGAACTTCCAGGATTACCACCTCAGCGGGAGATTGATTTCGTGATTGACTTGGCACCAGGGGTGGAACCGGTTTCCAAAGCCCCGTATAGGATGGCTCCAGCTGAACTTAAGGAATTAAAGATTCAGCTCCAAGGATTGCTTGACATAGGGTTCATTCGGCCCAGTGTGTCACCCTGGGGAGCCCCGGTTTTCTTCGTCAAGAAGAAGGATGGATCTATGAGGATGTGCATCGACTACAGAGAGTTGAACAAGCTGACGGTGAAGAATAAATATCCATTACCTAGGATCAATGACTCGTTCAATCAACTTCAGGGGAAGATGGTCTTTTCTAAGATTGATCTCCGTTCGGGTTATCATCAGTTGAGAATCCGAGAGGAGGACATTCCAAAGACGGCTTTCCGCACTAGGTATGGACATTACGAGTTTCTGGTTATGTCATTCGGACTAACCAATGCTCCTGCAGCATTCATGGACCTGATGAATAGAGTATTCAAGGATTTCCTCGATATCTGTGTGATTGTGTTTATCGACGACATCCTCGTGTACTCTCAATCAGAAGAGGAGCATGAGTTACACCTTCAGATGGTACTGCAACGGCTTCGAGAACATAGATTTTACGCCAAGTTCAAGAAATGGGAGTTCTGGTTGTCTCAGGTGTCCTTCCTAGGGCACATTGTGAGTAATGATGGGATCAAGGTGGATCCCGGGAAGATTGAATCCGTCAGGGATTGGCCGAGACCGAAGACAGTGACAGAGATCAGAAGCTTCTTGGGATTAGCTGGGTACTACCGTAGGTTCGTGGAGGGGTTCTCCAAAATCTCAATGCCCCTAACCGAGCTTACAAAGAAGAATCAGCGGTTTATCTGGTCAGATAAATGCGAAGCTAGTTTTCAGGAGCTGAAACAGAGGTTGATTACTGCTCCGGTACTAGCTTTGCCTTCGGACAAGGAGAAGTTCGTAGTCTATTGTGACGCATCCAAACAGGGTTGGGGTGCGTATTGATGCAAGCCGATCGGGTCATCGCTTATGCCTCCCGTCAGTTAAAGGATTATGAACAGCGATACCCGACTCATGATTTAGAATTAGCCGCAGTGGTTTTTGCACTGAAGATTTGGCGGTATTACCTGTATGGAGAGAAGTGTGAGATCTACACCGACCATAAAAGTCTCAAGTATTTCTTTACTCAGAAAGATTTGAACATGAGACAAAGGCGTTGGTTGGAATTAGTGAAGGATTATGATTGTGAGATCCTCTATCATCCCGGAAAAGCCAATGTAGTGGCCGATGCCCTGAGCAGAAAGGGTCCCGGGCAAGTAGCTAGTATGATTCAGATCTCACCTCAGCTAGAAGAGGATATGGTTAGATCCAGCATTGAGTTTGTGGTAGGTCAGCTTCACAACTTGACGCTGCAATCTGATCTGTTGGAAAGAATAAAAGTCGCTCAGATGACAGATCCGGAGTTAGTGAAAATCCGAGATGAGGTGTTGGCTGGTCAAGCCAAGGACTTTTCAGTGTCAGACAGGGGGATGCTTTTGTATAAAGCCAGGGTTTGTGTTCCGAACAGTGTGGAACTTAGAAATGAGATCTTTGAGGAGGCTCATTCTACCCCGTATTCTCTGCATCCCGGCACCACCAAGATGTACCAAGATTTGAAACCGTACTTCTGGTGGAACGGTATGAAGAAGAATTTGGTAGAATTCGTATCGAGATGCCTCACTTGTCAGCAGATCAAGGCTAAACATCAGAGACCAGCAGGGTTGTTGCAGCCTCTAACCCTACCAGAATGGAAATGGGGAAGTTTTACGATGGATTTTGTGGTCGGGTTACCTAGGACCACGGGTTTATTTGATTCCATCTGGGTAGTGGTGGATCAATTTACGAAAACTGCTTATTTTCTGCCGGTTAGAACAACGTTTTCAGTGGATCAATTGGCAGAACGGTATGTCAGAGAAATCGTAAGACTTCACGGGGTACCGAAGTCTATAGTTTCGGATAGGGATCCGAAGTTCACCTCCAAATTTTGGCAAAATTTGCAACAGGCAATGGGTACAAAGCTGAAATTCAGTACAGCATTCCATCCTTAGACAGATGGTCAGTCCGAAAGGACAATTCAGATATTGGAGGACATGCTGAGAGCCTGTGTTATGGACTTTGAAGGCTCATAGAGTAAGTATCTACCGTTGATAGAATTTTTCTTACAACAACAGTTATCAGAGTACGATAGGGATGGCTCCCTATGAACTGTTGAACGGTAGGAAATGTAGATCCCCTATCCACTGGGATGAGACGGGGGAGAGGAAATACCTTGGTCCAGAGTCAGTTCAGCGGACCAATGAGGCGATAGAGAAGATAAAAGCTAGAATGCTTGCCTCACAGAGCAGACAGAAGAGTTACGCAGATCCGAAACGCAGGGATGTTGAGTTCCAAGTAGGGGAACATGTGTTTTTACGGGTATCCCCGATGAAGGGGATTAAACGTTTCGGGAAAAGAGGCAAGTTATGCCCTAGGTTCACAGGACCTTTCGAGATTCTCGAGAAGATAGGTCAAGTGGCATATCAGTTAGCATTGCCTCCAGCCTTATCAGCAGTGCACAACGTATTCCATGTCTCAATGTTGAGAAAATACGTTTCAGACCCCTCTCATATACTCAGTTATGAGAGTCTTCAGCTTCAGCCAAACATGTCATATGAGGAACAACCAGTGCAGATCCTGGATAGAAAGGATAAAGTCCTTCGGAATAAGACCATAGCATTGGTCAAGGTTCTCTGGAGAAACAGTAAGGTGGAAGAAGCCACCTGGGAGCTAGAGTCAGATATGCGAGCTCAATATCCAGAGTTATTCAGGTTAGATTTCGGGGACGAAATCCTTTTAAGGGGGGAATAGTTGTAAAGCCCGCTTAGTTAATTTGGAAATTAGCAGCTGTTTATGTTTAATCATGAAATTATTTATAGCTATTTAAATAATCTATGGTAATGTTATTTATGGAATTCAGAAATGCATGGTTATGTTATTCAGTAGTTGCATATTTTGCATTTCCGGTGCCCGGTATTTTGGAACTCGGCGTTTGGCTCAGTAGAAATCACAACTTAGTATGTTAGTATTTGGGGGACGGGTTTTAGACATTGGGAATGTCGGGAATGGCCGGGAATTTAGAATTTCCCAAAAATACCCCTTTAGTATGATTTATGTGATTTTATGGTGGAGGGGCAAAATGGTCTTTTTGCCCCAATGACTTTTTGTCTTTTAGTGACTTTTATTTGGAAATTAAATGTTTATTTTAATTGTTTTGTGGCTGAAATAAATGAGATAAATGACTTTGCTTTATTCTCCAATTTTTACAAAATTTGACTAAGTGTTGAAAAGAAAGAAAATTTCAAAACTCACACACTCAAAGCTCTCTCTCTTTTTCGGCTGGGTATTGGGGATTCAAAGGCTGGGTTTTTCAAGCTTGATTCATCACTTTTTAGGAACTCTTGATTGTGGTATGTATCTCTTACTTGTTCTTCTTGGTCTTCTTGGAAGTTTTGATAAAAAAAAATGAGTTAATGCATGGTAATTTAAATGTTGTTGCTGCTGAGTTTGATTGTTGAATTCTGAGGTTAAATCATGATTTTTAGATGTTAATTAAGCTACTTGTGGTGTATGATTCCTAGGTTGAGCATGCTAGAATTTCCTTATGCAAAAGTTTGGTTTTCAAAGAAAAATTTGAGAAATTGGTGGCTGTAGTTGTTGCATGAACTAGGTTTTGATTTCTGCTGTATTTCTATGCTTGATTATGTGATTCTAAGCTAGCTTGAGGCTTGTGAGTGAGCTTTAGCCAAGTTTGAGTTTTTACTCAAAGCTTGGAGCTCACATGGTGATTTTTGAATCTGTGATTTCTGGGTTAGTTTGAGGCCTTAGAAATGTTCTAGGGAAGGTATAGAACAGGTCTGGAAAGTTTGGAACCATTTGGGGTTGAATTGGTCGAGTTATGAAAATTTGGGTTTGCTGCCTGCGAGGAACCGGAATTCCGGTTGTGCATCCGGAATTCCGGATGAGGGTTCTGAATTTTCCAGAACCGGAATTCCGGTTGGGCAACCGGTCTACCGGTTGGGGAAAATTCAGGGACCCTAGTTTTCCTCGTTTTTATGTTTTTAGGGGTATTGCCATGCTTTTTATCGATAGGGAAACTTTTA
This sequence comes from Cannabis sativa, assembly GCF_029168945.1. Classification (NCBI taxonomy): domain Eukaryota; kingdom Viridiplantae; phylum Streptophyta; class Magnoliopsida; order Rosales; family Cannabaceae; genus Cannabis; species Cannabis sativa. The sequence goes on along the minus strand of NW_026870043.1, from coordinate 4,248,417 downwards.
GTTCCTAGTTTTAGTCCCCGGGGAAGTGATTTAGCGTGTCACTTATAGCGTTGTGATTTTTATGGTTTAGGAGCCAGTAATCCGCCGCTCAGCTTCAGTTCCAGTCAGGTTGACCGGCACACCTGAATTCGGAATCCAGGTAAGATTAGTATAACAGTATGCATATGTAGATTACATGTTTAGCGAGCATGTAGGAAGCCTATTAGATTACATTAGTTGTATGTTGGCTTCGAACCATCCAACCCTGTCACGTCGGTACAGGCTGGAGTATGACCAGCAGTCGGAGTATGACCGGTTTGACCGATCAGGCTGACACTTGGTTGGTGGTTCCGTGCTATTGACGTATCCCGTCGGTACAGGCTGGAGTATGACCAGCAGCCGGAGTATGACCGGTTCGACCGATCAGGAGGATATAGTAACACGTCGGTACGGTGGAGTATGACCAATGGCGGAGTATGACCGGTTCGACCGATCGGGTTGTTACGTGTCAATAGTACCGTCCCTATGAGCGTTCAGAACTCAGTACCATGTTGGACATGGCAGTAGTGGCTCAGTACCATGTTGGACATGGCAGTAGCGGGACTCAGTATCGTGTTGGACACGGCAGTTAGAATTATGTATGAGTATTATTATGCTTTTCTTACTGAGTCTGTCGACTCACAGTTTATGTTCATGTGTAGGTAAAAGCAAGGCTATAGCTGATGGACCGTGAGCGAGCTTATGAGATTGTACATGTCGGGGCGGTTAGACCTGGAGCGTACGATCATCGGGACAGCGAGGCTGATTTTTGTAACTGGTCGTTAGACGACATTTATTTTTGTAACAGTTAATCAGTTAAATCTTTTTGTAAATGATTTTTATAATCGGGATCCCGAGTCTTTTGTAATATTGTTTATAAGTTTAATTAAAAAGCAAAATTTTAATTAATCACGTTTTTCCATAAACCTCGTTGATTAGCAACGAGCTGCACAGTATGTTTAAAACTCACGTAATACGCCTATGGTAGTTAGGGTGTTACACACACCATGGCCGGCCAGTTAAGCATGATTTTCCAATTAATATTTTAATTATTTTGATGCGAAATAATTCCTAACCTAAACCTAGTAGTTGCCTATAAATAGAAAGTGATGGCTCAGTCAAATTAATGCTTTTTCTCAGAAAATCAATTTTTCAGAAAACTGAGCCTTCCCTCTCTCTCTATATCCGAACCAACCTCTCTCTCTTTTCCTCTTCTAAATTTCGACCCTCAGTGATAGAGTAGTGCCCACACACAGCAAGTGGTACCTGAATCATATATTGGAAGACTGTGAAGGATCACACACAAAGAGAAGGACATGCGGGCTCAGATCTTGATAATACTCTGCGACAGAAAGGATACAAGGGTTACAGATCTGAGTGGAAGAAGACATTATTCCGCTACAACCAATATAAGGTTTTCTTAACTATATATGTTTTTATTTATCGTTGTAAAAATTTCATATTTAGGGTGTTAAACAACATACTTGTGAGTAGATCTTAGATCCTGGTAAAATAAATTCCAACACATACATCCGATGTTGGTAAACTTTGCCAATGCCCTGGAAAGGACATAACACTAATGCAAGGTGTAAGTATACCTATCGCTGATTATCATGCTAGTCTAAACCTAGTGAACTTACAAATCAGGGAATGAAACATTTGAACATATAATCACGATTATATTCCACTGTGCTAACAACACTATAATCATGAACAAATACATATGTTCTGGATTTAATAGAATTTATACATTAAACATAATTGTGAAATAATTCATGTGAACCATGCAACATAATATGATTTCTGATCTTTATTAATTAGTAAATCTGATTATATTGAAATAGGTTTAATTTAGGGCACAAAATCCAACAAAAACTTTTCCCAAAGGCCATCTTGCGTTCTATACAGACTTGTCATTCAGATCATAAACCTCTTTGCCTATTCTTTGGAGGAGATATTGAAAAATTCAAAAGAACCTTTAAATTTGAGGAGGGTTGGACTCGCGATGAAAGAAGTAAGTTGGTGGTCACACAAGCTTGGAACTTTGTGGTGCATAATTGGGCCACGACTAGAATGTTTAAAAAGATTGGGGCCACTCGGGTGGCTTTTATTCACTAGCATAAGACTCAATATGGTAAAGTTGATGCTTCTATTAAAGATTTAGAATGCAAGCTTAATACTCTGCAAAGACTATCTGTTGGCTCTAGAGACTAGAAGGTGGAGTGTGAGGTCCGCAGGTCCCTCAATGAGGCCTTAGATAGAAGAGAGATCTACTAGAGACAAAGAGCCCGTGTTTCATGGCTTAGAGAAGGGGACAAATGTTCTAAATTTTTCTTTCTCTGCGCTACTATTAGAGGTAGACGCAACGCCATTGAGAGTATATTGGATAGTAATAATGTTTGGCTTACTAGGCGTAGGGAGATTGGCTCTGAATTCACAAGGTTCTTGAAAGATATTTTCACTGAGACTGGATCTGGGTCGGTTCTTAATTGTTCTAACTTGATAAATGACTGTCTATCCCTAATGGAGAAGGAGGAGTTAGTTAAGGCCCCTAATTTTGATGACATTCGAAAAACTCATTTTGCCATGGCTTCTAACAAAGCTCTCAGTCCAGATGGATTGCCGATTACCTTCTTTAAAACTACTGGGAGGCGGTTGGGGAGGACTTTTGTGAGGCTGTCTCAGATTTTTTCTCCACAGGTGTTATGCATAAGAGGATGAATGCCACTAACTTAGTGCTCATTCCCAAAGTTCAGAACCCTAAGAGGACAAATCACTTTAGACCTATTTCCCTTCGCAATGTGTCGTATAAGGTGATCTCCAAAATTATTGCCAATAGGATCAAGCCTATTTTTCCTAGAATTATCTGTCTGAGTCAATTTGCTTTCGTCCTGGGTAGGAACTGTTGGGTTTTATGCCCTAAATAAAACTCATTTCAATATAATCAGATTTACTTATTAATATATATCAGAAATAACATTTAATGTTGCATGGTTCACATGATTTATTTCATGATTATATGTACATAATTTATGAATTCATCTGAAACCCTTTTCACATACTTGATCCTGTTTATTGTGCCGTCAACACATTGGAAAGTAAACACGACTATGTGAATAAAGTTTCTTAGATTTATCAGACATAGGGTTTTACTGATATGATAATCTACAACAAGAGTTTACTTGCATTTGGAGAAATGCTATGTTCTTTCCAGAGCATTGGTTAAAGTAAAGCTCAGGTTGGATGCATGGAGTATGCATCGGAAGGGACCGATATTGAACTTTGACTTAGATTTATTAAACTTACCGTAATATCTATTCAAGTCAATATCGCCTAGTTGATCCTAGATCAAATGATCTTAATCCTGATATGATTAGGCTCAATCTCGAGAGGCTATTCGTGTTCTTTGATTTATTAGTTAAGCCTACTTTTAGGTCAGGGTGATACGTACATTTTGGGAACACGGTAGTGCAATTGAGTGGGAGAGCTATCATAAACATGGAATCTATAGCTTCTATCTGGCGAATAGTAAGTAAAGGATGATCTTCTTCGAGCTTGACCAAACGAAAATAAATGGTGGAGATCTCATTTCACATAAGCTGAAATATCATTTATACGGGGTGAAGTGTTTTAAGGAATAAATACATTGTAGGGTGTAACGGTAATTTAATTCCTTTACAGTGTAGATCATTCATATAGAGGATCAGTGATCAAATTAGGATTATAACAATGGATAACTAATGATGTGTCTATATGGTGGAACATATAGAGCTTTCTATTATACTGAGAGTGCAATTCTAAGTTCTATGCGTGGATTCAACGAAGAATTAATAAGTTAGTGAATTGTAGTAATAAATTCTTGATCTACTTATTGGAAGCTCGGTTATATAGACCCATGGTCCCCCCACTAGTTGAGATAATATTGCTTGTAAGACTCATATAATTGGTTTTGATTAATCAATTGTAATTCTCAAATTAGACTATGTCTATTTGTGAAATTATCACTAAGTAAGGGCGAAATTGTAAAAAAAGAGTTTATAGGGGCATATTTGTTAATTATGATACTTTCTATGGTTCAATTAATAAATATGATAAATGACAATATTATTTAATAATTATTTATAGTTATTAAATAATTAGAATTGACATTTAAATGGTTGAATTAGAAAATTGGCGTTTTTGAGAAAATCAGATGCAGAAAAGATAAAACTGCAAAATTACAAAAAGTAAGGCCCAAATCCACTTGTATAGGGCCGGCCACTTTTGTAGGAAATTTAAACTGATATTTTCATTATTTTAATGCCAAATAATTCAAACCTAACCCTAGTGGAATGCTATAAATAGATAGTGAAGGCTTCAGGAAAATTACACTTTTCTTCTGACACTTCTGATTCAAAAAAAACTGAGCCTTCTCTCTCCCTATCTTTGGCCGAACCCACTCTCTCTCTCTTCCTCATTGAGATTTCGAAATTCTTAGAGTAGGAGTAGTGCCCACACACAGCAAGTGATACCTCAATCATAGTGAGGAAGATCGTGAAGAAAGACTTTCAGCAAGAAGGAGTTTCAGCATCAAAGATTCAGAGAAAGAGATCCAGGTTCAGATATTGATAATGCTCTGCAACAGAAAGGAATCAAGGGCTAGATATCTGAACGGAAGGAGTCATTATATTTCGCTGCACCCAATGTAAGGTTTCCTAAACATTATATGTGTTTATTTCATCGTTTTAGAAAGTTCATATTTAGGGTGTTAATCAACATACTTGTGAGTAGATCTAAGATCCTGGTAAAATAAATTCTAACAACTGGCCTCAGAGCCATGGTAATTGATTTACTTGCAAGAAATTTGGACTTTAAAACGATTGTTTGTTTGTTTTTGGATGGTATCATGTTGTATTGAGTGTTATTTGATGATTGATTGGTGTTTGTGAATTTTTGTTAAAAATAATTGAATATCTGTTTCTGAAATTATTTTTATTGGATAGTATGGAAAAAATTAAGCAAGTTACTTTTTTACAGAACTCAATTTCGATTTAATTTGAATTAGTTATGATTTTTTGAAGATTCGAAAAAATCGGAGTTGTGCTGAAATTTTCCTGCGATCGCGAAAACTGTCCGTACAGCTCGTAATTTTTTCGTTTTTCTTCGATTTTTCATGCTTTTTCATGGAATTAACTTCCGATTTTTTGTGTAGCTCTATATTTATACTATTACTACTCCTAATTCAATTCTAATTATCATTATGAATTAATTTAATATTTTTTAAATTTAATTCAAGATATTAGTGTAATTTAAATTTAAAAATAGTTAGTATCTATCTTATTTGCTTAATAATATATCTTATTTTTAAATTTGATTATATCTTATCTTTTTCTTAAATTTAAGGTCAAATTTTAAATATTTTAAATATATTTTTTTTAAAATAATTTGACCTTATTTAAATTTAAAATAAGATAACTATAATCATGTAATTTTAAAAAGATGTAAGATATTTTGCTAACTTTTAAATTTTGTTATTTTATTTATTTAAATTACATTTAAAATCTGAAAAAGATATTCATTTATCTTTTTTAATTTTTTATTTAATTTTTATTTATAAAATAACATTTAAATTTTAAAAGTAGTTAACAAATTTTTTGAAATGATATTTAGGTTGGTTGAAACCTAATTTTTCAAAATTGTAGGTTTAATTTTAAATTTAAATTTCTTTAAAATTTCGAATTATTCAAATTTTTTTTAAATTTTTCGAAAATTATTTTTTATTTAATTAATTATTTCGAAATTAATAATTTAATTTAAAATTAAATAAATCCTACATCCAACTATCCAGCTAACCTTGTTGCAGGAGTATGTGTTTTAGCTTGTGTGTAAGTTTTCAAAACCTATTATTACTTGATTGCAAATAGCCATGGTTACCTTTTGCCAGATCTATTGATCTGATGGCTCCCTTGGTCAAGATAATAATTTGTAACAGGTATATTTACAAACTTCTTTCATCTGTGTATGACCTAGCAACATGATAGGATACATCCAAAGTGTGCCTGTGTGAGCCTATGTGTTTAATTTTATTATAGATGCATATAGGTTGTTGTTGCTAAATAAAATATCATAGTTTTTTGATAGATTTTATTTAGGCCCATTTAGTTTTGGGCCTATTCAATTAATAATAGTTGTTCATTTTAAGGTTAAATTCCTCTCTTTTGGGCCTTGTGTGAGAGTTGGGAGCCATAGTAGTGGGTACGACATACTGAACCCAGCACCCCCTCACATGAACTACCCCAATTGTGAAGGCCCATTAGCCTGATTTGAATAACTGTACTAGGTTAATTAAACTATCTTAACCTAATAAAATTGATTAGCAACATAATTAATTTCATTTATTTTGAAATTAATTTAAGAAAATTATAGTTTAAAGAATTTTTTATTCTAAGCTAAACTATATGTATTTTCTTGTATTTAATTAAATATAGAATTATAACCATCTAGATTCTTTCTGAAGCTTAATTTAAATTTTTCATTAAATATTCCTATTTAAGTTGATATTTAGTTATCTACAACTAACCAACTTAAATCTGAATATCTTTTGGATTTAAAATTTCAAAATTAAGTTGAGGAATTTTAGGCATTGGTTATTAGGATTCTTTAGATATTTTTTAAGTTAATATCTTTTCGAATATTAACTTAAAATGGAATATTTTAGATATTTTTTAGGTTAATATCTTTTCGAATATTAACTTAAAATGGAATATTTTTTGAATTAAGTGGTTACAACTTAATTTTTGATATTTAATTAAATTTAAATTTGAAAATATTTAAGTTCTAGGCTTTTTCTAATACAACTTAAATTAGATATTTTTTCAAATTTTGTGGAAAAGATACTTAGTCAAATAAGATATTTTCTAGATAGTTATCTCTAGACTACTTATTATTTCTAATATTAAATAGGAAAATATTATACATTGTGAAATTAATTATTTAAATAATTAATTTTGGTACAATTTATTTTAAGTATATTTTTTCCTAGTATTAAACTAGAGATTAATAATTAAGCCTTCTCTACACTTAATTATTTATTTCTTGAATTTAATACATTTAATTAATTCTAAAATTAAATATCTAAGTTGATTTTCATCATGATACTTAAATATTTCTTTTTCATGACACTTAACTAAATACAAAATTATTTTAGTAGAAATTTATTTTTTCAACTAAATTTAAATAATTTTCAAAATATATTTTTTCTTTATTTTATTAATCAAATTTCGAAATTGCATTTCTTAAATGCTAGAATTTCGAATTTTATTTGAAAAATAGATTAAAGTTGTAAATTATTTATTTTAATTTTGGACCAACTTAAAATAAATGAAGTAAAATATATTTTTCTTTATTTTATTAATCAATTTTCGAAATTGCATTTCATAATGCAAGATGATTTTGAATTTATCTTGAAAAATAGATTAAGTTGTAAATTAATTATTTATTTTAATTAATTCTTGGATCAACTTAAATCAATGATTTTTTCATTTATTGATTAATTTAAAATAAATTGAATTAAAGTATATTATTAGAAATTGAATTAATTAGTCAAAGGAAAATCTAGATAGATGATATTTTTGCTTGAAGTATTTTTCTAGTGTATTTAATTAAATAGAAAATTAATATTTAAGTTGATTTTCATCATCATACTTAAATATTTGAAATTTTTCTTATATATTTAATTAAATAGGAAAATTATATTTTTTGTTGTAAATTAATTTTATTAATTAATTTTGGGCCAACATTAAATTAGAATAATTTTTCCAGGATTAATTTTTTATTTTAACATGCATTTTTCGAAAATTGTGTCCTTGAATACTTTAATTTTTCGAAATGCAATATATATTCATAGAATATTAAATTTGAGTTGTAAATCAATTTAAATTAATTTTGTAACAACTTAAATTGAATATTTTCTAAATATTTATTGGAAATTATTACTAAGATGGAAATAATTCATGTTATTTTTATATCCATCTAAGTAAAATTTATAAATATTAAATTAAAATTTATATTTAGAATTTTTCATTCTAAATTGGAAATTTTAATAAACATATATTTAAAATAAATAGATTAAATAAAGAGAATCAAAGAAAATACAACTCTCTTTAAATAATGAGCTTTTAATCAAGAGACATTCGATCTCCATTGTGGGTTTTACACCGCGTTTGTTTTAGTGAGTAATCCTCCCTAATGGAGGAACGTTCATTAGCAATTGCGCACCGTTTAATCTCGAATGATAAGTAGTTTGTAAGTGTTTTGTATGGTATGGATCACCCTAATGGTGGCAACCATACTTGACTTGCAAATTATGAAACAATGGTGGAAGCTCATAAGATAGAATTGCCTTGACTCTCGCCTAAACGGGACAACGCTGAATTCCAATCTTGATCGAATAAAAGGTTGCTAGAATGTTTAACATTTTAGATGAGCTGACAACTCTATTCAATGGATGGTAGCTTTGACTCTCGCCTAAACGGGACACTGATATCAGTTTGTTGAAAACCTTGGAAATTATTTAGGATTGTAAGTTTTAGTATTTTCACTTGTCATTCCTACTTGCTATATGCTTATCATTTCTGAATTGTGTATGAATTTATATTGAACCATGTTATTTTCTGTTATTAAGTTGTAGTTTAATTTCGAATCTTCATTGTTGGTCTAACTTGGCTTGTTTATCTAATGAGATAAATCCCTAGTGGATTTTCACCATTAGACATACATAATAGTGTTAGATCTCGAAAGATAAATATTGTATATGCGACATCTAGCTGTTCATCAATTGATGACACCTTAGACTAGTGTTTTTACGATATGAAACAAGAAGATTGTATAAATAAGATTACTTTGACATTCGCAAATCAAAGCATCGTTGGATTCTTATTTTAAACGAAATTATCCTAATTCCTCTTAGATATCATTGGATGAATGGTCTATAAATCATTTCATGTCATTATATTTTCTCTTAAGAAATTAAATGACGCATATGATTATAATCCCGAAATTCTATTCCCAATTTATATAAATCCTCAATCTTAGAAATCTCCTACTTGTATGGGAAAATCTGACTTAGAGTTTAAATTTGTAGTGGTGGTCCAAGATAGAATTACTCATTATATTTGGTATAAATTTAAGTCTTTGACTTTAATTTTAGATTCCAAATAGAAATTTTCTTATATTTCTAATTCCAGAATACAATACAGTTACACTTCCTCAAGTGTTTAATATCCATCTTCTATTAATGGATTAAAACTGTATGGAATATGAGTTAGGTATTCTGTGACCAGGATCCACTTGCAGTATTCTAAGAACTCTTTGATGTAACTAAACCTATGTCATCAAAAGACACTACTACATTTTTTTTAATCTATGGCATTTGTATCTTGTTCATAGTGGATTTGACAAGATCAATCTCTACAAAGAGTTAATATGCCTATATCCACTAAAAGTAGTTCATCTCATTCGCAGATGGATGTACATTCAGGGGTGTATATGAGTTTTTCGTTGTATTCTTCAAACGATAACTCTAGATTATACCTTTTAGCAAGAAATTTGAAATGTTTGAAAAATTTCATTAATTTCTAGCAATGGTTAAAACCATTAAGGTAAGTTGTTAAAGATCTTGCGAACTGATAGGGGTGGAGAAATAGTTAGTAGATTTGCAGTTCAAAGATCATTAATTTGATTTTTGAATTATATCCAAACTTACCTCCCCAGAAACTTCGAGTTGCATGTTGATGATTAGTTACTAGTCGGTGCCTAATTCCTTCTATGGTAATACAATTTCAGAATGATGTAATGGTTGTATACTTAATGTAAATCATTACTAGATTCATGGATGACCTAATCAAAATCTTAAGAAAAGCTAGAACTATTAACCATGGTTTGTTAGCTATTCTAAGTGATTAGGGGTAGACCATCCCATTGTCAATAGATAAGAAAGTGTTTGTTTAAACAAATACTACTTTTCTAAGATAATGACTAAGTCTGAAAACAAGTAGCAAATAAAGGAGATATTTTTCTTGATTCCAAAAGTGTTCTATCATCTTATATAACATATGATGATCCCACTGCCTCTGTTGTCTTGTCACATCCGAAGAGATGAATACCATTTAGTTTTCTTAGACATAATTCACGGTACCTCGTCGTAGTGGGAGAGTTTCTAGGAACTCACCTTCTTATGACTTGGGAGACACTAGTGATTAAAATCCATTGTGAGTTTAAACAAGTAATGGATTGTCAAGATAAGAAACTAAGAAGAAAAGCCAATAGAACTATGGTTTAATCCATTCACATGGAATAACCTAAAGTTTTCTATTACAAGGACATAAAAGGAAATTTTAGTTAATAAGTCTATTCTATGGACTTAACAAACTTCTTGTTCCTAGTATTATAGGTTTGAGTTTATCTAAACCTATGGCTTGTGGTATACCTGGTAATTACTTACTCTAATGCAAGCAACTTACTTTAGTAAGATGCTGAAGCATTTTCTTTCTAATGGCAATCTATAGAAGCTTCACAACTTCTTAGATATAGATTTTATTTATCTAAGGAAAAGTCTTAACTATTCCAGAAAAGATAAAGCCATGAAAGAATTTCTTATATCAACAGTGAGAGGTCTTAGATATGCTTTTGTATGCCTTAGACCAGACACCTGCTGTTGAGTGGGAGTAATGAGTAGGTATCAGATTAATCCAGGAGAAGAACATTGGAACACAATCAAGTAAATCCTAAGATTAAGAAGAGGAACTATATGTTAGTCTATAAGGGTGTGTTTAAAACTCTTAGACTACACCATATCAGATTTTGAAATTTGCCTTTGTGCTAGTATATCTTTCTGATAAGATGGTGGTTACTCTAGGGGTGGAATAATGATTTTGGAGAAGTGTAAAAAACCTATCTGAAGTCTCTAGGTCTACCAGAGAGGGACTGAATGTTAAGGTTGCAGGAAAGGTACTTATTCAGTCTAAGTAAAGTTCTATACATTTTTGGCATCATTCCAAATTGCCTTAAACTACTAGTGTTAATTTCCTGATTAACCAAAAGTAGTTGCCAAAGATATAGAATCCAGTATCCCAAGAGAGTAGACATATAGAGAGGAATTTCACATTATCAATGATTTTGTGATTAAAGGAAGAGTAATGGTGGAGAAAAGGTTGCGTTTAATTCAACCTTTCAGATCCTATTACGAGGAGTTTACTACTACTACACTTGATTTGTATATCAAGGTATTGAGATTATTTGAAACACACTTTTTGTTTTATATTAGTGCAAGTGGGAGTTTGTTGGGTTTTATGCCTTAAATAAAACTCATTTCAATATAATCAGATTTACTTATTAATATATATCAGAAATAACATTTAATGTTGCATGGTTCAGATGATTTATTTCATGATTATATGTACATAATGTATGAATTCATCTGAAACCCTTTTCACATACTTGATCCTGTTTATTGTGCCGTCAACACATTGGAAAGTAAACACGACTATGTGAATAAAGTTTCCTAGATTTATCAGACATAGGGTTTTACTGATATGATAATCTACAACAAGAGTTTACTTGCATTTGGAGAAATGCTATGTTCTTTCCAGAGCATTGGTTAAAGTAAAGCTCGGAGTTGGATGCATGGAGTATGCATCAGAAGGGACCGATATTGAACTTTGACTTAGATTTATTAAACTTACCGTAATATCTATTCAAGTCAATATCGCCTAGTTGATCCTAGATCAAATGATCTTAATCCTGATATGATTAGGCTCAATCTCGAGAGGCTATTCGTGTTCTTTGATTTGTTAGTTAAGCCTACTTTTAGGTCAGGGTGATACGTACATTTTGGGAACACGGTAGTGCAATTGAGTGGGAGCGCTATCATAAACATGGAATCTATAGCTTCTATCTGGCGAATAGTAAGTAAAGGATGATCTCCTTCGAGCTTGACCAAACGAAAATAAATGGCGGAGATCTCATTTCACATAAGCTGAAATATCATTTATACGGGGTCAAGTGTTTTAAGGAATAAATACATTGTAGGGTGTAACGGTTATTTAATCCTTTTACAGTGTAGATCATTCATATAGAGCATCAGTGATCAAATTAGGATTATAACAATTGATAACTAATGATGTGCCTATATGGTGGAACATATAGAGCATTCTATTATACTGAGAGTGCAATTCTAAGTTCTATGGGTGGATTCAACGAAGAATTAATAAGTTAGTGAATTTTAGTAATAAATTCTTGATCTACTTATTGGAAGCTCGGTTATATAGACCCATGGTCCCCGCACTAGTTGAGATAATATTTCTTGTAAGACTCTTATAATTGGTTTTTATTAATTAATTGTAATTCTCAAATTAGACTATGTCTATTTGTGAAATTATCACTAAGTAAGGGCGAAATTGTAAAGAAAGAGTTTATAGGGGCATATTTGTTAATTATGATACTTTGTATGGTTCAATTAATAAATATGATAAATGACAATATTATTTAATAATTATTTATAGTTATTAAATAATTAGAATTGGCATTAAAATGGTTGAATTAGAAAATTGGCGTTTTTGAGAAAATCAAATGCAGAAAAGATAAAACTGCAAAATTGCAAAAAGTAAGGCCCAAATCCACTTGTATAGGGCCGACCACGTTTGTAGGAAATTTAAACTGATATTTTCATTATTTTAATGCCAAATAATTCAAACCTAACCCTAGTGGAATGCTATAAATAGATAGTGAAGGCTTCAGGAAAATTACGCTTTTCTTCTGACACTTCTGATTCAGAAAAAACTGAGCCTTCTCTCTCCCTATCTTTGTCCGAACCCACTCTCTCTCTCTTCCTCATTGAGATTTCGAAATTCTTAGTGTAGGAGTAGTGCCCACATACAGCAAGTGATACCTCAATCATAGTGAGGATGATCGTGAAGAAAGACTTTCAGCAAGAAGGAGTTTCAGCATCAAAGATTCAGAGAAAGAGATCCAGGTTCAGATATTGATAATGCTCTGCAACAGAAAGGAATCAAGGGCTAGATATCTGAACGGAAGGAGTCATTATATTCCGCTGCACCCAATGTAAGGTTTCCTAAACTTTATATGTGTTTATTTCATCGTGTTAGAAAGTTCATATTTAGGGTGTTAATCAACATACTTGTGAGTAGATCTAAGATCCTGTTAAAATAAATTCCAACAGGAATATCCAAGATAATAATGTCATTGTGCAAGAGATCATTCACTCATTTAAAAGGAAGCAAGGAAAAGGAGGCTTTTTCGCCATCAAGATTGATTTAGTGAAAGCTTATGATAAGATCAGATGGCAGCTCATTGATCATGTGCTTTGTTGTTTAGATGCACCTCTCGTGTTGAGAAACTGGATTTCTCAATGTATTTCAACAACTTCTCTGAGTGTGTGTTTGAACGTTGGTCAGGTTGGGAGGATCACCCCGTCTTGTGGCCTTCATCAAGGGGACCCTACCCTATTTTTTTATGGGCTGTTGAGATTTTGTCAAGACTGCTAGAAGAGGCTTTGAGGAGCGGTAACATTAAAGCTTTCAGTCTATCTAGGGGAGGCCCTAACCTATCCCATATTTTCTTCGCGGATGATTTGATCCTGGTTGGTAGAGCCTCAGTGGTAGAAGCTAATCGTTTCTGGCAGTGCCTTGATAAAGTTTGTGCTGGGTCAGGCGAACTAGTTAATAAGCGCAAAACTTCTATCTTTATTAGCAACAATACTCCGGTTGGTGTGAGAAAGGAGATTAAGGAAGCTCTAAGAATTAGGGGCTCAAATGGTAATGTTAAGTACTTGGGGCCACCTCTGTTCTAATCAAAGTAAAAGGATGCTGACTTCAATTTTATTTTGGATAACCTGTCTTCTATGTTGCAAGGGTGGAAGGCAAATTTGCTTTCAAAAGAGGGCCGGGCGACACTGATTAAGTCTGTGGGTCTCTCTTTGCCTATGTACGCCATGCAAACCACCAAACTCTCTAATCGGTTGGTTACCAGGATTGATGGAATGGTCTGTGACTTCTGGTGGGGTTTTGAGAAGGGGAACCATGGACTACACTTGAAAGCCTGGGATAAGCTTTGTCTTCCCAAATCTAGAGGAGACCTCGGTTTTAGGAAAACAAAAGAGACAAATCTTGCCTTCCTGGCTAAGTGGGGATGGAACTTACTTACTAGAAGTGAATCTTTATATTGTAGGACTCTGGAAGCCAAGTATCTAAAAGGGAAGGATCTTTTTCATTGCAAGTATAAAGACTTGGACTCTTGATTTTGGAAGAATGTTGTGAAAGCGACTGATATCTTCTGACAAGGAGCATGTAAAGTGGTATCTAATGGCAAAGATATGAGAATTCGGGAAGATCCTTCCCAAATCAAATGGGCGCTCAGCAATTGGGTTCAATAGTGTAAAGCCCGCTTAGTTAATTTGGAAATTAGCAGTTGTTTATGTTTAATTATGAAATTATTTATAGCTATTTAAATAATTTATTACTGTTATTCATGGAATTCAGAAATGCATGATTATGTCATCTGTAGCTTTTATATTTCGCATTTCCGGTGTCCGGTATTTTGGAACTCGGCGTTTGGCTCAGTAGAAATCACAACTTAGTATGTTAGTATTTTGGGGACGGGTTTTAGACATTGGGAATGTCGGGAATGGCCGGGAATTTAGAATGTCCCAAAAATACCCCTTTAGTATGATTTTAGTGATTTTATGGTGGAGGGGAAAAATGGTCTTTTTGCCCCATTAGTATTTTGTCTTATGTGAATTAAATGGATTAAATGTTTATTTTTAAATAATTGTTTTATGTGTTTTAATGGCTGAAATAAATTAGTTAAGTAGCTTCATCCTTTTAGTTTATTTCATTTTCAACACTTAACAAAAAAAAAGAAACTCTCTTTTCTCTCTCTCTTTTAATTTGAACCTTTGGATGCTTGGAAATTTTGGATTTTTGTGGTGATTCAAGCTAGTTTTGCAAAGCTCTAGTGAATTCTTGTTTGTGGTAGGTGTCTTCTAGCTTTCTCCTCTTTTATTTTAGGAAAAGTTTGGTATATTGTTGATGCATGCATGCTTTTGTGGGCATTCTTGTTCTTTGTGTTTGGTTATTATTTTTACGAAGTTCAAAGCATGATTATTTGATGTTAATTGAGTTGTTTGAAGCATGAGTAGCTAGGTTGTTCAAAGTTTGAGTTTTCTTTGAAAAAAGGTGGTTTTTGGAGGAAAAGAGTGTGATTATGTTTACGTGTTGTTCTTTGTAATTTCTGTTAGTTTTCAGAGGTGATATTATGCTTGATTATGTAGAATTAAGTGGGTTTGATTGCATGTTTAGGTGTTTTTGCTCAAGTTTGAGTTTAGAACTCAAGCTTGAGCTCCAATGGCAAATTTTGTATCCGTGGTTTCGGGTAGGTTTGATGCCTTGGATATGTTATTTGGGACATATAGAACAGTACGGAAAGTTTGGGACCAATTGGGGTTGAATTGGTCGAGTTATGAATTTTTATGGTTCTTTGCGAGGAACCGGAATTCGGTTGTGCATCCGGAATTCGGATGGGGGTCTGAATTTCCCGAGCAGGAATTCCGGTTGGGCAACCGGTCTTCCGGTTGGGGGATTTTTCAGAACCCTAGTTTTCCTCGTTTTTAGGTGTTTAGGGGTATTGCCATGCTTTTTATCGATAAGGAAACTTTTAGTTCCAAGTTTTAGTCCCCGGGAAGTGATTTAGCGTGTCACTTATAGCGTTGTGATTTTTAAGGTTTAGGAGCCGATGTCCGCCGTTCGGCTTCGGTTCCGGTCGGGTTGACGGCACACCCGAAATCGGAATCCGGAGTAAGATTAGTATAACGGTATGCATATGTAGATTACATGTTTAGCGTGCATGTAGGAAGCCCGCTAGATTACATTAGTTATGTATTTAGGCTTCGAACCATCCAACCTGTCACGTCGGTACATGGGGGCCGGAGTATGACCGACGGCGGAGTATGGCCGGTTCGGCCGATCAGCCGACACTTGGTTGGTGGTTCGATCTTTATTGACCTATCCCGTCGGTACGGCTGGAGTATGACCGACGGCGGAGTATGACCGGTTCGGCCGATCGGGAGGATACTTGTCAATAGTACCGTCCCCTGAACGTTCAAAACTCAGTACCATGTTGGACATGGCAGTAGTAGCTCAGTACCATGTTGGACATGGCAGTAGCGGGACTCAGTATCGTGTTGGACACGGCAGTTAGTTATGTATGATATTATTATGCTTTTCTGCGAGTACGTCGACTCACGGTTTATGTTCATGTGTAGGTAAAGGCAAGGTCATGGGCGATGGACCGTGAGCGAGCTTATGAGATTGTACATGTCGGGGCGGTTAGGCCTGGAGCGTACGATCCTCGGGACGACACGGTGAGATTTTTGTAAGCGTCGTTAGACGACTTTCATTTTGATGTAAAAGTTAATCGATTAAAAACGTTTGTAAATGATTTTATAAATCGGGATCCCGAGACTTTTATAATATGGTTTATAAGTTTAATTAAAAAGCAAAATTTTAATTAATCACGTTTTTCCATAAACCTCGTTGATTAGCAACGAGCAGCACAGTACGTTTAAAAATCACGTAATACGCCTAAGATAGTTAGGGTGTTACAATTTGGTATCGTAGCCGCCAGTTGTCTTAGAAGATCGTCACGACATGTACAATCATCATCGGCATTAGCTCGGTTCACGGTTCGGTAAGCCTTTATTGCTTTAGTAGTTTATTTTATTCGGTTATGAAAAAGAAAAGCTGTTAGGAAGCATGTTAGTAGCTTTGATAGTAGAATAGGCGCATGTTTCATTTCTAATTTCCAAATTAAGCGGCATTAGTAAGCTCGCCTTGAATACGACCTGATATGCCAACTCTTGGTTTCGCAGGCGGTTCTAATCAGATGGACGCCAGGCGGACTACCAGGAGTCAGGGCAACTCCGTAGGGTCGAATCAGGGACAGGGAGCTCAGTTTCCCCCACCTCGCTATGGGGGCGGCGAGAGGTCCCGAGGCGGGGCTCGTGGCCGGGGTGATGAGAACCCGCCACAGCTGCCCAGCTCCCCCGGCCGATCAAGGAGCCCCGGCCGGGGAGTTACGGTTTGCGGAGATGCAAGCCGGATCGAAGAACAAGACCTCGAGATTCGAGAGGTTGAGACGGCGGGGTGCTCCTGCCGGTTCTGTGCCGTAGTTCCGGCGGCACCTGCCCCGCCGCCTGTGCCGAGATAGTGGTGGCGGCCCATAGATTGGAACCATTGTATGAGCGGTTCGGAAGCAAGCACCTCCGGTATTCTGGGAGGTCCGGATGTATCGAAAGCCGAGCGGTGGGCGACGGTGATTACCGAGAATCCCGAATTTCATGGGTGTCACCGTAACGACGCAGTGGTGTGCGCCACATTTCGGTTCCGGGAGGACGCCCTGGTATGGTGGGACATGGTGTCTCAGATCCATGACGTCACCACCATGACTTGGGAAAGGTTCCAAGAGCTCTTCAACGCGAAATACTATAATGAGGCGGTCAGAAGCGCCAAGAGGAAAGAGTTCGTTCACCTGACCCAGCGGGAGAACATGAGCGTCACTGAGTATACTACTCAGTTTGACCGGTTGGCGAGGTTAGCCTCGGGAATTGTCTTGACCGACTTCGGCGGGAAGGAGAAGTATGCGGGACGGGTTGAATCCCAAGATCGGGCATGACCGATGATTACCACGGACGACGGCACCACCTATGCTCGGATGGTGGAGAAGGCACCGCGAGCCGAGGGCGCGGTGGGGTGCATGTCGGAATCGGTCGGTACTCGGTTAGTGGCGGAGCTCCTACCCCCTCCCCGCATCGAGGCTATAGCGGGGAGTAGTGGTTCGGCCATTGATCGGAGGAAGAGGGCACCCATCGCTTCGGCGGCTCGAGTTAGAACAAGAGGTTCGGGGGAACCGGAACGAGAGGAGTCGTCCCCGGTGGTACCGAGACCCGATTCTCCTATCCCGAGTGCCCTAGCCGCAAGAGGCATCATCGGGGTGAGTGCAAGGGGCAGGGATGCTTTCATTGTGGCATGCCGGACACTTCAAGAGGGAATGTCCCCGGCTCGGCCGGAGGCACCGAGAGCTCCGGCGATACCCACTCCGGCCCGGGGTATTCGCTATCACGCGGGCGATGCGGATGCCGGCCCATCGGTTGTTACGGTCGGCTTTTCATTAACAACTCGCTTTATTCGGTCTTTGTTTGATTCGGGGCTACACATTCTTATGTGGCGGCCGGTGGTCTTTAGTAAGTTGGGTAGACCCTTTGATAGATATGAATCGGGGTTTGGAACCACGTTACAGCGGAGAATTGGTTATCTCCAATAGGTGGATTAGGTCTATGCCAATCGGGATAGATGGTAGAGAGTTAAGCGGCCGATCGATAGAGATGAGCTTAGTCGAATTTGATATTATTTTAGGAATGGATTTCCTATCTAAATATTCGGCGAGCATTGATTTTAAGAGGAAGATGGTGGTCTTCCAACCGGAAAGTGAAGAACCGTTTGTATTTGTGGGTTCGGTTCAGGGATCTCGGATCCCGGTGATCTCGGCTATGTCAGCGAGAGAATTATTGCACGGTGGGTGCTTAGGGTTTCTGGCCGTGGTGGTGGACACCACTCGGCCAGACACCATTCGGCCAGAGGACATCAGGGTGGTTCGGGAATTTTTGGACGTTTTTCCCGAAGAACTTCCAGGGTTACCACCTCAGCGGGAGATTGACTTCGTGATTGACTTGGCACCAGGGGTGGATCCGGTTTCCAAAGCCCCGTATAGGATGGCTCCAGCTGAACTTAAAGAATTAAAGATTCAGCTCCAAGGGTTGCTTGACATAGGGTTCATTCGGCCCAGTGTGTCACCCTGGGGAGCCCCGGTTTTGTTCGTCAAAAAGAAGGATGGATCTATGAGGATGTGCATCGACTACAGAGAGTTGAAAAAGTTGACGGTGAAGAATAAATACCCATTACCTAGGATCGATGACTTGTTCGATCAGCTTCAGGGGAAGACGATCTTTTCTAAGATTGATCTCCGTTCGGGTTATCATCAGTTGAGAATCCGAGAGGAGGACATTCCGAAGACGGCTTTCCGCACTAGGTATGGACACTACGAGTTTCTGGTTATGTCATTTGGACTAACCAACGCTCCTGCAGCATTCATGGACCTGATGAATAGAGTATTCAAGGATTTCCTCGATATCTGTGTGATTGTGTTTATCGACGACATCCTCGTGTACTCTCAATCAGAAGAGGAGCATGAGTTACATCTTCAGATGGTACTACAACGACTTCGAGAACATAGACTCTACGCCAAGTTCAAGAAATGTGAGTTCTGGTTGTCTCAGGTGTCCTTCCTAGGGCACATTGTGAGTAAAGACGGGATCAAGGTGGATCCCGGGAAGATTGAATCCGTCAGGGATTGGCCGAGACCGAAGACAGTGACAGAGATCAGAAGCTTCTTGGGATTAGCTGGGTACTACCGTAGGTTCGTGGAGGGGTTCTCCAAAATTTCAATGCCCCTAACCGAGCTTACAAAGAAGAATCAGCGATTTATCTGGTCAGATAAATGCGAAGCTAGTTTTCAGGAGCTGAAACGAGAGGTTGATTCCGCTCCGGTACTAGCTTTGCCTTCGGACGAGGAGAAGTTCGTAGTTCATCGTGACGCATCCAAACAGGGTTTGGGGTGCGTATTGATGCAAGCCGATCGGGTTATCGCTTATGCCTCCCGTCAGTTAAAGGATTATGAACAGCGATACCCGACTCATGATTTAGAATTGGCCGCAGTGGTTTTTGCACTGAAGATTTGGCGGCATTACCTTTATGGGGAGAAGTGCGAGATCTATACCGACCATAAAAGTCTCAAGTATTTCTTTACTCAGAAAGATTTGAACATGAGACAAAGGCGTTGGTTGGAGTTAGTGAAGGATTACGAGTGCGAGATCCTCTATCATCCCGGAAAAGCCAATGTGGTGGCCGATGCCCTGAGCAGAAAGGGTCCCGGGCAAGTAGCTAGCATGGTTCAGATCTCACCTCAGCTAGCAGAGGATATGGTTAGATCCAGCATTGAGTTTGTGGTAGGTCAGCTTCACAACTTGACGCTGCAATCTGATCTGTTGGAAAGAATAAAGATTGCTCAGATGACAGATCCGGAGTTAATGAAGATCCGAGATGAGGTATTGGCTGGTCAAGCCAAAGACTTTTCAGTGTCAGATAGTGGAATGCTTTTGTATAAAGCCAGGGTTTGTGTTCCGAACAGTGTGGAATTGAGGAACGAGATCTTTGAGGAGGCTCATTCTACCCCATATTCTCTGCATCCCGGCACCACCAAGATGTACCAAGATTTGAAACCGTACTTCTGGTGGAACGGTATGAAGAAGAATTTGGTAGAATTCGTATCGAGATGCCTCACTTGTCAGCAGATCAAGGCTGAACATCAGAGACCAGCAGGGTTGTTGCAGCCTCTAACCCTACCAGAATGGAAATGGGAGGATATTGCGATGGATTTTGTGGTCGGGTTACCTAGGACCACGGGTATGTATGATTCCATCTGGGTAGTGGTGGACCGATTTACGAAATCTGCTCATTTTCTGCCGGTTAGAACAACATTTACAGTGGATCAGTTGGCAGAGTTATATGTCAGGGAGATAGTGAGACTTCACGGGGTACCGAAGTCTATAGTTTCGGACAGGGATCCGAAGTTCACCTCCAAATTTTGGCAAAGTTTGCAACGGGCAATGGGTACGAAGCTGAAATTCAGTACAGCATTTCATCCTCAAACAGATGGTCAGTCCGAAAGGACAATTCAGATATTGGAGGATATGTTGAGAGCCTGTGTTATGGACTTTGAGGGTTCATGGAGTAAATACCTACCGTTAATAGAATTTTCATACAACAACAGTTATCAGAGTACGATAGGGATGGCACCCTATGAACTGTTGTACGGTAGGAAATGTAGATCCCCTATCCACTGGGATGAGACAGGGGAGAGGAAATACCTAGGTCCGAGTCGGTTCGGCGGACCAATGAGGCAATAGAGAAGATTAAAGCTAGAATGCTTGCCTCACGGAAGCGGACAAAAGAGTTACGCAGATCCGAAACGCAGGGATGTTGAGTTCCAAGTAGGGGAACATGTGTTTTTGCGAGTATCTCCGATGAAGGGGATTAAACGTTTCGGGAAAAGAGGCAAGTTATGCCCTAGATTTACAGGACCTTTCGAGATTCTCGAGAAGATAGGTCAAGTGGAATACCGGTTAGCATTGCCTCCAGCCTTATCAGCAGTGCACAACGTATTTCATGTCTCAATGTTGAGAAAATACGTTTCAGACCCCTCTCATATACTCAGTTATGAGAGCCTTCAGCTTCAGCCAGACATGTCATATGAGGAACAGCCAGTGCAGATCCTGGATAGAAAGGATAAAGTCCTTCGGAATAAGACCATAGCATTGGTCAAGGTTCTCTGGAGAAACAGTAAGGTGGAAGAAGCCACCTGGGAGCTAGAGTCAGATATGAGAGCTCAATATCCAGAGTTATTCAGGTTAGATTTCGGGGACGAAATCCTTTTAAGGGGGGAATAGTTGTAAAGCCCGCTTAGTTAATTTGGAAATTAGCAGTTGTTTATGTTTAATTATGAAATTATTTATAGCTATTTAAATAATTTATTACTGTTATTCATGGAATTCAGAAATGCATGATTATGTCATCTGTAGCTTTTATATTTCGCATTTCCGGTGTCCGGTATTTTGGAACTCGGCGTTTGGCTCAGTAGAAATCACAACTTAGTATGTTAGTATTTTGGGGACGGGTTTTAGACATTGGGAATGTCGGGAATGGCCGGGAATTTAGAATGTCCCAAAAATACCCCTTTAGTATGATTTTAGTGATTTTATGGTGGAGGGGAAAAATGGTCTTTTTGCCCCATTAGTATTTTGTCTTATGTGAATTAAATGGATTAAATGTTTATTTTTAAATAATTGTTTTATGTGTTTTAATGGCTGAAATAAATTAGTTAAGTAGCTTCATCCTTTTAGTTTATTTCATTTTCAACACTTAACAAAAAAAAAGAAACTCTCTTTTCTCTCTCTCTTTTCGGCTGAACCTTTGGATGCTTGGAGCTGGATTTTTGTGGTGATTCAAGCTAGTTTTGCAAAGCTCTAGTGAATTCTTGTTTGTGGTAGGTGTCTTCTAGCTTTCTCCTCTTTTATTTTAGGAAAAGTTTGGTATATTGTTGATGCATGCATGCTTTTGTGGCTGTTCTTGTTGCTGTGTTTGGTTATTATTTTCTGAAGTTCAAAGCATGATTATTTGATGTTAATTGAGTTGTTTGAAGCATGAGTAGCTAGGTTGTTCAAAGTTTGAGTTTTCTTTGAAAAAATGTGGTTTTTGGAGGAAAATAGTGTGATTATGTTTACGTGTTGTTCTTTGTAATTTCTGTTAGTTTTCAGAGGTGATATTATGCTTGATTATGTAGAATTAAGTGGGTTTGATTGCATGTTTAGGTGTTTTTGCTCAAGTTTGAGTTTAGAACTCAAGCTTGAGCTCCAATGGCAAATTTTGTATCTGTGGTTTCTGGGTAGGTTTGATGCCTTGGATATGTTATTTGGGACATATAGAACAGGTCTGGAAAGTTTGGGACCAATTGGGGTTGAATTGGTCGAGTTATGAATTTTTATGGTTCTTTGCGAGGAACCGGAATTCCGGTTGTGCATCCGGAATTCCGGATGGGGGTCCTGAATTTCCCAGAACCGGAATTCCGGTTGGGCAACCGGTCTTCCGGTTGGGGGATTTTTCAGAACCCTAGTTTTCCTCGTTTTTAGGTTTTTAGGGGTATTGCCATGCTTTTTATCGATAGGGAAACTTTTAGTTCCAAGTTTTAGTCCCCGGGAAGTGATTTAGCGTGTCACTTATAGCGTTGTGATTTTTATGGTTTAGGAGCCGATGTCCGCCGTTCGGCTTCAGTTCCGGTCGGGTTGACGGCACACGAAATCGGAATCCGGGTAAGATTAGTATAACAGTATGCATATGTAGATTACATGTTTAGCGTGCATGTAGGAAGCCTGCTAGATTACATTAGTTATGTATTTAGGCTTCGAACCATCCAACCTGTCACGTCGGTACGAGTGGAGTATGACCAGCGGCGGAGTATGACCGGTTCGGCCGTCAGTGACACTTGGTTGGTGGTTCGGTGCTATTGACCTATCCGTCGGTACGGGCTAGAGTATGAACGACGGCGGAGTATGACCGGTTCGACCGATCAGGAGGATACTTGTCAATAGTACCGTCCCCTGAACGTTCAAAACTCAGTACCATGTTGGACATGGCAGTAGTAGCTCAGTACCATGTTGGACATGGCAGTAGCGGGACTCAGTATCGTGTTGGACACGGCAGTTAGTTATGTATGATATTGTTATGCTTTTCTTACTGAGTCTGTCGACTCACAGTTTATGTTCATGTGTAGGTAAAGGCAAGGCTGTAGCTGATGGACCGTGAGCGAGCTTATGAGATTGTACATGTCGGGGCGGTTAGGCCTGGAGCGTACGATCCTCGGGACAGCACGGCTGAGATTTTTGTAACTGTCGTTAGACGACTTTCATTTTGATGTAAAAGTTAATCAGTTAAAAACGTTTGTAAATGATTTTATAAATCGGGATCCCGAGACTTTTATAATATGGTTTATAAGTTTAATTAAAAAGCAAAATTTTAATTAATCACGTTTTTCCATAAACCTCGTTGATTAGCAACGAGCAGCACAGTACGTTTAAAAATCACGTAATACGCCTAAGATAGTTAGGGTGTTACAAATAGGGTGGCAGAAATTTTAACTAGTGACGGGAAATGGGACATCCAAAAATTAACAAGCTTGTTTGATCAGGATACAATAGCTGCTATTCTAAAAGGGGGAAATCCTTCTGGTAATGATTCTGATAAGTGGATTTAGGCCAAGGACCATAGTGTAAGGTTCTCGTGCAAGTCGGCCTATCTTATTAAAGCTTTACAGAGAGCTCCTAGTTGTGATGTTGCCCCTTCCCTTTGGAACAGACTTTGGAACAATAAGATGATGGAGAGACACAAAGTCCTTTGGTGGTGTATTCTGTCAAATGTCCTCCCTCTTAGAGCCATCATAAAGAAAAGATTCTATATTGAGGAGGTGATCTGCCCTTTATGTGGAGGGGAAGAGGAATCTATAGAGCATTTGTTCCTTTCTTGTGACTTTGTGTTTCTGTTGGAAATTATTTTACCAGGATCTAGATTTACTAACAAGTATGTTGGATTAACAACCTAATATGAATTCTAAAACAATGAAAATAAACACATATAAAGTTAGAAAACCTTACAGTGG
Organism: Cannabis sativa; assembly: GCF_029168945.1. NCBI lineage: Eukaryota > Viridiplantae > Streptophyta > Magnoliopsida > Rosales > Cannabaceae > Cannabis > Cannabis sativa. Next base: position 4,224,024 of record NW_026870043.1, on the reverse strand, counting down.
GTGCAGTGGAATAATATGACTCCTTCCGTTCAGATCTCTAGCCCTTGATTCCTTTCTGTAGCAGAGCATCACCAAGATCTGAACCTGGATCTTCTTTTCTTCTTCTTTGATGCAGAAATTCCATAGTCTTCCATACTATGATTGAGATACCACTTGATGTGTGTGGGCACTACTCATCTCACAAGGATTTCGAAATTTCTCTCTATTTTTCTCTCTCAATTTCGTGGGTGATAGTCCATGCAAGAGAAGAGAGCAAGGTTGCATTATATAGGAAAAGGGAGAGCACAACTTTCCAAATAAACAGTTTCCTTAATTACTGTGTAATCAATTAACTGCCTTATTTAGTGTGATCCACCACTTTCCTATTATAGCTAGGCTTTGATTAGCAATTACATGGCAATTAAAAAATAAAAATAATAATTGGGAAACACAAAGGAGTGCTCGGCCATAGAGGGAAATGGGCCTCATTTGGATTTTGCAGTTTCCTCAATTTTATTTCTATTTCTCCAAAAATGCCATTTTTCCAATTCTAATCATTTAAATGCCAAAACTAATTATTTAATAACTAAAATAGATTATTAAATAATATTGTCATTTAAGATAATTATTAATTAGACATACAAAGTCTCTTAATTAATAATTAAACCTAGAAACCCTTTTCTTTACGATTTCATCCTTAAACTGTGAGAATTCATAAAGTAGATATAGTCTAACTTTTAGAATTATAATTGATAAATTAAAATCAATTAACTGAGTCTTACAAGCAGTATGGCCTCAACTAGTATGGGGACTATGGGTCTATATAACCGAGCTTCCAATAAGTCGAACCGAATTTACCAAGTAAATTCCATAACTTATTAATTCCTCATTGAATCCACACTTAGAACTTGGAATTGCACTCTCAGTCATATAGAAACGCTCTATATGTTCCACGATATAGACACGTCATTAGTTATCCATTGTTATAACCCTAATGTGATCAATGATCCTCTATATAGATGATTTACACTGTACAGGATTAAATTACCGTAACACCCTACAATGTATTTTATCCTTAAAACACTTAACCCTGTATAAATGATATTTCACCTAAGTGAAATGAGATCTCCACCATTTATCTTCGTTTGGTTAAGCTCGAAGGAAATCATCCTTTACTTCTATTTGCCAAATAGAAGCTATAGATTCCATATTTATGTTAGCGCTCCCCCACTCAATTGTATTACCGTGTTCCCAAAATGTACGTATCACCCTGATACAAAACTAGGCTTAACTAACAAATCAAAGAACACGAATAACACTCTTGAAATTGAGCCTAACCATATCAGGATTTCGATCATGTGATCTAGGATCAACAGGTGATATTGAATTGAATAGATATTACGGTAAATTTCAACATATCTAATCAAAGTTCAATATCGGTCACTTCCGATGTATACTCCATACATCCGATACTGGTAAACTTTGCCAATGCCTTGGAAAGGACATAACACTTTTCTAAGGTGTAAGAATACCTATCGCTCATTATACCATGTCAGTCTAAATCCAGTGTTCTGACAAATCAGGGAATAAACTTTTGAACATATAATAAAGATTATATTCCACTGTGCTGACAACACTATAATCTTTAACCAACTCATATGTTCTGGACTTAAAAAGAATTCATACATTATATACCTATAATCATGAAATAAATCATGTGAACCATGCAACATAAATTCTTATTTCTGATCTTTATTAATAAGTAAATCTGATTATATGAAATGAGTTTTATTTAGGGCATAAAACCCAACAAACTCCCACTTCCACTAATATAAAATAAAAAGTGCATTTCAAATAATCATTAACACCTTGATATACCAATCAAGTGTAATAGTAGTAAACTCCTCGTAATGGGATCTGACAGGTTGAATTAAACACAAACTCTTCTCCACCATTACTCTTCCTTAATCACAAAATCCTTGATAATGTGAAATTCCTCTCTATATGTCTACTTTCTTGGGATACTGGATTCTATACTTTTGGGCAACTACTCTTTTGTTATACAGGAAGTAACCCTAGTAGTTAAGGCAAGTTGGAACACTTCCACAAATGTATAGAACTTTCCTTAGACTGAAAAAGTATCTTTCCTGCAACTTTTAACATTCAGTCTCTTTCTGGTAGACCAAGAGATTTCAGATAGGTTTTTACACTTCTCCAAAATCACTACTCCACCCCCAAAGTAATCACCATCTCATCAGCAGACTTTCTAGCACAAGGCAAGTCTCGAAATCTGATGTGGTGTAGTCTAAGAGTTTCAAAACCACCCTTATTGACTAACATATAGTTCCTCTTCTGAATCTTAAGATTTACTTGATTGTCTTCCAATGTTCCTCTCCTGGATTAATCTGATACTTACTCATTACTCCCACTCAACAGCAGGTGTCTGGTCTAAGGCATACTAAAGCATATCTGAGACCTCTCACTGTTGATTTAAGAATTCTTTCATGGCTTTATCTTCTCTGGAATAGTTGAGACTTTTCCTTAGATAAATAAAATCTATGTCTAAGAAGTTGTGAAGCTTCTATAGATTGCCATTGGAAAGAAAATGCTTCAGCATCTTACTAAAGTAAGTTGCTTGCATTAAAGTAAGTAATTACCAGGTATACCACAAGCCATAGGTTTAGATAAACTCAAACCTACAATACTAGGATGTAACACCCTAACTAGCATAGGCGTATTACGTGATTTTTAAACATGCTGTGCAGCTCGTTGCTAATCAACGAGGTTTATGGAAAAACGTGATTAATTAAAATTTTGCTTTTTAATTAAACTTATAAAACAATATTACAAAAGACTCGGGATCCCGATTATAAAATTATTTACAAAAGATTTAACTGTTTAACTGATATACAAAATAAAGGTCGTCTAACAACTAGTTACAAAAATTCAGCCTTGCTGTCCCGATGATCGTACGCTCCAGGCCTAACCGCCCCGACATGTACAATCTTCACAAGCTCGCTCACGGCCCATCAGCTTTAGCTTTGCCTTTACCTACACATAAACGTAAACTGTGAGTCGACAGACTCAGTCAGAAAAGCATAATAATACTCATACATAATTCTAACTGCCGTGTCCAACACGATACTTAGTCTCGCTACTGCCATGTCCAACATGGTACTGAGCCACTACTGCCATGTCCAACATGGTACTGAGTTTTGAACGTTCATAGGGACGGTACTATTGACAAGTATCCTCCTGATCGGTCGAACCGGTCATACCCCGGCTGCTGGTCATACTCCAGCCTGTACCGACGGGATAAGTCAATAGTACGGAACCACCAACCAAGTGCCAGCCTGATCGGTCGAACCGGTCATACTCCGGCTGCTGGTCATACTCCAGCCTGTACCGACGTGGCAGGGTTAGATGGTTCAAAGCCAACATACATAACTAATGTAATCTAACAGGCTTCCTACATGCACGCTAAACATGTAATCTACATATGCATACTGTTACACTAATCTTACCTGGATTCCGAATTCAGGTGTGCCTGGAACTCCCGACTTTGGAACTTTTAGCTGAGCGGCGGATTACAGGCTCCTAAACCATAAAAATCACAACGCTATAAGTGACACGCTAAATCACTTCCCGGGGACTTAAACTAGGAACTAAAAGTTTCCCTATCGATAAAAAGCATGGCAATACCCCTTAAAACATAAAAACGAGGAAAAACACGGGTTCTAAAAATTCCCCAACCGGCAGACCGGTTGCCCAACCGGAATTCCGGTTCTGGGAATTACTGGACCCTCATCCGGAATTCCGGTTGCACAACCGGAATTCCGGTTCCTCGCAGGAATTTTTCAAAAATTCCTAACTCAACCAAATCAAACCCAATTTATACCAAACCTTCCAGACCTGCTCTAAATACCCCAAAGAACATATCCAAGGCATCAAACTAACCCAGAAATGACAGATACACAAATTGCCATTAAAGCTCAAGCTTTGAGTTCTAAACTCAAACTTGAGCAAATCCCACAAACATGCATTCAAACAAGCTAGAATCTATTTAAACAAGCATAAATAAGCCTCTGCAAACAATAGAAAACAACCACCACAAACACAGCAACCAATTTCTTCATTTTCTTCAAAATCACATTCTTAAGCTTAAAAATTCCAAACTTTGAACAACACAACTAGCATGCATTAAAACATAGATAATCCATTCATTTTAAACCTAATTAAGCTTCTGTAAACAATAATTAAACACAGCAACAACATACTCAAATAATCATGCATTTACTCAACTTTTTCATCAAAATCTCAAGAAATTAAAGAAGGAAGAAGAAGAGCTAACCTAGCTTGCAATGGACCTTAAGAGGAGATGAATTAACAAGCAAATATCAATGGAGAAAACCAGCTCCTTGCTGCTCAAATGCTTGGCCGAAATAGAGAGGAAAGAAAGAGAGAGTGTTTTTCCTTTAAAATTTCTAACTTTGTGATTTTTGTGAAAAAAATGAATAAATGAAAACAAACCACATATATTATTTCATTTCAGCCATAAATTAAATAACATAAACAATTAAAATCAAATTATCAATTCACTAAAAGACAAAAATGTCATTGGGGCAAAAAGACCATTTTGCCCCTCCATACTAAAATCACATAAAAATCACTAAAGGGGTATTTTTGGGAAATTCTAAATTCCCGGCCATTCCCGACATTCCCAATGTCTAACAAACCGTCCCAAACTAATAACATGCTAAGTTGTGATTTCTACTCAGCCAAACGCCGAGTTCCAAAATACCGGGCACCGGAAATGCAAAATATGAAAACTACTGAATAACATAACCATGCATTTCTGAATTCCATAAATAACAGTAATAAATTATTTAAATAGCTATAAACAATTTTCATAAATAATCATGATTAACTGATAATTTCCAAATTAACTAAGCGAGCTTTACATAGGAACAGGAAGTTTTGTTAAGTCCATTGAATAGACTTATTAACGAAAATTTCCTTTCATGTCCTTGTAATAGAAAACTTTAGGTTACTCCATGTGAATGGATCAAACCATAGTTCTATTGGCTTTCTTCTTAGTTTCTTATCTTGACAATCCATTACTTGTTTAAACTCACAATGAATTTTAATCACTAGTATCTTCCAAGTTATAAGAAGGTGAGTTCCTAGAAACTCTCCCACTACTACAAGGTACCGTGAATTATGTCTAAGAAAACTAAATGGTAATGACCTCTTCAGTTGTGTTAAGACAACAGAGGCAATGGGATCATCTTGTAAAATAAGATGATAGAACACTTTTGGAATCAAGAAAAAATATCTCCTTTATCTGCTACTTTACTTTCAGACTTAGTCATTTTCTTAGAAAAAGTGGTATTTGTTTAAACAAACACTTTCTTATCTAATGACTATAGGATGCTCCACCCCTAATCACTTAGAATAGCTAACAAACATGCAAACCAAGGTTAGCAGTTCTAGCTTTTCTTAAGATTTCGATTAGGTCATCCATGAATCTAGTAATGATTTACATAAAGTATACAACCATTACATCATTCTGAAATTATATTACCATAGAAGGATTTAGGCAACGACTAGTAACTAATCATCAATATGCAACTCGAATTTCTGGGGAGGTAAGTTTGGATATTATTCAAAATCAAATTAATGATCTTTGAACTGCATATCTACTAACTTTTTCTCCACCCCTATCAGTTCGCAAGATCTTTAACCACTTACCTTCACCATTGCTAGAAATTCATGAAATTTTTCAAACATTTCAAATTTCTTTTGCATAAGGTAAAATCTAGAGTGATCGTTTTAAGAATACAACGAAAAATCATATCCACCCCTGAATGTACATCCATCTGCGAATGAGATGAAATTACTTTCAGTGGATATAGGCATATTAACTCTTTGCAGAGAATGATCTTGTCAAGACCACTATGAACAAGATACAAATGTCATAGATTTATAAAATGTGGTTGTATCTTTTGATGACTTACTTTAGTTACATCAAAGAGTTCTTAGAATAGTGCAAGTAGATTCTGGTCACAGAATACTAAACTCATACAGTTTGAATCCATTGAAAGAAAATGGTTATGAAACACTTGTGAAAGTGTAACTGTATAATTAGTCATTCTTTCTTGGACCACCACTACTAATCTAACTCTATGACTTGCCTATACAAGTAGGAGATATCTAAGATTGAGGATTTATATCATTTCGGGATAGAATTCCGAGAATATAATCATATGCGTCATCTAATTTCTTAAGTGAAAATATGACTTTATATGATTTATAGACCATTCATCCACTGATATGTCATTAAGCTAATTCGAAATGAATAAGCTAAGAGGAATTAGGATAATTTCGTTTTAAATAAGAATCCAACGATGCTCCGATTAGCGAGAGTCAAAGTAATCTTATTTATACAATCTTCTTGTTTCATATTGTAAAACACTAGTTTAAGGTGTCATCAATTGATGAACAGCTAGACCTTGCGTATACAATATTTATCTTTCGAGATCTAACACTATTATGTTAGTCTAATGGTGAAAATCCATTAGGGATTTATCTCATTAGAAAAACAAATCAAGTTAGACCAACAATGAAGATTCGAAATTAAACTACAATTTAATAACAGAAAATAACATGGTTCAATACAAATTCATACACAATTCAGAAATTATCAAGCATATAGCAAGTAGGAATGACAAGTGAAAATACTAAAACATACAATCCTAAATAATTTCCAAGGTTTTCAACAAACTGATATCAGTGTCCCGTTTAGGCGAGAGTCAAAGCTACCATTCATTGAACAGAGTTGTCAGCTCATCTAAAATGTCAAACATTCTAGCAACCTTTTATTCGATCAAGATGTGAATCCGCGTTGTCCCGTTTAGGTGAGAGTCAAGGCTATTCTATTTTATGAGCTTCCACCATTGTTTCATATTCTTGCAAGTCTTATACAGTCGCCACCATTAGGGTGATCATAAACTATATAAAAAACTTACAAGATTACTTATCTTTCGAGATTAAACGGTGCTAACTTGCTAATGAACGTTCCTCCATTAGGGAGGATTACTCACTAAAACAATAGCTATGTAAAACCAACAATGGAGATCGAATATCCTTATAATAATAAAGCTCATTATTTAATGAAGGGTTGTATTTTCTTCTAATATTTATTTTAATCCATTTATTTTAAATATATATTTATTTAATTAAAATTTCCAATTTAGAATGAAAAATTCTAAATATAAATTTTAATGTAATATTTATAAATTATACTTAGATGGATAAAAAATAACGTGAATTATTTCCATCTTAGTAATAATTTCCATAAATATTTAGAAAATTATTCAATTTAAGTTGTTTCAAAATTAATTTGAATTAATTTACAACTCAAATTTAATTTTCTATAAATATATATTGCATTTCGAAAATGCTTTAAAATAAAATAAAAATAAATCCTGGAAAATTACTCTAATTTTATGTTGGCCCAAAATTAATAAAAATTAATTTCCAACAAAAAATATAATTTTCCTATTTAATTAAATATCTAAGAAAAATTTCAAATATTTAAGTATCATGATTAAAAAATCAACTTAAATATTAATTTTCTATTTAATTAAATATCACTAGAAAAATACTTCAAGCAAAACAGATAATATCTATCTAGACTTTCATAGACTAATTAGTCCAATTTCTAATTATAATATATTTTAGTTCATTTATTTTAATTAACCATCAAATGAAAAAGTCATTGATTTAAGTTGGTCCAAAATTAAATAAATAATTTTCAACTTTAATCTATCTTTCAAATAAAATTCGAAATTTCTACATTAAAGAAATGTAATTTCGAAATTTTGGGAAATGATTAATAAAATAAAATAAAATATATTCTGAAAATTATTCAAACTTAAGTTATTCTGAAATAAGATTCCAAACTTAAAATAATTTTCAACTTTAATTAAATAACATGAAAATAACAATATTAAAGTATCATGATGAAAATCAACTTAGATATTGAAATTTTCAATTTAATTAAATGTATTAAATTTAAGAAATAAATAATTAAGTAAAGAGGAAACTTAATTATTAATTCTAGTTAAATACTAGGAAAATATTCTAAACTTAGATTGTACCAAAATTAATTAGGAAACAATTAATTTCACAATCTATGATATTTTCCTATTTAATATTAGAAATAATAACTAGTACTAGAAATAACTATCTAGAATATATCATTGACTAAGTGTTTTTCTAAAATTAACTTTAAAATATTACAATGAAAAATAAATTTCATATATTTTAAAAGTTAATTATGTTGCTAATTCAATTTTAATTAGGTTAGACTAATATAATTAACCTAATACAATTATTTAAATAAGGCAAATGGGCCTTCACAATTGGGGTAGTTCATGTGAGGGGGAGCTGGGTTCAGTATGTCGTACCCACTTCTATGGCCCCCAACTCTCACACAAGGCCCAAAAGAGAGGAATTTAACCTTAAAATAAACAATTGTTATTCATTGAATAAGCCCAAATCTAATTGGGCCTAAATAAATTTCCTTATGTCAAAATTTATTTTAGCAACCTAGTCCATTTACTTAGTAAAAACTTAAATGGGCTCCCTATATGCATCTAAGCCCAAAAGCAAACATATAGGCTCACACAGGTCAAATGATTTGGATGGACCCTATCATGTTACTAGGTTTACACAGATGAAAGAAGTACAAAATTTACATGTTACAAATTATTTATAAGATCTATCGCAATTGGACTATGATTAATATCAGATCATTGGATCATTATCTGCCAACAAGTTAATCATAGCAATTTAGATCAGATAAATAATAGGTTTGTTAAAAAGTTTTGAATAAACAATATAAACAAACATTGTCCATGTAACAGATGTGAATCAAGATATTAATATAATTAAATTATTATTCTTAAACTAACCAAATAAAGGAAACTAATTTTAAAATATCTAGGTTTATTTGAATCAAATTAAATATCTAATAAGATCAATGATTTGAAAGGAAATAATCTCCAATATCACTTTAAGATCTTATAATTTAATAAAATAAACCAATTCTAAAATAGATTTGGTTAGATAATTATTATTTTAGAAATAAAATAATAAATGAATAATAATTACCATAATTATATGTCATAATATCTCAAATTAAGCAATATTCAAATCTCTACAAAAATATCTATGTTATTTAAATATTTAAGATATGATTTATAAATTTCTAATAAGGAAAAAATGATATATATAGAAAAAATATCATTTTTATACTTATAATTTATAAATAATTAAATATTTAACAAAATAACAAATTTTTGAATTTGAAAAACATTATGGTAAGTATATCTATAAAAATATCTATGTTAATTTCAAATTTATTAATTATTTAATTTGTCATATAAGATAATTTTAATATAATATTTTAAATAAAAAGACAAAGTTATCTTTTAATTTAAAATATCTTAAATATCAAAATATCTAATCTTATAATTAAACAATAAATAAATATTAAAGAACTTAACAAATTTTTAAATCTGACCATAATAGGAAATATTTAAAAATTGGAAACAATCCAAAATAGAAATATTTAAAATTGGAAAAATCCAAATTAAAAATATTTAAAATTGGAAACATTTCAATTTAGAAATTTTTAAAAAATAGAAAAATGAATTTTGGGAAACAATCCCATGAAAAAATTGGATTTTTGGGGAAAAACCTCAAAAATCACAATTTTTGGGAAACTGCCCAGAAGGCTGCACGTGCAGCCTAGGAAGGCTGCACGCAGCCTCCTACGCGCGCGGAGGTGATGCACCCAGCCGAGGTTTCTCGGCGTTGCAGGGTGCTTGTGCGTGAAACATGGGCGCTGGCAGGATTTTCACGGGCGGACAGCAGGGTGCTCGCGCGCGCGTGATGCGTGCGATTGAGCACCCATGCATACCCGAAATCCCGATTTTCCAAAATTCATAACTTTTTCAATTTTTATCGGAATCAAGTTCCGTAAAAAACAAAATTGCTTAATTTTTCACAAGGAATCCAAATAAAATATGTTCAAAAATTGAAAAAATATTTTTCATGGAAAACGAAACTGTACAATATCAACATTCATCAAACAACACATAAACCAACATGAAACCATCCAAATCAACACAGAAACATGCAATCATCGTTTTAATTCATATTACATGAAAGTAAATCATTACCATGGCTCTGGTGCAAGTTGTTGGAAATTATTTTACCAGGATCCAGATTTACTAACAAGTATGTTGGATTAACAACCTAATATGAATTCTAAAACAATGAAAATAAACACATATAAAGTTAGAAAACCTTACAGTGGGTGCAGCAGAATAATATGACTCATTCCGTTCAGATCTCTAGCCCTTGATTCCTTTCTGTAGCAGAGCATCACCAAGATCTGAACCTGGATCTTCTTTTCTTCTTCTTTGATGCAGAAATTCCATAGTCTTCCATACTATGATTGAGATACCACTTGATGTGTGTGGGCACTACTCATCTCACAAGGATTTCGAAATTTCTCTCTATTTTTCTCTCTCAATTTCGTGGCTGATAGTCCATGCAAGAGAAGAGAGCAAGGTTGCTTTATATAGGAAAAGGGAGAGCAGAACTTTCCAAATAAACAGTTTCCTTAATTACTGTGTAATCAATTAACTGCCTTATTTAGTGTGATCCACCACTTTCCTATTATAGCTAGGCTTTGATTAGCAATTACATGGCAATTAAAAAATAAAAATAATAATTGGGAAACACAAAGGAGTGCTCGGCCATAGAGGGAAATGGGCCTCATTTGGATTTTGCAGTTTCCTCAATTTTATTTCTATTTCTCCAAAAATGCCATTTTTCCAATTCTAATCATTTAAATGCCAAAACTAATTATTTAATAACTAAAATAGATTATTAAATAATATTGTCATTTAAGATAATTATTAATTAGACATACAAAGTCTCTTAATTAATAATTAAACCTAGAAACCCTTTTCTTTACGATTTCATCCTTAAACTGTGAGAATTCATAAAGTAGATATAGTCTAACTTTTAGAATTATAATTGATTAATTAAAATCAATTAACTGAGTCTTACAAGCAGTATGGCCTCAACTAGTATGGGGACTATGGGTCTATATAACCGAGCTTCCAATAAGTCGAACCGAATTTACCAAGTAAATTCCATAACTTATTAATTCCTCATTGAATCCACACTTAGAACTTGGAATTGCACTCTCAGTCATATAGAAACGCTCTATATGTTCCACGATATAGACACGTCATTAGTTATCCATTGTTATAACCCTAATGTGATCAATGATCCTCTATATAGATGATTTACACTGTACAGGATTAAATTACCGTAACACCCTACAATGTATTTTATCCTTAAAACACTTAACCCTGTATAAATGATATTTCACCTAAGTGAAATGAGATCTCCACCATTTATCTTCGTTTGGTTAAGCTCGAAGGAAATCATCCTTTACTTCTATTTGCCAAATAGAAGCTATAGATTCCATATTTATGTTAGCGCTCCCCCACTCAATTGTATTACCGTGTTCCCAAAATGTACGTATCACCCTGATACAAAACTAGGCTTAACTAACAAATCAAAGAACACGAATAACACTCTTGAAATTGAGCCTAACCATATCAGGATTTCGATCATGTGATCTAGGATCAACAGGTGATATTGAATTGAATAGATATTACGGTAAATTTCAACATATCTAATCAAAGTTCAATATCGGTCACTTCCGATGTATACTCCATACATCCGATACTGGTAAACTTTGCCAATGCCCTGGAAAGGACATAACACTTTTCTAAGGTGTAAGAATACCTATCGCTGATTATACCATGTCAGTCTAAATCCAGTGTTCTGACAAATCAGGGAATAAACTTTTGAACATATAATAAAGATTATATTCCACTGTGCTGACAACACTATAATCTTTAACCAACTCATATGTTGTGGACTTAAAAAGAATTCATACATTATATACCTATAATCGTGAAATAAATCATGTGAACCATGCAACATAAAATGTTATTTCTGATCTTTATTAATAAGTAAATCTGATTATATGAAATGAGTTTTATTTAGGGCATAAAACCCAACAGTTTCACCTTTGGAGATCGTCCCCTTGGGGGATTTATCCTGTTACTGGTTCTGGTATTCGTGTTTGGGATTGGGTCAAGTTCTTGTGGGGGCTCGGTTCTAAAGATTTAAATGTGGAGGAAGTCTTTATTTATGCGTCAGTTACGGTGGATACTATATGGCGTGCCAGGAATGAAAAGATCCACAATAACTGCTCTCCCAACTTGGACATTTGTATTGACTCTACCCTTTGTGCTTTTGCAAATTTGAAAGGTACTTTGTTACCTGCTGTGGTCCAAATCCAAAGGGAAGATGGCGCCATCCTCCCCAGGATTGGCTGAAGTTGAACTGTGATGCAAGAATTTGTTTAGGTAGTTTCTGTATTGCTGTGGTTGCTAGAAACAATTTGGGTGAGGTGGTTTGAGTTCACTCGGCTAGATTGGACTACGCGAATGCTCTTTGTGGTGAGGTGGCGACTGTTTGCTTAGCCCTGGATACCTCAAAGCTCTACGGTCACAAGTGTGTCATTGTGGAGAGTGACTCTAGGGTCGTGATCAACTCTCTCAACCGCGTTTCGTCTTGTTGGGAGATTGAGAACTACTCAAATTGTTGTTTAGAGCTCTCTGGATATTTTGGTGGTTGCTTGTTTTCGTGTATTCCCAGAACTTGTAATTATGTTGCCCATAATGTGGCTAAGTGGGTCTTCACCCACAATCGTTTCGGTTATTTACCTATTTCTCAAATTTTGAAAGACTTATTTTGTAATGACCACGAGGTCTCGTTTTTATTATTAACAGACGTTCATTCTCAAAAAAAAAAAAAACAAATAACACAAAATAACTCAAACCGGTTATTACTAAAATAGAACCGGTTATATAACATAATGAATACAAACAAGTAACAAACAATAATTCAAACTGATTACAATTAAGAAACAAAGAGGAAATCAGTTCCTAAAACACTTAAACATAAATTAAAAACAAAACTAGTTCCACAACAAAATACCTCATAAAACTGGTTATACTTGTTTTTAATAAAAAAAGTAGGGATCGATTTCAAAAAATATTGAGGCATAAATATGAAAATAAATGGTTCCATAATAAAATAAATAAACACAAATAATAACACACAATAACTCAAATATAATATAAAGAAATTAGTTATATTTATGAACTAGTTAAAAATTTGAGACAAAAAAACTGGTTCCGTAAAGCAATTAAGATAAAAACTCACACAAAAAAATCAGTTAAATTAAATAACTCAAACCAAAACATTCATTCAACATACTCCAACCTACAAAATATTTACACCCATAGTATATCTATTCCAAAAATACTCATTCACTATGTTATGTAACCGATTTTATTTTAGTTATAAACATTGTAACACTGTTATAGAACTGGTTCTATTTTAATTATAACTGATTTGAGTTATTTTGTGATATTTATTTTTATTCATTATGTTACAGAACCGGTTATATTTCAATTATAACAAGTTTGAGTTATTTTATGTTATTTATTTTTATTCATTATGTTATCGAACCGGTTCTATTTTTATTTATATCTGAGAGTTGACTTTACCAGTAACTTTTCCACCGATGGTGACTTTTCTGGCGATGGTGACTTTTCCATCGACGGTAACTTTTCCGACGACTTTTCCAGCCAAACTTATTATTATTTTATCAATATAAGATTTTTATATTTTTTTACAAAAATATGGCATAAAAAAGTCCATATAAACGTAAAAAAATCTATAACCCCGTAGAATTATTTATTTATGCCATAAAAAAGTAAACTCTTTTAATTTTTCCATATATTGTGTAATTTCTACTTTTTTTTATAGAATTAGTTGTTACAACTTCATAATTTAAACTGTTTTTTTTTTTCTTTTTGAGTTAGTGACAGTTAAAATGATAATTTATTTTTTTAATTACATTAATAATAGAAATAATAAAATTTTATGAAGGAGTAAACTGACCTTGATGACCATAAGAAGAAGTTTTATGAGGCTCTTGATGGCCAGCAGGCCATTGGGAAGGAGTATGCTGACCTATCCTCCAAACTTACCTATGAGTTCCAACTTCACAACCTTCGAGCTAAACTGTCATACATGGGCAGTAAGGCTTTTATGGAGAGAAAGTTGGCCCATGGAAAGGCACTTTTCAAGAGATCAATGGAGATAGACTAGGTTGCTATTGGGTTTTGTACCCTAAATAAAACCCATTTTAATACAATCAGATTTACTAATTAATAAAAGATTAGAATTTATTTTATGTTGCATGGTTCACATGATTTATTTCATGATTATATTCAATGTATAAATTCTATTAACTACAGAACACTGGATTTAAATTGACATGATAATTAGCGATAAGGTATACTTACTCCTTGGATAAGTGTTACGTCATTTCCTGGGCATTGGCAAAGTATACCAATATCGGATGTAGGGAGTACACATTAGATTGGATCGATATTGATCTTGGATAAGATATCTTAAACTTACCGTTATATTTTTTTAAGTCAATATCACTGGTTGATCTTAGGTCTATGGATCTTAATCCTCATATGGTTAGGTTCAACTCAATTGTATTATTTATGTTCTTTAAGTTGTTCATGAAAGCTAACCAATGGTTCTACCGAGTACTTACATCTTAGGAACTTGGTAGTTCAATTGAGTTTGAGCGCTAATCATAGACATGAAATTTATAGCTTTTATAAGTATTTAGAAGTGAAACGATAATTTCTTTTGAGCTTGGCTTGATAAAGATAAATGATTAAGGCCTCATTTCAATAATTATATTAGTTTACTGAAATATCATTTATAGGTAGCTAAGTGTTTTAAGAATAAAATACATTGAAGAGTAGAACGGTAAATTTGTCCCTATTCGATGTAGATCATCTATAGAGGATCTTTGAACATTAGGATTGTAACAATAGATAATCATAATGTGCCTATATCTTGGTACTATAGAGTGTTCTATATAATTGAGAGTGTAATTCTGAATCTATAGTGGCGCAAGGAAGAATTAATAAGTTAAAGAATTTACTTTGTAAATTCTAGATCTACTTCTTGAAAGCTCGATTATATAGGCCCATGGTCCCTTCAATAGTTGAGATAATACTGCTTGCGGACTCAGTTAATTGGTTTTAATTAATTAGTTATAATTTTAAAATTAGACTATATCTTATTTATTAATTTTAACTAAGCAAGGGCTTAATTGTGAATGTTGACCTCGCTTTTAGCCAACGACAATGAGTCTAATTTGTAAGCGACAAGTAGTTTAACACGAGTGTAATATAATAAAGCAAATAAAGACATAAGAATTTTATAGAGGTTCAGCCCCGAGCAGTTCGGTAATAGCCTAATCCTTGTAGTTTGTATTGACTTAAGAACAAGGAGAATGGTTCCTTTTCTTAGAGCTCTTACAATAATATCTCTGAATATGAATTCTTAGACAAAATGTTTCGACCCTTTGCCCAGTGAGTATGAATCACTATTTATAAGGTTATAAGCTTGGGAGGGAAGTATTTCCCTTCTAGTTACAATTGATATAAGTAGAAAGATTGCATGGTAAATACAGAATACACTAATCGTGGGATTTTGACAGCTTGCCATATCTCTGTAATCTGATCCCAAAGTTATAGGGATTTCTTTGATGACTCACGATGCGCAAGCTGAATTTACTAAGTGTTGGTGTGTTGCACAGATTGTTCACTGCCCGGTTAAGAGGACTTCGTCCGAGCAAATGTATGTGGAGTCCTGTTCGGCATATTTCTTGCGAGCAGGTACCCAAAGTTGATTCCATGTGTCACCATCGTGTGATGCCACGTCAGTGTGCAAAAATTGGGATAACAGTGAAGAAAAGAGGTTTTAGAGTTAATTTTTTTAATTAAGAGACTATCTGTGGTCTAATTAAGAAATAATATAAATGGAAATTTTGATATATAATTATAATTATTAAGTAAATAGTTTTGGCATTTATAGAATTGAAATTGGAATTATGGTATTATTAAAAGAAGAATAAGTGGATGAAATAAAGTGGCAAAATTGTAACTAGTAAAAGGCCCTTTAGTGGCTGACCACTATGTGTGGATTTTGCTCAATATTTTATTCTTTTTTAATCCATATAATTCAAACCTAAACCCTAGTTGAAATACTATAAAAGGAACATGATGCTCTCATCTCATCCAACTATTCACTTCAACAAAAGTAAACCTAGTTTTCATTCTTTGACAACTAGTAGATGAGAGACACCTTTTATAGTGATTTCAAGCTTCCTTAATTGTTCTTCATACTCTAGCCATAGTGATAGAGTGCCATGCCCACACATAACAAGTCAAGTACTCAATCATAGTGCACAAGACGGTGGTAACTAAACCGGAAGGAGAGAAAGAGATCCAGGTTCAGATCTTGTTATTACTCTATGACAAAAATATACAAGGGTTAGATGTCTGAGTGGAAGGAGTCATATTATTCTGCCGCAATCGATGTAAGGTTTTCTAATCTCTTATGTGTTTAATTTTAACGTATTAGAGATATTCACATTTAGGATGTTAATGAAACATACTTGTTAGTAAATCTATATCCTAGTAAAATAATTCCAACAACTGGTATTAGAGCCATGGTAATGATTTATTTTCATAAAATATAGATTTAAAACGATGATTGTGATGGTTTGGATGTGTTCATGTTAATTTATGTGCGTATTGGATGATTTCATGAAAATTACGATTTTACGATAATAAATATTTTTAGTTTCGTTTTGAAAGTATTTCTTTTCTTCTGTAAAGTAGATGAAAAATTAAAAATTTACGCTTTTACAGAACTTAATTTAGATTTCTATTAAATTATTTATGATTTTTTGATGTTTGAATGAAAATATCTCAAACCTATTGGACACTTGCGCTTGCGAACACGGCATCACTCGGCCTTCACACGATTTCAAACAAGCCCATGACCAAGTTTTCTCAGACAAGGGTCGTCCTAAGCCCCAACTGACCGAGTTTTGCCCCTTAAGAAGGCTGCATGAAACCTCATTTCACCCCATTTGCTCCCTTGCGCGCGCATAGGGAGTATGCAATGCATACTCCCTGTGCCAAACTTATTTTTGTGATATTTTGCGTATCAAAAATTATTTTTCAATCAAAAAAAATTCAAATTTTTGTTGAATTTTGTGTAGAATCTAAATATTCAAATAAAAATTTAATTATCAGATCAAAATTATTTTTTATTAATTTTTTAATTAATTTGAATTAGTTTTAGATATTAGTAGCCTTTGAATTTAAAAATTTGACTTTTCCACAAACTAGCATTTATGGTTATTTTTAAAATTTGATTATTTTTTTTTTTGTTTTATTAATTTTAATTATAAGATCATATATTACTTATTTTATAATTAAATTTTGAAATAATCTTTTTTTGACATTAAAACATTAATAAAACTTAAAGATAATCTAGTTAGAA
This sequence comes from Cannabis sativa, assembly GCF_029168945.1. Taxonomy (NCBI): domain Eukaryota; kingdom Viridiplantae; phylum Streptophyta; class Magnoliopsida; order Rosales; family Cannabaceae; genus Cannabis; species Cannabis sativa. Next base: position 4,206,426 of record NW_026870043.1, on the reverse strand, counting down.
TTTTAAATTTGCTAACCATATAAGATTTTAAACAATTTGTTATTTTTTAAAAATATATTTTATAAATTTAAATTATAAGATTATAAAAATATTAGTTTTAACATTTTATCTTATTAGATATTTTTCTTAATTTTTTATATTTTTGTCATAATAACATAAAATTTTGAAAAGTTGTTCACTTTTTGGTTTGAATAGATATTTGAAGTTTTTTTAACCATAAAATTTTCATATTTGGGATATTTTATTTTATTTATTTATAAATAAATTTGATAATATCCTAACCATCTAAATATCATATTTTCAAATTGTTTATTTTTGTGATTTTTATTTATTAAATTGTAAGATTAGAAATATATAAATTTCAAATTAAGATATTATATTATATTATTAGATACTTAACTAATTTAAATTATTTAAATAAATTGAAAATTTGAACATTAGTTGGATATTTGAATTTCAAATTTGAATTTAAGATATTTTAGGGTTTGTTAGATTTTAAATATTTTTGAGTATTTTCTAACTCATTAATCGCGTAAGTAGCAGAGTATATTTGCAACTTGGTGACTGTAAGGTCCTATGCGAGGAAAAGATATACAAACTGTTACGTAGTACATTAACGAAAAACCATATGTCATTGAATGCATATAGCGAGGTATCAAGTACGTTACATCTGGGAAAAGCGACGCATGTCGACTGTAGAAACACTCAGTATATAACGTACAAACTAAGTATGACAGTCGGGTTGGCTCGAGTTTTAATAAGCGAGGTGCCTATCTTGCTATGGGAAGGCTCATTCCTGTAACTTCCCCCGTCACTTCCAGACATCTTCTCAGTAAGACTCACAATCTTGACGAGTCAAAAGCTAACGTTCAAAAGGGCCTCGAGAAACTCTCTGTCAACAAGAACTGCAAGTGTCACAAATGAAGCGATAAGCTTTTAAATAAAGAAGCAACAAGGCATACATTGTTGACCTCAGAAGGATAAGGAAATAAGCCCCAGTTCGCTATCACGGTCACTGGAACCAAGCTCCTGTCGAGAAATCCCAGAACACAACAATTAAAGACTTGTTTAAATACATGATCATTTTGACCCAGTAAAAGCCGATAAATCACATCAATATGATTTTCAAATAATAACCCCATTTACACTACGTGATATGTAATCAAACCCCATTATTTCAAGGGACAACCGTTGTAAAAAGATTAGAGTCAATGTAATTATAAATAGTGGCAAGTAAGATCAAAAGGGGGATGAAAAAATCATACGAGAAAGGCCCTGAGAAAACTATCAGATATCTAATAAGATTAACTCGTGGACTATGCAGAATTTTAACTGCAAAACCACGTAAAAAATCCTGTGTGTTCATACATTTTATTTTACAGCTTTTATTTATTCCATGTGAGATCATCAATATTGCTCAAATTTGGCTAACGAAAATTTGCGTTAACAGTTTGGTGCTTTCATTGAGAGCCTTTGTTAAAATGCTCAGAAAAAACCCTCCTTTCTTTTGAAGAAAAACTACCTCCTCCATGGCTGAAAACCCTAAAGATGTTAATACACCACATGAGGAAACTCACCACGTTTAGGGAAAGAACCCATGGGCTCCAGAAGATCTACTAACCCACAGTCTAGACGGACCACCCGTTCTAGGAGCACTCAATCTGAGGGTGGCCCCACCACTTGGACTACACGTTCTTGGAGGAACCAACCTGATGTTGGTCCCAGTACGCGAACAACACGCTTGAGGAGAACCCGGCGTGGGAATGGCCAGAACCCTGGAATGGGGGATGAAGTGCCCAATCGTACCCAGCCTATGGGAGAAGTTTTGGAAATTATTTTACCAGGATTTTAGATCTACTCACAACTATGTTGATTAACACCCTAAATATGAAATTTTAAAACGATTACGAAATAAACACATATAAAGTATTAGAAACCTTACATTGGGTGCAGCGGAATATAATGACTCCTTCCGTTCAGATATCTAGCCCTTGATTCCTTTCTGTAGCAGAGCATTATCAATATCTGAACCTGGATCTCTTTCTCTCCTTCTTTAGTGCTGAAACTCCTTCTTGTTGAATGTCTTTCTTCACGATCTTCCTCACTATGATTGAGGTATCACTTGCTGTGTGTGGGCACTACTCTAATCACTAAGTGGTTTGAAATCTCAAGGAAGAAGAAAGAGAAGAACGTGGCGGCTAGGTATCGAGAGAGAAGGCTCAGGTTTTTTTCTGAAGGAAAAGTGTGAAAGTTAAGTGTAAATTTTCTAAAGCCTTCACTATCTATTTATAGCATTCCACTAGGGTTAGGTTTGAATTATTTGGCATTAAAATAATGAAAATATCAGATAAAAAACCCTATAAAAGTGGCCAGCCAATACAATATGGATTTGGGCCTCACTTTTTGTAATTTTGCTGTTTTATCATTTCTGCATCTCATTTTCTCAAAAACGCCAATTTTCAAATTCAACCATTTAAATGCCAATTCTAATTATTTAATAACTATAAATAATTATTAAATAATATTGTCATTTATCATATTTATTAATTGAACCATACAAAGTATCATAATTAACAAATATGCCCCTAAATTTCTTTCTTTACAATTTTGCCCTTACTTAGTGAATAATTCACAAATAGACATAGTCTAAATTGAGAATTATAATTGATTAATCAAAACCAATTATATGAGTCTTACAAGCAATATTATCTCAACTAGTGGGGGGACCATGGGTCTATATAACCGAGCTTCCAATAAGCAGATCAAGAATTTATAACGTAAATTCACTGACTTATTAATTCTTCGTTGAATCCACGCATAGAACATAGAATGGCACTCTCAGTATATAGAGTGCTCTATATGTTCCACCATATAGAAACATCATTAGTTATCAATTGTTATAATCCTAATTTGATCAATGATCCTCCATATGAATGATCTACACTGTAAAGGGATTAGATTACCGTTACACCCTACAATGTATTTTATCCTTAAAACACTTAACCCCGTATAAATTATATTTCAGCTTATGTGAAATGAGTACTCTGCCTTGTTTTTTCGTTTGGTCAAGCTCGAAGGAGATCATCCTTTACTTACTATTCGCCAGATAGAAGCTATAGATTCCATGTTTATGTTAGCGCTCCCACTCAATGGCACTACCGTGTTCCCAAAATGTACGTATCACCCTGACCCAAAAGTAGGCTTAACTAACAAATCAAAGAACACGAATAGCCTCTTGAGATTGAGCCTAATCATAACAGGATTAAGATCATTTGATCTAGGATCAACTAGGCGATGTTGACTTGAATAGATATTACGGTAAGTTTAATAAATCTAAGTCAAAGTTCAATATCGGTCTCTTCCGATGCATACTCCGTGCACCCAACCTGAGCTTTACTTTAACAATTGCTCTGGAAAGAACATAGGATTTCTCCAAATGCAAGTAAACTCTGTTGTAGATTATCATATCAGTAAAACCCTGTGTCTGTTAAATCTCGGAAATTTTATTCACATAGTCATGTTTACTTTCCAATATGTTGACAACCTAATAAACAGGATCAAGTATGTGAAAAGGGTTTCAGATGAATTCATACATTATGTACATATAATCATGAAATAAATCATGTGAACCATGCAACATTAAATGTTATTTCTGATCTATATTAATAAGTAAATCTAGTTATATTGAAATGAGTTTTATTTAGGGCATAAAATCCAACAAACTCTCACTTGCACTAATATAAAACAAAAAGTGCATTTCAAATAATCTCAACAACTTAATTAAATAGAAAATTATATTTAAGTTGGAAAGATTCAATTTCAAATTAACTTAAATTAGAATAATTTTCAAAGTATATTTATTTCATTTTAATAATCACTTTTTTCATTAAATTTCGAAATACATTTATTTCAAATGTAGATATTTTGAAAAATTTCTGTTTTGAAAATTAGATTAAAGTTGAAAATTAATTTTTTAATTAATTATAGATCAACTTAAATCAAGTAAATTTCATTCATAATTTAATTAAAATAAATAGACTAAAATATAATATATATATTTTAATTAAAAAAACATGATTAGTTTGTGAATTATCTAGATAGTTTTCTTCTAGGAAGACTTTTTGGTATTTTTTTAGTTATATTTAATTAAAAAGAAAATTAATATTTAAATTGATTTAGTTGAAGACACTTATATATTTGATATTTTTCATAAGATATCTAATTAAATAGGAAAATTATATTTATGTTGAAAATTAATTTTATTTAGTTTTAGATCGACATAAATTAGAATAATTTTTCTAGTTTTATTTTATTTCATTTTAATGAATTTTGAAAATGTATTACTTTAAATACATTGAATTTTGAATTTAATGATATATATTTATAGAAAATTAAATTTGAGTTAAAAATTAATTATTTAATTAATTTTAGACCAACTTAAATTAAGTAATTTTCATAATGTTTATTGAAAAATTAATAGTGAGGATGATTTTTTTTTTTTTATTTTTCGATCTATCCAAGTAAGTATTAAATTTTATAAATATTAAATTAAAATTTATGTTAAGAGTTATCTAAATTAGTAATTATAATTAAATAAATATATCTATGTTAAAATAAATAGATTAAAATACATATCAAATGAAAATACAACTCTCTAAAATAATGAGCTTTAGTTATAAGGATATTCGATCTCCATTGTTGGTTCCACATAGTTCTTGTTTTAGTGAGATTCATCCCAAATAGATGTTCGTTCATTAGCAATTTAACGCTGTAGAATCTTGAAACATAAGTATTATTGTAAGTCTTTTATTCTTTGTAACGTCCACCCTAATAGTGGTTGCTATGTGTAGGATTTATAAAGTATGAAATAATGATGGAAGCTCATAAGATAGAATGATCTTAACTCTCGCTTAAACGAGACAACACCAAATTCTAGTCTTGATCGAATAAAAGGTTCCTAGAATGGTATCCATTTTAGATGAGTTGACTACTCTATTCAATCAATGATATTTTTGACTCTCGTCTAAACGGGACACTGTATTAGTTTGTTGGAAACCTTGAAAATTATTTAAGATGTGTTTGTTTTATATTTTTACATGTCTTTCTTACTTGCTAAATGTAGATCATTTCTAAATGTGTATGAATTTATATTAAATCATGTTGTTTTCTGTTATTAATTGTTGTAGCATCAACTTTGAATCATCATTGTTGGTCTAACTTAGTTTGATATTTTTAATGGGACAAATCCCAAAGGATTGTCATCTGTTAAACAAACATAATAGTGTTAGATCTAGACAGGTAAGTATTTGTAAATGCAACATCTAGTTGTACATCTAAAGATGACAACTTAGACTAGTGTTTACAATATAAAACAATGAAGAACTTATAATATAAGAATAACTTTAACTCTCGCCTAAATGGAATATTGTTGAATTCTTATTTTAATCGAAATTATCCTTTATTTTTCTTGTTAGCTTTTTCATGAAGAATTTGCTTAGAAAGTATATCATTGGATAAATAGCTCATAAATTATTTTCTTATGATGTCATTTTATTTTCCCTTATGAAATTGAATGGCGCATATGACTATATTCCAGACATTCTATCCCGAAATAATTTAAGTTCTCGATCTTAGAAATCTCCTACTTGTATATTCTTACTTTTGGGCAACATAAATTTAGAGTTAGATTAGTAGTGATGGTCCAAGCTAGGACAAAACTCAAGAAATATTTGGTATAATTTAAGTCTTTGAGTTTAAATTTTAGATTCCAAATAGAAATTTTAAATTTCAGTTTCCAGAATACATTGGACAATACAGTATAACTTTCCCAAGTTGTTAATATCCTTTTTCTGTTAATGGATCCAAACTGTATGTTTATGTATGCGATATGAGTTTTGTATTCTGTGACCAGAATCCACTTGGACTATTCTAAGAACTCTTTATTGTAACTAGACCTATTTTATCAAAACACCACATCCACAATAATATATCTATGTCATTTGTATCTTATTCATAGTAGTTTGGACAAGATAATTCTCTACAAAGAGTTCATACGCCAATAAATACTTGAAAGTAAGATCATATGTATTCGAATATGGATGTACATTCAGGGATGTATATGAGTTATCGTTAAATTCTTACGACAACCACTCTAGATTTTACCTTATACAAAGAAATTTGAAATGTTTGAGAAATTTCATGAATTTCTAGGAATGGCAAAAACCATTAAGGTAAGTGATTAAATATCTTGCAAACTCATAGGAGTAGAAAAATATTTGGTTATGCAGTTCAAAGATCGTTAAGTTGAACTCCAAATTGTATCTAAACTTACCTTCCTAGAAATTCAATTTGCATATTGATGATAGTATAAGGTCTATGATTAGTTACTAGCAGCTGCCTATGTCCTTCTAGGGAAATACCCTTGTGATAGGAAAATTTCAGAATGATGGAATAGTTGTGTACTTAGTGTAAACAATTACTAGATTCATGGATGTCCTGATCTAGAACTTAAGAAAAGCGAAAATAGTTAACTAAGATATTTATGTTTGATAGCTATTCTAAAGTGATTAAGGGTGGATCATCTTATGGTCACTAAGATAAGAAAGTGCTTGTTTTAACAAATACTACTTTTCTAAGAATATGAAAAAGTCTGAAAACAATGTAGCAAAGTAGAGAAAATATTTTCTTGATTCCAAAAGTGTTCTGTCGTCTTATTGTATATAAGATGGTCCCACTACCTCTCTTGTCTTGATACAATCGATGTTGACAATACCACTTAGGAGGAATGAACATATAGGAATGGGAATGGGAATGAGAATAAGAATAGGAATAGAATGGAATAAAATTTAAAATGCATAAAAAAAAATTGATAAAAAAATCATTAAATTTTTTTTCTTGTTACATTGGAATGGTCATTCCTTTGTTTTTAAAATGGAATAGCCATTCCACCAAAATGGTGGAAAGAGCACTCCATTGGAATGCTATTCCAATACTTGAAAATTCAACCAAACAGAGGAATGGAATAAAAAAAATTTCCTTTCCATTCCATTCCATTTCATTACCTCCTACCAAACACCACCTTAGTGTTCTTAGATAGAAAATCACGGTACCTTGTTGTAGTGGGAGGATTTCAAGTAACTCACCCTGTAATGACTTGGAAGAAACTTGTGATAAAATCCATTGTTAGTTTAAACAAGCAATGGATAGTCTGAATAATGAACTAAGAAGCAAAGCCAATAGATATGGTTAATACCATTCACATGGAGTAACCAAAATTTTTGCTGTTATAAGGAAAAGAGAGGAACTTTTTGAAAGTAAGTCTATTAAATGGACTTAACAAAATTTCCTAATCCTAGTATTATAGGTTTAAGATTATCTAAACCTATGGCTTGTGGTATGCCTAGTAATTTACTTGCTCTAGTCCAAGAAACATACTTTAGTAAGTGCAGGAAGCATTTTTTTAATGGCTATCTATAGGAAGTCTTTGACTCCTAGACATAGATTTAATTTATCTAAGGAATGGTTTCAACTATTCTAGAAAAGATAAAAGTCATGAAAGAATTCCTCAGGATCGATAGTGAGAGGTCTCATGTATGCTCTTGTATGCATTAGATCAGACACCTATTGTTGAGTGGGAGTAATGAGTAGATATCAGTTTAATTTATGAAAGGAATATTGAAAGATAATCAAGTAATTCTTAAGATCAAAAGAGGAACTATATGTTAGTCGATAAGAGTGGTATTTTAATACTCTTAGACTACACCAAATAAGGCTTCTAGACTTGTGTTAATGATAGAAAGTCTACTAATGAGATGGTGATTACTTTTGGGGTGAAGCAGTGATATTGGAGAAGTGTAAAAACCTATCTGAAGTCTCTAACTCTAACAGTGAGACTGAATGTTTGCAAGATGGATACCTATTCAGCCTTTGGAAAGTTCTATACAATTTTTGGCATGTACCAATAATGAATTAACTACTAGTGTTACTTCTTGACTAACACAGAAGTAGTTGCAAAAAAGTAAAGAATCCAGTATCCCTAGATGAGTAGACATATAGAGAAGAATTTCACAATATCAAGGATATTGTGATTAAGAATATGTAATTGTGAAGAAAGTTTGTATTAAATACAACCTGTCAGATCCTATTACAAAGATAATACTACATAATACACTTGATTTGGATATCAAGGTGTTGAGATTAATTGAAATGCACTTTTTGTTTTATATTAGTGCAAGTGAGAGTTTGTTGGGTTTTGTGCCTTTAATAAAATCCATTTCAATAAAATTTGATTTACTAATTAATAAAAGATCAAAAATTATTTTATGTTGCACGGTTCACATGATTTATATCATGATTATATTTAATGTATAAATTCTATTAAGTCCAGAATATATATATTTATTCATTATTATAGTGACGTCATCATAGTGCAATATGATCATTATTATATGTTCAAAAGTTTAAGTCTCGTGATTTGTCAGTACACTAGATTTAGAATGACATGATAATTAGCGATAAGGTATACTTACACCTTGGATGTGTTATGTCCTTTCCAGGGCATTGGCAAAGTGTACCAGTATCAGATGTATGGGGTATACATTGGATTGGACCGATATTGATCTTGGATAAGATATCTTAAACTTACCATTATATCTTTCTAAGTTAATATCACTGGTTGATCTTAGATGTATGGATCTTAATCTTGATATGGTTAGGTTCAATTCAACTGTATTATTTATGATCTTTCAGCTGTTTGTGAAAGCTAACCAATGGTTCTGACAGATACAGCTTTGGAACATGGTTGTTCAATTGAGTGGGAGCGCTAATCATTGACACGGAATCTATAACTTTTATAAGTATTTAGAAGTGAAACAATGATTTCTTTTGAGCTTCAAAATTCTGGCAATGGTAATGGGACTGTCAAACCTGAGGCAAATATTGCCTCTGCTTCTTAACCCAGATCAAAGAAGAAGTGGAGAAACACCAAGAAGCGTGCAAAAGCCAAGAAAAATAAAAAGGCTGCTGCTTCTGGTGATACACTCAAAGGAAAGTGTTTCTACTGCAATGAGAAAGGTCATTGGGAACCCCAATGTCCTAAACTTCTTGCAAAGAAACAAGGTATTTCTTTCTATAAACTTTAAGAGTTTTAGTGAATTATTATCCAATTGGAATATTGATTCTGGACTAACTTTGTTTATTTGTTTCTTCTTCTTATACGCCAAGCTACTTGAACTCAGATGCTATCTTCATGAGTTGGATCGGAAAGCTGGACAAAGGGTGAAGATCGTCCAAGATGAAGATGAAGCTCATTTATCTATTTTTGAATTAATTGTTTTAGTTTAAAGACAATTTGGATTTCTAATTTTAGTTAGGGATTTTTATCCCTGTTTTTCTCATATTGTTGCAATATATTTTTTTATTAATAATATTTTATTTTCTATTTCAAAAAATTGCAATTTATGAGATTGAGCTTCATTTACTTTATCTTAAACCACAATTACCACATTATATTTATATGTTTGTATGTGTAAGTGTTTTTATTATTGATGCAAATTCTATAATATTTACAACTCTTCATAGAGTTATATTAAATAAACACTAGAAATTATTTCTATGTTTATAAATAATTGTTAATTCTAATACAATTATTGAGAATTTGTTTAATAAAAGGATCTTTTGATCTGATAGGGGTGGAGAAAAGTTAAGAAAACTATGCACTATGCAGTTCAACGCTCTTTTATATCTAATGAACTCTGAATTGTATTCAACTCCACATAATCTCAATAACACTTAGAGAATCATGATCTTTATAACCTTTAGGGGTGGATCATAATCTCTATATACTTAGGGGTGGAGTTTATCCACAATACCCTATGTAACACATATTTTCTTTAAACATGGAAGTAATATAATGAATTAGCGATTATCAATATAAATCCTTGATCTTGATTGTATGTTCCAATTTAGGTTTATTGTTGTAGTAAAAATTGATACCTATAAAAGTTCTTTGATAATGTATCACACTACCTTAATTGAGTGGGAGAATTTTAAAATTCTTTACCCATCTTCATTAGGTTGACACTTGTGATAGGAACTTAAGAACACTACTGAAAATCAAATCTAACCATTCATGTGGATAGATATAACTTATCAGAATTATGAGAATAAGATAAAAGAATGCTAGTTCAGTCTATTTAAATGACTTGAACCAAGATTTCTTTATCCTCATAACATTTATGGTATCTTAATTTTGATTACTTAATCTCTAGCAAGTATTTTTCACTTCAAATACTAGTCTGCTATGTTGATGATTTAGTCTTAAAAGAAACTTAACGTTTCAGACTAATACAATAAGTCACAACTAGATAACTCTCCAAACAATAAAGAGGGCAAAAGTATTATTTAACCAGACATGTGCTATTGAGTGGGAGCCATCTGAGATGTAATCAAATAAGGAACATTAGAAGATATTCAAGAAACATTTATGAAAGTGATCTATATGTTAGATATTAAGGAACTGTATATCAGTTATCCTAGTATCTACCCCAACTCATTCGAATTATGAGATGGTGGTTACTCTGGGGGTGGAGGAGTTATTCTATAATAATTCAAGCTCTACCAAAGAAGATTTATAACTTTGTAAATTCAAAATTACCGGAAAGTTATTTTACTGAAGAAAAGTCTACACTGTATTATCTCAATTTCATATTTTAAAATGTGAGAGATATGTCTTCTGTTTATTCAGATGTACTTTAAAACAGTAAGGATTTCAGTATCCCTTGATGAGTAAAGCATATAGTAAAGGATATTTCATATTATAAAGGGTAACTGCACTACTACAAAAGTCAGAATGCGCGACGGTCCTAAAAGTTATTTTTTTGGAGATTGTCGCTAAAAAAATTAACTATTTAAAACCATCGAGAAAATTACTATTCCTGATAGTTTATAACAGTAATTACAAGAATATGGGACAATTTTAATTGGAATTCGTAAAATTTATTCGGCCCTCATAGGCAACGGTTTTCAACAGTCGGGTACAAGAGCGCAATAAAAAATCGTTGCCTACTTCTCGCCACATTTCTCACGTGTCCACCTACTTCTTTTCTATTTCCCACATGCCCACCTACTTCTTCCCACCTATTTCTTCTCCATTTCCCACACCATAAAACAAAAATCTTAACTCTCCAAAATCCCACCCACACATCCGCACCATCACCCTCCTCTATCGCCGTCTTCTTCCCTCTCTCGATCTCCATTTCTTCTCGTCTCTCTCGTCGATCGATCTCCACCTACCCCACCTCCCGTCGTTCTCCCTCTCCTCTCCGTCGCATACGTCGGACAACCTGTTGGGTTTTTGCCCTAAATAAAACCCTTTACAATCTGATTAGTTATCAATATAAGAAATTTGAAGTGATATATGTTTGCATGAATTTTACATGCTAATGGTTTAACATGTTTATTACATTTACACACAAAATCTGTTAAGTCCAGATCATATGTTTATTCACAATTACAGTATCGTCAACACAGTGGAATGTGATTGTGATCATATGAATCAAAAGACTAAGTCTCTGTTTCATGAGTGTTTTGGATTTACACTAATGTGATAATCAACGATGATGTGTACTTACACTTGGAGTAAGTGTTATGTTCTTTCCAGGACATTAGTAAAGTATACTAGTTTCGAATGTATGGAGTATACATTGGACTGGACCGATTTACAACTTAGTTAAGATATTATAAACTTACCGTTATATCTTTCCAAGTCAATATTAGTAGTTGATCTTAAGATTAAAAGAATCTAAATCCTGATATGCTTCGGATCAACTCAGGAGTAATATTCATGTTCTTTGATTTATTAGTTAAGCCTACTATTGGGTCAGGGTGATACGTATATTTTGGGAACATGATAGTATGATTGAGTGGGAGTGCTGAACATAAATATGGAATCTATAACTTCTACTGGTGTATAGGAGTCAAGTGATGATTCCCTTCGAGCTTAGCTAAATAGAAGTAAATGGATGAGCTCTTGTTTAATTGACTAATTCTTAGATCACTAAACATCATTTACAGGTAGCTAAGTGTTTTAAGGGGAAAAATACGTTGAGGGGTGAGAACGGTAAAATTATCCCATCTTAATGTAAATCACCTATATAGAGGATCTTTGATCACAATAAGATTATAACAATGGTTAAATGAGATAGCATATCTATATCGTGGAACATATAATATGCTCTATATAAGTCTGGGAGTGCAATTCTAAGTTCTAAGAGTGGATTCAACGAAGAATTAATAAGTAGGAATTTACTTAGTAAATTCGGTTCACTTATTGGAAGCTCAGCATATAGATCCATGGTCCCCATTCTAGTTGAGACTATAATGCTTGTAAGACTCAACATTTGATTTGTGATTAATCAATTATAATTCTAAAGTTAGACTATGTCTGATTTGTGAATTTTCACTAAGCAGGGGCGAAATTGTAAAGAAAAGAGATTCAAGGTTTATTTATTTATTAATAGACTTTATATGTCTAATTAATAATTAAATTAAATGAAAATATTATTTAATAATCTATTTTAGTTATTAAATAATTAGTTTTGGCATTTAAATGGTTAGAATTGGAAAATTGGCATTTTTGAGAAAATAGAAATAAAAATTGTGAAAACTGCAAAATCCAAGTAAGGCCCATTAACACCTATGGCCGGCCACTTGGGATGTTTTTTTTCAAATTGATATTTTTATTATTTTAATGCCGAATAATTCCTAACCTAAAGCTAGTAGTTGCCTATAAATAGAAAATGATGGCTCAGTCAAATTAATGCTTTTTCTCAGAAAATTCTTTCTTCAGAAAACTGAGCCTTCCCTCTCTCTTCTATAGCCGAACCTACCCTCTCTCTTTTCCTCTTCATATTTTCGAAACCCTTAGTGATAGAGTAGTGCCCACACACAGCAAGTGGTACCTCAATCATAGATTGGAAGACTGTGAAGGATCACACACAAAGAGAAGGACATTCGGGCTCAGATCTTGATAATACTCTGCGACAGAAAGGATACAAGGGTTAGAGATCTGAGTGGAAGGAGACATTATTCCGCTGCAACCAATGTAAGGTTTTCTTAACTTTATATGTGTTTATTTATCATTTTAGAAAGTTCATATTTAGGGTGTTGAACAACATACTTGTGAGTAGATCTAAGATCATGGTAAAATAAATTCCAACACCACCACCGCCTTCCGTCGATGTCCCTCTCATCTCCGTCTCATACGTCGGTGTTGGAAATATTTTACCAAGATCTAGATTTACTAACAAGTATGTTTCATTAACATCCTAATATGAATTTCTAAAACAATGAAATAAACACATAAGGGTTTAAGAAAACCTTACACTGATTGCAGCGGAATATAATGACTGCTTCCGTTCAGATCTCTAGCCCTTGATTCCTTTCTGTAGCAGAGCATTATCAATATCTGAACCATGATCTCTTTCTCTCCTTCTTGAGCCCGATTCTCCTTCTTGTTGATTGGATTCTTCACAGTCTTACACACTATGATTGAGATACTACTTGATGTGTGTGGGCACTCACTCTATCACTCAAGGTTCAAAAATTTGAAGAAGAAAAGAGAGGGTATAGGTTCAACTATAGGCAGAAGGCTCAATTTTCTGAAGACAAGAAATTTCATCAATCTTTAAGTGTAAGCCATCACTATCTATTTATAGGTAACCACCTAGGTTTATGTTAGATTTATTTGGCATTAAAATAATGAAAAAATTAAACGGTAAAATCTACACTAAGTGGCCTGCCAAGGAATGGAGAATGGGTCCCACTTTGCAATTTTGCCATTTTATCATTTTCCCATCTTATTTTCTCAAAAACGCCAATTTTCCAATTTATCCACTTAAATGCCAATTCCAATTATTTAATACCTAAAAATTAATTATTAAATAATATTGTCATTTAATATATTTATTAATTAGACTCATCAAAGTCTCTTAATTAACAAATAAAACCCATGATCTCTTTTCTTCACAATTAAGTCCTTGCTTAGTGAAAATTCATAAACTAGACATAGTCTAATTTAGAATTATAATTGATAAATTAAAATCAATTATCTGAGTCTTACAAGCAGTATTGTCTCAATAAGCAGCCCCAGAATTTACCAGGTAAATTCACGGACTTATTAATTCCTTCTTGCATCCACGCATAGAACTTGGAATTGCACTATCAATCACATAGAACGCTCTATATGTTCCACGATATAGATGCTGGGTTTCATGCCCTAAATAAAACACCATTTCAATGTAATCCATTTTATTCAACATCAATAAAGAAACAAAAGTATTTTTCATTCATTTGAGTATGTTTTGGTTCATCTTATCCATTTCTTGTGTATTTGATTTATAAATTCATCTGAAACTCTTTTCACATACTTGATCCTCTTTATTGTGTTGTCAACATATTGAAAAGTAAACATGACTATGTGAATAAAGTTTCCTAGATTTATCAGACACAGGATTTTACTGATATGCTAATCTACAACAGAAATTACTTGCATTTGGAGAAATGCTATGTTCTTTCCAGAGCATTGGTTAAAGTGAAGCTCAGGTTGGGTGCATGGAGTATGCATCAGAAGGGACCGATATTGAACTTTGACTTAGATTTATTAAACTTACCGTAATATCTATTCAAGTCAATATCGCCTAGTTGATCCTAGATCAAATGATCTTAATCCTGATATGATTAGGCTCAATCTCACGAGGTTATTCGTGTTCTTTGATTTGTTAGTTAAGCCTACTTTTGGGTCAGGGTGATACGTACATTTTGGGAACACGGTAGTGCAATTGAGTGGGAGCGCTAACATAAACATGGAATCTATAGCTTCTATCTGGCGAATAGTAAGTAAAGGATGATCTCCTTCGAGCTTGACCAAACGAAAAAAAATGGTGGAGTACTCATTTCACATAAGCTGAAATATCATTTATACAGGGTTAAGTGTTTTAAGGATAAAGTATATTGTAGGGTGTAACAGTAATCTAATCCCTTTACAGTGTAGATCATTCATATAGAGGATCATTGATCAAATTAGGATTATAACAATGGATAACTAATGATGTGTCTATATGGTGGAACATATAGAGCATTCTATATACTGAGAGTGCAATTCTAAGTTCTATGCGTGGATTCAACGAAGAATTAATAAGTCAGTGAATTTAGGTTATAAATTCTTGATCTGCTTATTGGAAGCTCGGTTATATAGACCCATAGTCCCCCCACTAGTTGAGATAATATTGCTTGTAAGACTCATATAATTTGTTTTGATTAATCAATTATAATTCTCAATTTAGACTATGTCTATTTGTGAATTTTTCACTAAGGGCGAAATTGTAAAGAAAGAGTTTTTTGGGCATAATTGTTAATTATGATACTTTGTATGGTTC
Organism: Cannabis sativa; assembly: GCF_029168945.1. Lineage (NCBI taxonomy): Eukaryota > Viridiplantae > Streptophyta > Magnoliopsida > Rosales > Cannabaceae > Cannabis > Cannabis sativa. Next base: position 4,190,992 of record NW_026870043.1, on the reverse strand, counting down.
AATTATTAAATATGATAAATGACAATATTATTTAATAATTATTTATAGTTATTAAATAGTTAGAATTGGCATTTAAATGGTTGAATTTGAAAATTGACGTTTTTGAGAAAATGAGATACAAAAATGATAAAACTGCAAAATTGCAAAAAGTGAGGCCCAAATCTAGATTGCCTAGGCCGGCCACTTTTATAGGTTTTTTCATCTGATATTTTCATTATTTTAATGCCAAATAATTCAAACCTAACCCTAGTGGAATGCTATAAATAGATAGTGAAAGCTTCAGGAAAAATATACTTTTACTTCTGATTTCCTTCAGAGAAAAACCTAAGCCTTCTCTTCTAAACCCTAGCCGCCACTTATATACTCTCTTCTTCCCTCTTGAATTTCGAACCACTTAGGATTAGAGTAGTGCCCACACACAGCAAGTGATACATCAATCGTAGTGAGGAAGATCGTGAAGAAAGACATTTAAGAAAAGAGTTTCAGCACTAAAGAAGGAGAGAAAGAGATCCATGTTAAGATCTTGATAATACTCTGCGACAGAAAGGATACAAGGGTTAGAGATCTGAACGGAAGGAGACATAATATTCCGCTGCACCCAATGTAAGGTTTCTCATACTTTATATGTGTTTATTTCATAATCGTTTTGGAAGTTCATATTTACGGTGTTAATCAACATACTTGTGAGTAGATCTAAGATTATGGTAAAATAATTTCCAATAACTGGCCTTAGAGCCATGGTAATTGATTTGCTTGCAAGAAATTTGGACTTAAAACGATTTTTTTGATGTTTTGGATGGCATCATGTTGTTTTGAGTGTTGTTTGATGATTGATTGATGTTTGTGAATTTTTGTGAAAAATAATTGAATATCTATATCTGGAATTATTTTTATTGGATAGTATGGAAAAAATTAAGCAATTTACTTTTTTACAGAAATCATTTTTGATTTAGTTTGAATTAGTTATGATTTTTTGAAGTTTCGAAAAATATCAGGGGTCGTGCATCTACCCACGCGCGCGCACGAGGGCTTGTCTCTCGGAGAAGACGCGCACAGACAAGATTTTGTCTGACAACCGAGCCTCGCGCGTGCGGAGAGGCTGCATGCAGCCTCCTGCACCGAGGATTCTCGGTCATGCACCCTGATGCGCGCGCGCGGACAATATGCAATGCATACTGTCCGTACAGCTTGCAATTTTTTCGTTTTTCTTCGATTTTTCATGCTATTTCATGGATTTAACTTTCGATTTTTTGTGTAGTTTTGCATTTTAATTTTTACTTTTCAATTTTCAAATCTAATATCAGAAATAAATTAATTTGAATTTTTTAAATTTAATTTTAGATATTAGTGTAATTTGAATTTGAAAACAAGTAAATATCTATCTTTTTGTTTGATTTTATATCTTATTTTTAAATTTGATTATTTTATCTTATTTTTTAAATTTAAAGGTCAGATATTAAATACTTTTTAAATTAATTTTTTTTTTAAAGTTATTTGACCTTATTTAAATTTAAAATAAGATTATTATAATCATGAAATTTTAAATAGAAGTAAGATATTTTGCTAATTTTTTTTAAATTTTTGTTATTTAATTTAAATTAAATTATAAAATCTGAAAATATTCATTTTTTTTATTTTATATTTAATTTATAAAATAATTTTAAAATTTAAAAGGTAGTTAGTAATTATTTTTGAAATGATATTTAGGTTAGTTGAAACCTAATTTTTCAAAAAATTTAGGTTTAATATTAAATTTTTTTATTTTTTTTAAAAACCGAAATATTTTTTATTATTATTTAAATATTTTCGTAATAATATTTTAAAATTAAATAATACCTACATCCAACTATCAAATTCATCTTGTTGCAGGAGTATGTGTTTTAGCTTGTATTTAAGTTTTCTAAAACCTATTATTGCTTGATTGCAAATAGCCATGGTTAACTTGTTGACAGATCCAATGATCTGATTTTAACACATGGTTCAATTGGTCAAGTAAATAATTTGTAACAGGTAAATTTTACAATCTTCTTTCATCTGTGTATGACCTAGCAACATGATAAGATCCATCCAAGTTTGTGCCTGTGTGAGCCTATATGTTTAATTTTATTATAGATGCATATAGGTTGTTGTTGCTAAATAAAATATCATAGTTTTTGATAGATTTTATCTAGGCCCATTTATTTTTTGGGCCTATTCAATTAATAACAGTTGTTCATTTTAAGGTTAAATTCCTCTCTTTTGGGCCTTGTGTGAGAGCTGGAAGCCATAGAAGTGGGTACGACATACTGAACCAAGCACCCCCTCACATGAACTACCCCAATTGTGAAGGCCCATTTGCCTTATTTGAATAACTGTACTAGGTTAATTAAATTAGTTTAACCTAATAAAATTGATTAGCAACATAATTAATTTCATTTATTTTGAAATTAATTTAAGAAAAACATAGTTTAAAGAATTTTATATTCTAAGCTAAACTATATGTATTTTCTTGTATTTAATTAATTATAGAATTATAACCAATTAGATTCTTTCTGAAGCTTAATTTGAATTTTTCATTAAATATTCCTATTTAAGTTGAAAATTAGTTATATCTAACTAATCAACTTAAATCTGAATATTTTTTGAATTTCAAATTTCAAAATTAAGTTGAGGAATTTTAGGAATTGGTTATTAAGATTCTTTAGATATTTTTTAAGTTGATATTTTTTCAAATATTAACCTAAAATAGAATATTTTCAAATTAAGTTGTTATAACTTAATTTTATATTTAATTAAATCTAATTTGAAAGATATTTAAGTTGATTTTTAGATTCTTCTAGACAACTCAAACAAGATATTTTCAAATTTGTTCCATTTTTTTTTCGAATTTATTTTTCGAATATATATAATAATTGAAAATTAATTAACATTGATTTTTTATTTAAACCAACTTTAATTTGTAATTTTTCATGGAACAGATGATTAAATAAAATACATATATTTTTTTTTAAATAATGAGCTTTAATCAAAAGATATTCGATCTCCATTGTTGGTCTTACAAAAGTTAAATTTTTTCAATATAACCTCGAGACGCTAGACTTCGTCCCCCTATGGATGGTTATTCGTTAAAAACTTTTAACACCGTAAGATCTCATTTGATAAGTGTTTTGTGAGTTCTCGTCTCTATTAGACTCTCCTCTATGGTGACTACTTAGAGATAAACTCATAAAACATGAAACAATGGTGGAAGCTCATAAAATGAGAATAACCTTGACTCTCGCCTACCGGGACAACGTTGGATTCTCATTTCGATCGAATAAAAGGTTACTAAAATTGTTTTATTTTAGATGAGCTGACTACTCTATTCAACTAATGTTATCTTTAACTCTCACCTACCGGGACATTGTATTTCATTATGTTGGAGACGTTGGAAAGTAAACTATGTTAGATTTAGTATTTTTATAACATATGTGATTACACGTTATTTTCTAAACTTGTGTATGAATTTGAACAAAAACCTTACTTCTGTTTTATTGATGTGTTGTAGTGCCAATAACCCTCATCCCATTCCACTCCTAGTTAATATCTTAGCAAATGAACTTGAAGTTAGAAACTCCTTGTTAGAGTAATACATCACATATGCTCATGATGAACATAAAATTCCAGAAAGAAGGTAAGCTGGGAATTGTTCACACTGAAGAGCAAATAGTTCATAACTCCATAAATCCTACTACTTCAAGCTTAGTTGAGAAGATAAGAGAAAGTGATTCCACTTCCTCAAGTTATACTTTAGAACAAAATGAACCAGCAAGAACAACAATTAACAAACGAATAAGCAGTGATGCTTTAGTTTTCGAATCATGTGTGTTAGAGAATGATAAATCCATTTGGATTCTTGATTCTGGGTCTACAAACCATGTAAGTTGTTCATTGCAATTGCTTGAGAATTGGAATTATTTGAAATCCGGAGAGTTGAAACTTAAGGTTTGTAATGGCGAAATGGTTTCGGTTAGAGCTAGAGGAAAAGCAAAACTCAAGTTTCAAAACAGAATTTTGGAATCAGACAATGTCTTATACATTCCAAATTTCAATAGAAACTTGGTTTCTGTTTCATGCTTACAATTGCAACAATACAAATTAAATTTTTCGAGTTCTGGTTCTACCATTTCTCGAAATGACATTCATATTTGTGTTGCATCCATGGAACAGGGGCTTTATGTTCTTAGACCAGAAACACCATTTGCCTTACATAACAAACTTTTTAAAGTAGCTAAACCTAGAAACCACAAAAAGCAAAAGATCGATGATGATAATGCAACATATCTATGGCATTTACGTTTGGGTCACATAGGCTATGACAGACTAAATAGGCTAACCAAAGATGGTCCATTGAAAAATGTCATCTTAGGTGAATTACCTGTTTGCGAGTCTTGCCTAGAAGGAAAGATGACCAAACGTTATTTCTCTGCAAAGGGAGAGCGTGCCAAACAACCCCTAGGGTTAGTGCATTCAGATGTTTGCGAACCTTTGAATGTAAAAGCTTGAGGTGGTTATGAGTACTTTGTCACTTTCATTGACGATTACTCTAGATATGGACATATTTACCTTATGCATAAGAAATCTGAAACGTTTGAAAAGTTTCAGGAATTTCACGCATTGGCTCAAAACCAATAAGGTAAAACATTAAAGATCTTGCGAACTGATAGGGGTGGAGAATATATGGATATGCAGTTCAAAGATCATTTAATTGAACTTGGAATTGAATCCCAATTAACCGCCCCTAGCACCCCACAGCAAAATGGAGTTGCAGAAAGACGGAATGGCACGCTTTTTGAAATAGTTAGGTCCATGCTTAGTTATTCAACTCTACCTACGTCCTTCTGGGGATATGCAATTCAGATGGCAACCGACATTCTAAATGTTGTTCCATCTAAATCAATCCCTAAGAAACCTTTAGAACTATGGAATGGTCGTACACCTAGTTTACGCCATTACAGAATCTGGGGGTGCCCTACTCATGTCTTAAGAAAGAAAGACGGCAAACTTGAGTCTCGAACTTAAGTTTTCATGTTTGTCGGAAATTCTAAAGAGGCTAGGGGTGGACTATTTTATAGTTGCAAGGATGATAAAGTGTTTGTTTCCACAAACGCCACTTTCCTTGAAGATGACTATATTAAGAATTTCAAACCACAAAGTAAAGTAGTGTTGGAGGAAATGCTTTCAGATATAAGTCCTTCCAATGTTCCGTCCTCTTCCACTAAAGAAGAGGAGAATCCCACTCCCTCAGTCGAACCAACTGAGAAAACTACTACCAAAGTTACTGTTTAGAAGATCACCCCTCCTCGTCGTAGTGGGAGGGTTTCAACAAAACCAACTCGTTATGGCTTGGATGGTGAAATCAATATGGTCGTTGGTGACGGTATTGAACATGACCCATTAACCTATAAACATGCAATGGCTAGTCCGCAACGGAAACGATGGTGAGCCGGCATGGATTCAGAAATGGATTCCATGAAAAAGAACAAAGTCTGGGAATATGTAGACGCACCTGATGACTATAATCCAATCGGATGTAAGTGGGTTTACAAGAAGAAAAGAGGAGCTAGAGGCGAAGTCGAAAATTTTAAAGCTAGACTTGTAGCCAAGGGTTATACCCAAAGAGAAGGTGTGGACTATGAGGAAACTTTTTGTCCTGTTGCCATGCTCAAATCCATCCGAATTCTTCTCTCCATAGCTGCTGCTTTCGATTATGAAATCTGGCAAATGGATGTCAAGACTGCCTTCCTTAATGGGGTACTTGAAGAAACCATCTATATGGAGCAACCAGAAGGCTATGTTCTTCCAGGGCAGGAAAAAGAAAGTTTGCAAATTAAATAAGTCTATCTATGGACTAAAGCAAGCTTCTCGCTCATGGAACAAAAGGTTTGATGAAATCATCAAGACCTACGGCTTTCTTCACAATGAAGATGAACCTTGTGTTTACCAACTCAAGGAAGACCAAGTAGTAGTATTCCTGGTCCTTTATGTTGACAACATTTTCATTATTGGAAACAATATCAAGAAAATGACTCACATCAAGGAATGGTTTAACACTCAATTCGGTATGAAAGATTTGGGTGAAGCAGCCTATGTTCTTGGTATTCAGATTATCAGAAACCGGAAGAACAGATCTCTTGCTCTCTCTCAAACAACCTATATTGACAAAGTTTTAGAGAGATTCTCCATGAACAACACCAATGGGGCAAACATGCCTTCTAGATATGTTATCCGTCTATCTACGGAACAGTCTCCTACTAATCCTCAAGAGATAGAGGACATGGCAAAAATTCCTTATGCCTCTGCAGTTGGAAGTCTAATGTATGCAATGTTATGCACTAGACCTAACATATGATATGTAGTTGGAATCGTGAGCAGGTATCAATCAAATCCAGGACAACAACATTGGCATGCAGTTAAGTATATTCTGAAATACTTAAAGAGTACAAGAAATCTAGTATTAGTCTACAAGGGTGGTGCTTTAAATACCATGGGTTATGCTGATTCAGATTTCCAGGCATGTCTCTAAGACAGGAAATCTACATCTTGGATGGTGTTTACTCTTGGGGGTGGAGCAGTGGTTTGGAGAAGTGCTAAACAAATCGCGATATCGGACTCGATGATGGAAGCAGAATACATAGTTGTAGTAGAAGCTGCTAAAGAGCTTGTTTGGCTAAAAAAATTCTTCACCAGTATCGGTGTCGTGCCTGGAATGGAAAAGCCTTTGGTCCTACTTTGTGATAATAATGGAGCAATAGCCAATAGTAAGGAACCTCGAAGCCACAAGAGAAGCAAACACATAGAAAGGAAGTATCACATCATCAGAGAATATGTGGCAAGAGGGGATGTACTGGTTGAGAAAGTGGACACAGAAGACAACTTAGCTGATCCATTCACTAAAGTGTTGGCCGTGACTGCATTTGAAAAGCACCGTCAGAATTTAGGATTAATTGATATGTACTGATTAGTTTTATATTAGTGCAAGTGGGAGTTTGTTGGGTTTTATGCCCTAAATAAAACTCCATTTCAATGTAGTCCATTTTGTTCAACATCAATACAGAAAAAGAAGTATTTTTCATTCATTTGTGTATGTTTTGGTTCATCTTATCAATTGCTTGTCTATTTAATTTATAAATTCATCTGAAACCCTTTTCACATACTTGATCCTGTTTTCTATGTTGTCAACATATGGAAAGTAAACATGACTATGTGAATAAAGTTTCCTAGATTTAGGTAAACACTGTTGGGTTTTGTGCCCTAAATAAAACCCTTTACAATCTGATTAGGTATCAATATAAGAAATTTGAAGTGATTTATGTTTGCATGAATTTTACATACTAATGGTTTAATATGTTTATTACATTTACACACAAAATCTTTAAAGTCCAGATCATATGTTTATTCACAATTACAGTATCGTCAACGCAGTGGAATGTGATTGTGATTATATGAATCAAAAGACTAAGTCCCTATTTCATAAGTCTTTTAGATTTACACTAATGTGATAATCAGCGATGATGTGCACTTACACTTGGAGTAAGTGTTATGTTCTTTCAGGGACATTGGTAAAGTATACTAGTTTCGAATGTATGGAGTATACATTGGACTGGACCAATATTGAACTTAGTTATGATATAGTAAACTTACCATTATATCTTTCCAAGTCAATATCAGTAGTTGATCTTAAGATTAAAAGAATCTAAACCCTAATATGCTTAGGCTCAACTCAGGAGCGTTATTCATGTTCTTTGAGTTATTAGTTAAGCCTACTTTTAGGTCAGGGTGATACGTATATTTTGGGAACATGATAGTATGATTGAGTGGGAGTGCGGAACATAAATATGGAATCTATAGCTTCTACTGGTGTATAGAAGTCAAGTGATGATTCCCTTCGAGCTTAGCTAAATAGAAGTAAATGGATGAGCTCTTGTTTAAGTGATTAATTCTTAGATCACTAAACATCATTTACAGGTAGCTAAGGGTTTTAAGGGGCAAAATACTTTGAGGGGTGTAAACGGTAAAATTATCCCATCTCGATGTAAATCATCTATATAGAGGATCTTTGATCACAATAAGATTATGACAATGGTTAAATGAGATAGCATATCTACATCGTGGAACATATAATATGCTCTATATAAGTCTGAGAGTACAATTCTAAGTTATAAGAGTGGATTCAATGAGGAATTAATAAGTAGGGATTTACTTAGTAGATTCGGTTCACTTATTGGAAGCTCAGCTTATAGATCCATGGTCCCCATTCTAGTTGAGACTATACTGCTTGTAAGACTCAATAATTGATTTGTGATTAATCAATTATCATTCTAAAGTTAGACTATGTCTAATTTGTGAATTTTCACTAAGCAGGGGTGAAATTGTAAAGAAAAGAGATTCTAGGTTTATTTATTAATTAATAGACTTTATATGTCTAATTAATAATTAAATTAAATGACAATATTATTTAATAATCTATTTTAGTTATTAAAGAAATAGTTTTGGCATTTAAATGGTTAGAATTGGAAAATTAGCGTTTCTGAGAAAATAGAAATAAAAATTGTGAAAACTGCAAAACCCAAGTGAGGCGAAATAGACACCTTGGCCGACCACTTAAGCAGGTTTTTCAAATTGATAATTTCATTATTTTAATGCCAAATAACTACTAACCTAAACCTAGTAGTTGCCTATAAATAGAAAGTGATGGCTCAGTCAAATAACAAGTTTTCAACAAGCTTTCAAGCTTTCTGTCAGAAAAATTACTTTTTCAGAAAAACTAAGCTTTCCACTTCTCTCTCTATAGCCGACCCTATACCTCTCTCTTTTCCTCTTAATAATTTCGAAACCCTCAGTGATAGAGTAGTGCCCACACACAGCAAGTGGTACCTCAATCATAGATTGGAAGACTGTGAAGGATCACACACAAAGAGAAGGACATTCGGGCTCAGATCTTGATAATACTCTGCGACAGAAAGGATCTGAGTGGAAGGAGACATTATTCCGCTGCAACCAATGTAAGGTTTTCTTAACTTTATATGTGTTTATTTATCGTTTTAGAAAGTTCATATTTAGGGTGTTAAACAACATACTTGTGAGTAGATCTAAGATCATGGTAATTGATTTGCTTGCAAGAAATTTGGACTTTAAAACGATTGTTTGTGTTTTGGATGGTTTCATGTTGTGTTGTGTGTTATATGATGATTGATTGATGTTTGTGAATTTTCGTAAAAAATAATTGAAATTCTGTTTCTGGAATTATTTTTGTTGGATAGTCTGGAAAAAACTAAGCAATTTATTTTTTCACAGAACTCAATTTTGATTTAATTTGAATTAGTTATGATTTTTTGCAGTTTCGAAAAAATATCGGGATGAAGCACTCACCCACGCGCGCGGAAGCGAGTGATCCTCGATCAGGCGCGTGTTCGGACAAGGTTTTTTCCGAGCAACACGCCCAGGGGTGTCTGAAACCCCTCCTCCGCGTGCAGACATGGTGCAGATTTCCCCTGCGGCGAGTTTTCTAGGTCGTACACTCCAACCTGCGCGCGCGGGCAGTATGCACAGCATACTGTCCGTGCAGCTCGCATTTTTTTCGTTTTTCTTCGATTTTTCATTCTATTTCATGGATTGAACTTCTGATTTTTTGTGTAGTTTTGTATTTAGATTTTTACTTTTCATTTTTCAAATCTAATATCAGATGTAAATTAATTTGAATTTTTGAAAATTAATCTTAGATATTAGTGTAATTTGAATTTTAAAACAACTAAAAATCTATCTTTTTGCTTGATTTTTTATCTTAGTTTTAAGTTTGATTATATCTTATCTTATTTTTTAAATTTATGGTCAGATATTAAATTTTTTTAAATTAATTTTTTTTTAAATAATTTGACCCAATTTAAATTTAAAATAAGTTAACTATAATCATGATATTTTGAATAAAAATAAGATATTTTGCTAACTTTTAAATTTTGTTATTTTAGTTATTTAAATTAAATTATAAAATCTGAAAAAAGATATTTATTTATCTTTTTTTATTTTTTAATATTTAATTTATAAAATAACTATATATTTTTTTAAAATAGTTTGCAAATTTTTGAAATGATATTTAGGTTAGTTGAAACCTAATTTTTCAAAATTGTAGGTTTAATTTTAAATATTATTTTATTAATTTCGAAAATACATATATTTTATTATTAATTTAATTTTTTGAAATTAAATTATTTAAAATTAAATAAATCCTACATCCAACTATCCAGTTAGCCTTGTTGCAGGAGTATGTGTTTTAGCTTATGTTAAGTTTTATAAAAAGTATTATTGCTTGATCTAAATTGCCATGGTTAACTTGTTGACAGATCAAATGATCTGATTTTAACCCATGGTTCAAGTGACGATAGGTCAAGTAAATAATTTGTAACAGGTAAATGTGTGCCTGTGTGAGCCTATATGTTTATTTTATTATATAGGTGCATATAGGTTGTTGCTAAATAAAATGTCACACCATGATAGATCTTATTTAGGTCCATTTAGTTTATGGACCTATTCAATTAATAACAGTTATTTATTTTAAGGTTAAATTCCTCTCTTTTGGGCCTTGTGTGAGAGTTGGGGGCCATTAGAAGTGGGTACGACATACAGAACCCAGCTCCCCCTCACATGAACTACCCCAATTGTGATGGCCCATTTGCCTGATTTGAATAACTTTGCTAGGTTAATTAAATTAGTTTAACCTAATAAAATTGATTAGCAACATAATTAACTTTTAAAATATATGAAATTTATTTTCAATTTAATATTTTGAAGTTAATTTAAAGAAAAACACTCTTAGTTTTAGATATTATTTCTAGACAAACTATTTGTATTTTTCTTGTATTTAATTAAATAAAGATTTTAACTAACTAGATTCTTTCTGAAGCTTATTTAATTAAATATTCCTATTTAAGTTATAAATTAGTTATATTAACTGATTTTTCTTATCTAACTTAAATTTGAATATTTTATTTAAATTTAAAATTAAGTTGAGGAATTCTAGGCATTAGTTATTAAAGATTCTTAAGATATTTTTTAAGTTAGTTTTAAACTTAAAATGGAATATTTTTCAAATTAAGTGGTTACAACTTAATTTTTGATATTTGATTAAATTTAAATTTGAAAATATTTAAGTTCTAGATTTTTTCTATAACAACTTAAATTAGATATTTTTTTAAATTTTTGTGGAAAAGATACTTAGTAAAATAAGATATTTTCTAATTAGTTATTTCTAGACTACTTATTATTTCTAATATTAAATAGGAAAATATTATACATTGTGAAATTAATTATTTAAATAATTAATTTTGGTACAATTTATTTTAAGTATATTTTTTCCTAGTATTAAACTAGAGATTAATAATTAAGCCTTTTCTACACTTAATTATTTATTTCTTGAATTTAATACATTTAATTAAATTGAAAAATTAAATATCAAAGTTGATTTTATCATGATACTTAAATATTTCTTTTTCATGACACTTAATTAAATAGAAAATTATTTTCAGTTGAAATTTATTTTTCCAACTTAAATTTAAATAATTTTCAAAATATATTTTTCTTTATTTTATTAATCAATTTCGAAATTGCATTTAATTATGCTAGATGTTTTTGAATTTATCTTGAAAAATAGATTAAGTTGTAAATTAATTATTTATTTTAATTAATTCTTGGACCAACTTAAATCAATGATTTTTTTCATTTATTGATTAATTTAAAATAAATGAATTAAAGTATATTATAAGAAATTGAATTAATTAGTCAAAGAAAAATCTAGATAGGTGATATTTTTGCTTGAAGTATTTTTTCTAACTAATTATTATTTAAGTATTTCGAAAATATAAAGTTTTATACTTTTTTTTTTTCAAAATACAATAAATATATTCTCATGAAAATTTAATTTGAGTTGCAAATTAATTTAAATTAATACAACTTAATTAATTTTCTTAATATTTATATATAAAAATTACTACTAAGATGGGAATAATTCAATTTATTTCAATCACCATCTAAGTGTAATTTTATAAATATTAAATTAAATTCTAATTTAGAATTTTAATTCTAAATTCGAAATTTAATGAATATATTTTATTATAAATAATAAAGAAAATATATTTTAAAGAATGAGCGTTATTGTTATTAAGATATTCGATCTCCATTGTTAGTTTTACATAGCTTTTGTTTTAGTGAGTAATCCTCCCTAATGGAGGAATGTTCATTAGCAAGTTAGCACCGTTTAATCTCGAAAGATAAGTAGCTTTGTAAGTGTTTTATATGGTATGGATCACCCTAATGGTGGCGACTGTATTTGACTTACAAAATATGAAACAATAGTAGAAGCTCATAAGATAGAATAGCCTTGACTCTCGCCTAAACGAAACAACGCTGGATTCCAATCTTGATCGAATAAAAGGTTGCTTGAATGTTTAACATTTTAGATGAGCTGACAACTCTATTCAATAGATGGTAGCTTTGACTCTCGCCTAAACAGGACACTGATATCAGTTTGTTGAAAACCTTGAAAATTTTTTAGGATTGTATTTTTTAGTATTTTCTCTTATCATTCCTACATGCTATGTGCTTATAATTTCTGAATTGGATTTTGTGTTAAACTATTATTGATTTCTATTTATTATTTTGTAGTATCTTGTATAACCATGATGAATCCCATGTTATCACTCTTGACCGAAAATAAGCTAAATGGATCTAACTTTCCAAAATGGAATGAGAACATTAATATTGCTCTCATAGGAGAAAGTGCCTTGTTTGTGTTAACTGAGCCGTCTCCTGAAGTGCCGGGGGACAATGCAACCAAAGTTGTTAAAGAAAAGTATGAGCGTTGGCAGAAAGCTAACGACAAAGCTCTATACTTCATGCTTTCCAGCATGGTTGACACGCTTAAAACTCGGTTTTCTAAAACCGAAAAGGGTGCTGAAGTTATGACGAAGTTAACTGAGCTATTCGGTAGGGCATCTCTTCACTCTCGCTTTGATGCGACTAAGAAATAGATCAATGCACGGATGGAACCCCATTAAAATGTGCGTGATCATGTTCTCCTAATTGCAAGTTATTTCCATGAAGCCCAAGATCATGGTGCTGAAATGGATCACACTACTCAAGTAAGCCTTATCTTGAATAGTCTGACTCCATCATTTCAGCCCTATACATCAAATTATGTCATGAATAAAAAGGACATAGACTTTCATGAGTTAGTCAATGTCCTTCAGACATATGAAAATTTGATTGGAGGCCCCAAGAAGAAAGGGGGTAAACCTCAAAATTCTGGCAATGGTAATGGGACGGTAAAACCTGAGGCAAATGTTGCCTATACTTCTAAACCCAAATCTAAGAATAAGTGGAGAAACACCAAGAAGCGTGCCAAAGCCATGAAAAACAAAAAGGCTGCTGCTTTTGGTGATGCACTAAAAGGAAAGTGTTTCTACTGCAATGAGAAAGGTCATTGGAAACCCCAATGTCCTAAACTTCTTGCAAAGAAACAAGGTATTTCTTTCTATAAACATTAAAAGTTGTAGTGAATTATTATCCAAATGGATTGTTGATTCTGGACTAACTTTGTTTATTTGTTTCTTCTTCTTATAGGCAAAGCTACTTGAACTCAGATGCTATTTTAGTGAGTTGGATCGGAAAGCTGGACAAAAGGGTGAAGACCGTCCAAGATGAAGATGAAGCTCATTTATCTATTTTTGAATTAATTGTTTTAGTTTAATGACAATTTGGATTTCGAATTTTAGTTAGGGATTTTTATCCCTGTTTTCTATTCAAACAAATTGCAATTTATGAGATTGAGCTTCATTTACTTTATCTTAAACCACAATTAACACATTATATTTATATGTTTGTATGTGTAAGTGTTTTTATTATTGATACAATTTCTATAATATTTACAACTCTCATAGAGTTATATTAAATAAACACTAGAAATTATTTCTATGTTTATTAATAATTGTTAATTCTAATACAATTATTGAGAATTTGTTTAATAAAAGGATCTTTTGATCTGATAGGGGTGGAAAAAAGTTAAGAAAACTATGCAGTTCAACGATCTTTTATATCTAATGAACTCTGGATTGTATTCAACTCCACATAATCTCTATAACACTTAGAGAATCATGATCTTCATAACCTTTAGGGGTGGATCATAATCTCTGTATACTTAGGGGTGGAATTTATCCACAATACCCTATATAACACATATTTTCTTTAAACATGGAAGTAATATAATGAATTAGCTATTATCAGTATAAATCCTTGATCTTGATTGTATGTTCCAATTTAGTTTTACTGTTGTAGTAAATAATGATACCCATAAAAGTTCTTTGATAATGTATCACACTACCTTAATTGAGTGGGAGAATTTTAAAATTCTTTACCCTTCTTCATTAGGTTGACACTTGTGATAGGAACTTAAGAACACTACTGCAAAGCAAACTTAACCATTCATGTGGATAGATATAACTTATCAGAATTATGAGAATAAGATAAAAGAATTCTAGTTCAGTCTATTCAAATGACTTGAGCCAAGATTTCTTAATCCTCATAACATTTTATGGTATCTTAATTTTGATTACTTAATCTCTAGCAAGTATTTTTCACTTCAAATACTAGTCTGCTATGTTGATGATTTAGTCTTAAAAGAAACTTAATGTAACGTCCCCGCTTCAAGCCTCCATTGGGTCCTTACACCCACGGACTAATGGCTCTTATACACGAGTTCGTCACTCATGCTGCTTCATGGACTGATGACTGAACCTACAGACCAACACGAGTGTTTCCAGCGTGCTTTGTCCTCACTCACACGCTTCCTGGGAAAACTTCCCAGGAGGTCACCCATCCTGAAATTGCTCCCAAGTCAAGCACGCTTAACTGTGGAGTTCTTTCGTGATGGGCTACCGAAAAACAAGATGCACCTTGTTGACATAGGTAGTACCAATCAATCCATTTAAGCCCTCTTCAACTGTGTAGTCCCATACCTACACAGTCTCAGAATCATCCCACTTGACCTTCCCCAGGCGGTGTGGGATTGCACAGCTTACCCGGTATTTCCCCTTACGGATCACGGGACTACTGACTGTCACAATCACCCCCCTTACGGGGTCCGACGTCCTCGTCGACCACACTTCCGGCTGGGTCAAGGCTCTGATACCATTTGTAACGTCCCCGCTTCAAGCCTCCATTGGGTCCTTACACCCACGGACTAATGGCTCTTATACACGAGTTCGTCACTCTGGCTGCTTCATGGACTGATGACTGACCCTACAGACCAACACGAGTGTTTCCAGCGTGCTTTGTCCTCACTCACACGCTTCCTGGGAAAACTTCCCAGGAGGTCACCCATCCTGAAATTGCTCCCAAGTCAAGCACGCTTAACTGTGGAGTTCTTTCGTGATGGGCTACCGAAAAACAAGATGCACCTTGTTGACATAGGTAGTACCAATCAATCCATTTAAGCCCTCTTCAACTGTGTAGTCCCATACCTACACAGTCTCAGAATCATCCCACTTGACCTTCCCCAGGCGGTGTGGGATTGCACAGCTTACCCGGTATTTCCCCTTACGGATCACGGGACTACTGACTGTCACAATGTTGTAACGCCCTGACCAACAGGGACGCCACGTGTGTGCACTTTATTTAAAATACCAATAATTATATAAGATGTAATTATACTAAAAGTGTGGGTAATTAAAAATTTTGACAGTTAAAACTCAACCTTTAAACTATTTAACAAAAGATAAGTAACATGATTTATGGGGTCCCCCTGTTTCCAAAATATTTACAAACTGGTTTCAAAGTATTTTACAACATAAACTTTATATTTTCCAAAATACAATCAAAATAGAGCATCCTGTAAACTGGGCTGCCTGCGGCTGGTATGTACATTGCTGTTGTGACCATAACTCATGGTTGTTCGACTTTAGCTTTTCCTTTACCTGCACCATAAAGCACCAGTGAGTCACAGAGACTCAGCAAGAAAGTGACTAAAACAATAATTGAAAGAAAAATGATTATCAACTTATTCTCATGCCATTATGTTTACTCACTATTCGATAATAATAAGCATTTTCATAAACATCATACATTCCTGGTACTTAATAAAGTACCACTTTTACCACTCGTTACATACGAGCTGAATATGTCACTATCGTTGCCCAATAACGCAAACGATAAGTAAGAAACCTAACCGCGGTTTCAAGAGTAATTACTCATAACGGTAATAACCGTTTCCAACCCTAGGTAATAACCTAGGCTTAATCAACATCATGATAATAATCAAGATCACCTCCATTCATTCATTGATTTTTAACCACATACGGTGCTTACCACTTTTCTTACCTTAATTCAGAAGTCAAGAATATGGCCGACCTGGGTGGAAAAACAAGCTAATCAATCCCGGTCCTATGTCACGACAATTGAAACACAATAAATACCTTAACATAATATTCCGGATTTAAAACCCTAATTTAGAAATCAAACGCAACCTAACTCCCAACAACCCCAATTTAGGTCAAGCATCCCATATTTAATTTAAAACAGATAGTACACAACTCCCCGGGTCAAAACTGAACATAAAACAAACCCGAAGAAAATCTCCCCTGCAGGCAACCGGTCGACCGGTTCTGGTATACCAGAACCCATCCGGTCGACCGGTTCTGGCAGACCAGGAACAAAAGTTCCTTTTCACCAAAATCGAACCAAAACCCCTCCAAACCTATCCAAACTTTCCAGAACAGTTTATTAACATACATATGACATAACCTAAGCTGCAAAACACAATGGTTCAATCTCTAGCTTGAAATCACACACTCAAGTGAAGAAATCAAGTTTCTTTTAGCTTTCTCACTCACCAATCAATCCCAACAGCCATGAATTCAATCCAAACATGCATTAACAGACCTTATTTAACTTGGATAACAAACCTACACCTTCACTAAACCTACAGCTTTGAAAATTTTCAAAAAAGTAACAAAACCTAGCTTGAAAACCTAAGAAAACACCAAAACTAAAAGGATGAACTTACCTAGGGTGCAAGGTTAACTTGGAGATGGAGTTTAGCTCTGAAAATTGATGTTGGGTGAGAAGCAAAACAATCCCTCGAAGCTGGTTCAGTTGCTCGAAGGAAGAAGAGAAAAAAGGTTGAGAAAATTTGGTTACTTGCCTTGGAAGGAAGCTCCTTCTTCCTTTTAAAAAGCTTTTCTTTATTTTTTTTTTTTTTAAAATTTCTTCCTTAAATAAAAAAAATGGGCAGCAGCAAAGAAAAGAGGAAAAGTCAAAAAAAAAAAAAATTTCTTGAATTCCTAATTTACCTCTCACATTTTTTTTAAAAGAAAACCCTAGGGGCAGTTTGGTAATTTTACTAACTCCCCATTCCGACATTCTAATAAAATTCTAACTTAATCGGGATATTCTCAAAATAATTCTTTCATTTAATGTCGTGACATTGCTAACCACATAGCTAAATTTCCACAATTACCGGGCCCAAAATAACATATTTACTTAAATAATTTCTCAAAAATTCATCTAAGTAAGATCATAATCCTACTTCATTTTCCAAGTAATTACATATTTAATAAAATATGTCCATTTAAATATTATTTATTTTCTGGGATATTACAACTATCCCCCACTTATAGGAATTTCGTCCTCGAAATTTACCTGAAAAGGTCGGGATACAACTCCCGCATCTGCGACTCTAATTCCCAAGTCGCTTCTTCAACTTTGCTATTCTGCCACAACACTTTGACTAGTGGAATAGTCTTATTTCGCAACACCTTTTCTTTCCTGTCTAAGATCTGTACTGGTTGTTCTTCATATGACAGGTCGGTTTGAAGCTCAATGTCTTCATAACTTAAGATATGAGTTGTATCAGATACATATTTCCGAAGCATCGAGACATGAAACACATTATGAACCCCAGATAAGGCAGGAGGTAGAGCTAACCGATAAGCTACATGACCTACTTTCTCAAGAATTTCAAATGGACCAATAAATCTGGGACTCAACTTTCCCTTCTTCCCGAACCTTCGAATTCCCTTCATTGGGGACACCCGAAGAAAAACAAAATCCCCAACTTGGAATTCAACATCTCTACGCTTTGGATCCGCGTAGCTTTTCTGTCTACTTTGGGAAGCAAGCATACGAGCTCGAATCTTCTCAATAGCTTCGCTCGTTCTTTGGACAGCTTCAGGTCCAAGATACCTACGTTCACCAGCCTCATCCCAGTGAATAGGTGATCGACATTTTCTTCCATAAAGCATCTCATACGGAGCCATGCCAATGGTACTCTGATAACTATTGTTATAAGAAACTATTGTTATAATTGGGAACAGTTATATGCTGCCATGCACCCACGGACTAATGACTCTTATACACGAGTACGCCACTCTGGCTGCTTCCTGGATTGATGACTGGCCCTACAGACCAACACGAGTGTTTCCAGCGTGCTTTGTCCTCACTCGCACGCTTCTTGGGAAAACTTCCCAGGAGGTCACCCATCATGAAATTGCTCCAGGCCAAGCACGCTTAACTGTGGAGTTCTTTCGAGATGGGCTACCGAAAAACAAGATGCACCTTGTTGACATAGGTAGTACCAATCAATCCATTTAAGCTCTCTTTAACTGTGTAGTCCCATACCTACACAGTCTCAGAATCATCCCACTTGACCTTCCCCAGGCGGTGTGGGATTGCACAGCTTACCCGGTATTTCCCCTTACGGATCACGGGACTACTGACTGTCACAATCACCCCCCCTTACGGGGTCCGACGTCCTCGTCGACCACACTTCCGGCTGGGTCAAGGCTCTGATACCATTTGTAACGTCCCCGCTTCAAGCCTCCATTGGGTCCTTACACCCACGGACTAATGGCTCTTATACACGAGTTCATCACTCTGGCTGCTTCATGGACTGATGACTGACCCTACAGACCAACACGAGTGTTTCCAGCGTGCTTTGTCCTCACTCACACGCTTCCTGGGAAAACTTCCCAGGAGGTCACCCATCCTGAAATTGCTCCCAAGTCAAGCACGCTTAACTGTGGAGTTCTTTCGTGATGGGCTACCGAAAAACAAGATGCACCTTGTTGACATAGGTAGTACCAATCAATCCATTTAAGCCCTCTTCAACTGTGTAGTCCCATACCTACACAGTCTCAGAATCATCCCACTTGACCTTCCCCAGGCGGTGTGGGATTGCACAGCTTACCCGGTATTTCCCCTTACGGATCACGGGACTACTGACTGTCACAATCACCCCCCTTACGGGGTCCGACGTCCTCGTCGACCACACTTCCGGCTGGGTCAAGGCTCTGATACCATTTGTAACGTCCCCGCTTCAAGCCTCCATTGGGCCCATACACCCACGGACTAATGACTCTTATACACGAGTACGCCACTCTGGCTGCTTCCTGGATTGATGACTGGCCCTACAGACCAACACGAGTGTTTCCAGCGTGCTTTGTCCTCACTCGCACGCTTCTTGGGAAAACTTCCCAGGAGGTCACCCATCATGAAATTGCTCCAGGCCAAGCACGCTTAACTGTGGAGTTCTTTCGAGATGGGCTACCGAAAAACAAGATGCACCTTGTTGACATAGGTAGTACCAATCAATCCATTTAAGCTCTCTTTAACTGTGTAGTCCCATACCTACACAGTCTCAGAATCATCCCACTTGACCTTCCCCAGGCGGTGTGGGATTGCACAGCTTACCCGGTATTTCCCCTTACGGATCACGGGACTACTGACTGTCACACTTAAAGTTTCAGACTAATACAATAAGTCACAACTAGATAACTCTCCAAACAATAAAGAGGTTAAAAGTATCATTTAACCAGACATCTACTATTGAGTGGGAGCTATCTGAGATGTAATCAAATAAGGAACGTTAGAAGAAATTCAAGAAAGATTTATGAAAGTGATCTATATATTAGATATTAAGGAACTGTATATCAGTTATCCATGTGTCTACCCCAACTCATTCAAGTTTTTGAGATGGTGGTTACTCTGGGGGTGGAGGAGTTATTCTATAATAATTCAAGCTCTACCAGAGAAGATTTATAACTTTGTAAATTTGAAATTACCAGAAAGTTCTTTTACTGAAGAAAAGTCTACGCTGTATTATCTCAATTTGATATTTTAACATATGAGAGATATGTCTTTTGTTTATTCAGATGTACTTTAAATAGTAATAATTTCAGTATCCCTTGATGAGTAATGCATATAGTAAAGGATGTTTCATAAATATTTTTATGAACTAGTTTCCAAAAGTTTGGTTGGATTCAAATATACTACACTTGATCTGAAGATCAAGACAACAGATTGATTCATTTGCACAGTTTGTTTTATGTTAGTGCAAGTGAGAGTTTGTTGGGTTTTGTGCCCTAAATAAAACCCTTTACAATCTCATTAGTTATCAATATAAGAAATTTGAAGTGATTTATGTTTGCATGAATTTTACATGGTAATGGTTGAATATGTTTATTACATTTACACACAAAATCTGTTAAGTCCAGATCATATGTTTATTCACAATTACAGTATCGTCAACACAGTGGAATGTGATTGTGATTATATGAATCAATAGACTAAGTCCCTGTTTCATCAGTGTTTTGGATTTACACTAATGTGATAATCAGCGATGATGTGTACTTACACTTGGAGTAAGTGTTATGTTCTTTCCAGGACATTGGTAAAGTATACTAGTTTCGAATGTATGGAGTATACATTGGACTGGACCGATACTGAACTTAGTTAAGATATTACAAACTTACCGTTATATCTTTCCAAGTCAATATCAGTAGTTGATGTTAAGATTAAAAGAATCTAAATCCTGATATGCTTAGGCTCAACTCAGGAGCGTTATTCATGTTCTTTGAGTTATTAGTTAAGCCTACTTTTGGGTCAGGGTGATACGTATATTTTGGGAACATGATAGTATGATTGAGTGGGAGTGCTGAACATAAATATGGAATCTATAGCTTCTACTGGTGTATAGAAGTCAAGTGATGATTCCCTTCGAGCTTAGCTAAATAGAAGTAAATGGATGAGCTCTTGTTTAAGTGACTAATTCTTAGATCACTAAACATCATTTACAGGTAGCTAAGTGTTTTAAGGGGCAAAATATGTTGAGGGAGTGTAAACGGTAAAATTATCCCATCTCGATGTAAATCATCTATATAGAGGATCTTTGATCACAATAAGATTATAACAATGGTTAAAAGAGATATCATATCTATATCCTTGAACATATAATATGCTCTATTTAAGTCTGAGAGTACAATTCTAAGTTCTAAGAGTGGATTCAATGAGGAATTAATAAGAAGGGATTTACTTAGAAAATTCGGTTCACTCATTGGAAGCTTAGCATATAGATCCATGGTCCCCATTCTAGTTGAGACTATACTGCTGGTAAGAATCAATAATTGATTTGTGATTAATCAATTATAATTTTTAGACTATGTCTAATTTGTGAATTTTCACTAAGCAGGGGTGAAATGGTAAAGAAAAGAGATTCTAGGTTTAATTATTAATTAGCTGACTTTATATGTCTAATTAATAATTAAATTAAATGACAATATTATTTAATAATCTATTTTAGTTATTAAATAACTAGTTTTGGCATTTAAATGGTTAGAATTGGAAAATTGGAGTTTCTAAGAAAATAGAAATAAAAATTGTGAAAACTGCAAAAACTAAGTAAGGCCCAATAGACACCTTGGCCGGCCACTTGTAACACCGTAACTAGCATAGGCGTATTACGTGATTTTTAAACATACTGTGCAGCTCGTTGCTAATCAACGAGGTTTATGGAAAACGTGATTAATTAAAATTTTTGCTTTTTAATTAAACTTGTAAAATATTTATACAAAATACTCGGGATCCCGATTACAAAACCATTTACAAAAGTTTACTGTCTATACAAAATACTTGTCGCCTAGCGACTAATTACAAAAATAGCCTTGCTGTCCCGATGATCGTACGTTCCAGGCCTAACCGCCCCGACATGTACAATCTTCACCGGCTCGCTCACGGTCCATCAGCCCTAGCCTTGCCCTTACCTACACATAAACATAGCACTGTGAGTCGACACACTCAGTAAGAAAAGCATAATAATAATCATACATAAATCCCGGTCATGATCAGACGCCCATACCCCTGACCATAACCCTAACTGCCTTGTCCAACACGATACTGAGTCCAGAACGTTCATAGGGACGGTACTATTGACAAGTAACAGCCTATACTCGGTCGAACTGGTCATACTCCAGCTGCTAGTCATACTCCTTCCTGTACTTATGTGTTACAGTATCACCCTATACTCGGTCGAACTGGTCATACTCCAGCTGCTAGTCATACTCTAGCCTGTACCGATGTGATACATCAAATAGTCGGAACCACCAACCTAAGTATCAGCCTATACTCGGCACACTGGTCATACTCCAGCTGCTAGTCATACTCTAGCCTGTGCCGATGTGTTACAGTGTCAGCCTATACTTGGTCATACTGGTCATACTCCAGCTGCTAGTCATACTCTAGCCTATACCGATGTGACACAGTCGGATGGTTCGAAGCCAACATACATATCTATTGTAATCTAACAGGCTTCCTAACATGCACGCTAAACATGTAATCTATATATGCATACTGTTATACTAATCTTACCTCAATTCCGAATTCAGTTGTGCCGGTCAACCTGACTAGAACAATCTGCGTGGCGGATTACAGGCTCCTAAACCATAAAAATCACAACACTATAAGTGATACGCTAAATCACTTCCCGGGGACTTAAACTAGGAACTAAAAGTTTCCCTATCGATAAAAAGCATGGCAATACCCCAAATAACATAAAAACGAGGAAAACTAGGGTTTCTGAAAATCACCCAACCGGCAGACCGGTTGTCCAACCGGAATTCCGGTTCTGAGAATTTTCAAAACCCATCCAGAATTCCGGATGGACAACCGGAATTCCGGTTCCTCGCAGGAATTTTTTCAAAAATTCACACAACTCTCAAATCCAATCTAAACAATACCAAAACATGCAGACCTGTTCTAAACATCGTATAGAACAATTCTAAAGCATCAAAACAACCCAGAAAGCACAGAATTAAAAATCACCATGTGAGCTCCAAGCTTTGAGTTCAAACTCAAGCTTGGCTAAAGCTCACTTACAAGCGTCAAAACTAGCTTAGAACTACATAATCAAGCATAAAAACACTGCAGAAAACAAACCCTAGTTCATGCAATAACTACAGCCACCAAATTCTCAATTTTCACTTTGAAAACTTAAGCTTTGCATTGAAAAACCATAACACTAATCAACCTAGCTATTATCAACCCAATCATGCTTAAATCAACATTCTAAAATCATGCTTAACCACAGAAATCCACAACAACATACAATAGCAAGAATCCACACAAAACTAAGCATGCAACCTATCAAACTTTCTCAACTTTACATAAAACTTAAAGGAAAGCTAAGGGAAGCATACCAACAACTTGAGATCACTAAAATTTTGCTAAGGAGAGCTTGAATCACCAAGAAAATGGCCAGCTTCTTGCTGCTCCAAGAGGGCCGAAAAGAGAGAGAGTTTCTTTGAGAAATTTGTAATTTTTCTAAGTTTTGAAAAAAAAAATGAAACTAAAAGCCATTTAACTCCTTTTACTTCAGCCAACAAAAGCATTATTAAACATTTAATTTCCACATTTAACATCCACTAAAGGACAAACTAATAATGGGGCAAAATGACCATTTTGCCCCTTCACACAAATCACATAAATAACACTAAAGGGGTATTTTTGGGAAATTCTAAATTCCCGGCCATTCCCGACATTCCCAATGTCTAATAATCCGTCCCACACTACTAACATACTAAGTTGTGATTTTACTGAGCCAAACACCGAGTTCCATGTTACCGGGCACCGGAAATGCAAAATTATGAAAACTACTAAATGACATAAAATGCATCTCAGAATTCGATAATAACAGTATAAATAATTATTAAAATAGCTATAAATAATTTTCATAATTAAACATGATTAACTGCTAATTTCCAAATTAAACTAAGCGGTCTTTACAACTATTCCCCCTTAAAAGGATTTCGTCCCCGAAATCTAACCTGAATAACTCTGGATATTGAGCTCTCATATCTGACTCTAGCTCCCAGGTGGCTTCCTCCACCTTACTGTTTCTCTAGAGAACTTTGACCAATGCTATGGTCTTATTCCGAAGGACTTTATCCTTTCTATCCAGGATCTGCACTGGTTGTTCTTCGTAAGACATATCTAGCTGCAGTTCAAGGCTCTCATAACTGGTATATGAGAGGAATCTGAAACGTATTTTCTCAACATCGAGACATGTAATACGTTATGAACTACTGATAAAGCTGGAGGCAATGCTAACCGGTATGCCACTTGACCTATTTTCTCGAGAATTTCGAAAGGTCCTTTAAATCTAGGGCATAACTTGCCTCTTTTCCCGAAACGTTTGATCCCCTTCATTGGAGACACTCGTAAAAATACATGGTCCCCTACTTGGAACTCAACATCTATGCGTTTCGGATCTGCGTAACTTTTCAGTCTACTCTGTGAGGCTAGCATTCTAGCTTTTATCTTTTCTATTGCCTCATTGGTCCGCTGCACTGACTCTGGACCTAAGTACTTCCTCTCCCCTGTCTCATCCCAGTGGATGGGAGATCTACATTTCCTACCGTATAACAGTTCATAGGGAGCCATCCCTATCGTACTCTGATAACTGTTGTTGTAAGAAAATTCTATCAACGGTAGATATTTATTCCAAGAGCCTTCAAAATCCATAACACAAGCTCGTAACATGTCCTCCAATATCTGAATTGTCCTTTCGGACTGACCATCTGTTTGATGATGGAATGTTGTACTAAATTTCAGTTTTGTACCCATTGCTCGTTGCAAACTCTGCCAAAACTTGGAGGTGAACTTTAGATCCCTATCCAAAACTATAGACTTCGGTACCCCGTGAAGTCTTACAATCTCTGTAACATACAATTCTACCAACTGATCCACTGTAAATGTTGTCCTAACCGGCAAAAAATGAGCAGATTTCGTGAATCGATCCACCACTACCCAGATGGAATCGAATAAGCCCGTGGTTCTAGGTAACCCAACCACAAAATCCATCGTGATATCTTCCCACTTCCATTCAGGTAAGGTTAGAGGGTGCAACAACCCTGCTGGTCTCTGATGTTCAGCCTTAATCTGCTCACAAGTAAGGCATCTCGATACGAATTCTACCAAATTATTCTTCATACCGCTCCACCAGAAGTACGGTTTAAGATCTTGGTACATCTTAGTGGTGCCAGGTGCAGAGAATAAGGGGTAGAATGAGCCTCCTCAAAGATCTCATTCATGAGTTCCACACTATTCGGAACATAAACCCTAGCTTTATACAGAAGCATCCCGTTGTCTGACACTGAAAAGTCCCTGGCTTGACTAGCCAAAACCTCATCTATGATTTTCACTAACTCTGGATCGGTCATCTGAGCGGCTTTAATTCTTTCCAATAGATAAGAGTGCAGCGTTAAGTTGTGAAGCTGACCTACCACAAACTCAATGCTGGATCTAACCATGTCCTCTCCTAGCTGAGGTGAGATCTGAACCATGCTAGCTACCTGCCCGGGACCCTTCCTGCTCAGGGCATCGGCCGCTACATTGGCCTTCCCAGGGTGATAGAGAATCACAGTCGTAATCTTTGACTAATTCCAACCAACGTCTCTGTCTCATGTTCAAATCTTTCTCAGTAAAGAAATACTTGAGACTTTTATGGTCGGTATAGATTTCACACCTTTCTCCGTAAAGGTAATGCCGCCAAATCTTCAATGCAAAAACCACCGCGGCCAACTCTAGATCATGAGTCGGGTATCGCTGTTCGTAATCCTTTAACTGACGGGAGGCATAAGCGATGACCCGATCGGCTTGCATCAACACACACCCCAGACCCTGTCTGGATGCGTCGCAATAAACTACGAATTTCTCGTTGTCCGAAGGCAAAGCTAGCACTGGAGCGGTAATCAACCTCTGTTTCAGCTCCTGAAAAATAGCTTCGCACTTGTCTGACCAGACAAATCGCTGATTCTTCTTTGTAAGTTCGGTTAAGGGTGTTGAAATTTTAGAGAACCCTTCCACGAACCTACGGTAATACCCAGCTAAGCCCAAGAAGCTTCTAATCTCTGTCACTGTCTTCGGTCTCGACCAATCTCTGACGGAATCTATCTTCCTGGAATCCACCTTGATCCCATCTTTGCTCACAATGTGCCCTAAGAAGGACACCTGAGATAACCAAAATTCGCATTTCTTGAACTTGGCATAAAGCTTGTGTTCCCGAAGCCGTTGCAAAACCATCTGAAGATGTAACTCATGCTCCTCTTCTAACTGAGAGTACACAAGGATGTCGTCGATAAATACAATCACACAGATATCGAGGAAATCCTTGAATACTCTATTCATCAAATCCATAAATGTTGCAGGAGCATTGGTTAATCCAAACGACATAACCAGGAATTCATAATGTCCATACCTAGTGCGGAAAGCGGTCTTCGGAATGTCCTCCTCTCAGATTTTCAACTGATGATAACCCGAGCGAAGGTCAATTTTAGAAAGACCGTCTTCCCCTGAAGCTTATCGAACAAATCATCGATCCTAGGTAATGGATATTTATTCTTCACTGTTAGCTTGTTCAATTCTCTGTAATCGATGCACATCCTCATAGTTCCATCTTTCTTCTTGACGAATAAAACCGGGGCTCCCCAGGGTGACACACTAGGCCGAATAAACCCTATGTCAAGCAACCCCTGGAGCTGAATCTTTAATTCCTTAAGTTCTGCTGGAGCCATTCTATACGGGGCTTTGGAAACCGGTTCCACCCCTGCTGCCAAATCTATTACGAAGTCAATCTCCCGCTGAGATGGTAACCCTGGAAGTTCTTCGGGAAAAACATCTAAAAATTCCTGAACCACATTGATGTCCTCTGGCTGAATGGTATCTGGCCGAGTGGTATCCATCACCACGGCCAGAAACCCTAAACAACCGCCATGCAATAACTCCTTAGCTGACATGGCCGAAATCACTGGGATCCGAGATCCCCGAACCGAACGAACAAACACAAAAGGTTCTTCACTTTCCGGTTGGAAGATCACCATCTTCCTTTTGCAATCAATACTAGCTGAATATTTCGATAGGAAATCCATTCCTAAAATAATATCGAACTCTACTAGGCTCATCTCTATCAAGTCAGCACTTAACTCTCTACCATCTATTCTGATTGGCATAGAACTAATCCACCTTTTGGAGATAACTAACTCTCCGCCAGGTAATAGGGTTCCAAACCCTGATTCCAATTTATCATACGGTCTATCCAATATACTAAAGACTCTGGCTGCCACATAAGAATGTGTAGCCCCAGAATTAAACAGCACTGAGTAATACGAGTTATTAACTGAAAGCTGACCTGTTACAACTGAAGGGCTGGCATCTGCATCAGCCTGAGTGATGTCGAACACCCTAGCTGGAGTGGGTATCGCTGGAGCCCTCGGTGCCTCTGATCGGAGCTGGGGACAATCCCTCTTAAAGTGTCTGGGCATGCCACAGTGAAAGCATCCCTGACCTTTGCATTCACCCCGATGGTGCCTTTTACTGCTGGGGCACTCAGGATTGGAAAACCGGGTCTCTGCACCACTAGGACGACTACCTCTATTCTGGTGCCCCCGGAACCTCTTGTTTCGACTCGAGCCACCGGATGCAGTGGATGTTCTCCTCTTCTGCTCCATGGCCAAACCACTACTCCCCCTGCTAAAGCCTGATGCAGGAGGGGTAGGAGCCCCGCCACTCGCTGGAGTACTATTTGACTGCGACATACATCCAACTGCGCCCTCAGCTCGCAGTGCCTTCTCCACCATCTCAGCATAGGTGGTCTTGTCTTCGGTGCTGATCATCAAGTCGTGTTTAATCTTCACATTTAACCCATCCAGATACTTCTCCTTTTTGCTGAAATCGGTTGGCACTATTCCCGAGGCTAACCTTGCCAACCGGTCGAACTGAGTAGTATATTCTGCCACGCTCATATTCTCCCGCTGGGTCAGGTGGGTGAACTCTTTCCTCTTGGCGCTTCTGACCGCCTCGTTATAATACTTGGCATTGAAGAGTTCCTGGAACGTTTCCCAGGTCATGGTAGTGACGTCATGGATCTGAGACACCATGTCCCACCAGACAAGATCGTCTTCCTGGAACTGGAAGGTGGCACACACCACTCTGTCATTCCCGGTGACCCCCATAAAATTTAGAATTCTGGTGATCATCGTTAGCCACTGTTCGGCCTTCATCACATATGGACCTCCCAGAAAGACCGGAGGTGCTTGTTTTCGAAACCTTTCATACAAAGGTTCCATTCTGTTAGCCGCCACAACTATATCGGCCTGAGCAGCAGGGGCGGGTGCAACTGGAACTACTGGCACAGGCACTGTAGGAGCACCCTGCTGCCTCAATCTCTGAATCTCTAAGTCTTGCTCTTCAATTCTGCCTTGCATTTCAGCAAACCATACTTCCCAATTCTGGGCTCCCTGATCGGCTTGGGCAGCCTGGGCAGCCTGTGGAGGGTTCTCATCACCCTGACCACGAGCCCTGCCCCTGGGACCTCTACCTCGGCCCCTAACTTGAGGGGGAAACTGAGCGCCCTGTCCCTGATTCGACCCCACTGAATTTCCCTGGCTTCTGGTAGTCCGCCTGGCGTCCATCTAGTCAGAACCGCCTGCGAAACCAAGAGTTGGCATATCAGGTCGTATTCAAGGAGAGCTTACTAATGCCGCTTAATTTGGAAATTAAAAAGGAAATATGCGCCTATTCTACTATCAGGCTACTAACATGCTTCCTATCAGCCTTTTTCTTATTTCATAAAAATTAAATAAACTACGAAAGCAATAAAAGCTTACTGAACCGTAGAACGAGCTAACTGCTGATGATGATTGTACATGTCGTGACGATCTTCGGAAGACAACCTGGCAGCTCTGATACCAAATTGTAACACCCTAACTAGCATAGGCGTATTATGTGATCTTTAAACATACTGTGCAGCTCGTTGCTAATCAACGAGGTTTATGGAAAACGTGATTAATTAAAATTTTTGATTTTTAATTAAACTTGTAAAATATTTATACAAAATAGTCGGGATCACGATTACAAAACAATTTACAAAAGTTTACTGTCTATACAAAATACTTGTTGCCTAGCGACTAATTACAAAAATAGCCTTGCTGTCCCGATTATCGTACGGTCGAGGCCTAACTGCCCCGACATGTACAATCTTCACCGGCTCGCTCACGGTCCATCAGCCCTAGCCTTGCCCTTACCTACACATAAACATAGCACTGTGAGACGACAGACTCAGTAAGAAAAGCATAATAATAATCATACATAAATCCCGGTCATGATTAGACGCCCATACCCCTGACCATAACCCTAACTACCGTGTCCAACACGATATTGAGTCCAGAACGTTCATAGGGACGGTACTAT
The DNA here is from genome assembly GCF_029168945.1 of Cannabis sativa. Lineage (NCBI taxonomy): Eukaryota > Viridiplantae > Streptophyta > Magnoliopsida > Rosales > Cannabaceae > Cannabis > Cannabis sativa. The sequence goes on along the minus strand of NW_026870043.1, from coordinate 4,161,412 downwards.
TGACAAGTAACAGCCTATACTCGGTTGAACTGGTCATACTCCAGCTGCTGGTCATACTCCAGCCTGTACCGATGTGTTACAGTATCAGCCTATACTCGGTCGAACTGGTCATACTCCAGCTGCTAGTCATACTCTAGCCTGTACCGATGTGATACATCAAATAGTACGGAACCACCAACCTAAGTATCAGCCTATACTCGGCACACTGGTCATACTCCTGCTGCTAGTCATACTCTAGCCTGTGCCGATGTGATACAGTGTCAGCCTATACTCAGTCATACTGGTCATACTCCAGCAGCTAGTCATACTCTAGCCTATACCGATGTGACACAGTCAGATGGTTCGAAGCCAACATACATATCTAATGTAATCTAACAGACTTCCTAACATGCACGCTAAACATGTAATCTATATATGTATACTGTTATACTAATCTTACCTCAATTCTGAATTCAGGTGTGCCGGTCAACCTGACTGGAACTATCTGCGCGGCGGATTACAGGCTCCTAAACCATAAAAATCACAACACTATAAGTGATACGCTAAATCACTTCCCGGGGACTTAAACTAGGAACTAAAAGTTTCTCTATCGATAAAAAAGCATGGCAATACCCCAAATAACATAAAAACGAGGAAAACTAGGGTTTCTGAAAATCACCCAACCGGAAGACCGGTTGTCCAACCAGAATTCCGATTCTGAGAATTTTCAAAACCCATCCGAAATTCCGGATGCACAACCGGAATTCCGGTTCCTCGCATGAATTTTTTAAAAAATACACACAACTCTCAAATCCAATCCAAATAATACCAAAACATCCAGACCTGTTCTAAACATCGTATAGAACAATTCTAAAGCATCAAAACAACCCAGAAAGCACAGAATTAAAAATCACCATGTGAGCTCCAAGCTTTGAGTTCAAACTACATAATCAAGCATAATCAACAACACTGTAGAAAACAAACCCTAGTTCATGCAATAACTACAGCCACCAAATTCTCAATTTTCACTTTGAAAACTTAAGCTTTGCATAGAAAAACCATAACACAAATCAACCTAGCTATTATCAACCCAATCATGCTTAAATCAACATTCTAAAATCATGCTCAACCACAGAAATCAACAACAACATACAGCAGCAAGAATCCACACAAAACTAAGCATGCAACCTATCAAACTTTCTCAAATTTACATAAAACTGAAAGGAAAGCTAAGGGAAGCATACAAACAACTTGAGATCACTAAAATTTTGCTAAGGATAGCTTGAATCACCAAGAAAATGGCCAGCTTCTTGCTGCTCCAAGAGGGCCGAAAAGAGAGAGGAAAAGAGAGAGAGTTTCTTTGAGAAATTTGTAATTTTTCTAAGTTTTGAAAAAAAATGAAACTAAAAGCCATTTAACTCCTTTTACTTCAGCCAACAAAAGCATTATTAAACATTTAATTTCCACATTTAACATCCACAAAAGGACAAACTAATAATGGGGCAAAATGACCATTTTGCCCCTTCACACTAAAATCACATAAATAACACTAAAGGGATATTTTTGGGAAATTCTAAATTCCCGGCCATTCCCGACATTCCCAATGTCTAATAATCCATCCCACACTACTAACATACTAAGTTGTGATTTTACTGAGCCAAACACCGAGTTCCCTGTCACCGGGCACCGGAAATGCAAAATTATGAAAACTACTAAATGACATAAAATGCATCTCAGAATTCGATAATAACAGTATAAATAATTATTTAAATAGCTATAAATAATTTCCATAATTAAACATGATTAACAGCTAATTTCCAAATTAAATTAAGCGGTCTTTACACCACTTAAGCAGGTTTTTCAAATTGATATTTTCATTATTTTAAAGTCAAATAATTACTAATCTAAACCTAGTAGTTTCCTATAAATAGAAATTGATGGCTCAGTCAAATAACAAGTTTTCAAGCTTTCTGTCAGAAAAATTACTTTTTCAGAAAAACTGAGCCTTCCACTTCTCTCTCTATAGCCGACCCAATACCTCTCTCTTTTCCTCTTCATAATTTCGAAACCCTCAGTGATAGATTAGTGCCCACACACAGCAAGTGGTACCTCAATCATAGATTGGAAGACTGTGAAGGATCACACACAAAGAGAAGGACATTTGTGCTCAGATCTTGATAATACTCTGCGACAGAAAGGACACAAGGGTTAGAGATCTGAGTGGAAGGAGACATTATTCCGCTGCAACCAATGTAAGGTTTTCTTAACTTTATATGTGTTTAATTATCGTTTTAGAAAGTTCATATTTAGGGTGTTAAACAACATACTTGTGAGTAGATCTAAGATCTTGATAAAATAAATTCAAACAATCACATCCTTATTATTGAAATCTTGAAGCAAACAATTTATCCATAATACTTCAGAGAATAATATTTACTGTCAAGATGAAAGAATAGGCTTCCTTTAATGAAGGAACAAACAATAGAGACATGACACAACTAGTCATACAAGTGTGAACCAAAAAGAGGAACGCTATCAAATTCAGATAAGGAAATAAAGATCTTCAACTCTCTCCATTTTAATTCTAGAACATGTAGAGGAAAATTACTCTAATGCTAGACCTTTAGCAAATGGAACAAAATCAAGCTCAAAGATACATGTACTTAAACTTACAACCTCCTATTAACGGTCAATTCTCTCGTATATGCTATTACAAACAAAATATATATATATATATGTAAGTATTAAATAGGAAAATCACAGCAAATCTAAACTCTTAAGCATGTTGAAGTTGTGCTAGTAATTCTCTGCCTCAATTCAAAGAGCTTGCACATACAAATTTTCTTATATCTGTATAACTAAGAGTCAGTTATACATACCAGTACCACAACAGATGGAAGAACTTTGTGTTACATAAAATAAGTTACTATGTTAGGTAATATTTTTAATATATATTTAATGTTTTATGAGTCTGAGAGCTAAATTAAAGTGTTAGAAACACAGGATATATAGGTGTTGAGTAAACTGCTAGCAAAATAAAAGAGGAACGATATTACCGAATGAAGAATTCTGGGTTGAGTCGCGGACTAAGTCGCTCTCTTTAAGACGTTCGCGGCACTACCCAGGAGTGTGCAAGCAGTCGGAAATTACCGGTCGTCCCCAGGATAAAACAGCTCAGTCGTTGCACTGTATCGGAACCCCACTGCACTGTAGAGCACCGTCGAATACACCCAAAAAATTTTGATATCGTAGATGGAATTTTTAATTTTATGAAAACTGTATTTTTCTGATACGAAAGAGATGTGTTCTTCCCATCAGGTCAATCCCATTATATAGGCAAATGGATTGAATAAACATAACGGGAAGAATAACGTTTTTTCAAGTGGGGTGAGTTGGTTTTTGAACGTGTCTTGTTAACTGATACGACTAGGTAATCGGTTTAATTAAACACGTTTCTTAATTAAATTAATAAATAAAAAATAATTATTTTATTATTAAATAATTTTTCTATAAAAAATAATATAGTGTCACACCACACAAACCAACCAAACCCGGCCCTAACCGGACGGACGGACGGCGTGCGCGCCCGTGTGGTGGGTCAAGTGTGTGTGTCCTCACCCATTCGAAAAAAATTGGCTACCCCTTGGGGCCCAAACCCAAATGCCAAAGTTGCACTCTTTATACCCTTGTAAATGAGGGTTCATATCCCATGTGGGACTCTTTCCAACTCACACACACTAAGACACTTATATATTTTGTTAAAAATTCACAAAATTTCCAACAATCCCCCACTTGAATTTTTTAAAAAAATATTTCCATCTACTAGTATCATTCAACAATAAGATTGAGCATAAACAAAGGTATCTTTCGATTTGAACCTCTGCGTAGTGAATACGATTTAGATTTTACTAGAGTGACCCGTAGTCTTGAACGCTATCTCTAACATTGTACCACGCAATAACCTTTTCAAGGGTGTAATCAAAAGCTCGTGCATTAATGGGCATGCACGTCTATCCCAGTATATTGAACGCTCTAGAAATTTTTCCTAAAATTTCATAGGAAGCGGCCCCACTCCCACATTCACATAGGTGAGTCTATCAAGAGTACTCCCGTAGCTCGGTACTCCACTCCACTTGGAGTATAGATCTCATTAAGAGTTTCTATTAACTCAGCCTTAAATCGCTTCAGGAATTCATGCTTCTCTTTTCGTATAATTATAGCATGATCTTACTTTTATCACTTCATAACTTGTTATTACCGATTGAACCTATTTCTTGGGATCTCCAGTCTATAGGTCGGGTTACCATTATGAGTGATTCATCAATCTAAAGGCAACAGTTCCATTCCTTTCGATGTTTTAAGGACTTTCTCTCTAGCTAAACCTTTCGTCAAAGGATCCGCCAAGTTATCATCAGTGCGTACATGATCAACTCTAACAGCTCCTGTTGAGAGAAACTCTCTAACGGTGCTGTGCTTACGACATATTTGTCATCTCTTACTGTTGTAATAACGGTTCTAAACTTTTGCAATAGCCGCGGTACTATCGCAATGGATCAACACAGCTGGAATAGGTTTTTCCCATAAAGGAATCTCAGCTAGCAGGCTTCTCAGCCAACCTGCTTCTTCACTAGCAGTAGTAGTGCTATCATTTCAGACTCCATTGTAGATTGAGCAAGAATAGTCTATTTCTTAGACTTCCATGAAACAGCTCCACCAGCTATGCTAAAAATATAGCCACTGGTTTCCTTGGAGTCAACTGATAAAGTGTTCCAATCATTATCACTGTACGCCTCAGGTACAGCTGGAAACTTTTGATAATGTAATCCAAGAGTCAATGTTCTTTTGAGGTATCTCATGACCCTCTCTATAGCATTCCAATGCTCTGCACTAGGTCTACTAGTAAACCTGCATAATAATCCCAGGACATAGGCAATGTCGGGTCTAGTACAATCAGTGGCATACCTAAGACTGCCAATGATGCTCGCATATTCAGATTGTCTTACACAATCAACAGTGTTCTTAAATAATTTTACACTGGGATCATATGGTGTACAAGCAGGTTTACAGTTAAAGTAATTATATTTCATTAAGATCTTCTCAATGTAGTGAGATTGATCCAAAGATATTCTATTTTAGACCTAGTGATCTGTATTCCAAGAATTACATTCGCTTCACCTAGATCTTTCATGTCAAAATTTTCACATAACAGAGATTTAAGATTGTTCACAACATGAATATTTGATCCAAAAATTAGCAAGTCATCCACACATAAACAAGGTTATCAGTTTCATTATTTTTAGATTTATAGTAAATGCATTTGTCACTTTCATTGACTTTAAAGCCATGTGAGATGACAAGGTTATCAAATTTCTCATGCCATTGCTTAGGTGCCTGTTTCAAACCATACAAAGATTTATCTAATTTACACACTTTATGTTCTTGACCAGGAACAACAAAACCTTCAGGTTGGTCCATGTAAATCTCTTCTTCTAATTCACCATGCTGGTAAGGTTAAAGGCTGTAACAACCCTGCTGGTCTATGATGTTCAGCCTTAATCTGTTGACAGGTTAGGCATCTAGATATGAATTCTACCAAATTCTTCTTTATACCACTCCACTAGAAGTACGGTTTAAGATCATGGTACATCTTGGTGGTTCTGAGATGTAGGGAATAAGGGGTAGAATGAGCCTCTTTGAAGATTTCATTCCTGAGTTCCACACTATCCGGAACACAAACCCTAGCTTTATACAATAGCATCCCGTTGTCTGACACTGAAAAATCCCTGGCTTGACCAGTTGAAATGTCTTCTCTGACCTTTAATAATTCTGGATCAGTCATATGAGTGACTTTGATTCTTTCTAACAGATCATATTGCAGAGTCAATTTGTGAAGCTTGCCTACCACAAACTCAATGCTAGATCTGACCATGTCTTTTGCTAACTGAGGTGAGATCTGAATCATACTAGCTACTTGCCTGGGACCCTTCCTGCTCAGGGCATCGGCCACTACATTGGTCTTCCTGGGGTGATAGAGAATCTCACAATCGTAATCCTTCACTAACTCCAACCAACGCCTCTGTCTCATATTCAAATGTTTCTGAGTAAAGAAGTATTTGAGACTTTTGTGGTCGGTATAGATTTCACACCTTTCTCTGTAAAGGTAATGCCGCCAGATCTTCAATGCAAAAACTACCGCGGCCAACTCTAGGTCATGAGTCGGGTATCGCTGCTCATAATCCTTTAACTGACGAGAGGCATAAGCGATAACCCGATCGACTTGCATCAGTACACACCCCAGACCCTGTCTGGATGCATCGCAATAAACCACAAACTTCTCTTTGTCAGAAGGCAAAGCTAGCACTGGAGCTGTAATCAACCTGTGTTTCAGCTCCTGAAAGCTAGCCTCACATTTATCTGAACACAAACATCGCTGATTCTTCTTCGTAAGCTCGATTAAGGGTGAGATCTTCGAAAACCCTTCCACAAACTGACGATAATAACTGGCTAAACCCAAAAAGAGTCTAATTTCTGTCAATGTCTTCGGTCTTGGCCAATCCCTGACGGATTCTATTTTCCCTGGATCCACCTTGATCCCATCTTTGCTAACAATGTGTCCTAAGAAAGACACCTGAGATAGCCAAAATTCACACTTCTTTAATTTGGTGAAAAGCTTGTGTTCCCGAAGCCGTTGCAGAACCATCTTAAGATGTAACTCATTCTCCTCTTCTGATTGAGAGTACACAAGGATGTCGTCGATAAACACAATTACACAGATATCGAGGAAATCCTTGAATACTATATTCATCAAATCCATAAATGATGCAGTAGAATTGGTTAGTCCAAACGACATAACTAAGAATTCGTAATGTCCATACCTAGTATGGAAAGCCGTCTTTGGAATGTCCTCCTCTCGGATTTTCAACTGATGATAACCCGATCGAAGATCAATCTTGGAGAAGACCGTCTTCCCCTGAAGTTGATCGAAAAGATCATCGATCCTAGGTAGTGGATATTTATTCTTCACTGTTAGCTTGTTTAACTGCCGATAGTCGATGCACATTCTCATAGACCCATCGTTCTTCTTGACGGACAATACCGGAGCTCCCCACCGTGACACACAAGGCCGAATAAACCCTATGTCAAGTAACCCTTGAAGCTGAATCTTCAATTCTTTAAGCTCAGCTGGAGCCATTCTATATGGAGCCTTGGAAACCGATTCCACTCAGGGTGCTAAATCTATCACAAACCCAGAAGTTCTTCGGGAAAAACATCTAAAAATTCCCCAACCACTTTAATATCCTCTATCCAAATGGTGTCTGGCCGAGTGGTGTCCACCACCACAGCCAAAAACCCTAAACATCCACCACGCAGTAGTTCCCTAGCTGGCATGGCTGAAATCACCGGGATCCGAGATCCCCGAACTGAACCGACAAAAACAAATGGTTCTTCACTTTCGCGTTGCAAGATTACCATCTTCCTCTTCCAGTCAATACTGGCTGAGTACTTAGATAGGAAATCCATTCCTAGAATAATATCAAAATCTACTAAGCTCATTTCTATTAGGTAAGTACTTAACTCTCTACCGTCTATTCTGATCGGCATAGACCTAATCCACCTTTTGGAGATAACTAACTCTCCGCCAGGTGATAGGGTTCCAAACCCTGATTCATATCATGCGGTCTATCAAATTTACTAACGATTTTGGCTGCCACATAAGAATGTGCGGCCACAGAATCAAACAATATGGAGTAAAAAGAGTTGTTAACTGAGAGCTAACCTGTCACCACTGAAGGGCTGGCTTCTGCATCAACCTGAGTAATGGCGAACACCCTGGCTGGAGTGGGTCTCACTGGAGCCCTTGGTGCTTCTATTCTGAGTTGAGGGCAATCCCTCTTATAGTGTCTGAGCATGCCGCACTGGAAGCACCCCTGCCCTCTACATTCACCCAGATGGTGCCTTTTACAACTGTGGCACTCTGGGTACGAAAAAACGGGTATTTGAACCACCCTGACGACTGCCTCGTTTCTGGTTCCCTCGGTTGTAGTGGATGCTTTCCTTTTCTGGTCCATGGCCGAACCACTACCTCCTTTGCTAAAGCCTGATGCAGGAGGGGTAGGAGCCCCACCACTCACTGAAGTCCTAACTGACTAAGTCATACACCCAACTGCGCCCTCAGCTCGCAGTGCTTTTTCCGCCATCTCAGCATAGGTGGTCTTTTCGTCTGTAGTAATCATCAGATCATGCTTGATCTTCACATTCAGTCCATCAAGGTGTTGGGTTTTATGCCCTAAATAAAACTCATTTCATATAATCAGATTTACTTATTAATAAAGATCAGAAATAACATTTTATGTTGCATGGTTCACATGATTTATTTCATGATTATATGTATATAATGTATGAATTCTTTTTAAGTCCAGAACATATGAGTTGGTTAAAGATTATAGTGTTGTCAGCACAGTGGAATATAATCTTTATTATATGTTTAAAAGTAGATTCCCTAATTTGTGAGAACACTGGATTTAGACTGACATGGTATAATCAGCGATAGGTATTCTTACACCTTGGAAAAGTGTTATGTCCTTTCCAGGACATTGGCAAAGTTTACCAGTATCGGATGCATGGAGTATGCATTGGAATGGACCGATATTGAACTTTGAATTAGATTTTGAAACTTACCGTAAACATCTATTCAATTCAATATCATAAGTTGATCCTAGATCACATGATCGAAATCCTGATATGGTTAGGCTCAATTTCAAGAGTGTTACTCGTGTTCTTTGATTTGTTAGTTAAGCCTAGTTTTGTATCAGGGTAATACGTACATTTTGGGAACACGGTAATGCAATTGAGTGGGGGAGCGCTAACATAAATATGGAATCTATAGCTTCTATTTGGCAAATAGAAGTAAAGGATGATTTCCTTTGAGCTTAACCAAACAAAGATAAATGGTGGAGATCTCATTTCACTTAGGTGAAATATCATTTATACAGGGTTAAGTGTTTTAAGGATAAAATACATTGTAGGGTGTTACGGTAATTTAATCCTGTACAGTGTAAATCATCTATATAGAGGATCATTGATCACATTACGGTTATAACAATGGATAACTAATGACGTGTCTATATTGTGGAACATATAGAGCGTTTCTATATGACTGAGAGTGCAATTCCAAGTTCTAAGTGTGGATTCAATGAGGAATTAATAAGTTAGGGAATTTACTTGGTAAATTCGGTTCGACTTATTGGAAGCTCGGTTATATAGACCCATGGTCCCCGTACTAGTTGAGACCATACTTCTTGTAAGACTCAGTTAATTGATTTTAATTAATCAATTATAATTCTAAAAGTTAGACTATGTCTACTTTATGAATTCTCACAGTTTAAGGATGAAATCGTAAAGAAAAGGGTTTCTAGGTTTAATTATTAATTAAGAGACTTTGTATGTCTAATTAATAATTATTTTAAATGACAATATATTATTTAATAATCTATTTTAGTTATTAAATAATTAGTTTTGGTATTTAAATGATTAGAATTGGAAAAATGGTATTTTTGGAGAAATTGAAATAAAATTGAGGAAACTGCAAAATCCAGTGAGGCCCATATCACCCTATGGTCGGCACCTCTTTTCTTGTTTCCCAATTATTATTTTCAATTTTAATTGCAATGTATTGCTAATCAATGCCTAGCTATAATAGGAAAGTGGTGGATCACACTAAATAAGGCAGTTAATCAATTACACAGTAAAAGAGGAAACTGTTTATTTGGAAAGTTGTGCTCTCCCTTTTCCATATATAAAGCAACCTTGTTCTCTTCTCTTGTATGAAGCCATAAGCCACGAAATTCAAGAGAGAAAAAGAGAGAAAAATTCGAAATCCTTGTGAGATGAGTAGTGCCCACACACATCAAGTGGTATCTCAATCATAGGATGTAAGACTATGGAATTTCTGCATCAAAGAAGGAGAAAAGAAGATCCAGGTTCAGATCTTGGTGATGCTCTGCTACAGAAAGGAATCAAGGGCTAGAGATCTGAACGGAAGGAGTCATAATATTCCGCTGCACCCACTGTAAGGTTTTCTAACTTTATATGTGTTTATTTTCATTGTTTTAGAATTCATATTAGGTTGTTAATCCAACATACTTGTTAGTAAATCTAGATCCTGGTAAAATAATTTCCAACACAAGGTATTTTTGCTTCTTACTTCAATCGGTTGGCACAATTCCCGAGGCCAACCTTGCCAATCGATCAAACTGTGTTGTATACTCTGTCACACTCATGTTCTCTTTCTGGGTCAGGTGGGTAAACTCTTTCCTCTTGGAACTTCTGACGGCCTCATTGTAATACTTTGCGTTAAAAAGTTCCTAGAACTTTTACCAGGTCATCGTGGTGACATCATGTATCAGGGACACCATGTCCCACCAGACCAATGCATCCTCTTGAAACTGAAAGGCGGCACACACCACTCTGTTATTCCTGGCGACGCTTACGAAATTTAATATCTTCGTAATCACTGTTAGCCACTGCTCAGCGTTCATGACGTCCGGACCTCCCAGAAAAACCGGAGGTGCCTGCTTGCGGAACCTTTCATACAGGGGTTCCATTCTATTCACCGCTACTACTTGTTCGGCCTGGACAACAGGGGCAGGTGCCACTGGAACTTCTGGAACAGGCACTGCAGGAGCACCCTGCTGTCTCAATCTCTGGATCTCATTATCATGCTCCTCTATTCTGGCTTGCATTTCTGCAAACCTATTTTTCCAGTTCTGGGCTTCCTGAGTGGCTTGGGCAGCCTGGGCAGCCGGTGGCGGGTTAACATCACCGCGACCACGAGCCCTGCCCCTGGAACCTCTACCTCGGCCCCGAGCATTTGGGGGAAACTTAGCTCCCTGACCTTGATTTCACCATACCGAGTTGCCCTGACTCCTGGTATTTTCCTTGGCGTCCATATAGTCTGAACAGCCTACGAAACCAAGAGTTTGCATATCAGGTCATGATCAACGAGAGCTTACTAATGCCACTTAATTTGAAAATTAAAAACATGCGCCTATTCTACTATCAGGCTACTAACATGCTTCCTAATAGGCGTTTCTTAATTCACAATGGTTAAAATAAACTATTAAAGCAATAAAAGCTTACTGAACCATAGAACGAGCTAACTGCTGATGATGATTGTACATGTCGTGACGATCTTCGGAAGACAACCTGGCGACTCTGATACCAAATTGTAACACCCTAGCTAGACAAGGCGTGTAACGTGATTTTTAAACGTACTATGTAGCTTGTTGCTAATCAACGAGGTTTATGGAAATCGTGATTAATTAAAATTTTGTTTTTTAATTAAAACTTATAATATTTCATACAAAATACTCGGGATCCCGATTACAAAATACTTTACAAAAGTTAATTAATTCTTTTCAAAATATTTGTTGCCCAGCGACTAACTACAAAGCGTTGCTATCCCGAGGATCGTACGCTCCAGGCCTAACTGCCCCGACATGAACAATCTTCATCGGCTCGTCCTCACGGTTCCTCAGCCTTGGCGTTGCCCTTACCTACACATAAACATAGCACTGTGAGTCGATAGACTCAGTAAGAAAAGCATAAACATACATAAATCCCGGGTTATGGTCAGACGCCCATACCCCTGACCATAACCCTAATTCTCGTGTCCCACACGGTACTGAGTCTCGAACGTTCGTATGACAGTACTTTTGACAGAGTAACAGCCTATACTCGGTACAGTGGTCATACTCAAGCTGCTAGTGATACTCTAGCCTTACCGATGTGTTACAATATCAGCCTATACTCGGTACACTAGTCATACTCTAGCTGCTAGTCATACTCTAGCCTTACCGATGTGATACAGTCAAACAGTACAGTACCATCGACCATAATATCAGCCTATACTCGGTACACTGGTCATACTCCAGCTTCTAGTCATACTCTAGCTTTACCGATGTGATACTGTCGGATGGTACGAAGCCAACATACATATCTAATGTAAGCTAACAGGCTTCCTAACATGCACGTTAAACATGTAAATACATATCCATAGTGCTATACTAATCTTACCTTGATTCTGAATTTAGGTGTGCCGGTCAACCTGAGTGGAACGAACTGCACAACGATTTACAGGCTCCTAAACCATAACAATCACAACACTAGATAAGTGACACGCTAAATCACTTCTCGGGGACTTAAACTAGAAGCTAAAAGTTTCTCTATCGATAAAAAGCATGGCAATACCCTAAACAACGTAAAAATGGGAAGAACTAGGGTTCCCAATTTTTCCCCAACTGGTAGACCGGTTCTACAACTGGAATTCCGATTCTGGAAGGAACCTAGAACACCAACCGGCATTCCGGTTCCTGCAAGCCATACTGAACCGAAATTCCGGTTCAGTGCAGGAAACTTCAAAATTTCGATTCTCACTCAAATCAACCTCAAACTTCATGCAACCTTCCACACCTGTTCTAAATACCCCAAATAACAAAACCCAAGCAAAGAAACCAAGCTTCAAACACAGAAACGAGATTCACCATTGAAGGTTCAAGATTGAGTTCAAAAACTCAAAACTTGACTAACCCTTCAAACAACCACCAAATCATGCATAATTCAATCTATTTCAACATAATTTAACCACAGAAAACACTACCTAACAATAACAACAACCACAGCAACGAAAATCATCATTTTACCTTGAAACCCATAGTTTTTGAGCCAAAATTCTAAACTTGAACCGAAGCATCTAAACATGCCTCAAAACCTATTCTAATTCACTCAATCAAGCATGCTTAAACTTCTGAAAACAACACATAATTACAGCAGCAACAACAATCCAAAACTAAGCATGCAACCTATCATTTTTCTTCAAAAATTCATGAAAACATCAAGAACAAGTTACAAAAATCTTACCAAGGATTAGAGATCACTTAATCTTGAGAAAATAGTTTGGATTACCAAAGAAAATACCCAGCTTCTTGCTGCTCAAAGAGGGCCGAAAGAGAGAAAGAGAGTTTGAGAAAAAAGAATTTTTGCTTTTCTTTGATTTTGTAAAAAGAAGTAAATGAATCCTCTTATTTAATTTTATTTAAATTAATATCAGCCAACATAACATAACATAAAACATAATATCACCAAATAATAAGCTCACTAAAGGACAAAACATAATTGGGGCAAAATGACCATTTTGCCCCTTCACACTAACATAGCACAAAAGGGGTACTAAGGGTATTTTGGGAAATTCTAAATTCCAGACTAATCCCGACATTGCCAATGTCTAAATAAACTGCCCCAGCATACTAAAATACTAAACTGTGATTCTACTAAGCCATACACCGCGTTCCATGTTGTCGGGCACCGAAAATGCAAAATTATGAAATTTCACTATATGACATAAAAATGCAGTCTGAATTCAAATATAGCAACATAAATAATTATTTAAATATCTATAAATAATTCTCATAATTAAATCTTAATTAACTGCTAATTTCCAAATTAAACTAAGCGGTCTTTATAGTTTTGGTAATCTTGGCTTGGCTACAAAATGAGCATTTTTCAAAATCATTTAAAGATAATTTAGGAATTAGGCCTAAACTACTCATGTTCTTTATTATGCGTTTATTTACGTGACAAAGTCTAGCATGCCAAGTATTAAAAGAACACAACATATAAGCAGAAGCATTAACTTTATTGACTTGAACATTCAATTTAAACATTCCCTCAGTTGCGTACCCCTTCCCTACAAATATCCCATTCTTAGTTAAAGTAAACAAATAAGCTCCTATAGTCTGTGTGAACCCCGCCTTGTTGAGAAGATAGCCCGAGACCAAATTGTTCCTCATCTCTGGAGTGTGCATCACATCTTTCAGAATCACAGTTCTTCCAGAGGTGAAGTTCAATTCCACATTTCCAGTACCAGCAACTATATGTTGGAATTATTTTACCAGGATCTTAGATCTACTCACAAGTATGTTTATTAACACCCTAAATATGAACTTTCTAAAACGATTAAATAAACACGTATAAAGTTTAAGAAACCTTACATTGGGTCCAGCACAATTAAATGACTCCTTCCGTTCAGATCTCTAACCCTTGTATCCTTTCTGTAGAAGAGTATTATCGAGATCTGAACCTGGATCTCTTTCTCTGAATCCTTGATGCTGAAACTCCTTTGCTGATCATCTTTCTTCACGATCTTCCTCACTATGATTGAGGTATTGCTTGCTGTGTGTGGGCACTACTCTAATCACTAAAGGGATTTCGAAATTATCAAGGAAGAAGAGAGAGAGAGAGAGAGAGAGAGAGAGAGAGAGAGTGGCGGCCAAGGTAGAGAGAGAGGCTCAGGTTTTTCTCTGAAGGAAAAATAGAAAATTTAAGTGTCAATTTCCTGAAGCCTTCACTATCTATTTATAGCATTCCACTAGGGTTATGTTTGAATTATTTGGCATTAAAATAATGAAAATATCAGTTTAAATTTCCTACAAAAGTGGTCGGCCCTACACTAGTGGATTTGGGCCTCACTTTTTGACATTTTACAGTTTTACCTTTTCTGCATCTGATTTTCTCAAAAATGCCAATTTTCTAATTCAACTATTTAAATGCCAATTCTAACTATTTAATAACTATAAATAATTATTAAATAATATTGTCATTTATCATATTTATTAATTGAACCATACAAAGTATCTTAATTAACAAATATGCCCCTATAAACTCTTTCTTTACAATTTCGCCCTTACTTAGTGAAAATTTCACAAATAGACTGAGTCTAATTTGAGAATTATAATTGATTAATCAAACCAATTATATGAGTCTTACAAGCAATATTATCTCAACTAGTTCAGGGACCATGGGTCTATATAACCGAGCTTCCAATAAGTAGATCAAGAATTTAGCACTAAAATTCACTAACTTATTAATTCTTCGTTGAATCCACGCATAGAAGTTAGAATTGCACTCTCATTATATAGAATGCTCTATATGTTCCACCATATAGACACCATTAGTTATCCATTGTTATAATCCTAATGTGATCAATGATCCTCTATATGAATTATCTACACTGTAAAGGGATTAGATTACCGTTACGCCCTACAATGTATTTATTCCTTAAAACACTTGATCCTGTATAAATGATATTTCAGCTTATGTGAAATGAGTAATCCACCATATATGTTCGTTTGGTCAAGCTCGAAGGAGATCATCCTTTGCTTACTATTCGCCAGATAGAAGATATAGATTCCATGTTTATGCTAGCGCTCCCACTCAATTGCACTACCGTGTTCCCAAAATGTATGCATGTTAAAATAAAAAATTAATCCTCGAAAAATTACTCTAATTTAATGTTTGCCCAAAAATTAATTAATAAAATTAATTTACAACAAAAAAAATATAATTTTTCCTATTTAATTAAATATATATAAGAAAAATTTCAAATACTTAAGTATGATGATGAAAATCAACTTAAATATTAATTTTTTATTTAATTAAATACACTGGAAAAATACTTCAAGCAAAAATATCACCTATCTAGATTTTCCTTTGACTAATTAATTCAATTTCTAATAATATATTTTAATTCATTTATTTTTAAATTAATCAATTAATGAAAAAATCATTGATTTAAGTTGGTCCAAAATTAAAATAAATAATTTACAACTTTAATCTATTTTTCAAATAAAATTCGAAATTCCAGCATTTAAGAAATGCAATTTCAAAATTTGATTAATAAAATAAAGAAAAAATATATTTTGAAAATTATTTAAATTTAGATGAAAAATAAATTTCAACTAAAAATAATTTTCTATTTAATTAAGTGTCATGAAAAAGAAATATTTAAGTATGATGATGAAAATCAACTTAGATATTTAATTTTCAAATTAATTAAATGTATTAAATTCAAGAAATAAATAATTAAGTGTAGAGAAGGCTTAATTATTAATCTCTAGTTTAATACTAGGAAAAAATAAATTGTACCAAAATTAATTATTTAAAATAATTAATTTCACAATGTATAATATTTTCCTATTTAATATTGGAAATAATAAGTAGTCTAGAAATAACTATCTAGAAAATATCTTATTTAACTAAGTATCTTTTCCACAAAATTTGAAAAAATAATATCTAATTTAAGTTGTATTAGAAAAAAATCTAGAACTTAAATGTTTTTAAAATTTAAATTTAATTAAATATCAAAAATTAAGTTGCAACCACTTAATTCAGAAATATTCCATTTTAAGTTAATATTCGAAAAGATATTAACCTAAAAAATATCTAAAATATTCCATTTTAAGTTAATATTCGAAAAGATATTTACTTAAAAATATCTAAAGAATCTTAATAACCAATGCCTAAAATTCCTCAACATAATTTTGAAATTTTAAATCCAAAAAATATTCAGATTCAAGTTGGTTAGTTGTAGATAACTAAATATCAACTTAAATAGGAATATTTAATGAAAAATTTAAATTAAGCTTCAGAAAGAATCTAGATGGCTATAATTCTATATTTAATTAAATACAAGAAAATACATGTAGTTTAGCTTAGATTATAAAATTCTTTAAACTATGGTTTTCTTAAATTAATTTCAAAATAAATGAAATCAATTATGTTGCTAATCAATTTTATTAGGTTAAACTAGTGTAATTAACCTAGTACAGTCATTCAAATTAGGCAAATGGGCCTTCACAATTGGGGTGGTTCATGTGAGGGGGTGCTGGGTTCAGTATGTCGTACCCACTTCTATGGCTCCCAACTCTCACGCAAGGCCTAAAAGAGAGGAATTTAACCTTAAAATGAACAACTGTTATTAATTGAATAGGCCCAAAAACTAAATGGGCCTAAATAAAATCTATCAAGAACTATGATAATTTATTTAGCAACAACAACCGATATGCATCTATAATGAAATTAAACACATAGGCTCACACAGGCACACTTTGGATGGGTCCTATCATGTTGCTA
This sequence comes from Cannabis sativa, assembly GCF_029168945.1. Classification (NCBI taxonomy): domain Eukaryota; kingdom Viridiplantae; phylum Streptophyta; class Magnoliopsida; order Rosales; family Cannabaceae; genus Cannabis; species Cannabis sativa. The sequence continues at coordinate 4,144,465 of NW_026870043.1, read as the reverse complement.
GGTCATACACAGATGAAAGAAGATTGTAAATATACCTGTTACAAATTATTTACTTGACCAAGGGAGCCATCAGATCATTAGATCTAGCAAAAAGTAACCATGGCTATTTGCAATCAAGTAATAATAGGTTTTGAAAACTTACAAACAAGCTAAAACACATACTCCTGTAACAAGGTTAGCTGGATAGTTGGATGTAGGATTTATTTAATTTTAAATAAATAAATAATTTCGAAATTTTTAATTAAATAAATAAAATATTTATTTTCGAAAATTTAAAATAAAATAAAAGAAATTTCAAAAATTAAAAAAAAAAAATTAAATTTAAAATTAAACCTACAATTTTGAAAAATTAGGTTTCAACCAACCTAAATATCATTTCAAAATTTGCTAACTACTTTTAAAAATTAAATGTTATTTTATAGATAAAAATTAAATAAAAAATTAAAAAATTATAAATGAATATCTTTTTCAGATTTTAAATGTAATTTAAATAAATAAAATAACAAAATTTAAAAGTTAGCAAAATATCTTACATCTATTTAAAATTTCATGATTATAGTTATCTTATTTTAAATTTAAATAAGGTCAAATTATTTAAAAAAAATTTAATTTAAAAATTTAAAATCTGACCTTAAATTCAAAAATAAGATAAGATATAATCAAATTTAAAAATTTGATAGATTATTAAGCAAAAAAAGATAGATACTAACTATTTTCAAATTCAAATTACACTAATATCTTGAATTAAATTTAAAAAAATATTAAATTAATTCAAAATGATAATTAGAATTAAATTAGGAATAGTAATAGTATAAATACAGAACTACACAAAAAATCGGAAGTTAATTCCATGAAAAAGCATGAAAAAACGAAGAAAAACGAAAAAAATTGTGAGCTGTACGGACAGTTTTCGCGATCGCAGGAAAATTTCAGCACAACTCCGATTTTTTCGAATCTTCAAAAAATCATAACTATTTCAAATTAAATCGAAATTGAGATCTGTAAAAAAGTAACTTGATTAATTTTTTCCATACTATCCAATAAATATAATTCCAGAAACAGATATTCAATTATTTTTAACGAAAAATTCACAAACACCAATCAATCATCAAATAACACTCAATACAACATGATACTATCCAAAAACAAACAAACAATCGTTTTAAAGTCCAAATTTCTTCCAAGTAAATCAATTACCATGGCTCTGAGGCCAGTTGTTGGAATTATTTTACTAGGATCTTATATCTACTCACAAGTATGTTTATTAACACCCTAAATATAAACTTTCTAAAACGATGAAATAAACATGTATAAAGTTTAAGAAACCTTTCTGTAGCAGAGTATTATCAAGATCTGAACCTGGATCTCTTTCTCTGAATCCTTGATGCTGAAACTCCTTTGCTGATGATCTTTCTTCACGATGTTCCTTACTATGATTGAGGTATTGCTTGCTGTGTGTGGGCACTACTCTAATCACTAAAGGGATTTCGAAATTATCAAGGAAGAAGAGAGAGAGAGAGTGGCGGCCAAGGAAGAGAGAGAGGCTCAGGTTTTTCTCTGAAGGAAAAATAGAAAATTTAAGTGTCAATTTCCTGAAGCCTTCACTATCTATTTATAGCATTCCACTAGGGTTAGGTTTGAATTATTTGGCATTAAAATAATGAAAATATCAGTTTAAATTTCCTACAAAAGTGGCCGGCCCTACACTAGTGGATTTGGGCCTCACTTTTTGCAATTTTGCAGTTTTACCTTTTCTACATCTAATTTTCTCAAAAACGCCAATTTTCTAATTCAACAATTTAAATGCCAATTCTAACTATTTAATAACTATAAATAATTATTAAATAATATTGTCATTTATCATATTTATTAATTGAACCATACAAAGTATCATAATTAACAAATATGCCCCTATAAACTCTTTCTTTACAATTTCGCCCTTACTTAGTGAAAATTTCACAAATAGACTTAGTCTAATTTGAGAATTATAATTGATTAATCAAAACCAATTATATGAGTCTTACAAGCAATATTATCTCAACTAGTGCGGGGACCATGGGTCTATATAATCGAGCTTCCAATAAGTAGATCAAGAATTTAGCACTAAAATTCACTAACTTATTAATTCTTCGTTGAATCCACGCATAGAACTTAGAATTTCACTCTCAGTATATATAATGCTCTATATGTTCCACCATATAGACACATCATTAGTTATCCATTGTGATAATCCTAATGTGATCAATGATCCTCTATATGAATGATCTACACTGTAAAGGGATTAGATTACCGTTACACCCTACAATATATTTATTCCTTAAAACACTTGATCCCGTATAGATATTTCAGCTTATGTGAAATGAGTACTCCACCATTTATGTTCGTTTGGTCAAGCTCGAAGGAGATCATCCTTTGCTTACTATTCGCCAGATAGAAGCTATAGATTCCATGTTTATGCTAGCTCTCCCACTCAATTGCACTACCGTGTTCCCAAAATGTACGTATCACCCTGACCTAAAAGTAGGCTTAACTAACAAATCAAAGAACACGAATAGCCTTTCAAGATTGAGCCTAATCATAACAGGATAAGAACATTTGATCTAGGATCAACTAGGCGATATTGACGTGAATAGATATTACGGTAAGTTTAATAAATCTAAGTCAAAGTTCAATATCGGTCCCTTCCGATGGATACTCCATGCATCCAACCTGAGCTTTACTTTAACCAATGCTCTGGAAAGAACATAGCACTTCTCCAAATGCAAGTAAACTCTGTTGTAGATTATCATATCAGTAAAACCCTGTGTCTGATAAATCTAGGAAACTTTATTCACATAGTCATGTTCACTTTCCAATGTGCTGACGGCACAATAAAGAGGATCAAGTATGTGAAAATGGTTTCAGATGAATTCATACATTATGTACATATAATCATGAAATAAATCATGTGAACCATGCAACATTAAATGTTATTTCTGATCTATATTAATAAGTAAATCTGATTATATTGAAATGAGATTTATTTAGGGCATAAAACCCAACACTATAGTGGTGTGGGAGTCCCCCAACAACACTTTCTGATCCTCTGTAGCAGCAACATATGTTTTAAACATATTTCTATCATGGCAGACATGGCGGGAAGCCCCAGTATCTACCCACCACCCTTCGGATCCACCAATAAGGTTGATCTCTGAAATCATAGTTGTAAATGGCAGCGCTTCTATCAGGTTAGCCTGCGGAGCAGAACTAGGCCTGTTCTTACACTTTCGTGCCATATGACCTGGCTTGATACAGTTGTAACACATGAACAAACCAGAGTCATTTCTATTAGGGTATAGTTATTGCCTGTTATTATGGTTTCTTTGATGGTTCCAATTCTGATTGTTGTTATTGGTTCGAGGTTGATTGTTGTGGTTTGGATTCGCTTTGCGATTCTAATTCTTAAAGTTTTTCCCATTGGGTTTCAGAACAGCAGTGGATCTTTTATTAGTGTTGTTGTTCTTTCCAAAAACAAGCACCTCTTCCTTTTGGTCTTGTTTTCGGGCTTCCTCCTACATTCGAAGACGAGTGATCAGACTTTCCAACGAAAACTCTTTTGTTTTATGCCTGAGAGTATTTTTAAAATCTTTCCACGAAGGGGGTAATTTATCAATCATAACAGCAACTTGAAATTGTTCATCGATAGTCATACCTTCAGACAGAATTTTGTGAGCTATTTTCTGAAGCTCGTGAGACTTGGCTTCGACTGATTTATCATCGGTCATTTGAAACTTCAGGTAGCGGCTCACAGCATATTTCTTTGTTCCCGCCTCCTCGGTATCATATTTTTTCTGTAATGCTTCCCATATCTCTTTGGCAGGTTTGTCAGAATTATAATAATCATACAAATTATCAGACAAACCGTTCAAAATAAAATTCTTACACAAAAAATCATTCTCTACCCAGGAATCCCTTTCCTTAACCTGCGAGTCGTACTTCTCGACTTTATCCTTCTTCTCGACACGAGGTGGAGTCTCAGACACAACTGGTTTCAAAACAGTAAGCACAAACGCATCTGTTTTCATGGTCAGAAAAAACAACATCTTCTGTCTCCAACGTTTAAAGTGCAAACCCTCAAAACGAAACGGCTTGTTAATGTCAACAGTAGAACCAGAACATGCATCGATAGTAGTCATAAGAGAAAGAACATCTTAAAATTGTTGAGTAAACCGATAGCAAAATAAATGAGGAACGATATTACCGAATGAAGAATTCTGGGTTGAGTTGCAGACTAAGTCGCTCTCTTTAACACGTTCGCGACACTGCCCAGGAGTGTGCAAGCAGTCGGAAATTGCCGGTCGTCCCTAGGATAAAACAGCCAGTCGTTGTACTGTATCGGAACCCCACTGCACTGTAGAGCACCGTCGAATACACCCAAAAATTTTTGATATCGCAGATGGAATTTTTAATTTTATGAAAACTGTATTTTTCTGATACGAAAGAGATGTGTTCTTCCCATCAGTTCAATCGCATTATATAGGCAAATGGATTGAATAAACATAACGAGAAGAATAACGTTTTCTGAAGTGGGGTGAGTTGGTTTTTGAACGTGTCCCGTTAGCTGATACGACTAAGTAATCAGTTTAATCAAACACGTTTCTTAATTCAATTAATAAATAAAAAATAATTATTTTATTATTAAATAATTTTTCTGTAAAAAATAATATAGTGTCACACCACACCAACCAACCCAGCCCGGCTCGGATCGGACGGACAGACGGCGCGCGTGCGCGTGTGTGGTGGGTCAAGTGTGTGTGTCCTCACCCATTCACACAAAACTGGGGTACCCCTTGGGGCCCAAACCCAAATGCCAAAGTTGCACTCTTTATACCCTTATAAATGAGTGTTCATATCCCATGCGGGACTCTTTCCAACTCACACACACTAAGACACTTATATATTTTGTTAAAACATTCACAACATTTCCAACAATAGGTGATATAGGTGGGTGAGTGGGGTAGGGAATTGAAAGTTCTTCAAGAAGCATCTATACTACACGACCTATGACTTCTTGTCCATACTTCTCACCATTAAATATAAATGCAAGTGAAATCAGAATTAAGCAAATCTAATAGAATCTCAAATCATGAATGAGAGCAAGCACCCTTCAAAATAAATAAAATATTTGAATGAAGAAGGAATTCAAATCATGTTAAAGGCACATCAAGCCGCTGCCACCATTAAATCATATATGTATAGCAGAAAATATGTCTCTAAAATAAATTTATTGTCTCGATTATATATTCTGATTTGAAATAGATCTGAAATTGAAGTGAAAAAAAAAGAAATCTGAGAGATGAGAGAGAGAGTCTCTCGAAAGCATATATATAGTGGTCATGGTAAAATTTTTTATTACCAGCTGCTAAGCCCGATGACTTTGTATCACAATTTGACAGCTTTAATAACTCTTTATCTTTAAATGGAATCACTTAAAACTTTCTCATCAATAGCTCTTGCGTAACAATCAATAGCCTCAATAAACACTGAAACAATCAAGTTAGGGCGATACACGTTTCAATAAAAGATGAAGAGCACCAAATAGTGACAATATAATTCATCAATTTCATCCAAATTTTAAACTAAAGAAAACCCAGAAAACATTACCGTGCTATTACAAGAATTATTAACAATAATTATTCTCTTATAGCCAAAAAAACACAATGAAAATGGAAAAAACTAACACTACAGTGACCAAGAGAAGAGATTACATGGAGTTATAAACAACTATGGTTGAACTCACCTGACTTAGAGAAGAGATAATCAATCTCAGTCCAATCCACCACAGTGAGCAGAGTAGAGATGGTCCCGATGTCCCTATCCTGTGCAAACGAGAATCTAACACCATTATTATAAATAAATCCTATTATATATAACTACTAAAAAAATATGAAAAAAATCCTTAACAAAAAGTGGGTCAAAATATTTTCAAAACAAAATCATCAAGAACAAAATGTTATAAATATATATATAAATGAAAATATAAATATATATACCTTACCTTTGAGAGGGGGGAGGAGCGGAGGGAACAGACGGAGAAGGAGGAGCTCGATCACCGAATGGGGTGGTAGCCAAGCTCCGTTCAAACAACGATGAACGGAGCTCAAAACCACGCACAGAGAGAGTAGAGAGAGATATTGCGAGAAAGGGAGAGGCAGCTTGGGCAGACGAACCTAGAGAAAGAGAGAAGGAGACTGTGGAAACTGGGAAGAGGACTTAAAATGGGTATCTGGTTCTAAATGGGAAAACCTAATTTTGAGTTGGGATTTTGTAAAAGAAGATGCCCTTTACCGTCAGTTAGCCAAAGAAGCTAACGTAGAAGCTAACTACTTTTGCTTCAAATTCTAACCGAAGATAAATGTCGATTTCTTTTTTAATTTTTATCTTTAGCATCTGTTTTTGTTTTAGTGTCGGAGTAATAACCGACGCAAATTAATCATTATTTGCATCGGTTACCAACCGAAGCAAAAAAGTTAAGGTTGACTTTTGCGTCGGTCAATGACTTTGACCAGACGCGTTGACCAACACAAAAAGTCTTTTTTGTAGTAGTGTGATGCAGGAAAATAATGGGGGAAATTACAGATTTTTCTACCATTAATGGCAAAAAAATCTGTATTTTTTTTACATTAAATGTCGGGTAAAACCATTTTTGTAGTAGTGCTGCTACCAAAATATGCTAGCAATATGCTACTTCAACATGGTCTTTATTTATGTTTATGCAGGATGGGAAGGAGTAGCAAATGATTCGCGAGTTCTAAAAGAGATAGTAGCCAATTTAGATAATTGTTTTCAATTTCCTTCTACAAGTAAGTGATTAATGAAATGTAATTTGCTAGTACAATTACTTAATTTTCTATTTCAACTAATTTAATATTTTTATGCATATAAACTTCAAATAAGTATTATCTATGTGATGCAGCATATCCATCCACTCGGGGATTTTTACCTCCTTACCATAATGTTCGATATAAGTTAGGACATTATCGTCGTAGGTGTGCTGTAACGAAGGAGAAACCATGCCCATGCTCAACATAGAAATGTTATCAAACGTTAGTTTTAAAAGCAAGATTTCAAATAACAGATAAGATGGCGCCATATGAGTTTCATGTCCAAAGAGATGTTGTTATTGCATGTTTTGCAATTAACAATTTTATCAAGAAATAGCGCATAAATGATGGACTTATTAAATTAGTTTGATCAACCTCAAGTAATCTTCGAGGAAGGACTTGAAGAGAAAATATTGGAGGAAACTAATTATGAATCCATTTGGAGAGCAGAAGATGCACAATTCATAAACAATTTGAGGAATGAACTTGCACTAAACCTAATGCAAAGAAAGGGAAACAATAAATACTATAAATTCTTAAAGTTAATTATATTTGTTTTTTAATATTTGAATACTTTTTTTGTTAAAATTTAAAATATAGTACAATAAATTTGTTCATAATATATAAATAACAATTTTGGTATGATATTTTATTAGTTAGATTTACATTCAGACGTGAAAAAAACAAACAGTCTTAATATTTCTGTATTCAAATTCAGATATGTTATTTTATTATTCAGATGTGCATTCAGATTCAGATGTATAGATCTTAAAAAATAAATGTACCCTAAGTCTTACTCCATAGATCCCTAAATTAGAAGCAAGTTTATTTATGTGATTATCAAAAAAATATACAACTACAATGAGACGACTTAGCTACATAATCTTAGTTGGATTAGACCGGCTCATCAAATGTTTTAACTAGACTTTATACACATAGATGTCAAGTCCATTAACTATTGATTACAAATAAAATGAGCTAACACACAGTAAGTAACTATCCAATAAACCCAAATTTTAATAAAACCAATAAAAATTAATTAAACACAAATAAAAGTCTAAACAATCCATAAATAATATTTGATATGTAACCATCAATAGTCTTATAGATATAGGTTAACACTTTCTTGTTTTTAGGAGCAATTGGAGCTCTTTAGTTTTTAAGTCTTTTTCTTTGATCTTGTATGCTGAACCTAGTAGAAAGTGGTTTTTCAGTATAATTATATAAACATTAATCATCATTCTATAATGTCATAAAAAAAAAATTCTTGGAGAAATTTTAATTCGAAAAACCAATTCATAAATATATTTGAGAATCAATCTTTGAAAAACTAATTACGAATGAAATTTAACAGCCTATAATTAAAGAATAATTTCAAATTATGAGAGCGTATAAAAAATCTTGAGTATATCTATTGACAATTTCAAAAATATAACAATTTAAGCAAAAGCATAAGAACAAAAATATTGAAGAATTTAGTAGTAGTAATTGGATAATGAAAAGCGTGATTTGTAGCGATATCCGATTCCAATAGAGAATTCATAGTAAAGTTAGGGTTTGATCCGTAAAGAGCCTGAACTCCTTGTATATCGTCAAGCTGCAAATCTGTTTTCCTCTCTCTAGGCTTTAAACTCGGATACATAACGGCCTCTTTGATCGGAGTGTGAGTCAATCCAAGTAAATGTCCGATCTCATGAGTAGCTACCGACTCTAAGTCGATAGCAATGGTAGATTCCTCTGATCCAAAGTCTACGGCCCATCTTTCAGCCGCATCAAGGTGAAACTTTCCACTTTCTGGAGAAAACGAGTGTGCAAGTACCCCAAGGATCCCATCAAAAGGCTCAGAATCACCATGATCGCCGCTGTAAAACCCTATCTTAATGTCGGCGTAGACATAGTCTTCAGTCTCAGAAAAACCAACTGGAATCACAGACGACCACCGCGAAAAAGCACGCTTAAACACCGCTCTTATGTCAGAAAAACTCAAGTAACGGATCATATAGTCTGGTGAAAAAGCATATGTGAGAGTCATATGCATTCTTCGAGTCCATCTGGGTCTTCCAGGAAAGTATTGGTACCGCTTTGATCCATGCAACGTACTGATTACATCTGCCACACCACATCTTGGTGTTTTTATTTGTGCAATAGTTTCGAAATCGAGCTTCCCTGTAACTGAGAGACCATGACTCGATTGAAATTGAATTATAGCTGATTCCAACTCATCATCCAATTCGTTGTTGAAGGTTACCTTTTGTTGTGGTCGGAGATAACCAAAACGATGAAGGTAATTCTTTGACAATCCAATGATGTCGCTTTCTCTATTTGAATTGAGGAAGCTCACTTGGTAATTCTCTATGATTGGTGAGGCTGCGCTTGAGGTTTTTACCGACGGATCAAGTTTGCTATGTCGGTCTTCCAATGTCTTGTATTCCGATATTACTGTAGCTGGAAGGCATTTTGGAAAGATGATAAGAAAATATAAGATGGCAGAGATGGAGAGAGAGTGATTCATGGTTCTGATGACGCTTTTAACGTTTGGAGGGAAACTTGACTTTAAATGAAGGGTCAAATTAATAATCGTTCACAAATCATTAACAATGAGTCCTCTCTAAAATTTAAATATAAGATGAATGTTAGATAGTACATTCAGTTATATGTTACAAGTGTGTCTATACTAGTGTGTTTGATGGCAGGGATTATGATTTATATAGAGAATATTCTAAAGTGGTGGCCTGTCTTTTTCGCTTCAATTATAAAACTTGTCGTTGGTCTTTGACTCTGTAATAGAGGCCAACCCTTAATTTGATGGTTGGTACGCGATTAAAAATGTTTAGTTTGATATTTTTTGTTTAATGAAATCGAAAGAAAAACTACCTTTGATTCTATTATTTGAATGTATTTTTATGTATTTTCTACCAGTAGAATTACTATTAAAGACCGTTCCACACATTTTTTTTTTTATGATATATAGAAGGCATACATGACATAAAATATTAAATATTGTGTCGCATGCTATATATTGGTAGAATAAATAAATGAATTGTTAACATAATTCTAAAGAAACACATAAGAAGTCAATGATTCTTTCGTGTATCATTCAAACATATAGTATAATCACAAGGGTGCGGTAGTACTTGATTAAGACTCTAAACATATGTTGTTTTCAGTCTATAAATAATGGTTAGTTTTGGAAATAGACATTATTTTAACCATGAGCCCCCAAAACTTATAGGTGTTACTGCAAGAATCATGAGTAGTAATATCGACCAATCCAACATGGGCTTTAGATCAAGCTGCGTTACATCTAACGGACACAAATGCTTCATCACTATATTTTATTCTTTCGACGAGACCGAGAGTCAAAAAATATATTACATTTATGATATATTTTTTTTGTTCGTTATTCGTATTGCAGGCGAAGGGAATAAAGATTGGTCGTTAGGATTTTGATAGCAAGTTATTTCTGTTGGGCTCTGTATCTTTAGATTACGTGTGGAAGTTTTGGGCGTGAAGAATACTCAATTAATAAGTATTCAGCCCATCATAATGTCATATCTTATTGCTTTTTTGTTAAATTTTATATATTATATATTTATATTCAATCTTGACGTGACCACATTGTACCAAACCCACATGCATCCATAGAATTCCAGTTTTAGTTTATGTTTAAAGTATCCCCTTACAATAATTTCCATTCGGTAAGGGAAATTCCGCCAAACACCCAAGTAAGACCCTTTGCAACCACCATGCCTGGCCCATGTATATCCGAGAGCTTTTATGAATTTTCATTTGAACTTATTACTAAATATTAATTTCATTGATTTTCAAGAAGATGACTACAAATATCACAAATATGTACATAATGAAAATGGAACCAGCTTAAAATGAAGAGAACTTATAAAAACAGAGAGCTGCCCAATGAATAAAATGCTCAGCTCATATTTTTGAGGCTGGCGAACTCTGTATTTATAGAGTGTGAATTACAAAAGAATATGCTAAATGTGTATAACTCATACAAATCATTTACAATTGATAAGGCCAAAAATATTCTAACGGTACAAAAAGGAATTTGTTATGAATTGGGGACCACAAAATCACATAACAATCATCTGCTAATAGAGTACTGAAAATGTTGGAAGCACTACTACAAAAAAGATTTTAAAAGCATTTTTTAAGTCACTAAAAGAAAAGTGTTGCCAATGTTAAAAGAGAAAAAAATATAGCTTGAAACCTCTTTCAAGAGGCAGTTATTTGGAAATAACCGCCTCTAAAGGGTAACACGCCTAATAACCGCCTCTAAAGGGGTTGTGAACTTCTAAAAGAGCTTCAGCCCATAAGATAACCCTAACGAACCCTTATAAAACCCTAACAAAAATCAAGCCGCCTCAGCTGCAAACCCTGAAGAAACGCCCTTTCTTGCTCTCTCTCGCTCTCTAGCTTTATCTCTCTCTCTCTCTCCGTTTATTTGGCTCACCAACCACTGCGTCAGCCGCCATGAAAAGTTTATTATTTTCTCTTCTTTCAATGTCAATCCCTTTTTTTGTGTCCCTTAGCTGATGCCACCATAAACCCTTGACCTAGAGGCGCCTCAACCATGAACCACCCACCACCGTCGGCAAAAAACTCTTACTGTTTAGCATTGGCGGTGACTCAACCACGAAGAACCCAATGCCGATGACCCAACCAATACCAAAGGTCCCATCTCTTCTGTTTTTTTTTTTCTGCTAGATCTTTTTGTGTTTTCTCTTACCATTTTATTTTTGTTATTTGCTGGTGGTTCTCGTGGCCAACTAAGATTTATGGTGCATTTTTTTAAAGAAAAAATGTGTAATCTCGGACTGTTACGTTTAGATCTATGATTTCTTAGTTAAAGTCTGACTTTCTCTTGCTCTATTCACCGTTCTCTGTCGAACTGCAAATAAAAAAAATATAACTGCCTCAGTAGAGTCCCTTTAGAGGCAATTATTAGCAAATAACCGCTTCCATAGGGTCCCTTTAGAGGCAGATATTTGCTAATAATCACTTCTAAAGGACCCTTTAGAGGTGGTTTTTTTTAACCCTTTAGCGACCCTTAGAACGCCAACAATTACGATTTTTTTAAAAACCACCTTTAAAGGGTTGAAAAACCTCCTCTGAAAGCCCTTTTTATAGTAGTGAGAGGATAAGCATCATTTTCATTTTCAAGCAGCCCCTATCAAGCTGAAGGGGGTTTCAACCACACCAAAACCAGAAAATGAAATCAATTATGAGTGAGGTGCTTTGTTAGACAGTCGACGGTTTGATTATGTGAGGGTATGTACCTGATGATAAGGCTTTTGTTCAACACTTTATCTCTTACAAAATTGACATCTAATTGAATGTTCTTAGTCCGATCATGATACACGGGGTTAGCTAGAAGAAAACTGGCTCTAATGGTATCACACCAAGTAACAAGAGTTTGAGAAAGAGGATACCTGAATTGATTCAGTAGGCCTTGAATTCATGAAATTTTTGCCGCCACATGTGCCCAGGCTCTGTATTCGGATTCTATACTTAAGCAGGATACAACTGCCTGTTTCTTTGATGATCAAGACACTAATGTATCTCCCAAATAAACAAAGTACACTGGAATACTTCCTCTATCATCGAGAGAACATGCCCCATTCGCATCATAGTAACTTGTTAAGTCGAATTTCTCTAAGTACTAGATGTGCAATTCAAGATGGAATGTTCATTTTAGATATCTAAGCCCATGTTTCATTGCACTCCAGTGTGTTATAGATATCTAAGCAAAAGTCAGGTCGAGTGTGTGTCAAGTACTGCAGAACCCCAATTATACTTCGACAAGAAGTTGGATTTTCATGTGGCTCTCCATCTGAATTTTAGAAAGCTTTACCAACTTTCACAGGGATTAAACATTGCTCAAGATGTTGCATAGCTGTGTTGAGCAGAAAATCCTTTTATGTATTTAGCCTGGTTATGATAGATCCCGGTCTCATCCCTATGACCTCAATTCCCAAAAAGAAACTGAGATATACAACGTCTTTTAGATGAAAGATATAATTTAATTTAGAGATCACAACTAAAAAACTTCATTTTCCCAACTGTGTTAAATAGTCTGGTAAATTATTCACGACAGTCTCTAGAATCGATGCCTATTCGACCTTTGGGAAAACTGGATAGATTAGGTCACAGTGGAAAACTGTCGATAAAACTTTTTCCTGATTGTGCAAAACTATCGGGGATAAACAATCGCATGTACACTTATTGCCAATGGTTTTGCACAGTAGATTAACTGTTCAAAGAGAAAAAAAAAAATTGGTTTTTTAGTGACATTTCCTTTGTTACGTTGGGTTGCAGAATAGTGAAAAAATGCAACTTTTTTACAATTTTTTCCTCAGCATTGCTTGTACATTTAAAATTTTTTCAATTTTGAACAGCGACAATAATTAATCTAACAAATTTTTTAATAAAAAAGCTTGTATTTTATGAGATTTTTGGAAAGTAAAATATTCAAGAGCTAAAGAAATAATAAATGCGAGAAAATAAGAGAGGAAGATTTTTTACGTGGTTCGGTTGTTAACATACCCTAGTCCACGAGTCAGTCTATTAGCGTCATTGGGCGATATTGATGAATTTACAATGTTTTGCAGGAAACCATAACTCTTTCTCCTTAATTTCTATCTGAAGACAAAGAAGGTCAAGGATGATTTTATCAAAGATTTTGCTATGTGTTTTGTTGACTTGCCCCTGATGCATGAAAATGAAGGGGGTATTTATAGCCTTTCTGACGGGTATGGATCGCTCCCTTACCTACCTCGGATATCTGCTCAAATCCTACTAGAGGGTAAATTTCATGCAATATAGAGCTGAATGACTATTGCTCCCGTGGGTAGCCTTATGCTCGCGCGTGTAGTAGGTGGTTAATGGGAACCACTTTGTACTACTTGGACATGTGTCACACAATGGTTTAATCTTTAAAATCAAAGGAAACTTGTTACTCTAAGCTCGCTCCTTTGAGGATAGATGTCTAAATTATCTGCTTGATAGAAAGATGGTGGTGATGCGTGTACTACAATGCGGTATTGTAAGGGACAATATCTGATTCTATCAGGGAAAGCATAACTGTCACTTCATTACCTAGCACATAGAAAAAGTCGACATCCAAAACATCTAGTGAAGGTCGACATCCTCTTTAGGCTTTAAGGGCATGTATCCTAAGGTTAACCACAAGAGTCTCTCCGTTAGACCCTTCCGAGTTTGAGAAAGATACTTTTCATCCCACTTTTAGGAAGTACTTACCAACGCATGCGACTTCTCACGCATCCCCGTATTTTGAACGACTCTTAGTTTAGGGAGACGTCATAAGTGCTCCATAGGATTTTAAATGCAGGGAGAAAATGTGAATTTCATCCTTTCATGCCACGTGTCTTACTCTGCAAAAAGGCAGATAACATTACCCTCAAGCTTTTGGGCTACTCTATGATCTAGAAGCCTATAATACTCCCCTGCTTCTAGTAGAGAATCTTGTAGACATGGCACTAGCCTAATTCGTGGATACATCCCATGCATTGTAACCATGCATCAGGATGATAATCACAAGTATCATTAGTCTGTCCCACATGTGGCACTTCTAATTCATCTGCTGATGTCGCATGCTTGTTGGGATAGCGTCCCTTAAGTAATGATTATGGGACAATTGAGGTGACTTTTAAATTAATGTGTACAAGACAAGAGACTTGTTTAAATGTTCATGTTGTGTATTAAATGCAACCCTTTTGGTTCCCTGTCCATTGGATCAAAGGATGATTTTTTGGGAGGACAAATTTGGGCCATCAGTTGGATTATAAATTTGGGCCATTTTTCATTTTCCTCTTTCCATCACCCTTATTCTTCGTAATACTTCTTGCGACTTTCTTGAAGCAAAGCTTTTGTCATCCAAGCACCTCTCATTCTTTTACTTCCAGTGGCAGTGAATGCAATAGGCTTTCGACTGCCTTGTTTAGTACTTCCTTAACCTCTGTTTATTTCATTTTCTAGAGGTTGTATCCAATAATCCAACCATGCTTCACTCCTAGCCTGACGAGGACTTCGACACTCATAACCGCCTGATCGTCTGGATTCAACATGTTGGGTTTTGTGCCCTAAATAAAACCCATTACAATCTGATTAGTTATCAATCTAAGAAATTTGAAGTGATTTATGTTTGCGTGAATTTTTCATGCTTATGGTTTAATACATATGTTTAATATATGCACAAAATCAGTTAAGTCCAGAACATACACTTATTCACAATTACAGTATTGTCAACACAGTGGAATGTGATTGTGATTATATGATTCAAAAGACTAAGTCTCTGTTTCATCAGTGTTTTGGATTTACACAGATGTGATAATCAACGATGATGTGTACTTACACTTGTAGTAAGTGTTATGTTCTTTCCAGGACATTGGTAAAGTATACTAGTTTCGTATGTATGGAGTATACATTGGACTGGACCGATATTGAACTTAGTCAAGATATTATAAACTTACCATTGTATCTTTCGAAGTTAATATCACTAGTTGATTTTAGATTAAAAGAATCTAAATCCTGATATGCTTAGGCTCAACTCAGGAGTGCTATTCATGTTCTTTGATTTATTAGTTAAGCCTACTTTTGGGTCAGGGTGATACGTATATGTCGGGAACATGATAGTATGATTGAGTGGGAGCGCTGAACATAAATATGGAATCTATAGCTTCTACTGGTGTATAGAAGTCAAGTGATGATTCCCTTCGAGCTTAGCTAAATAGAAGTAAATGGATGAGCTCTTGTTTCAGTGACTATTTCTTAGATAACTAAAACATCATTTACAGGTAGCTAAGTGTTTTAAGGGGCCAAATACATTGAGGCGTGAAGACGGTAAATTTATCCCATCTCAATGTAAATCATCTATATAGAGGATCTTTGATCACATTACGATTATAATGATGGTTAAATGAGATAGCATATCTATATCGTGGAACATATAGAATGCTCTATATAAGTCTGAGAGTGCAATTCCATGTTCTAAAAGTGGATTCAACAAGGAATGAATAAGTTAGGGATTTTACTTGCTAAATTCAGTTCAGCTTATTGGAAGCTCAGCATTATAGATCCATGGTCCCCATTCTAGTTGAGACCATACTGCTTGTAAGACTCAATAATTGATTTATGATTAATCAATTATAATTCTAAAGTTAGACTATGTCTAATTTGTGAATTTTCACTAAGCAGGGGTGAAATTGTAAAGAAAAGAGATTCTAGGTTTATTTATTAATTAAGAGACTCTATATGTCTAATTAATAATTATATTAAATGACAATATTATTTAATAATCTATTTTAGTTATTAAATAATTAGGTTTGGCATTTAAATGGTTAGAATTGGAAAATTGGCGTTTTTGAGAAAATAGAAATAAAAATTGTGAAAACTGCAAAATCCAAGTGAGGCCCACTAACACCTATGGCTGACCACTTGATTGGCTTTTTCCAATTAATATTTTCATTATTTTAATTCCAAATAATTACTAACCTAAACCTAGTAGTTGCCTATAAATAGAAAGTGATGGCTCAGTCTAAAATAATAATTTTTAAGAGTTTGTCAGTAATTCAAGAGATTGTCTTTTCAGAAAACTGAGCCTTGCACTTTCTCTGTATAGCCGACCCTCTCTCTCTCTCTCTCTTTTCTTCTTCATAATTTTGAAACCTCTTAGTGATAGAGTAGTGCCCTCACACAGCAAGTGGTACCTCAATCATAGATTGGAAGACTGTGAAGGATCACACTCAAAGAGAAGGACATTCGGGCTCAGATCTTGATAATACTCTGCGACAGAAAGGATACAAGGGTTAGAGATCTGAGTGGAAGGAGACATATTATTCCGCTGCAACCAATGTAAGGTTTTCTTAACTTTATATGTGTTTATTATCATTTTAGAAAGTTCATATTTAGGATGTTAAACAACATACTTTTGAGTAGATCTAAGATCCTGGTAAAATAAATTCAAACACAACAGTCTTGGGCACATCTACATGACGACTTCCCACGCTCTATCCAAACATAAAGTAAGTTCTCTAATACATTGTTGAGTTTTTACTATTTCATGTTTATTATATGAGTGTTAAGTTCAAGCTACGTCAGAACACACTATGGTTTTGGTAAATTATAAGTTATTAGTAAAAATAGGATTTTATGGTGGGTTATATGCAGAAATCTTTTTACCCTATGAGTGTCTCGGTCGTGTAGCAAGTTAGGGTATCTCAACCAGCAACGCATAGGATTTTCACATCTCTAGGACTTTAGGGTTAGGACTGAGCGAGGTTTGAGATTCTTGAATTCTTCCATAAAGTTCATTCATTTAGTTTTGCGAGGAGTTGTCAGGATTCCACTATGACACTTGCTTTTTAGAATCATTTATGTTAACACGGTTTTGAGCAACCTCCTTCTTTAGCTTCTCGATGGTTCATTTGCATGCAATGCTGGTGGCATAAGTAGCTTTGTAGTGCAAATCCAAGTGGACATAATTGACTAACAACGAGTTCTTCAACTGCTGTAGCCAGTCATAATCATCGCGCAGGCCTTGAATGACCAAGTCTTTCTTGTGAATTTCCTCCTTTAGGGAGTTAACCTCTTAGATTTGGGTCTTTAAAGTTACGCTTTCAGAGACCAGCCTAGCCACACACTTTTACTTATCTTCCCTAGTTTGGGGAAGGTCCTCATGAAGAGATGTCAAACTGGATTGGATATTCCATTCAACCACAAATTTGTGGTCCTAATATAGCTTCCAATATTTAGCGCTAAGTTCATTTTCATCAGGGTAAACTTGGCCGTGCATGCATCTTAGACTTCTTTTACATCTTAGGTGGCCTAGGTCTTGGCTTGTTCCACCTCTGTTCGCAGAGCTCCATTCTCAATGACCAAAGATTTGTTCCTAGAATGGAGCTACCCTAGCTCAATGGTCAAGGTGCCCACCTCTTTAGATGTCCTCTCTACGATCAAGGCCATCTAACACAAAATAGATTCAATGACATAATAGTGCCTAACCAAAAAAACAAACAACACGGATAATGCACGAAAACTAGAACTTACTCCTGCCGCATGTTGTCTGCTACCACAGAAAGGGTCTACGGGTCTCGGCTACTTCTAATAGCCCACTTGTCAGAAGTGAGTTCACTCATGCTCGTGCCTAGTTATGAAGGCCTCATCGCACCAAAAGGTGCCACCTCTCTCCCAACCCTAGGCACCAAGTTTTGTCTCACTGCCATCATGTCAAAGACTACGCATGATGGTGAAGGCTGATGGATCCCCTCCACAATCTCAACTGTCTTCACTTATGAAAGCCTTGCAGATTTCTTCTAAAGTACTAACTGCTCGCTTTCATGATGCCTCCTTTGGGGGACAACAGTCTTGCCCATCTTAGTTAGAACTTCGTTGCTAAGAATGGCTGGTCTCATGGGGAAGGAAAAGTCCAATGGTAGGATATTGCCCAAGGCAAAAGGCCTTCATTCGGGAGCCTGGCTGGAAGATGTTAGCCTAGAAATTTGTTGCTCCATTGGATTTTTATGGGGGAAACGGCTTTGTTTGTGGCAAATTTAGTTGAGATAGAACAATTTATTTTTGTTATTATTGTGGTGGTGGAGTTTATTGTCATTGTTGTGGTTTTTGAGAAGTTTGTTTTTGTTATTGATGTTGTTTTTGTTGTTGTTGTTTCAATAGTGATGGTGTTGCGGATAATGGATCAGATGGAGTATTAATTGAAATTGAAGATTTAGCCTTTTTGGCACCCTCGCTCAGGGAAGAAGTTAACTCTCTACATTTAGGCTTCGTGGAGCACCCTTCCTCGGAAAGACATGCCCCTGAAGGCTGTCATCTAAACCTCCCACATTCATTAGAATGGCAAAAGTTGATCCCTCTGCTACTGAAGTTTCCCCCAAGGCTTGCTCCCTCAGAGCAACTGGTGCCTTAGATGCCTTCCTAGTACTCTTATGAGTTTTGTCCACCCCAACAGAAGCGGAGGAAACCAGAGATGTAGACCTCGCCATTGTGGGAGGAGCAATTTCCTAGACATTTAATGATGATGAAGTTTAGGGAGGACATGGTTTTGGTGTCCTAGAGGCTTGGCGATACCCTTCTCCTTCTCTTGGGTGTCTCCCGCCTTGGCCAGAAAGGCAGCTATCTTATAGCTCAATGACTTCAACATCCTAGATTCTGGAGTATCTACACGCATAACCACAATATCAGCACTAGAAGATACAAGCCAAGTCAAAACAAATGAAGACACAACTGTAAAACAACAAAATATACTAAGAAGGCTTGTGCATGGGTGCAACCATTCAGTGAGTATCTATAAGGCTCCCCAGGAGCAAAAGAAAATATATTTCTTTGACCAATGAATCTACCATATTCCGTGAAGTTAGGGAATGTCATGGTCAAGAAAGGATCCACCCTAACAGTATTTGAGGATGTCTCCGAATTACTAGGGCTCATAACAATTTCATCTACCCTATCTATGTAGTCTTTCATGGGATATCTTGTTGGGAATATTTTACCAGGATCTAGATTTACTAACAAGTATGTTGATTAACATCCTAAAAATGAATTCTCTAAAACAATGAAATAAACACATAAGAGTTTAAGAAAACCTTACATTGATTGTAGCGGAATATAATGACTCCTTCCGTTCAAGATCTCTAGCCCTTGATTCCTTTCTGTAGTAGATCATTATCAAGATCTGATCTTGTATCTCTTTCACTCCTTTGGGTTTGGTTACCACTGTCTTAGTCACTATGATTGAGTACTTGACTTGCTATGTGTGGGCATGGTACTATTAGAATTTATTTTACCAGGATCTTAGATCTACTCACAAGTATGTTATTTACCATCCTAAATATGAACTTTCTAAAATGATAATAAACACATATAAAGTTAAGGAAACCTTACATTGGTTGCAGCGGAATAATATGTCTCCTTCCACTCAGATCTCTCACCCTTGTATCCTTTCTGTCGTAGAGTATCTTCAAAATCTGAGTCCGAATGTCCTTCTCTTTAAGTTGGATTCTTCACGATCTTCCAGACTATTGATTGAGATACCACTTTCTGTGTTTAGGCACTACTCTTTCACTAGGGTAATTCGAAATTGTGAAGAGGGAAAGAGACAGAGAGGGGTCGGCTATAGAGAGAAGGTAGATGGCTTAGTTTTCTGAAAAAGGCAATTTCCTGAATTACTGAATAACTCTTTTTTTTTTTAGTGTGAGCCATCACTTTCTATTTATAGGCAACTACTAGGTTTAGGTTAGTAATTATTTGGCATTAAAATAATAATTTTACAAGTGGCCGGCCATGGTGTTAATGGGCCTCACTTGGAATTTTACAGTTTTTACAATTTTTATTTCTATTTTCTCAAAAACGCAAATTTTCCAATTCTAACCATTTAAATCCCAAAACTAATTATTTAATAACTAAAATAGATTATTAAATAATATTGTCACTTAACATAATTATTAATTAGACATATAGAGTCTCTTAATTAATAAATAAACCTAGAATCTCTTTTCTTTACAATTTCGCCCCTGCTTAGTGAAAATTCACAAACTAGACATAGTCTAACTTTAGAATTATAATTGATTAAACATAAATCAATTATTGAGTCTTACAAGCAGTATGATCTCAACTAGAATGGGGACCATGGTCCTATATTACTGAGCTTCCAATAAGCCGAACCGAATTTACTGAGTAAATTCCCTAACTTATTAATTCCTTGTTGAATCCACTCTTAGAACTTGGAATTGCACTCTCAGACTTATATAGAGCGTTCTATATGTTCCACGATATAGATACGCTATCTCATTTAACCATCGTTATAATCTTAATTTGATCAAAGATCCTCTATATAGATGATTTACACCGAGATGGGATAAATTTATCGTTTCACCCATCAATGTATTTTGCCCCTTAAAACACTTAGCTACCTGTAAATGAATTTTTAGTGAACTAAGATATAGTCACTGAAACAAGAGCCCATCCATTTACTTCTATTTAGCTAAGCTTGAAGGGAATCATTACTTGACTTCTATACACCAGTAGAAGCTATAGATTCCATATTTATGTTCTGCGCTCCCACTCAGCCATACTACAATGTTCCCAAAATATACGTATCACCCTGACCCAAAAGTAGGTTTAACTAATAAATCAAAAACATGAATAACACTCAGTCATACTATTGTTTTGAGGGATATCTCGTTGTGACTTATTGTCTTAGTCTGAAACTGTAAGTTTCTTTAAGACTAAGTCAACAACATAGCCGTCTAGTATTTGAAGTGTAAAATACTTGCTAGAGATTAAGCAATCAAATTAAAATACCATTAAAATTTCATGACGATTAGAAATCTTGACTCAAGTCATTCGAATAGACTATGCAAGAATTCTTCTATCTTATCCTCATAATTCTAATAAGTTATTTCTATCCACATGAATGGTTAGATTTTCTTTCTCAGTAGTGTTCTTAAGTTCCTATCACAAGTGTCAACCAAAAGAAGACGGGTAATGAATTTTAAAATTCTCCCACTCAATTAAGGTAGTGTGATACGTTATCAAAGAACTTTATTGGTATCATTATCTATTACAACAGTAAATCTAAACTGGAACAAATAATCCAGATCAAGGATTTATTCTGATAATAGCTAATTCATTATATTACTTCCATGTTTAAAATTATGTGTCACAAAGAGTACTGTGAAATATAGTCAACCTCTAAGTATATAGAGATTATGATCCACCCCTAAAGGTTATAGAGATCATGATTCTCTAAGTATTATAGAGATTATGTGGAGTTTCGAATATAATCAAGAGTTCATTACATATAAAAGATCGTTGAACTGCATATTATTCTTAACTTTTTCTCCACCCCTATAACATAAAAAGATCTTTTTACTAAACAAATTCTTAATAATTGTTTTAGAATTAACAATTATTCATAAACATAGAAATAATTTCTAGTGTTTATGTAGTAATAACTCTATAAACGGTTTAAGGAACTATAGAATTTGTATCAATAATAAAAACACATACACATACAAACATATAAATATAATAATTGGTAATTGTTATATAAGATAAAGTAATGAAGCTCAACTCATAGATTGCAATTTATTGGAAAATAGAAAACTTTATTGTAAAAAAAATGTTTGCAACAAAATGAGAAAAGAATAGGGAATAAAATCCCAAACTAATAATTGAAATCCAAATTGTTCTTAAACTGAAACAATTAATTCAAAAATAAATAAACGAGCTTCATCTTTATCTTGGACGAACTCCACCCCTTTGTCCAGCTTTCCGATTCAACTCGCTAAGATAGCACCTGAGTTCAAGCAGCTTGGGCTATAATAAGAAGAAAAACAGATAACCGAGGTTAATAGTCCGGAATTAATAATCCAAATGGATAATAATTCACCAAAACTCATCAGTTTATAGAAAGAAATACCTTGTTTCTTTGCAAGAAGCTTAGGACATTGGGGTTTCCAATGACCTTTCTCATCGTAAAGAGAAACACTTTCCTTTTAGTGTATCACCAGGAGCAATAGCCTTTTTGTTCTTAACTGTTTTCACAGCTTGAGCACGCTTCTTGGTATTTTTCCACTTCTTCTTCATCTTGGGTCTAGAAGTAGAGGCAACGTGTGCCTCAGGTTTAATTGTCCCATTACAATTTCCAGAATTCTTAGGTTTACTCCCTTTCGTCTTGGTTCTTCCAATCAAATTTTCATATGTCTGAAGCTCATTGACTAACGTGTGAAAGTCTTGCTCCTTCTTATTCATGACATAATTTGATGTATAGGGCAGAAAAGCTGGAGTCAGACTATTCAAGATAAGACTTACTTGAGTTGTCTAATCCATTTCAGCACCATGATTCTGGGCTTCCTGGAAATAACTTGCCATTTGGAGAAGGTGATCACGCGCATTCTGATGGGGTTCCATCCGTGCATTGATGAATTTTTTAGTCGGGTCAAAGCGAGACTGGATAGATGCCATTCTTAATAGCTCAGTTAACTTCTCCATTATTTCTGCAGCCCTGAAAGTGTTTCCAAACCTTGTTTTCAAGGTGTCAACCATGCTGGAAAGCATGAAGTATCGAGCTTTGTTGTTAGCATTCTGGCAACGCTCGAACTTCTCTCTAACAACTTTAGTTGCATTGTCACCCGACTGTTCAGGAGACGGCTCAGTTAACACAAACAGGGCACTTTCACCTATGAGAGCAATATTAATGTTCTCTTTCCATTTAGGGAAGTTATATCCATTTAGCTTATTTTCAGTCAACAGTGATAACATGGGATTTGACATGGCTATTACAGGATACTAAAAAATAATAATTAATAGAAATCAATTATTGTTTAACACAAAATCTTATTCAGAAATTATTAGCACATAGCAAGTAGGAATGACAAGAGAAAATACTAAAACATACAATCCTAAACAATTTCCAAGGTTTTCAACAAACTGATATCAGTGTCCCGTTTAGGCGAGATTCAAAGCTACCATCCATTGAATAGAGTTGTCAGCTCATCTAAAATAATAAACATTCTAACAACCTTTTATTCGATCGAAAAGAGAATCTGACGTTGTCCTGTTTAGGCGAGAGCCAAGGTCATTCCTATTTCATGAGCTTCCACCATTGTTTCATACGTTTGTAAGTCTTATACAGTCGCCACTATTAGGGTGATCAATACTAATATAAAAAACTTACAAATATACTTATCTTTCGAGATTCTACGGCGCTAACTTGCTAATGAACGTTCCTCCGTTAGGGAGGATTACCCACTAAAACAATAGCTATGTAAAACCAACAATGGAGATCGAATATCTTAATAATAATAAAGCTCATTATTTAAAATGTATTTTCTTCTATTATTTATTTATTTTAAATATATATTTATTTAATAAAATTTCAAATTTAGAATAAAATTCTGAATAAAATTTAATTTAATATTTATAAAATCATACTTAGATGGCTATGAAAATAAAATGAATTATTTCCATCTTAGTATTAATTTTCCAATAAATATTAAGAAAATTATTTTAATTTAAGTTGTATTAATTTAAATTAATTTGCAACTCAAATTTAAATTTTTTGTAAGAATATATATTTTATTTGAAAAATTAAAGTATAAAATTATACAATTTTAGAAATACTTAAAAAATAAATTAATTTTTACTAGAAAAAAAATACTTCAAGCAAAAAATAGGATCTATCTAGATTTTCTTTGACTAACTAATGCAATTTCTAATAATAATATATTTTAGTTCATTTATTTTAAATTAATCATTAAATGAAAAAATCACTGATTTAAGTTAGTTCAAAAATTAATTAAAATAAATAATTAATTTACAACTTTAATCTATTTTTCAATTCAAAATCATCTTGCATAATCAAATCCAATTTTGAAAATTTATTAATAAAATAAATAAAATATATTTTGAAAATTATTCAATTTTAAGTTGTTATAAAAATTTCCAACTTAAAAATAATTTTTTATTTAATTAAATGTCATGAAAGTAACAATATTTAAGTATCATGATGAAAATCAACTTAGATATTTAATTTCCAATTTAATTAAATGTATTAAATTCATGAAATAAATAATTAAGTATAGAGAAGGCTTAATTATTAATTCTAGTTTAATACTAGGAAAAATATTCTTAACTTGAATTGTACCAAAATTAATTATTAAACAATTAATTTCACAATCTATGATATTTTCCTATTTTAATATTAGAAATAATAACTAGTATAGAAATAACTATCTTGAAAATAGCTCAATTTAACTAAGTATCTTTTAAAAAATTTGAAAAATATCTAATTTAAGTTGTTGTCGAAAGAATCTAAAATAACCAACTTAAAAATTTCCAAATGAAATTTAATTAAATATCAAAATTAAGTTGTAACCACCTAATTTAAGAATATTCCATTTTAAGTTTAACAACTTAAAAAATATCTCTAGAATCTTCAATAACCAACTCCTAGAATTTCTCAACTTAATTTTAAATTCGAAAGATATTCAAATTTAAGTTGATATGAAAAATTAGTTAGAAATAACTAATTTATAACTTAAATAAGAATATTTATTGAAATAATTAAAATAAGCTTCAGAAAAAATCTAGTTAGTTAAAATTCTTTATTTAACTAAATACAAGAAAAATACAAATAGTTTATCTCGAAATAATATCTTAAACTAAGAGTGTTTTTCTTAAAATTAACTTTAAAATAATAAAATGAAAATAAATTTCATATATTTTAAAAAGTTAATTATGTTGCTAATCAATTTTATTAGGTTAAACTAATTTAATTAACCTAGTACAGTTATTCAAATCAGGCAAATGGGCCTTCACAATTGGGGTAGTTCATGTGAGGGGGAGCTGGGTTCAGTATGTGGTACCCACTTCTATTGGCCCCCATCTCTCACACAAGGGCCAAAAGAGAGGAATTTAACCTTAAAATAAATAACTGTTATTAATGTTGGGTTTTATGCCCTAAATAAAACTCATTTCATATAATCAGATTTACTTATGAATAAAGATCAGAAATAACATTTTATGTTGCATGGTTCACATGATTTATTTCATGATTATATGTATATAATGTATGAATTCTTTTTAAGTCCAGAACATATGAGTTTGTTAAATATTATAGTGTTGTCAGCACAGTGGAATATAATTTTTATTATATGTTCAAAATTTTATTCCCTGATTTGTCAGAACACTGGATTTAGACTAACATGGTATAATCATCGATAGGTATTCTTACACTTTGGAAAAGTGTTATGTCCTTTCCAGGGCATTGGCAAAGTTTACCAGTATCGGATGTATGGAGTATACATCGGAAGGGACCGATATTGAACTTTGATTAGATATATTAAAATTTACCGTAATATCTATTCAATTCAATATCACCTGTTGATCCTAGATCAAATGATCTTAATCCTGATATGGTTAGGTTCAATCTCAAAAGTGTTATTCGTGTTCTTTGATTTGTTAGTTAAGCCTACTTTTGTGTCAGGGTGATATGAACATTTTGGGAACACGGTAGTGCAATTGAGTGGGAGCGCTAACATAAATATGGAATCTATAGCTTCTATTTTGCAAATAGAAGTAAAGGATGATTTCCTTCAAGCATAACCAAACGAAGATAAATGGTGGAGATCTCATTTCACTTAGCTGAAATATCATTTATACAGGGTTAAGTGCTTTAAGGATAAAATACATTGAAGGTGTAGCCGTAACAATAGTACCTTTTCAATGTAGATCATCTATATAGAGGATCATTGATCACATTAGGGTTATAACAATGGATAACTAATGACGTGTCTATATCATGGAACATATAGAGCGTTTCTATATGACTGAGAGTGCAATTCCAAGTTCTAAGTGTTGATGCAATGAGGAATTAATAAGTTAGGGAATTTACTTGGTAAATTCGGTTCCACTTATTCGAAGCTCGATTATATGGACCCATGGTCCCCATTCTAGTTGAGACCATACTGCTTGTAAGACTTAGTTAATTGATTTTAATTAATCAATTATAATTCTCAAAGTTAGACTATGTCTACTTTATGAATTCTCACAGTTTAAGGATGAAATCGTAAAGAAAAGAGTTTCTAGGTTTAATTACTAATTAAGATACTTTGTATGTCTAATTAATAATTATTTTAAATCACAATATTATTTAATAATCTATTTTAGTTATTAAATAATTAATTTTGGCATTTAAATGATTAGAATTGGAAAAATGGCATTTTTGGAGAAATAGAAATAAAATTGAGAAAATTGCAAAATCCAAGTGAGGCCCATTTCACCCTATGGCCGGCCACATGGTTTGATTTTTCCAATTATTATTTTCAATTTTAATTGCCATGTAATTGCTAATCAAAGCCTAGCAAAAAATAGGAAAGTGGTGGATCACACTCAATAAGGCAGTTAATTGATTACACATTAATTAAGGAAACTGTTTTATTTGGAAAGTTGTGATCTCCCTTTTCCTGTATAAAGCAACCTTGTTCTCTTCTCTTGCATGCATGATAAGAGCACGAAATTCAAGAGAGAAAAAGAGAGAAAATTTCGAAATCCTTGTGAGTTGAGTAGTGCCCACACACATCAAGTGGTATCTCAATCATAGTATGTAAGACTATGGAATTTCTGCATCAAAGAAGGAGAAAAGAAGATCCAGGTTCAGATCTTGGTGATGCTCTGCTACAGAAAGGAATCAAGTGCTAGAGATCTGAACGAAAGGAGTCATATTATTCCGCTGCACCCACTGTAAGGTTTTCTAACTTTATATGTGTTTATTTTCATTGTTTTAGAATTCATATTAGGTTGTTAATTCAACATACTTGTTAGTAAATCTAGATCCTGGTAAAATAATTTCCAACAACTGGCACTAGAGCTATGGTAATTATTTACTTTCATGTAATATGAATTAAAACGATGATTGATGTGTTCTGTGTTGATTTGGATAGTTTCATGTTGGTTTATGTGTTGTTTGATGAATGTTGATGTTGTACGAAATTTTTCCATGAAATATATTTTTCAATTTTTGAAAATATTTTATTTGGATTCCTTGTGAAAAATTAAGCAATTTTGTTTTTTACGGAACTGGATTCCGATAAAAATTGAGAAATATATGAATTTTGGAAGATTGGAAATCATGGCTGCTGCATGCAGCCTATCCTGGCAGTTCCCTACAAATTACGAATTTTTGAGGTTTTTTCCCCAAAAAATCCAATTTTTTCATAGGATTGTTTCCCAAAATTCATTTTTCCTATTTTAAATATTTCTAAATTGAAATGTTTCTAATTTTAAATATTTTCAATTTGGAATTTTTCCAGTTTTTAAATATTTCTATTTTGGAATGTTTCCAATTTTAAATATTTCCTATTATGGTCAGATTTAAAAATTTGTTAAGTTCTTTAATATTTATTTATTATTTAATTATAAGATTAGATATTTTGATATTTAAGATATTTTAAATTAAAAGATAACTTTGTCTTTTTATTTAAAATATTATATTAAAATTATTTTATATGGCAAATTAAATAATTAATAAATTTGAAATTAACATAGATATTTTTATAGATATATTTACCATAATGTTTTCAAATTCAAAATTTGTTATTTTGTTAAATATTTAATTATTTATAAATTATTAGTTTAAAAATGATATTTTTTCTATATATATCATTTTTTTCCTTATTAGAAATTTATAAATCATATCTTAAATATTTAAATAACACAGATATTTTTGTAGAGATTTGAATATTGCTTAATTTGAGATATTTTGACATATAATTATGGTAATTATTATTCATTTATTATTTTATTCCTAAAATAATAATTATCTAACCAAATCTATTTTAAAATTCGTTTATTTTATTAAATTATAAGATCTGAAAGTGATGTTGGAGATTCTTTCCTTTCAAATCATTGATCTTATTAGATATTTAATTTATTTGATTCAAATAAACCTAGATATTTTAAAATTAGTTTCCTTTATTTGGTTGGTTTAAGAATAATAATTTAATTATATTAATATCTTAATTCACATCTGTTACATGGACAATGTTTGTTTATTTATATTGTTTATTCAAAAACTTTTTTTTAAACAAACCTATTATTTATCTGAACTAAATTGGTATGATTAACTTGTTGACAGATCCAATGATCTGATTTTAATCATAGTCCAATTGTCAATAGATCTTATAAATAATTTGTAGCAGGTAAATTTTGTACTTCTTTCATCTGTGTAAACCTAGTAACATGATAGGGCCCATCCAAATCATTTGACCTGTGTGACCCTATATGTTTGCTTTTGGGCTTAGATGCATATAGGAAGCCCATTTAAGTTTTTACTAAGTAAATGGACTAGGTTGCTAAAATAAATTTTGACATAAGGAAATTTATTTAGGTCCAATTAGATTTGGGCTTATTCAATGAATAACAATTGTTTATTTTAAGGTTAAATTCCTCTCTTTTGGGCCTTGTGTGAGAGTTGGGGGCCATAGAAGTGGGTACGACATACTGAACCCAGCTCCCCCTCACATGAACTACCCCAATTATGAAGGCCCATTTGCCTTATTTAAATAATTGTATTAGGTTAATTCTATTAGTCTAACCTAATTAAAATTGAATTAGCAACATAATTAACTTTTAAAATGTATGAAATTTATTTTTCATGTAATATTTTAAAGTTAATTTTAGAAAAACACTTAGTTAATGATATATTCTAGATAGTTATTTCTAGTACTAGTTATTATTTCTAATATTAAATAGGAAAATATCATTGATTGTGAAATTAATTGTCTCATAATTAATTTTGGTACAATCTAAGTTTAGAATATTTTCCTAGTATTAAACTAGAATTAATAATTAAGTTTCCTCGTTACTTAATTATTTATTTCTTGAATTTAATACATTTAATTAAATTGAAAATTTCAATATCTAAGTTGATTTTCATCATGATACTTTAATATTGTTATTTTCATGTTATTTAATTAAAGTTGAAAATTATTTTAAGTTTGGAATCTTATTTCACAATAACTTAAGTTTGAATAATTTTCAAAATATATTTTATTTTATTTTATTAATCATTTCCCAAAATTTTAAAATTGCATTTCTTTGATGTAGAAATTTCGAATTTTATTTGAAAAATAGATTAAAGTTAAAAATTATTTATTTAATTTTGGACCAACTTAAATCAGTGACTTTTTCATTTAATGGTTAATTAAAATAAATGAACTAAAATATATTATAATTAGAAATTGGATTAATTAGTATATGAAAGTCTAGATAGATATTATCTGTTTTGCTTGAAGTATTTTTCTAGTGTATTTAATTAAATAGAAAATTAATATTTAAGTTGATTTTTAATCATGATACTTAAATATTTGAAATTTTTCTTAGATATTTAATTAAATAAGGAAATTATATTTTTTGTTGAAAATTAATTTTTATTAATTTTGGGCCAACATAAAATTAGAGTAATTTTCCAGGATTTATTTTATTTTATTTTAAAGCATTTTCGAAATGCAATATATATTTATAGAAAATTAAATTTGAGTTGTAAATTAATTTAAATTAATTTTGAAACAACTTAAATTGAATAATTTTCTAAATATTTATGGAAATTATTACTAAGGTGGAAATAATTCATATTATCTTCATATCCATCTAAGTATAATTTATAAATATTACATTAAAATTTATATTTAGAATATTTTATTCTAAATTAGAAATTTTAATTAAATAAATATATATTTAAAATAAATTGATTAAAATAAATATTAGAAGAAAATACAACCCTTCATTAAATAATGAGCTTTATTATTATAAGGATATTCGATCTCCATTGTTGGTTTTACATAGCTATTGTTTTAGTGAGTAATCCTCCCTAATGGAGGAACGTTCATTAGCAAGTTAGCACCGTTTAATCTCGAAAGATAAGTAATCTTGTAAGTTTTTTATATAGTTTATGACCACCCTAATTGTGGCGACTGTATAAGACTTGCAAGAATATGAAACAATGGTGGAAGCTCATAAGATAGAATAGCCTTGACTCTCGCCTAAACGGGACAACGCGGATTCACATCTTGATCGAATAAAAGGTTGCTAGAATGTTTGACATTTTAGATGAGCTGACAACTCTATTCAATGAATGGTAGCTTTGACTCTCGCCGAAACGGGACACTGATATCAGTTTGTTGAAAACCTTGGAAATTATTTAGGATTGTATGTTTTAGTATTTTCACTTGTCATTCCTACTTGCTATGTGCTTCATAATTTCTGAATTGTGTATGAATTTGTATTGAACCATGTTATTTTCTGTTATTAAATTGTAGTTTAATTTCGAATCTTC
Organism: Cannabis sativa; assembly: GCF_029168945.1. NCBI lineage: Eukaryota > Viridiplantae > Streptophyta > Magnoliopsida > Rosales > Cannabaceae > Cannabis > Cannabis sativa. Next base: position 4,113,709 of record NW_026870043.1, on the reverse strand, counting down.
ATTGTTGGTCTAACTTGATTTGTTTTTCTAATGAGATAAATCCCTAATGGATTTTCACCATTAGACTAACATAATAGTGTTAGATCTCGAAAGATAAATATTGTATATGCAACATCTAGCTGTTCATCAAATGATGACACCTTAGACTAGTGTTTTACAATATGAAACAAGAAGATTGTATAAATAAGATTACTTTGACTCTCGCTAATCAGAGCATCGTTGGATTCTTATTTAAAACAAAATTATCCTAATTCCTCTTAGCTTATTCATTTCGAATTAGCTTAATGACATATAATTCCTCTATAGAAGCTTCACAACTTCTTAGATATAGATTTTATTTATCTAAGGAAAAGTCTCAACTATTCCAGAGAAGATAAAGCCATGAAAGAATTTCTTTAATCAACAGTGAGAGGTTTCAGGTATGCTTTTGTATGCCTTAGACCAGACACCTGCTGTTGAGTGGGAGTAATGAGTAAGTATCAGATTAATCCAGGAGAGGAACATTGGAAGACAATCAAGTAAATTTGAAGATTAAGAATAGGAACTATATGTTAGTAAATAAGGGTATTTTTGAAACTTTTAGAGTACACCACATCAGATTTCGAGGCTTGCCTGCGTGCTAGAAAGTCTGCTGATGAGATGGTGATTACTTTGGGGGTGGAGTAGCGATTTTGGAGAAGTGTAAAAACCTATCTGAAATCTCTTGGTCTACCAGAAAGAGACTGAATGTTAAAAGTTGCAGGAAAGATACTTATTCAGTCTAAGGAAAGTTCTATACTTTTGTGGCACTGTTCCAACTTGCCTTAACTACTAGGGTTACTTCCTGAATAACCAAAGAGTAGTTGCCCAAAAGTATAGAATCAATTATCCCAAGAGAGTAAACATATAGAGTGTAACACCCTAACTATCTTAGGCGTATTACGTGATTTTCAAACGTACTGTGCAGCTCGTTGCTAATCAACGAGGTTTATGGAAAAACGTGATTAATTAAAATTTTGCTTTTTCATTAAACTTATAAACCATTTTACAAAAAGTCTCGGGATCCCGATTTATAAAAATATTTACAAACGTTTTTACTGTTCAACTTTTACATCAAAATAAAGTCGTCTAACGACAGTTACAAAATCTCAGCCCTGCTGTCCCGAGGATCGTACGCTCCAGGCCTAACCGCCCCGACATGTACAATCTCATAAGCTCGCTCACGGTCCATCAGCAACTGCCTTGCCTTTACCTACACATGAACATAAACTGTGAGTCGACAGACTCAGTAAGAAAAGCATAAAAACATCATACATAAAACTGACTGCCGTGTCCAACACGATACTGAGTCCCGCTACTGCCATGTCCAACATGGTACTGAGCACTACTGCCATGTCCAACATGGTACTGAGTTTTGAACGTTCAGGGGACGGTACTATTGACAAGTATCCTCCTGATCGGTCGAACCGGTCATACTCCGCCGCTGGTCATACTCCAGCCGTACCGACGGGATAGGTCAATAGCACCGAACCACCAACCAAGTGTCACTGATCGGTCGAACCGGTCATACTCCGCCGTCGGTCATACTCCAGCCTGTACCGACGTGACAGGGTTGGATGGTTCGAAGCCTAAATACCTATCTAATGTAATCTAGCAGGCTTCCTACATGCACGCTAAACATGTAATCTACATATGCAGACTGTTATACTAATCTTACACGGATTCCGATTTCGTGTGTGCTTCGGTCCAACCCGACCGGAACCGAAGCCGAACTAGCGGACATCGGCTCCTAAACCATAAAAATCACAACGCTATAAGTGACACGCTAAATCACTTCCCGGGGACTAAAACTTGAAACTAAAAGTTTCCCTATCGATAAAAAGCATGGCAATACCCCTAAAAACCCAAAAACGAGGAAAACTAGGGTTCTGAAAAATCCCCAACCGGCAGACCGGTTGCCCAACCGGAATTCCGGTTCTGGGAAAATTCAGGACCCCATCCGGAATTCCGGATGCTCAACCGGAATTCCGGTTCCTCGCAGGCAGCAAACTAAAAATCTCCTAACTTGACCAATTCGAACCCAATTGATCCCAAACTTTCCAGACCTGCTCTAAAGGTCCCAAATAACAATTCCAAGGCCTCAAACCTACCCAGAAACCACATACACGAAATTCACCATTGGAGCTCAAGCTTTGAGTTCCAAACTCAAGCTTGAGCAAAACCACCTAACATGCAATCAAACTAGCTTAAAACCTCTTAAACTAGCATAATATAACCTCTGAAAACAAACAACAACATCCAGCAATTCACAGAAACAAAACATCACATTTTCTTTCAAAATTCATAACTTTTGCAAAGAAAACTCAAGGCTTTAACAATCTAACCTACATGCTTCTAACATAGCTTAAACAACAACAATAATCATGCTTTAAACAACTTAAATCAACAACAAAACCCAGCAGAAACATCTCTCAAAAATCACATGCATTTTCATCCATTTTCATCATTTTCATGAATTACAAAAGGAAAAGCTTAGAGACCTTACCTAGGATGAAGAACACTTAGAATGCAATGGAAATGGCTTGAAAATTCAGAAATCCCAGCCCTAAGATCACCCTACCAAATTGAGAGAGGAAGAGAGGAAAGAGAGAGCCTTTTTGAATTTTTTTTTTTTTTTTCTATTTTTTCTAAGTTGAATGAGAAATGAGTAAAAAGGAGTCTTTACACACTAAATCTTTCAGCCAAATAACATGCATAAATTAAACATTTATTTCATTTATTAAATCATATAAGACAAAATACTAATGGGGCAAAAAGACCATTTTGCCCCTCCACCATAAAATCACTAAAATCATACGAAAGGGGTATTTTTGGGACATTCTAAATTCCCGGCCATTCCCGACATTCCCAATGTCTAAAACCCGTCCCCAAAATACTAACATACTAAGTTGTGATTTCTACTGAGCCAAACGCCGCGTTCCAAAATACCGGACACCGGAAATGCGAAATATAAAAAACTGCTGATGACATAATTATGCATATCTGAATTCCATAAATATCCATAATAAATAATTTAAATAGCTATAAATAATTTCATGATTAACATAAATAACTGCTAATTTCCAAATTAACTAAGCGGGCTTTACAACTATCCCCCCCTTAAAAGGATTTCGTCCCCGAAATCTAACCTGAATAACTCTGGAAATTGAGCTCGCATATCTGATTCTAGCTCCCAGGTGGCTTCTTCCACCTTATCGTTTCTCCGCAGAACCTTGACCAACGCTATGGTCTTATTCCGAAGGACTTTATCCTTTCTATCCAGGATCCGCACCGGGCCGTTCCTCATAAGACATATCTGACTGAAGCTGAAGACTCTCATAACTGAGTATATGAGAGGGGTCTGAAACGTATTTTCTCAACATTGAGACATGGAATACGTTGTGCACTGCTGATAAGGCTGGAGGCAATGCTAACCGATATGCCACTTGACCTATCTTCTCGAGAATCTCGAAAGGTCCTGTAAATCTAGGGCATAACTTGCCTCTTTTCCCGAAACGTTTAATTCCCTTCATCGGAGATACTCGTAAAAACACATGGTCCCCTACTCGGAACTCAACATCCCTATGTTTCGGATCTGCGTAACTCTTCTGTCTGCTCTGTGAGGCAAGCATTCTAGCTTTTATCTTTTCTATTGCCTCATTGGTCCGCTGAACTGACTCTGGACCTAGGTATTTCCTCTCCCCTGTCTCATCCCAGTGGATAGGGGATCTACATTTCCTACCGTACAACAGTTCGTAGGGTGCCATCCCTATCGTAATCTGGTAACTGTTGTTGTATGAAAATTCTATTAACGGTAGATATTTACTCCATGAACCCTCAAAGTCCATAACACAGGCTCTCAACATATCCTCCAATATCTGAATTGTCCTTTCGGACTGACCATCTGTCTGAGGATGGAATGCTGTACTGAATTTCAGCTTCGTACCCATTGCCCGTTGCAAACTTTGCCAAAATTTGGAAGTGAATTTCGGATCCCTGTCCGAAACTATAGACTTCGGTACCCCGTGAAGTCTCACTATTTCCCTGACGTATAATTCTGCCAACTGATCCACTGTAAATGTTGTTCTGACCGGCAGAAAATGAGCAGATTTCGTAAATCGGTCCACCACTACCCAGATGGAATCATGCAAACCCGTGGTCCTAGGTAACCCGACCACAAAATCCATCGTAATATCCTCCCATTTCCATTCTGGTAGGGTTAGAGGCTGCAACAACCTGTCGGTCTCGATGTTCGGCCTTGATCCGTCCGACACGTGAGGCATCTCGATACGAATTCTACCAAATTCTTCTTCATACCGTTCCACCAGAAGTACGGTTTCAAGTCTTGGTACATCTTGGTGGTGCCGGGATGCAGAGAATACGGGGTAGAATGAGCCTCCTCAAAGATCTCGTTCCTCAAGTCCACACTGTTCGGGACACAAACCCTGGCTTTATACAAAAGTATCCCACTATCTGACACTGAAAAGTCTTTGGCTTGACCAGCCAATACCTCATCTCGGATCTTCACTAACTCCGTATCTGTCGTCTGAGCAACCTTTATTCTTTCCAACAGATCAAATTGCAGCGTTAAGTTGTGAAGCTGACCTACCACAAACTCGATGCTGGATCTAACCATATCCTCAGCTAGCTGAGGTGAGATCTGAACCATGCTAGCTACCTGCCCGGGACCCTTTCTGCTCAGGGCATCGGCCACTACATTGGCTTTCCCAGGATGGTAAAGGATCTCACAATCATAATCCTTCACTAGTTCCAACCAACGCCTTTGTCTCATGTTCAAATCTTTCTGAGTAAAGAAATACTTGAGACTTTTATGGTCGGTGTAGATCTCGCACTTCTCCCCATACAAGTAATGCCGCCAAATCTTCAGTGCAAAAACCACTGCGGCCAATTCTAAATCATGAGTCGGGTATCGCTGTTCATAATCCTTTAACTGACGGGAGGCATAAGCGATAACCCGATCGACTTGCATCAATACGCACCCCAGACCCTGTTTGGATGCGTCACAATAGACTACGAACTTCTCCTTGTCCGAAGGCAAAGCTAGTACCGGAGCAGTAATCAACCTCTGTTTCAGCTCCTGAAAACTAGCTTCGCATTTATCTGACCAGATAAATCGCTGATTCTTCTTTGTAAGCTCGGTTAGGGGCATTGAAATTTTGGAGAACCCCTCCACGAACCTACGGTAGTACCCAGCTAATCCTAAGAAGCTTCTGATCTCTGTCACTGTCTTCGGTCTCGGCCAATCCCTGACGGATTCAATCTTCCCGGGATCCACCTTGATCCCATCTTTACTCACTATGTGCCCTAGGAAGGACACCTGAGACAACCAGAACTCACATTTCTTGAACTTGGCGTAGAGTCTATGTTCTCGAAGTCGTTGCAGTACCATCTGAAGATGTAACTCATGCTCCTCTTCTGACTGAGAGTACACGAGGATGTCGTCGATAAACACAATCACACAGATATCGAGGAAATCCTTGAATACTCTATTCATCAGGTCCATGAATGCTGCAGGAGCATTGGTTAGTCCGAATGACATAACCAGAAACTCGTAGTGTCCATACCTAGTGCGGAAAGCCGTCTTTGGAATGTCCTCCTCTCGGATTCTCAACTGATGATAACCCGAACGGAGATCAATCTTAGAAAAGACCGTCTTCCCCTGAAGCTGATCGAACAAGTCATCGATCCTAGGTAGTGGATATTTATTCTTCACCGTCAGCTTGTTCAACTCTCTGTAGTCGATGCACATTCTCATAGATCCATCCTTCTTCTTGACGAACAAAACCGGGGCTCCCCAGGGTGACACACTGGGCCGGATGAACCCGATGTCAAGCAACCCCTGGAGCTGAATCTTCAATTCCTTAAGTTCAGCTGGAGCCATCCTATACGGGGCTTTAGAAACCGGATCCACCCCTGGTGCCAAGTCAATCACGAAGTCAATCTCCCGATGAGGTGGTAACCCTGGAAGTTCTTCGGGAAAAACGTCCAAAAATTCCCGAACCACACTGATGTCCTCTGGCCGAATGGTGTCTGGCCGAGTGGTGTCCACCACCACGGCCAGAAACCCTAAGCACCCACCGTGCAATAATTCTCTCGCTGACATAGCCGAGATCACCGGGATCCGAGATCCCTGAACCGAACCCACAAACACGAACGGTTCTTCACTTTCCGGTTGGAAGACTACCATCTTCCTCTTACAGTCAATGCTCGCCGAATATTTAGATAGGAAATCCATTCCTAAAATAATATCAAATTCGACTAAGCTCATCTCTATCAGATCAGCGCTTAACTCTCTACCATCTATCCTGATCGGCATAGACCTAATCCACCTATTGGAGATAACCAATTCTCCGCCAGGTAACAGGGTTCCAAACCCTGATTCATATCTATCAAAGGGTCTACCCAACTTACTAAAGACTCTGGCCGCCACATAAGAACGTGTAGCCCCAGAATCAAACAGCACTGAATAAAGCGAGTCGTTAATAAAAATCTGACCTGTAACAACTGATGGGCTGGCATCCGCATCGGCTGCGTGATCGCGAATACCCTGGCTGGAGTGGGTATCGCTGGAGCTCTCGGTGCCTCTGGCCGGAGCTGGGGACATTCCCTCTTGAAGTGCCCGGGCATGCCACAATGAAAGCATCCCTGCCCCTTGCACTCTCCCCGATGATGCCTCTTGCAGCTAGGGCACTCGGGGTAGGAGAATCGGGTCTCATTACCACCAGGACGACTCCCTCTGTTCTGGTTCCCCCGGAACCTCTTGTTCTGACTCGAGCCGCCGGAAGCAGTGGGTGCCCTCTTCCTCTGATCAATGGCCGAACCACTACTCCCCCTGCTGAAGCCTGATGCAGGAGGGGTAGGAGCCCCGCCACCAACCGGAGTACTGGCTGAATCTGACATACACCCCACTGCGCCCTCAGCTCGCAGTGCCTTCTCCACCATCTGAGCGTAGGTGGTGCTGTCGTCAGTGGTAATCATCAGGTCATGCCTGATCTTGGGATTCAACCCGTCCAGATACTTCTCCTTCCTGCTGAAGTCGGTCGGCACAATTCCCGAGGCTAACCTCGCCAACCGGTCAAACTGAGTAGTATACTCAGTGACACTCATGTTCTCCCGCTGGGTCAGGTGAACGAACTCTTTCCTCTTGGCGCTTCTAACCGCCTCATTGTAGTATTTCGCGTTGAAGAGTTCTTGGAACCTTTCCCAGGACATGGTGGTGACATCGTGAATCTGAGACACCATGTCCCACCATACCAGGGCATCCTCCTGGAACTGGAATGTGGCGCACACCACTCTGTCGTTACCGGTGACACCCATAAAGTTCAGAATTCTGGTGATCACCGTAAGCCACTGCTCGGCTTTCGACACATCTGGACCTCCCAGGAATACCGGAGGTGCTTGCTTCCGGAACCGCTCATACAAAGGTTCCAATCTATGGGCCGCCACTACCATCTCGGCCTGGGCAGCAGGGGCAGGTGCCACTGGAACTACTGGCACTGGAACTGCAGGAGCACCCTGCTGTCTCAACCTCTGAATCTCGAGGTCTTGCTCTTCGATCCGGGCTTGCATCTCCGCAAACCGTAACTCCCAGTTCGGGGCTCCCTGATCGGCTGGGGGAGCCTGGGCAGCCTGTGGCGGGTTCTCATCACCCCGGCCACGAGCCCTGCCTCGGGGACCTCTACCTCGGCCCCTAGCAGGTGGGGGAAACCGAGCTCCCTCTCCCTGATTCGACCCCACGGAGTTGCCTCGACTCCTGGTAGTCCGCCTGGCGTCCATCTAGTTAGAACCGCCTGCGAAACCAAGAGTTGGCATATCAGGTCGTATTCAAGGCGAGCTTACTACTGCCGCTTAATTTGGAAATTAGAAATGAAACATGCGCCTATTCTACTATCAGGCTACTAACATGCTTCCTAACAGGCTTTTCTTTTTCATAACTGAATAAAATAAACTACTAAAGCAATAAAGGCTTACTGAACCGTGAACCGAGCTAACTGCTGATGATGATTGTACATGTCGTGACGATCTTCGGAAGACAACCTGGCGGCTCTGATACCAAATTGTAACACCCTAACTATCTTAGGCGTATTACGTGATTTTTAAACGTACTGTGCAGCTCGTTGCTAATCAACGAGGTTTATGGAAAAACGTGATTAATTAAAATTTTGCTTTTTCATTAAACTTATAAACCATTTTACAAAAAGTCTCGGGATCCCGATTTATAAAAATATTTACAAACGTTTTTACTGTTCAACTTTTACATCAAAATAAAGTCGTCTAACGACAGTTACAAAATCTCAGCCCTGCTGTCCCGAGGATCGTACGCTCCAGGCCTAACCGCCCCGACATGTACAATCTCATAAGCTCGCTCACGGTCCATCAGCAACTGCCTTGCCTTTACCTACACATGAACATAAACTGTGAGTCGACAGACTCAGTAAGAAAAGCATAAAAACATCATACATAAAACTGACTGCCGTGTCCAACACGATACTGAGTCCCGCTACTGCCATGTCCAACATGGTACTGAGCACTACTGCCATGTCCAACATGGTACTGAGTTTTGAACGTTCAGGGGACGGTACTATTGACAAGTATCCTCCTGATCGGTCGAACCGGTCATACTCCGGCTGCTGGTCATACTCCAGGCTCGTACCGACGGATAGGTCAATAAGACCGAACCACCAACCAAGTGTCAGCCTGATCGGTCGAACCGGTCATACTCCGGCTGCTGGTCATACTCCAGCCTGTACCGACGTGACAGGGTTGGATGGTTCGAAGCCTAAATACATATCTAATGTAATCTAGCAGGCTTCCTACATGCACGCTAAACATGTAATCTACATATGCATACTGTTATACTAATCTTACCTGGATTCCGATTTCAGGTGTGCCGGTCAACCTGACTGGAACTGAAGCTGAACGGCGGATTACTGGCTCCTAAACCATAAAAATCACAACGCTATAAGTGACACGCTAAATCACTTCCCGGGGACTAAAACTTGAAACTAAAAGTTTCCCTATCGATAAAAAGCATGGCAATACCCCTAAAAACCCAAAAACGAGGAAAACTAGGGTTCTGAAAAATCCCCAACCTAAGCAGATCGGTTGCCCAACCGGAATTCCGGTTCTGGGAAAATTCAGGACCCCATCCGGAATTCCGGATGCTCAACCGGAATTCCGGTTCCTCGCAGGCAGCAAACTAAAAATCTCCTAACTTGACCAATTCGAACCCAATTGATCCCAAACTTTCCAGACCTGCTCTAAAGGTCCCAAATAACAATTCCAAGGCCTCAAACCTACCCAGAAACCACATACACGAAATTCACCATTGGAGCTCAAGCTTTGAGTTCCAAACTCAAGCTTGAGCAAAACCACCTAACATGCAATCAAACTAGCTTAAAACCTCTTAAACTAGCATAATATAACCTCTGAAAACAAACAACAACATCCAGCAATTCACAGAAACAAAACATCACATTTTCTTTCAAAATTCATAACTTTTGCAAAGAAAACTCAAGGCTTTAACAATCTAACCTACATGCTTCTAACATAGCTTAAACAACAACAATAATCATGCTTTAAACAACTTAAATCAACAACAAAACCTGACAGTAAAACATCTCTCAAAAATCACATGCATTTTCATCCATTTTCATCATTTTCATGAATTACAAAAGGAAAAGCTTAGAGACCTTACCTAGGATGAAGAACACTTAGAATGCAATGGAAATGGCTTGAAAATTCAGAAATCCCAGCCCTAAGATCACCCTACCAGCCGAGAGAGGAAGAGAGGAAAGAGAGAGAGCCTTTTTGAATTTTTTTTTTTTTTTTCTATTTTTCTAAGTTGAATGAGAAATGAGTAAAAAGGAGTCTTTACACACTAAATCTTTCAGCCAAATAACATGCATAAATTAAACATTTATTTCATTTATTAAATCATATAAGACAAAATACTAATGGGGCAAAAAGACCATTTTGCCCCTCCACCATAAAATCACTAAAATCATACTAAAGGGGTATTTTTGGGACATTCTAAATTCCCGGCCATTCCCGACATTCCCAATGTCTAAAACCCGTCCCCAAAATACTAACATACTAAGTTGTGATTTCTACTGAGCCAAACGCCGCGTTCCAAAATACCGGACACCGGAAATGCGAAATATAAAAAACTGCTGATGACATAATTATGCATATCTGAATTCCATAAATATCCATAATAAATTATTTAAATAGATATAAATAATTTCATGATTAACATAAATAACTGCTAATTTCCAAATTAAAAGTTTATTCCCTGATTTGTCAGAACACTGGATTTAGACTGACATGGTATAATCTGCGATAGGTATTCTTACACCTTGGAAAAGTGTTATGTCCTTTCCAGGACATTGGCAAAGTTTACCAGTATCGGATGTATGGAGTATACATCGGAAGGGACCGATATTGAACTTTGATTAGATATATTAAAATTTACCGTAATATCTATTAAATTCAATATCACCTGTTGATCCTAGATCAAATGATCTTAATCCTGATATGGTTAGGTTCAATCTCAAGAGTGTTATTTGTGTTCTTTGATTTGTTAGTTAAGCCTACTTTTGTGTCAGGGTGATACGAACATTTTGGGAACACGGTAGTGCAGTTGAGTGGGAGCGCTAACATAAATATGAAATCTATAGCTTCTATTTGGCAAATAGAAGTAAAGGATGATTTCCTTTGGGCTTAACCAAACGAAGATAAATGGTGGAGATCTCATTTCACTTAGCTGAAATATCATTTATACAGGGTTAAGTGTTTTAAGGATAAAATACATTGAAGGTGTAGCGGTAACTGTAGTGCCTTTTCAATGTAGATCATCTATGTAGAGGATCATTGATCACATTAGGGTTATAACAATCGATAACTAATGATGTGTCTATATCATGGAACATATAGAGCGTTTCTATATGACTGAGAGTGCAATTCCAAGTTCTAAGTGTGGATTCAATGAGGAATTAATAAGTTAGGGAATTTACTTGGTAATTCGGTTCGACTTATTGGAAGCTCGGTTATATAGACCCATGGTCCCCATACTAGTTGAGACCATACTGCTTGTAAGACTCAGTTAATTGATTTTAATTAATCAATTATAATTCTAAAAGTTAGACTATGTCTACTTTATGAATTCTCACAATTTAAGGATGAAATCGTAAAGAAAAGGGTTTCTAGGTTTAGTTATTAATTAAGATACTTTGTATGTCTAATAAATAATTATTTTAAATCACAATATTATTTAATAATCTATTTTAGTTATTAAATAATTAGTTTTGTCATTTAAATGATTAGAATTGGAAAAATGGCATTTTTGGAAAAACAGAAATAAAATTGGGGAAACTGCAAAATCCAAGTGAGGCCCATTTCACCCTATGGCCGGCCACATGGTTTGATTTTTCCAATTATTATTTTCAATTTTAATTGCCATGTAATTGCTAATCAAAGCCTAGCAAAAAATAGGAAAGTGGTGGATCACACTAAATAAGGCAGTTAATTGATTACACAGTAATTAAGGAAACTGTTTTATTTGGAAAGTTGTGCTGTCCCTTTTCCTATATAAAGCAACCTTGTTCTCTTCTCTTGCATGCATGATAGGACCACGAAATTCAAGAGAGAAAAAGAGAGAAAATTTCGAAATCCTTGTGAGTTGAGTATTGCCCACACAAATCAAGTGGTATCTCAATCATAGTATGTAAGACTATGGAATTTCTGCATCAAAGAAGGAGAAAAGAAGATCCAGGTTCAGATCTTGGTGATGCTCTGCTACAGAAAGGAATCAAGGGCTAGAGATCTGAACGGAAGGAGTCATATTATTCCGCTGCACCCACTGTAAGGTTTTCTAACTTTATATGTGTTTATTTTCATTGTTTTAGAATTCATATTAGGTTGTTAATTCAACATACTTGTTAGTAAATCTAGATCCTGGTAAAATAATTTCCAACAATTAATTGAATAGGTCCAAGAACTAAATGGACCTATATAAAATCTATCAGGTTGTGACATTTTATTTAGCAACAACCTATATGCATTTATAACAAAATAAACTTATAGGCTCACACAGACACACAGATTTGGAAGGACCCTATCATGTTACTAGGTCATACACAGATGAAAGAAGAATGTAAAATTTGCATGTTACAAATTACTTACTTGACCTATTGACAATTGAACCATGGGTTAAAATCAGATCATTGGATCTGTCAACAAGTTAACCATTGCAATTTAGATCAAGCAATAATAGGTTTTATAAAACTTACACATAAGCTAAAACACAAACTCTTGCAACAGGTTGAATTTGGATAGTTGGAAGTAGGATTTATTTAATTTAAAATAATTAATTAAATTTCGAAAATAATTAAATAAAAAAAATATTTTTTTTTCAGGTTTTTAAATGAAATAAAAAATAATATTTAAAAAAAAAATTTACAAACCACCTTTTAAATTTAATGTTATTTTATAAATTAAATATTCAATAAAATAAAAAAAATGATAAATAAATATCCTTTTCTGATTTTATAATTTAATTTAAATAAAAAAAATAACAAAATTTAAAAGTTAGCAAAATATCTTATTTCTATTCAAAATATCATGATTATAGTAATCTTATTTTAAATTTAAATAAGGTCAAATTATTTAAAAAAAATAATTTAAAAAAATATCTGACCTTAAATTTAAATAAATAAGATAAAATAATTAAATTTAAAAATAAAATAAAAAATTAAGCAAAAAGATATATTTTTACTTATTTTCAAAATCAAATTACACTAATATCTAAAATTAATTTTAAAAAATTCAAATTAATTTATTTATGATAATTAGATTTGAAATATGAAAAGTAAAAATCAAAATACAAAACTACACAAAAAATCGGAACTTAATTCCATGAAACAGCATGAAAAATCGAAGAAAACGAAAAAAAAATGTGAGCTGTACGGTGTTGGAAATTTAATTACCAGGATCTAGATTTACTACCAAGTATGTTTCATTAACATCCTAATATGAATTCTACAACAATGAAATAAACACATATAAAGTTTAGGAAACCTACATTGGGTGCAACAGAATATAATGAATCATTCCATTCAGATCTCCAGTCCTTGATTCCTTTCTGTAGTAGAGCATTATCAAGATCTGAATCTGGATCTCTTTCTCTCCTTCCTTTGATGCTGATTCTCCTTCTTGTTGTTTGGATTCTTCACAGTCTTACACACTATGATTGTGATACCACTTGATGTGTGTGGGCACTACTCTATCACTCAAGGTATTTCGAAATTCAAGAGAAGGAAAAAGAAGAGAGGGGCGGCAAGGGCTTTTCTCTGAAAGGAACAATGTACAAGTCATAGGTCCTTGAAGCCAACACTTTCTATTTATAGAATGCCATCTAGGTTTAGGTTAGAATTGTATGGAAATAAAATAATGGAAAAATAAATGGTAAAAGGCTTGCATAGTGGCGGCCATATAGCAAATAACAAAGACACGTGAAAATACAAAACAGGCACATCATAAATAATTTCTAAGGTTTCCAACAAACTGATATAGTGTCCCGGTAGGCGAGAGTCAAAGTATCATTCATTGAATAGAGTTGTCAGCTCATCTAAAATGCAAACCATTCTAGCAACCTTTTATTCGATCAAAATAAGAATCTAACGTTGTCCCGGTAGAAGAAACTCAAGGTTATTCTCATTTTATGAGCTTCCACCATCGTTTCATGTTTTATAAGTTTATCTGTAAGTAGTCACCGTAGGTGTAACACCCTAACTAACTTAGGCGTATTACGTGATTTTTAAACATGCTGTGCAGCTCGTTGCTAATCAACGAGGTTTATGGAAAAACGTGATTAATTAAAATTTTGCTTTTTAATTAAACTTATAAAATAATATTACAAAAGACTCGGGATCCCGATTATAAAATCATTTACAAAAGATTTAACTGAATAACTTATACATAACATAAATGTTGTCTAACGACCAGTTACAAAAATCAGCCTCGCTGTCCCGATGATCGTACGCTCCAGGCCTAACCGCTTCGACATGTACAATCTTCTCAAGCTCGCTCACGGTCCATCAACTTTAGCCTTGCCTTTACCTACACATAAACGTAGAACTGTGAGTCGACAGACTCAGTAAGAAAAGCATAATAATACTCATACATAAATCTAATCGCCGTGTCCAACACGATACTGAGTCGTTCTACTGCCATGTCCAACATGGTACTGAGCCACTACTGCCATGTCCAACATGGTACTGAGTTCTGAACGTTCATAGGGACGGTACTATTGACACGTAACAACCTGATCGGTCGAACCGGTCATACTCCGGCTGCTGGTCATACTCCAGCCTGTACCGACGTGTTACTATATCCTCCTGATCGGTCGAACCGGTCATACTCCGGATGCTGGTCATACTCCAGCCTGTACCGACGGGATACGTCAATAGCACGGAACCACCAACCAAGTGTCAGCCTGATCGGTCAAACCGGTCATACTCCGGCTGCTGGTCATACTCCAGCCTTTACCGACGTGACATGGTTGGATGGTTCGAAGCCAACATACATAACTAATGTAATCTAATAGGCTTCCTACATGCACGCTAAACATGTAATCTACATATGCATACTGTTATACTAATCTTACCTGGATTCCGAATTCAGGTGTGCCAGTCAACCTGACTGGAACTTTAGCTGAGCGGCGGATTACAGGCTCCTAAACCATAAAAATCACAACACTATAAGTGACACGCTAAATCACTTCCCGGGGACTAAAACTAGGAACTAAAAGTTTCCCTATCGATAAAAAGCATGGCAATACCCCCTAAAAAATAAAAACGAGGAAAAACACGGGTTCTGAAAATTCCCCAACCAGCAGACCGGTTGCCCAACCGGAATTCCGATTCTGGGAATTTTCGAAGCCCATCCGGAATTTCGGATGCACAACCGGAATTCCGGTTCCTCGCAGACAGAACTTCAAAAATTCATATCTCAACCAATTCGACCCCAAATTGATTCAAACTTTCCAGACCTACTCCATACATCCCAAATAACATTTCCAAGGCATCAAACCTACCCAGAAACCACAAATACAAAATTTGCCATTAAAGCTCAAGCTTTGAGTTCTAAACTCAAACTTGAGCAAATCCCACAAACATGCATTCAAACCTGCTTAATTCTACTCAATTAAGCCTAACTAAGCCTCTGAAAACAATTAAAAACAATAACAACTTCACAGAAACATATTCACTACATTTCTTCAAAAATCACATATTTTGCTTAGAAACATCATGGCTTTAAACAAAGTAGCAAGCTTGCAATAAAACCTAGATAGTCCATTCATTTTAAACCTAAATAAGCTTCTGCAAACAACAATTAAACACAGCAACATACAGCCATACAAACTAACATGCAACCTACCATTTTCACCTCAAAAACATCAAGAACAAAAAGAAAGGTTGAGAACAACTTACTAGCAACTAAGGATCACAAAACCTACACAAGATGGGCTTGAATCACCAAGGAAAACTCCTCCTCCTTGCTGCTCAAAGAGGGCCGAAAAGAGAGAGGCTTGAGAGAGAGTTGAAAATTCTATTTTCCTAACTTAGTATTTTTTGTAAAAAAATGAAGGGAATAACAAATAAAAGCCACTAATATCCTTTTACATTTCAGCCAATAATTAAATAAAAATAAACATTTATTTCATTTAATAAACTCACAAAAGACAAAACACTAATGGGGTAAAAAGACCATTTTGCCCCTCCAACATAAAACCACATAAATCAAACTAAAGGGGTATTTTTGGAAAATTCTAAATTCCCGGCCATTCCCGACATTCCCAATGTCTAAGAAACCGTCCCAAACTAATAACATGCTAAGTTGTGATTTCTACTGAGCCAAACGCCGAGTTCCAAAATACGGGGCACCGGAAATGCAAAATATGAAAACTACTGAATAACATAACCATGCATTTCTGAATTCCATAAATAACAGTAATAAATTATTTAAATAGCTATAAATAATTTTCATAATTAATCCAGATTAACTGCTAATTTCCAAATTAAACTAAGCGGGCTTTACAACTATCCCCCCCTTAAAAGGATTTCGTCCCCGAAATCTAACCTGAATAACTCTGATATTGAGCTCTCATATCTGACTCTAGCTCCCAGGTGGCTTCCTCCCACCTTGTCAAGCTTCTCCAGAGAACCTTGACCAATGCTATGGTCTTATTCCGAAGGACTTTATCCTTTCTATCCAGGATCTGCACTGGCTGTTCCTCATAAGTCATGTCTGGCTGTAGCTCAAGACTCTCATAACTGAGTATATGAGAGGGATCTGAAACGTATTTTCTCAACATCGAGACATGGAATACGTTGTGAACTGCTGATAAGGCTGGAGGCAATGCTAAGCGATATGCCACTTGACCTATCTTCTCGAGAATCTCGAAAGGTCCTGTAAATCTAGGGCATAACTTGCCTCTTTTCCCGAAACGTTTAATCCCCTTCATCGGAGATACTCGTAAAAACACATGGTCCCCTACTTGGAACTCAACATCTCTGCGTTTCTGGACCGCGTAACTCTTCTCGTCCGCTTTGTGAGGCAAGCATTCTAGCTTTTATCTTCTCTATTGCCTCATTGGTCCGCTGTACTGACTCTGGACCTAGGTATTTCCTCTCCCCTGTCTCATCCCAGTGGATAGGGGATCTACATTTCCTACCGTATAACAGTTCATAGGGAGCCATCCCTATCGTACTCTGATAACTGTTGTTGTAAGAAAATTCTATCAACGGTAGATACTTATTCCATGAGCCTTCAAAATCCATAACACAGGCTCTCAACATGTCCTCCAATATCTGAATTGTCCTTTCGGACTGACCATCTGTCTGAGGATGGAATGCTGTACTAAATTTCAGCCTTGTACCCATTGCCCGTTGCAAACTTTGCCAAAATTTGGAGGTGAACTTCGGATCCCTGTCCGAAACTATCGACTTCGGTACCCCGTGAAGTCTTACGATCTCTCTAACATATAATTCTGCCAACTGATCCAAGGTAAATGTTGTTCTAACCGGCAGAAAATGAGCAGATTTCGTAAATCGATCCACCACTACACAGATGGAATCAAATAAACCCGTGGTCCTAGGTAACCCGACCACAAAATCCATCGTGATATCTTCCCATTTCCATTCTGGTAGGGTTAGAGGCTGCAACAACCCTGCTGGTCTCTGATGTTCAGCCTTAATCTGCTGACAAGTGAGGCATCTCGATACGAATTCTACCAAATTCTTCTTCATACCGCTCCACCAGAAGTACGGTTTCAAATCTTGGTACATCTTAGTGGTGTCGGGATGTAGAGAATACGGGGTAGAATGAGCCTCCTCAAAGATCTCATTCCTAAGTTCCACACTATTCGGAACACAAACCCTGGCTTTATACAAAAGCATCCCACTATCTGACACTAAAAAGTCCTTGGCTTGACCAGCCAACACCTCATCTCGGGCCTTTACTAACTCTGGATCCGTCATCTGAGCGACTTTTATTCTTTCCAACAGATCAGATTGCAGCGTTAAGTTGTGAAGCTGACCTACCACAAACTCAATGCTGGATCTAACCATATCCTCTGCTAGCTGAGGTGAGATCTGAACCATACTAGCTACTTGCCCGGGACCCTTTCTGCTCAGGGCATCGGCCACTACATTGGCTTTTCCGGGATGATAGAGGATCTCACAATCGTAATCCTTCACTAATTCCAACCAACACCTTTGTAATCTACATGCACGCTAAATAATATTACAAAAGACTCGGGATCCCGATTATAAAATAATTTACAAAAGATTAACTGATTAACTTATACATAACATAAATGTCGTCTAACGACCAGTTACAAAAATTAGCCTCGCTGTCCCGATGATCGTACGCTCCAGGCCTAACCGCCCTGACATGTACAATCTTCTCAAGCTCGCTCACGGTCCATCAGCTTTAGCCTTGCCTTTACCTACACATAAACGTAGAACTGTGAGTCGACAGACTCAGTAAGAAAAGCATAATAATACTCATACATAAATCTAACCGCCGTGTCCAACACGATACTGAGTCCCGCTACTGCCATGTCCAACATGGTACTGAGCCACTACTGCCATGTCCAACATGGTACTGAGTTCTGAACGTTCATAGGGACGGTACTATTTACAAGTAACAACCTGATCGGTCGAATCGGTCATACTCCGGCTGCTGGTCATACTCCAGCCTGTACCGACGTGTTACTATATCCTCCTGATCGGTCGAACCGGTCATACTCCGGCTGCTGGTCATACTCCAGCCTGTACCGATGGGATACGTCAATAGCACGGAATCACCAACCAAGTGTCAGCCTGATCGGTGAAACCGGTCATACTCCGGCTGCTGGTCATACTCCAGGCTGTACCGACGTGACATGGTTGGATGGTTCGAAGCCAACATACATAACTAATGTAATCTAATAGGCTTCCTACATGCACGCTAAACATGTAATCTACATATGCATACTGTTATACTAATCTTACCTGGATTCCGAATTCAGGTGTGCCGGTCAACCTGACTGGAACTTTAGCTGAGCGGTGGATTACATGCTCCTAAACCATAAAAATCACAACACTATAAGTGACACGCTAAATCACTTACCGGGGACTAAAACTAGGAACTAAAAGTTTCCCTATCGATAAAAAGCATGGCAATACCCCCTAAAACATAAAAACGAGGAAAAACACGGGTTCTGAAAATTCCCCAACCGGCAGACCGGTTGCCCAACCGGAATTCCGATTCTGGGAATTTTCGAAGCCCATCCGGAATTTCGGATGCACAACCGGAATTCCGGTTCCTCGCAGACAGAACTTCAAAAATTCATATCTCAACCAATTCGACCCCAAATTGATTCAAACTTTCCAGACCTACTCCATACATCCCAAATAACATTTCCAAGGAATCAAACCTACCCAGAAACCACAAATACAAAATTTTCCATTAAAGCTCAAGCTTTGAGTTCTATACTCAAACTTGAGCAAATCCCACGAACATGCATTCAAACCTGCTTAATTCTACTCAATTAAGCCTAACTAAGCCTCTGAAAACAATTAAAAACAATAACAACTTCACAGAAACAGATTCACTACATTTCTTCAAAAATCACATATTTTGCTTAGAAACATCATGGCTTTAAACAAAGTAGCAAGCTTGCAATAAAACCTAGATAATCCATTCATTTTAAACCTAAATCAGCTTCTGCAAACAACAATTAAACACAGCAACATACAGCCATACAAACTAACATGCAACCTACCATTTTCACCTCAAAAACATCAAGAACAAAAAGAAAGGTTGAGAACAACTTACTAGCAACTAAGGATCACAAAATCTACACAAGATGGGCTTGAATCACCAAGGAAAACTCCTCCTCCTTGCTGCTCAAAGAGGGCCGAAAAGAGAGAGGCTTGAGAGAGAGTTGAAAATTCTATTTTCCTAACTTAGTATTTTTTGTAAAAAAATGAAGGGAATAACAAATAAAAGCCACTAATATCCTTTTACATTTCAGCCAATAATTAAATAAAAATAAACATTTATTTCATTTAATAAACTCACAAAAGACAAAACACTAATGGGGCAAAAAGACCATTTTGCCCCTCCACCATAAAACCACATAAATCAAACTAAAGGGGTATTTTTGGGAAATTCTAAATTCCCGGCCATTCCAGACATTCCCAATGTCTAATAAACCGTCCCAAACTAATAACATGCTAAGTTGTGATTTCTACTGAGCCAAACGCCGAGTTCCAAAATACCGGGCACCGGAAATGCAAAATATGAAAACTACTGAATAACATAACCATGCATTTCTGAATTCCATAAATAACAGTAATAAATTATTTAAATAGCTATAAATAATTTTCATAATTAATCCAGATTAACTGCTAATTTCCAAATTAAACTAAGCGGGCTTTACAGTAGGAGAGAGTCTAATAGAGACGAAAACTTACAAAACACTTATCTAAAGAGATCTTACGGTGTTAAATGCGTTCAACGAATAACCATCCATAAGGGGGACGAAGTCTAGCGTCTCCAGGTTATATTGAAAACATTTAACTATTGTAAGACCAATAATGGAGATCGAATATCCTAATAATAATAAAGATCATTATTTAAAGAAAGTTGTATTTTCTTCTAATATTTATTTTAATCAATTTATTTTAAATATGTATTTATTCAATTAAAATTTCCAATTTAGAATAAAAATTCTAAATATAAATTTTAATTTAATATTTAAAAATTACACTTAGATTGATATGAAAATAACGTGAATTATTTCCATCTTAGTAATAATTTCTAATAAATATTTGGAAAAAAAATATTCAATTTAAGTTGTTTCAAAATTACTTTAAATTAATTTACAACTCAAATTTAATTTTCTATAAATATATATTACATTTCGAAAAATTGAAGTATATAAGAATACTAATTTCGAAAAATGCTTTAAAATAAAATAAAAATAAATCTTGGAAAAATTATCTTAATTTTATGTTGGCCCAAGATTAATTAATAAAATTAATTTACAACAAAAATATAATTTTCCTATTTAATTAAATATTTAAGAAAAATTTCAAATATATATGTATCATGATGAAAATCAACTTAAATGTTAATTTTCTATTTAATTAAATACACTGGAAAAATACTTCAAGCAAAATAGATAATATCTATCTAGACTTTAATTGACTAATTAATTCAATTTCTAATTATAATATATTTTAGTTCATTTATTTTAATTAATCATTAAATAAAAAAATCATTGATTTAAGTTGGTCCAAAATTAAAATAAATAATTTTTGAACTTTAATCTATTTTTCAAATAAAATTCGAAATTTCTGCATTTTAAAAAAATGCAATTTCAAAAATAATAAAAAGATTTATAAAATAAAATAAAATAAATTTTGAAAATTATTCAAATTTAAGTTATTCTGAAATAAGATTCCAAACTTAAAATAATTTTCTATTTAATTAAATAACATGAAAATAATAATATATACGTATCATGATGAAAATCAACTTAGATATCTAAATTTTCAATTTAATTAAATGTATTAAATTCAAGAAATAAATAATTAAGTATAGAGGAAACTTAATTATTAATTCTAATTTAATACTAGGAAAATATACTAAACTTAGATTGTACCAAAATTAATTATTAAATAATTAATTTCACAATCAATGATATTTTCCTATTTAATATTAGAAATAATAACTAGTAAAGAAATAACTATCTAAAATATATATCATTAACTAAGTGTTTTTCTAAAATTAACTATCACAATCAATGATATAAAGTCTTGAACCTTCTTTGATGTGATAGTTGCGAGTGGTTCGGCTTCAGTCCACTTAGTAATGTAGTCGACCGCTACCACTACGTACGGCACTCTGCCTTTATCTTTAGGTAACTATCCGACTAGGTCAATTCCCCAAATGGCAAAGGGCCACGGACTTTGCATTTGTGTCAGCTCGTTGGGCGGAGCTCTTGGTATCTTTGAAAATCTCTGGCATTTGTCGCACTTCTTGACATAAGCTTTCGAATCTTCAATCATCGTCTGCCAGAAGTAGCCTTGCCTTAGAATTTTCTTTGATAAGCTCTGTCCGGCTGCATGATTTCCACAGAATCTGTCGTGAACTTCATATAGAAGTCGTGCAGCTTCATTTTGGTGTGACACATCTGATTAATGCATTGAGAATCCTCTTCTGTACATGATCCCTTCTACTATGATGTACCGTGCTATTTTTCTTCTCATTTTCCGAGCTTCATTTCGGTTATATGGGAGTTCCCCAGAGTTGAGATAGGCTGCTGTTGGCGTCATCCAGTTTGGAGATGTGTCGATCATTTCGATTTCTTATGTGACAGTGATGCTAGGCCCTTCAAGAAACTCGATTGGGACTAGGTTTGCCTTGTGACTTATATTGCTGTTCGCCAATCAGGCTAACGCATGTGCCGTTGTATTTTCTTCTCTTGGAATTTTTCTCAGGCTGTAGCTTTTGAATTGTGTGAGAAGATCATATATTACCACTAGCTGTGAATCACTACAGATCTCAATGCGCTCGGCCTTCATCTCCTTTGCTAGTTTAAGTCCAACGATTAGGGCTTCGTATTCGGCCTCATTGTTAGAGGCTTCGAATCCAAATTTGAACGTTGCATGCAGGTGTTGCCCCCCAGGTGTGACAAGGGAAATTCCTGCGCCGGATAATTGACTCGAGATTGCTTTCTGGTATGCTTTCAATTTTGCCTGTGCATTCCACCACAAAGTTGGCCAAGGCTTGGCCTTTGATAGCTGTTCGGGGTTGGAAGTTGATTTCGTACTGACCCAATTCTACCGCACACTTGAGTAACTGTCCAGAGGCATCTGGCTTTTGCAGTATTTGTCGTAGTGGTTGCTCGGTGTACGCCCGAATAGGATGAGCTTTAAAGTAAGGTCTCAACTTTCTTGCTGGTAGAATGAGGCAGTAGGCGAGCTTTTCTATCAACGGATATCGGCCTTCGGCCTCGACGAGTCTTTTACTGATGTAATAGACTGGATGCTGCACGCCGTCTTCTTCTCTGATCAGTACGACACTCACAGCATGCTCTGTTACTGCTAGGTATATCACCAGTTCCTCACCGTCCAGAGGTTTAGAAAGGACGGGAGGTTTTACGAGCTGTCCTTTTAGATCTTGAAAAGCTCTTTCACATTCTTCCGTCCATTCGAACTTTTTGCTTCCTCGCAGGATGTTGAAGAATGGGACACATTTATCCGTTGATTTTGACACGAATCTGCTAAGTGCGGCGATTCGCCCAGCTAGGCTTTGCACCTCTTTGTTTTTTGTTGGCGCGTTCATATCCAGGAGGGCTTGGATTTTTTCTGGATTGGCTTCAATTCCTCGAGCATTGACGATGAAGCCTAGAAACTTTCCAGAGCTGACTTCAAACGAGCAATTTAAGGGATTTCGTTTCATCTTGTATTTCCTGAGGACTTTGAAACATTCATGCAGGTCGTCTATGTGCCCCCTGCCTTTCTGGATTTGACAAGCATATCATCCACGTACACTTCCATATTTCTACCGATCTGATCTTTAAACATCTTGTTGACCAATCTTTGGTATGTAGCTTCGGCGTTTTTAAGACCAAACAGCATGACTTTGTAGCAGTAGAGACCCATATCTGTCCGGAAACTTGTATGTTCTTAGTCTAGTGGATGCATTTTGATTTCATTGTAGCCCGAATAAGCATCCATGAAGCTTAATATTTCGTGCCCGGTTGTTGCATCGACGAGCTGATCAATTCTTCGAATTGGGAAATAGTCTTTAGGGCATGCTTTGTTGAGGTCTGTGAAGTCAATACAGACTCGCCATTTCTTGTTCGGCTTAGGCACGAGTACGGGGTTCGCAACCCAAGTCGGGTAAAAGGCTTCAATGATGAAGTTGTTGTTGTGCAACTTTTCAACTTGATCTTTCAGGGCTACTGCTCGTTCTTTATCCAACAATCTTCGTTTCTGCTGAACTGGCCGGATGTTAGGATCGATATTCAAGACGTGAAAAATAATAGAAGGATCGATTCCGACCATATCCGCATGTGACCAGGGAAAAACATCCAGGTTTGCTCTCAGAAATTTTATCAATTCTGATTTTACTTCGAGCAACAAACCCTTTCAAATTTTTAGCTTTCTGGCCGGGATAACTGGATCGATCTCGATCTCTTCTAATTCTTCCACAGGTCCAACATTGCTGCTTGGGTCCCCAAGTCGAGGATCCACATCTTCATCCTTGCCCTGGGAAGTTTCCTACTTGGGAATGTTTATTCCCTTGTCTGGGTTCTGGATGAAGGATATTTCCTTCTTAGCCTTGGCTACTGCAAGGTTGTAACATTCCCGAGTAGATTGTTGATTCCCTCTAAGACACCCTACCCCGTTTTTTGTTGGGAACTTCAAGCACGAGTGAAAGATTGATGTAACAGCTTTTAAGTCATACAAGGCTGGTCGGCCTAACATTACGTTAAAGGCTGAAAGAAAATTCAATATCATGAATTGTGTCATGATAGTTATGCTCGTCGGAGCTTGTTCAACTGTGAGGGGTAGCCGGATTTGTCCTAGAGGTGCAACTCCTTGACCGAAGAAACCATAGACAGGCTGAAGCCATGGAGTTAAATCCTTGAGCTAAAGCCCCATCTTCTCGTAAGCAGTCTTGAACAAAATGTTTGAAGAAGCCCCATTATCGATCATGGTTCTGGCCTCCGTTTTGTTTGCCATCTGGAATTCCACGACTAGCGGGTCATTGTGCGGAAATCTTATCTGGACAGCGTCTTCGTCGTTGAAAGTTATGGTTGGCTCTCCTGCTCGTGGAACTTTGGGCTTCCTCTCTTTCACGACCAGGATGACTTCTTCTTGCTCGTACTGAGCTGTTCGGGCATATCTCTCTCGAGCTTTGCTCGTGTCTCCAGCAATGTGCGGGCCTCCAATAATGACTTGCAAGTGTCCATCTATTGGCGGAGGCATCAGATCCTGGTTGTTCTGACCTTGGTTGGTCTTGACATACTTCTGTAAGCGCGGGTTGTTTTTCTTGATCAGAAGTTCTATTTCCCGCTTCAAGTTGTAAGATTCGTTGGTGTCGTGGCCGTAGTCTCCATGGTACTGACAAAATTTCGCATGTCCCTTTTGCTGGCATCTTTCTTCATGGGCCCGAGCTTCTTGTATGAAATTAACGACTGAGTTGCTATGTACACACTCTCTATATCTTCAGTTAAGATAGTGAATGCAGTGTGTTTGGCGTGATCACGGGGAGTCTGTCCGGGCTTTTCGGTGAACTTTCCCTTCTTCCCGTTTCCTTGCTTGTGGTTGTTGCCTGAACGCTTGCCACTTGAACTGCTGGAATAATGGGGAAGTTGGGTGGACGTTCCAGTGGAAGGAACCTTCATTTTGCTCGGCTTTTGCTCACCTTCTGATTGTTGAATGGCTTCCTTGAGCTTGATGAAACCTTCGGCCCGATTAAGGAAATCACTCATTGAGTCGACCGGTCCGTTTTTCCTTATATCCTTCCACAGCTCGCCAAGGACTTCAATGCCCCCCAGTATCGTGGATAACTTTCCATCCTCGGTTACCCGCAACACCTTGGTCGCTTCTGTTATAGTGAGATTTCTCTTACCTAGAAACTCGAGACCAGACTCCTATTTAAAGGACACTTACATTCAGATTTCCAATGAAAGCTGAAATGTCCATGAGAGACTTCTCGAAGTTTAGACCTCGCCCAGGATAAAACCAGCGAGATACTGCGAGTACAACCTATGTCGGATCGCATAACTTTAACTCGCATTATATAGGATGGATCAAACTCGCATGTGTCAGAACGTATGCGAGTATCCTCTCTATACTTCTGCGAAAGCTTAGAGACCAACTCTCTATGATGTGATTTGATCCCAACGACCCAATAGCCTTGATAAACCGATATAGACTCGCATGTCTAGGTTCTATCAGCTCGACATGCGATGTCTGCAAGAGGCGATTACCTAAGGGCGCAGACATTCCAAACGTACTGATGACCCTGCGAGCTCAACAACGGAACATGAACAGTCAACTCGCAGATGCGGAAGACGCATACGTTGATGGACTTAGTAACTGTCGTTCATTTATTAATGTTAACGTTGCTTGGTTTTAATTATTGCAATTCAATATGTAAATAATGGATTAACAATGAATGAGATCCTTGTGTAACCGATTGGACACCTGCTTTGTATATAAAAGGGTGATCTACCATGAAATGGAACCTACGAATCCCTCACTACAGTGGACTAAGCAGATCATAATCTGACTGAACCACTATAATTCTCTGTCTAATTGTTATTTTCCAGCCTTCATTGATTGTTTCTCATTCCCAGTCAAGTACTCGCCATTCTAGGTCGAATACTCGCACTTGTCTATCCATATAAATTTCTTCTTGATTATTAATAATACTATATAATTTGGTGTTGCGAAATTCACTCGACAATATTTGGCGCCGTCTGTGGGAATACGACTAAGATTTTATTCATTTTAAAGAAAAATATCATCATGGCTGGAAATCACACAAACAGAGGAGCTAACAACGCGTCCATCAACATTGGGATGATGAACGTACCATTATCTGGAACTGGAATGCCCCCTGTGGATGTCATTAAGAACGGAGTAGGGAGAAGCAATATCAGACCTCTCTACCTATTCCCAGAAACGACTGACCCTCAAGTCGTGGACACATCCAGACCACCAGCAACCATGCATTTTCCCCCTGTCACTCCGGCAGTGGTATCCGAGGAAATTATCCAACTCACCACTAATCAATATACTACGATTCACGATCAACTGCGCGCGCTACAGGCCGAAGTAGATGGCAAAACTGAGCCCGACGCCCTCCTCGAGTTCCTGCTATTCGCACCGATAACCCTCAGGTAACAACTTCTAGACGTCATACTAACCGTGTACACAGGGAACGGAGAACCAACCCTGAAGGTTTGGACCTGAACCATCCAACGTCGAGGTAATCCTCAAGGTATCCAAACCAAAGCACGCAAGTTGATGAAGACCCTGAACGACGTAATCCTCGCAGTCGACCATCAAGAGACAACGACGCAGAATCAGCTTCTTCGTCATCGCATGGTCGTACTCCAAGTAGATATACAAGGTCCAGCTCTGTACAGATGCAACAGGGAAGACATTACCAGGTACATCGGGGTAATCTGCGTGATCACCTCAACGCAGTTTTTAGGGCACGCTCTGGCGTCCCACGTAATACTGAGACACTCCGTGATCCCCATGCGAACGATCAGGGTGCCAACACTTATAATAACGTGCCGATCGCGACCACTGGGATCAATGCCCCAGCAAATCTCCCCGCAGTAGTTGCGACTCCCGAAGTCGTAGCAGCCCCGGCTCCTGCGACTGGAGGGATTGACCAGAGCATGCTTCTGCAGGCTTTGAAAATGCTCGAGCAGCAACGGAAGCCGATATACAAGTTGCATGGTACCTCGCCCTTCACTACAGAAGTGCGACAAGCTCAACTTCCAAAGGGGTTTCGTCTATCCGAATCCCTCAAATATAAAGGTACTTCTAACCCAATAGATTATCTTGAAAAATTCAATACTATAATGGAAGTGGATCAGGTACCACAGCTCGCAAAGTGCTGCATTCTTGCGGCAACACTCGAGGAAAATGCCCACAATTGGTTTACCCAATTACTTGAGGCGTCGATATCGACGTGGGAAACCTTCGTCGACTTATTCCTCACACATTTCCAGGCCACAATGACGTATAGGCCACCTTACACGACTTTGGCCAACATCAAACAAGAACCCGGTGAGTCTTTCAAGACTATTTTAAACGCTTTAATGCAGAAGTAACAAAAGTCGACAAGGCTCCCGAGTCTTCGCTTGTTTGCATGCTGATAACAGGTATCTTGCCGAGGACAGACTTTCGGAAGGAGTTACAAGCTCGAAGGCCCGAATCGATAGTCGAATTCTTCGCCATGGCCGAACCCCACAAGAGAATTGAGAATTCTCTGGCGGAGTTAGAGAAGGGAAAAGACAAACGCCGGTCACCAATACCGCGTTCACGGTCTTGCAGTCCCCGGGGGAAGAACTCCAGGGGCCGAAGCCCAAGGAGACGTAGCCCGCGAAGACAGCGAAGTCTGAAGTTGGCCAAGTCTCCTCCAAAGAAGGAATCCTCGCTGAAAAGGAAAGGTGGACCTCGTTTCGTCAACTATACTGAACTCGCAGTCTCCCAAGACCATATCTACGCAATTGAAGAAAGAAACGGAGTCTTCAAGAAGCCGCCCCCCATCAGAGGAAATCGCGACAGGAGAGACCCCAAGAAATTCTGTAAGTACCACAAGGACATTGGTCATACTACCTTAGAATGTTGGGTCTTGCAGGATGAAATCGAGGAGCTAATTCGAAGAGGGAAGTTCGACAAGTATAAGAAGAACGAGGAAAGTCATCCCCAAGCGGATGACAAAGGAGAAAACCGGAATGTGAGTGGCTCCAGAACACCTCGCAACATCCTAACTATCATTGGAGGACCCCATATCGCAGGGGACTCTCGTAAGTCACAAGAGCGATATGCCAGAGAAGCTAAAGAAACGCCGTTCACCAATGTCAACAATCTTAGTGAGCGGCCCGAGAAACTTTTCAAGAAGGAATGCGATGACATCACCTTTATGGAGTGTGATGCGAGATGGGTCTATCACCTGCATTCTGATGCACTAGTCATAATCGCCAATATTGGCGGGGATAATGTCCATCGTATACTCATCGACAATGGGAGTTCAGTGAATCTGTTGAATTTCCAGGCATTCAAACAAATGGGGTTGCAGGAGAAGGATCTGCGACCCGTGACGTCGAGCATCTATGGTTTTACAGGCGACGTCATAACAATAAATGGAATGATCAAACTCCCAATAACTTTGGGAACTGCCCCAGTGACAGCCAAGTAAATGGCGGACTTCGCAGTAATCGACCAGTACTCAGCATATAACGCCGTAATTGGTCGACCGATCCTGAAGGAGATGAACATCATAACCTCGATCTATCATCTGACAATGAAGTTCCCTACTACCGCTGGAGTAGGTTCTCTGCGGGGAGTCCAAGCAGATTCGCGGGAATGCTACAACACAGCAGTTAAACTCGCAGAGAAAAGGACAGTAAATGTTATCTACCTTTTGGAGGCACCACCTCCTCGCCAGGAGATCCTCAGAATCGAGGAGGTGCCGCACATAGATGAACCAGACTTTGATCCAAGAATCCTCGATCACACCGCCGCAGCCCAAGCCGCGGAAGACACTATTGAGGTACCTATAGATCCTGTAGATAATAATAAAGTTCTAAAAATTGGTTCTAGATTAAATTTTCAGCTGCGAGAACAATTAACGACCTTTTTAAAGCAAAATCTTGATGTTTTTGCTTGGAAACACTAAGATATGGTCGGGATATCTCCGCAAGTCATGTGTCATCGCTTGAACATTGACCCCGAGATGCGAGGTGTCCAACAAAAGCGCCGCAAAATGGACCCCGCGCGGTACCAAGCGCTAAAAGAAGAAGTCGACTGCCTCCTTGCCTGCGGCTTTATACGGGAGTCGTTTTACCCCAACTGGTTAGCGAACCCCGTACTCGTGCCTAAGCCTAATGGCTCATGGCCCACATGTGTTGACTTTACAGACCTAAACAAAGCCTGTCCCAAAGACAGCTTTCCCCTTCCTAACATTGACCAGCTTGTTGATGCCACTGCAGGTCACGAACTCTTGAGTTTTATGGACGCATACTCGAGATATAATCAAATCCCGATGTATGAACCAGACCAGGAACACACCTCGTTCATTACTGATCAAGGACTATACTGTTACAAAGTAATGCCTTTTGGTTTAATAAACATAGGTGCGACTTATCAAAGGCTAGTGAACATGATGTTCGCAGATCTCATTGGAAAAACCATGGAGGTATATGTTGACGATATGCTCGTAAAATCTCAACATGCGAAGGATCATATTGCCTACTTACAGACCATGTTTGATATATTACGACGGTATAAGATGCGACTAAACCCTCTGAAAGGTGTTTTTGGAGTTGGCTCTGGGAAATTCCTTGGGTTCATGGTTAATCAGCGAGGAATAGAGGCCAATCCTGCGAAGATCAGGGCATTGGTGGAAATGCCATCACCAAAAAGCCTAAGGAAGTTCAAAGCCTCACAGGTAAAGTCGCAGCCTTAAACCGCTTTATATCCAGATCTTTTGATAAGTGCAATGAGGTTTTTCAGATTTTGAAAGGCAACAAAAGGTTCCGTTGGACCAAAAAGTGCGAGCAGGCCTTTCAAACTTTAAAAACACACTTGGGGCAACCTCCGATCTTGTCAAAGCCAATAACTGGTGAAGTCCTGTCCATCTATTTAGCAGTGTCTGAATATGCGATTAGTTCGGTACTAGTACGCGAGGACCAAGGACGTCAATACCCAGTGTATTATGTCAGTAAGCGATTACTGGATGCCGAGACGCGATATCCCCAAATGGAAAAGTTGGCATTTGCCTTGATAACATCGTCAAGAAGATTGCAACCTTATTTCCAGGCTCACAGTATTGAAGTTTTGACGAACTACCCCTTGAGGCAAGTTCTGGCAAAACCAGAGGCGTCGGGGAGATTGTTGAAGTGGGCTATGGAGTTGAGTCAATTCAACATCAAGTATAAACCAAGAACTGCGATCAAGGGGCAAGCCTTGGCAGATTTTATAATTGAATTCCCCAGCACCGAGGTAGCACTCATAGAAGACAGAAGCGACATTACTATAGCGAATAGAGAGATGTGGACATTGTACGTCGATGGAGCCTCAAATAGCGAAGGCTCTGGTAGTGGGATCTTATTAATCAGTCCCAATAATTTTAAGGTACACGCTGCTTTACGTTTTGAATTTTCTGCATCTAACAATGAAGCTGAGTATGAAGCATTAATCGCAGGATTGAAACTCGCTCTCGAAATGAAAGTCGAGTACCTTCAGGCTTTTAGCGACTCAAAAATCGTGGTATGCCAGGTGAATGGAGAATATCTGGCAAGAGGCGGGAGATTGGTTAAATATTTAGCCATTGTCTGCGAACTAATGCAGAAATTCAAAAAAGTAACTGTGTCTCGAGTACCGCATGCTCCAAATTCACATGCAGACGCACTGGCCCGTTTGGCCTCAACTAGAGAAGCCGAATTGCTCGATGTAATTCCGGTAGATGTATTGGCTCACCCAACTATAAATCAAGAAGTGATCATGGAAATAGATACCGTTCAGGAGATCACCTGGATGACTCCTATCGTCGCATATCTGTAAAAGGGGCTCTTGCCTGATGACAAAATAGAAGCAAGAAAGCTGCGACAGTGAGCCGCCCGTTATGTAATATATGACAAAAGGTTGTATCGCAGAAGTTTTAGTCAACCTCTACTCAAATGCATCAACGGGGAAGATTGTGGTTATATACTCCGCGAGGTACACGGGGGGATTTGTGGCAATCATACCGGAGGTAACTCGCTTGCATTAAAAATCATGCGACAAGGGTATTACTGGCCAACCTTGCGACAAGATGCTCTCGCATTTGCGAAGAAGTGTGACAGGTGCCAGCGAATAGCCACATATACCCACCAACCTCCAAGTAACCTCCATTCTATCACAAGTCCATGGCCCTTTGCGGTATGGGGGATTGACTTAATCGGCGAGTTACCTAAAGGGAAAGGTGGAGTCAAATATGCGGTAGTCGCAGTAGATTACTTCACGAAATGGGCCGAAGCCAAAGCACTCGCAACCATCAAAGCAACAAAATTGCGCGAGTTTGTCTATACCTCCATAATTTGTCGCTTTGTTATTCCATACAAACTCATCTCAGACAATGGAAGACAGTTTGATTGTAAAGAGATGCGACAACTATGCGACGATTTGGGAATCAAAAAGGCATTCTCCGCGGTTGCTTACCCGCAAAGCAATGGACAGACTGAAGCTGTTAACAAAATAATAAAACACACCATTAAAGGGAAACTAGAAGATCGCAAAGGGGTTTGGCCAGACGAGTTACTGAATGTCCTATGGTCTTATAATACAACTCCTCGATCTACAACTGGCGAAACACCCTTCTCACTTTCTTACGGGTGCGAGGCCATGTTGCCAGTTGAGATCGGGGCAGGTTCCCTACGCAGAGATGTTTTCAACATCTCGCAGAATGACGAGAAGCAGTTACTCTGCCTTGATCTTCTAGAGGAAAAACGTGATCAAGCGCACTTAAAAAATGCGGCTTACCAGCAGCGAACTGCAAGATACTTTAACTCCAAGGTGAAAGTAAAAGTCCTGTGAGCAGGAGACTTGGTCCATTGAAGGGTAATGCCAAATACCAAGAACCCAACACATGGGGTCTTTGGAGATAATTGGGAAGGACCATATCTCATTGCGGAAAAAATTGGTGACGCCACATACCGACTCGCAGCACTCGATGGTACTGCGATTCCACGAGCTTGGAATGGCGAGAGTTTAAAATTATATTATCAATAGTACTCGAATTATTAAACTATGTCTGCTCTTGTACTTATACTTAGACATTTCTCATAAAAAAAATCCTAAGTAGAGGGGGGTATATATGCCATATTGTACTATTGATTATATAAAGGAAATGCCTCATGTTTGTTAAAATTTTCAAATTTTGTCAAGACTTGTAAATGTTTCTACTTATTACACCAAGCTGTAATTAAAGTCGCATATATATATATTAAAAATTCGAGTGCCCGTGTACTGCGAAAATGTTAAAGGATAATTATCCCCGCGAGGATATAAATTTGTCCAAAGTAAATTGCAAATTTGTCTTAGTACAGAGTGCGAGTACCCCTGTACCGCATAAAAACTAAACTAGCAAATTCAAAAAGCATAACAGTTTAAACATAGAATAGAAAAGTCAAGCATCTGGAGTAGCAGGAGCAGTTTCATCCGCGACTTTGCTAACGGCCTCGTTCTCGACTTCCTCAGCATCTGCAACCTCGGCCTCCTCAGGAAGATTCCCTCCACCACCTTGAGTTTGAGTGGGCGACATGGCGCGAAAATCCTCGGCCATCTCAGCGGCTTCTGCTCCGAGGATAGAGAAGTCGAAGTCTGGGATTTTGGAAAGAGTGGTGTAAATATAGTCGGAAACTGCCTGATCATACTGTTTCTTCCCATTCTCCTTCTCGACCTCCAAGTCGCGAGCCATCTCCTCGATCTTTGCCTGAGAGTTCTTAGCCTCGAGCTCAGCCTGCTCCTTAGACTTGCGAAGGTCTTCGAGCTCTTTGTCCTTTCTAGCCGCCTCTTGTTTCAGTCTCTTCATGGTCTCCTGGAGCTGGGCATTGTGCCTCTTCAGCGAGTCAGCTTCCTTAGAACCAGCGGCAACAGCTTTCACGAACAGAGTCATCGACTGCGAAGCCAACTCCACAGAGCGCTGAACAAGCTCCTCAGAAGGGATCTTCTCCGCCTTGGTTATGAACTCCTCACGCACAAACTTCTCCTCCATAGCCAGAAAATCGCGGGCTCGGATAGTTGGCTCGATCATGACTTTCTTCCCTTTGTCCTGCGTAGTCTTAGCTAGCTTCTTGGAAGAGTCTGCGGCAAGAGCAGTTACAACATCGCTCTTCCTCTTCTGGGCAATAACGGGCGATGTCGTCGCTGTTCCACTCTTTGGCTTGATTTTAAGGACGGGCGCGGACTTCAAAAAAGTCATCTATACGAAGATAAATAAAAGATAAGTATGAATAAATTTCAAGGCACCAGTTTATAACATGAGATAAATTACCTGAGACTGGTCGAGAAGTTTGCTTAGAGAGGCGTTTGTCTATCCGCTCTTGTTGTCTCTCAGATGGTTCCTTGTATACTGGCTATCTTTGAAGACATGCGTTCTCTGGAATCAGCTGGTGTTCTCGCAGCTTGGCAGTCGTACACAATAATCGCCAGTCGCGATCTTGTACCGGAAGGCTCCCGAGAATTTCAGTTGTCTCTCTGCGAGTTGCGTCGAGTGCAGGGCGAGCTGGTCTATCTGCAAAAACAAAAAGAGTGAATTAGCATAAAAACTCAAAGTAATGCAGAAAATGCCTAAGTTAGAAAACACGCGACGTACTAGGTCTGCGATTAAAATCAGTTCTAATCCCAGGGACTTTGAAGATGTAGAACCATTTTGATTTCCAGTCTCCCATATTCGACACCATTCCTTCTACTCCATTGATTTCAGAAGTCGCCCATTTGCTAAAGCAGTAGAAACCGTTATGAAGGCCTACGCTTTTTATATCGTAGAAGTAGCTTAACTCTTCTACCGAGGGAGCCCTATGAACGTACTCCATATACATCGCGTAAAAGGCCAGGGCAGTGCGATAACTATTTGGAGTTAGTTGGAAAGGTGATACATCATACCGTTTAAGGATGGCTGCGATGAAGGGATGGAATGGGACTGATACCCCACATCGGAGAATGGGTATTGAGATTAACACATCCTCTATGGGAATAATCACAGGATTGGTAAAAGGAAGGTGTGCCCTCTGGGTCGGTTTAGGTCGCTGAAACGCAAGTCGCAGCAGGTTTAACCTCGTAAAGGTAGTGAAGTCTGATTTGGTAACCCTCAAAATCAGATCCTCGCACGCGAAAGGCTCGTTCAGCTGGGCGTCATCGACCGAGTCTGTCCCACTCCCTTCCGCCTCTTCTTCATCCTCGCCTGATTCGTGAGCTGGGGCCGTCCAGTCATCGTCCATCTCCTCGACCTCAACGTCAGGAGCATGCCTCGAATGAATAAGGTAGTCGCGAGCTGACACCGTAGACTCGCTGTCTTGAATATCGATGGTCCCAGGTTTGGCGAGTTCCTGCACCATTCTTTCGATGTCTGCAGAAGACATCGGGCCTAGCTCTATTGGTGCGACCTCCTCTTCTGAAATCGAAGCTGGGAAAAAATTGTCTTCCTCCTGGTCATCGTCGCCATCGAATGCATGGCCTCCCGAGCCGAGCAGTTGGCTATCCGACAGGTCGCTCATCTGAAAGATAGAAGATCTTTTCAGCGCGATGAATGTGTGAAAACAAAAATAAGTGATCTCACCCGCATTAAAACTATAAAGTCGCACTTGATAGAATGGTCAACATCCTTACGAATGCTGACCACCCCATCCATATGCGAGTAGAGATGCGAATAAGTCACGCATCCTGGGCCAAGCGATATACCTCCAGAAACGGCTGGGAGAAACTCAGTTACTCAAGGGGCATGCGTTCTCAAGCATGACCCTGAAATTACTGAGTTACTCCCACCGTTCCGAGACTACCTATCAGCCAAGTAGTACGCTCATTGGAATATTAACGCATGCCGCAAATGGCTGGGTGTATCACAGTATCTCAAGGGGCATATAACGGCGTATATGACCATTAGAATACTGTGACACACCCACCATTTGGAAAAGCGATTAATACTCTCGCAATTCAACTCACAGCATATAAAATCCTAAAAGATCTAGCCAATAATCAGAAGTAAATAATATAATGCCCTAACTAATTAGGCACGCTACCCAAAAACTATTATGAAACCCTAATCCCCTAACCGGGATTTCTAATTAAAAATAGCGCAGAATTTGAACTTTTATATTAAACAGACTGAAAATAAACTTGTAATATATTTAAACCTTTCAAACATAGTTGGGATCCCAAAAATATTTACAAAATTATTACAAGTTCTTTCTTACTAGCCGACCTAAGTGGCAAAACAGAATACAAAAGTCAACACTGCTAGACCCATAACCCGCTTGGTCTGAAGTGGCGTGAACATGTACATTCTTCGTCTGCTCCTGGAACTCATGGCTGATCAGCTATTACCTTACCCTTTCCTGCACAGTAGAGCACCCGTGAGCCAAGCCCAGCAAGACAGTATAAATCATAACAGATATATAATGCTTATTCACATATATGTATGTATAGCACAGACCTGATCACTATATCAACATGCCCATTTATGTCTACGTGGCGTAGACCTATGTGTTGCGCTCACACATCTAATTAAATCTACGTGACGTAGACCCACGTGTTGCTCTCACACGTCTAATTACATTAAGGCCTTAGAAGTGGTTCATCTTGGTTATGAGTACCGAGTCCAACCTGATTATGCCTTGAGCACATAATCCTTAAATTTCATTTCATTTAACATGGCATGGCATTATACACATATTCCACTAGAGTAATAACCCTAGGCTAACAGACCGTTCCTATTAGGGTAATAACCCTAATCTCGGTTACTAAACATTCATGCATATCATATTCACATAAGCGCCACCGCGCATACTCTACGTGCAAACTACTGTCTTACCTGTTGTCCAGCTATAAAAGGAGATTCCGAATCCCCAGGTGCTCCTGATCAGGTGCCGGTAATCCTAGTCACACAAATCTGGGATAATTCACACTTAGGGTTAACCCCTGATTTCCAACTCATAAAATTCAAACATGGCATCTATAACTCAGATAATTATACAGAGCTCGGAACGAGCTTTCCAATGATATAAAGAACTCCCGAATCAGAGTTCGGATCACAAAGTTATGCATTTTCGAAAATTCAACACAAACTGCCCAAAAATCACGAGGGCGGGCCGCGGCATGCCCAGACCATGCCGCGACACCTGGGACCAATTCCCAGGTCCACTCAGAGGAGCGGGCCGCGCCATGCTCCAGAGCATGCCGCGGCATCTGGGTGCAGAACCCAGAAAACAAGCAAGCTCAACTCGAATTTCAACCCAAAAACTCAATCTTTGTTTGCAAATTCACAACCAAATCTCAAATCATCAAATAAGGTTACTAACAATTATTAAGGGGTCAAAATAACCTATTTCATGCATCAATTCCAATAATAATTCCTCAATTTCAGATTACTCAAACAACATAAAATTCATGCTTTAACTAAGTAACTTTAAGCTCTTGAACAAGAGCTTCATCTCCAATAACCCAAACAATTTCCAACAGTAAAAACATCCTCAGAACACATGATTCCAAGCTAGAAAATAGCCTATAATCATAATACAAGCTCAACAACATAAATCATGCATTATCTTACCAAAAATCATCAAGATTAAACACCAAGCTTAGAAACATGCATGAGCAAGAACATATCAACTAATTCATGCATTTTCACAACAATTTCAGCAAGATTCCACTAATTAAAATTCAATAAAAACTCAGCAAGAGTTACCTAGACTTCAAGCTCAAGAAACCACAATCCAAAGCTCCAATGCACACCCAATTTTTAAGCAATTCTCCACAAATATACTTTGAAAACCAAAAGGGCTTTAGGGAAAGAGAGGGTTCGGGTGAGAGAGAGATTAACCCAGAAAAATAAATCTTATTCTTTCCAAAAATCATTTAATTCAAAGTAAATCCCTTATGGTCAAATGACCATTTTGCCCTTAGGGCTAAAAAACCATAATATTCCTTTTTAAGGGCATAAATGCCATTTCACACCCAAATATTGCCAAATAAATTTCAGATTATCATATTATCAAATAAAATGCCAAATAATCAATTCAATTTACATTTCGGGCCCGAACCCGGTTCGGCCCGAAATTCCCGGGTGTGACTATACCGCGCCAACCTGTCAGAACACACCTGAAAAGACAACACAGGCATACTATATGATAATATAGTTCTATTAAACACGTAATTAAATTAATCTCAACAATTTACCCTTCTCGGGTCATAATTACCAAAATGCCCCTGGCTCACCAACGGGGTCTTTAACATGTTAAATTTCATATAATTTCACATATATTGAACTATATAATAATATAATTCCTCAATTAACTCACAATTATCTAATTAGGGTTTTGCTAATCCTTTTCTTAATTATGGGTATTACAATTACCCCCTCCTTATAGAAATTTCGTCCCGAAATTTACCTGAACAACTCCGGATATTTCTGCTGCATATCCGTCTCGAGCTCCCAGGTTGCCTCTTCTACTTTACTGTTCCTCCACAGTACTTTCACCAGTGCCACAGTCTTGCTTCTCAAGACTTTCTCTCTTCTATCAAGTATCTGCACTGGTTGTTCCTCGTATGATAAGTCCGGTTGTAGTTCCAACGCTTCATAACTCAGAACATGGGACGAGTCTGAGACATACTTCCGAAGCATTGAAACATGAAACACATTGTGTACAGCCTCCAGCGCTGGGGGCATAGCCAACTTGTACTCTACTTGCCCTATCCTCTCAAGGATTTCAAAAGGTCCGATGAACCTTGGACTAAGTTTCCCTTTCTTCCCAAAGCGTTTTATGCCTTTCATCGGAGATATTCTGAGAAATACCATGTCTCCGACCTGAAAATCAATATCTCGACGCTTTGGATCGGCATAACTCTTCTGCCTACTCTGAGCCGCGAGCATTCGCGCTCTAATTTTGTCAACTGCCTCACTTGTTTTCTGAACAGCTTCGGGACCCAAGAACTTTCTTTCACCCACTTCATCCCAGTGAATGGGCGATCTACATTTCCTTCCATACAAAAGTTCATAAGGAGCCATCCCGATTGTTGCCTGATAGCTGTTATTATAAGAAAACTCGATCAGGGGAAGGTACTTTACCCATGATCCTTCAAAGTCAAGCACGCATGCCCGTAGCATGTCTTCTAAAATCTGAATGGTCCTCTCGGATTGTCCATCCGTCTGAGGATGAAAAGCTGTGCTGAACTTTAATTGTGTTCCCATAGCTCGATGCAGACTTTCCCAGAATCTTGATGTAAACTTTGGATCTCTATCCGACACAATAGACTTTGGGACACCATGCAGACGAACAATTTCTCTGGCATATAACTCAGCATACTGATCAATGGAGAAGTTCGTCCGAACAGGTAAAAAGTGAGCAGACTTTGTAAATCTGTCCACTATGACCCACACAGAGTCATACTGTCCCGTGGTTCTAGGCATACCTATTACGAAATCCATAGTTATATCTTCCCATTTCCATTCTGGTATGTTCAGCGGTTGCAGCAACCCTGCAGGTCGCTGGTGTTCAGCCTTCACTTGCTGACACGTAAGGCACTTTGCAACATACTCAGCGATGTCATTCTTCATACCTGGCCACCAAAACATGGCTTTTAGGTCTTGGTACATCTTTGTCGACCCTGGATGAACTGAATAAGGAGTCGTGTGAGACTCATCCATGATCTCTTTCTTGATGTTCTCATCCATAGGCACACAAATTCGATTCCTAAATCTCAACATTCCCATTTCATCCACTGAAAAATCACTAGCCTTCCCGGCCGAAACCCTAGCTCGGGTTTTTATCAATTCTGAATCCTGCTTTTGCGCTTCTTTAATTCTCTCAAGAAGAGTGGATTGCAGGGTAATATTAGCCAATTGCCCCACAACCAACTCAATTTGAGCTCGAGTCATTTCATTGCCAGTTGTTGGGAGATTTGCTTCATAGAACTCAGCTGACTCTGACCTTTTCTACTCAGGGCATCAACAACTAGGTTGGCTTTACCAGGGTGATAAAGAATCTCACAATCATAATCTTTCACAAGTTCTAGCCAACGCCTCTGTCTCATATTCAAGTCTTTCTGGGTGAAGAAATATTTTAGACTTTTGTGATCAGTGTATATCTCACATTTCCAGCCATAAAGGTAATGGCGCCAAATCTTTAGCGCAAATACCACTGCTGCGAGTTCTAAATCGTGAATAGGGTACCTCTACTCGTACTCCTTTAACTGTCGAGAAGCATAAGCTATTACCCTCCCTGCCTGCATAAGCACACAGCCGAGACCCTGTCTCGAGGCATCACAATATACCACAAACTTTTCCTTATCTAAAGGAAGAGTTAGTACAGGAGCGGTAATTAAGCGTTGCTTTAACTCCAGGAACCTTTTCTCACACCGATCAGTCCAAACAAATTTCTGATTCTTTCGAGTCAGCTCCATTAAGGGTACAGCAATTTTAGAAAAACCCTCAACGAACCGACGGTAATAACCAGCCAAACCCAGAAAACTTCTAACCTCTGTAGCTGATTTCGGTGCTGGCCAATCCCGAACAGCTTCAATCTTGGCCGTATCCACCATGATCCCATCTTTATCCACTATGTGCCCCAAGAATGAGACACGAGATAACCAGAACTCACACTTTTTAAATTTAGCATAAAGCTTGTGATCCCGTAACCTTTGTAAAACCGCTCTGAGATGCAATTCATGCTCTTCTTCCGTCTCAGAGTACACTATAATGTCATCGATAAACACAATCACGAACCTATCCAGATAATCCTTAAACACTCGATTCATCAAATCCATGAATGCCGCCGGGGCATTAGTGAGTCCAAAAGACATCACAAGAAATTCATAGTGTCCATACCTAGTACGGAACGCAGTTTTCGGAATATCTTCCTCTTGGATTCTCAGCTGATGATAGCCTAAGCGAAGATCGATCTTAGAAAAGACTGTCTTCCCTTTCAGTTGATCAAACAAATCATCAATTCGAGGTAAGGGATATTTGTTCTTAATGGTAAGCTTGTTCAACTCTCGGTAGTCAATACACATTCGCAGGGTTCCGTCTTTCTTCTTCACAAATAAAACCGGAGCACCCCAAGGTGAATAGCTCGGTCTAATGAATCCCAGATTCAATAACTCTTGCAACTGTATCTTCAATTCCTTCAACTCGGCTAGAGCCATACGGTACGGTGCCTTAGACACTAGATCTACTCCCGGAGCCAGTTCAATAACAAATTCAATTTCCCGAACAGGTGGCAATCCCGGCAAATCTTCTGGAAAGACATCAAGGAACTCACATACCAATTTCATATCCTCAGGCCCTGATGTCACAGGTTGGCTAGTGTCCACTGTAGTGACTATGAACCCTAGACAACCTCTACCCATCAGGTCTTTAGCTTTCAACAACGATATTCTTGGTATGCGCGCCCCCTGAACTTTACCCACGAACACCGCTGGGTTAGCACTCTCGGGCTCAAACACTACCATCTTCCGTTTACAGTCGATCATTGCTCAATACTTGGACAGAAAATCCATTCCCAGGATTATGTCAAAATCAGATAATTGCAGTTCAATTAGATTGGCAGTCAATTCGCAACCGTCAATCCAAAAAGACAAGGACCGAATCCACCTTGTGGATACTATCAGGTCTCCTGAGGGTAACAGGGTTCCAAACCCCGAAGCATAAATATCACATGGCTTATACAAACTTTCTATCACTCTACTCGATACATATGAATGAGTAGCTCCAGAATCAAATAACACAGTATAAGCACAACCATTAATAGATAACTGACCTGTCACAACTGACTCACTAGCATCAGCATCTGCCTGAGTTATAGTGAAAAGTCGCCCCGGGTTCTGAGCAACATTCTTCTTAGGCTCTTCTCTCTTAGCTTGGGGACAATCCCTGATAAAGTGGCCCACCACGCCACACTGGAAACATGCCTTGTGTAACACCCTAACTATCTTAGGCGTATTACGTGATTTTTAAACGTACTGTGCAGCTCGTTGCTAATCAACGAGGTTTATGGAAAAACGTGATTAATTAAAATTTTGCTTTTTCATTAATCTTATAAACCATTTTACCAAAAAGTCTCGGGATCCCGATTTATAAAAATATTTACAAACTTTTTAACTGTTCAACTTTTACATCAAAATAAGTCGTCTAACGACATTTACAAAATCTCAGCCGTGCTGTCCCGAGGATCGTACGCTCCAGGCCTAACCGCCCCGACATGTACAATCCCATAAGCTCGCTCACGGTCCATCAGCAACTGCCTTGCCTTTACCTACACATGCAACGTAAACTGTGAGTCGACAGACTCAGTAAGAAAAGCATAATAATATCATACATAAAACTGACTGCCGTGTCCAACACGATACTGAGTCCCGCTACTGCCATGTCCAACATGGTACTGAGCACTACTGCCATGTCCAACATGGTACTGAGTTTTGAACGTTCAGGGGACGGTACTATTGACACGTAACAACCTGATCGGTCGAACCGGTCATACTCCGGCTGCTGGTCATACTCCAGCCTGTACCGACGTGTTACTATATCCTCCTGATCGGTCGAACCGGTCATACTCCGGCTGCTGGTCATACTCCAGCCTGTACCGACGGGATACGTCAATAGCACGGAACCACCAACCAAGTGTCAGCCTGATCGGTCAAACCGGTCATACTCCGGCTGCTGGTCATACTCCAGCCTGTACCGACGTGACAGGGTTGGATGGTTCGAAGCCTAAATACATATCTAATGTAATCTAACAGGCTTCCTACATGCACGCTAAACATGTAATCTACATATGCATACTGTTATACTAATCTTACCTGGATTCCGATTTCAGGTGTGCCGGCCAACTCCGACCGGAACCGAAGCCGAACTACGCTGACACGGCTCCTAAACCATAAAAATCACAACGCTATAAGTGACACGCTAAATCACTTCCCGGACTAAAACTCGAAACTAAAAGTTTCCCTATCGAAAAAAGCATGGCAATACCCCTAAAAACCCAAAAACGAGGAACACTCGGGTTCTGACAAATCCCCCATCCGGAAGTCCGGTTGCCCAACCGGAATTCCGGTTCTGGGAAAATCTGAACCCCCATCCGGAATTCCGGATGCTCAACCGGAATTCCGGTTCCTCGCAGGCAGCAACCAAAAATTCCCATAACTTGACCAATTCGAACCCAAATGGTCCCAAACTTTCCAGACCTCCTACATAGGTCCCAAATGACCATTCCAAGGCCTCAAACCTACCCAGAAACCTCACAAGCAAATTTCACCATTGGAGCTCAAGCTTTGAGTTCCAAACTCAAGCTTGAGCAAACCACCAAAACCAGCATGCAAACCAACTAAAATCAACCTAAACTAGCATAATATAACCTCTGAAATCAAACAACAACCTCCAGCAATTCACAGAAACAAAACATGGCATTTTCTTCTCAAAATCACATATTTTCACATATAAACTTCTAGCATGCTCAACCTAGTAATCAAGCATCAAAACAACCCTAAACTAACATGCTTAAACACAAAATAATCACCAGATTACAGCAGCAACAACATCATAAAATCCAACATGCATTTCATCCAATTTTCACAAAATTTCAAGAAAAACTAAATAGAAGAGCAAGACAAGAATTACCTTGAAGAAAACACACTTTGATCTTGCTAAAACACTAGAAATCACCCACAAAAATCCCAGCCTTGAACCCTCCAATCTCAGCCGAAAGAGAGGAAAAGAGAGAGAGAGCTTTTCTAATTTTTTAAACTTTTTAAAAATTGGCTAAGTGTAAAAAATGAGAGAAAAGGATTTTCAAGCTTAAAGTATCATTTTATTTAAATCTATTTCAGCCAAAAAAGATTAATTAAAAACAAACATTTAATTCATTTATTAACTCATATAAGACAAAACACTAATGGGGCAAAAAGACCATTTTGCCCCTTCACCATAAAATCACTAAAATCATACTAAAGGGGTATTTTTGGGACATTCTAAATTCCCGGCCATTCCCGACATTCCCAATGTCTAAAACCCGTCCCCAAAATACTAACATACTAAGTTGTGATTTCTACTGAGCCAAACGCCGCGTTCCAAAATACCGGACACCGGAAATGCGAAATATAAAACTGCTGATAACATAATTATGCATATCTGAATTCCATAAATATCCATGATAAATTATTTAAATAGCTATAAATAATTTCCTGATTAACATAAATAACTGCTAATTTCCAAATTAACTAAGCGGGCTTTACAACTATCCCCCCCTTAAAAGGATTTCGTCCCCGAAATCTAACCTGAATAACTCTGGATATTGAGCTCGCATATCTGATTCTAGCTCCCAGGTGGCTTCTTCCACCTTACTGTTTCTCCAGAGAACCTTGACCAACGCTATGGTCTTATTCCGAAGGACTTTATCCTTTCTATCCAGGATCTGCACTGGCTGTTCCTCATAGGACATATCTGACTGAAGCTGAAGGCTCTCATAACTGATTATATGAGAGGGGTCTGAAACGTATTTTCTCAACATTGAGACATGAAATACGTTGTGCACTGCTGATAAAGCTGGAGGCAACGCTAACCGATATGCCACTTGACCTATCTTCTCGAGAATCTCGAAAGGTCCTGTAAATCTAGGGCATAACTTGCCTCTTTTCCCGAAACGTTTAATCCCCTTCATCGGAGATACTCGCA
Organism: Cannabis sativa; assembly: GCF_029168945.1. Taxonomy (NCBI): domain Eukaryota; kingdom Viridiplantae; phylum Streptophyta; class Magnoliopsida; order Rosales; family Cannabaceae; genus Cannabis; species Cannabis sativa. Next base: position 4,069,933 of record NW_026870043.1, on the reverse strand, counting down.
AAAACACATGGTCCCCTACTCGGAACTCAACATCCCTACGTTTCGGATCTGCGTAACTCTTCTGTCTGCTCTGGGAGGCAAGCATTCTAGCTTTAATCTTCTCTATTGCCTCATTGGTCCGCTGAACTGACTCTGGACCTAGGTATTTCCTCTCCCCTGTCTCATCCCAGTGGATAGGGGATCTACATTTCCTACCGTACAACAGTTCGTAGGGTGCCATCCCTATCGTACTCTGGTAACTGTTGTTGTACGAGAACTCCACTAACGGTAGGTATTTACTCCATGAACCCTCAAAGTCCATAACACAGGCTCTCAGCATATCCTCCAATATCTGAATTGTCCTCTCGGACTGACCATCTGTCTGAGGATGAAATGCTGTACTGAATTTTAGCTTCGTACCCATTGCCCGTTGCAAACTCTGCCAAAATTTGGAGGTGAATTTCGGATCCCTGTCCGAAACTATAGACTTCGGTACCCCGTGAAGTCTCACTATTTCTCTGACGTACAGTTCTGCCAACTGATCCACTGTAAACGTTGTTCTGACCGGCAGAAAATGAGCAGATTTCGTAAATCGGTCCACCACTACCCAGATGGAATCAAACATACCCGTGGTCCTAGGTAACCCGACCACAAAATCCATCGCAATATCCTCCCATTTCCATTCTGGTAGGGTTAGAGGCTGCAACAACCCTGCTGGTCTCTGATGTTCAGCCTTGATCTGCTGACATGTGAGGCATCTCGATACGAATTCTACCAACTTCTTCTTCATACCGCTCCACCAGAAGTACGGTTTCAAATCTTGGTACATCTTGGTGGTGCCGGGATGCAGAGAATACGGGGTAGAATGAGCCTCCTCAAAGATCTCGTTTCTCAATTCCCCACTGTTCGGGACACAAACCCTGGCTTTATACAAAAGCATCCCACTGTCTGACACTGAAAAGTCCTTGGCTTGACCAGCCAATACCTCATCTCGGATCTTCACTAACTCCGGATCTGTTGTCTGAGCAACCTTTATTCTTTCTAGCAGATCAGATTGCAGCGTTAAGTTGTGTAGCTGACCTACCACAAACTCAATGCTGGATCTAACCATATCCTCTGCTAGCTGAGGTGAGATCTGAACCATGCTAGCCACTTGCCCGGGACCCTTTCTGCTCAGGGCATCGGCCACTACATTGGCTTTCCCGGGATGGTAGAGGATCTCGCAATCATAATCCTTCACTAGTTCCAACCAACGCCTCTGTCTCATGTTCAAATCTTTCTGAGTAAAGAAATACTTGAGACTCTTATGGTCGGTGTAGATCTCGCACTTCTCACCATACAAGTAATGCCGCCAAATCTTCAGTGCAAATACCACTGCGGCCAATTCTAAATCATGAGTCGGGTATCGCTGTTCATAATCCTTTAACTGACGGGAGGCGTAAGCGATAACCCGATCGGCTTGCATCAATACGCACCCCAAACCCTGTTTGGATGCGTCACAATAGACCACAAACTTCTCCTTGTCCGAAGGCAAAGCTAGCACCGGAGCAGTAATCAATCTCTGTTTCAGCTCCTGAAAACTAGCTTCGCATTTATCCGAAATTCGCATAAATCGCTGATTCTTCTTTGTAAGCTCGGTTAGGGGCATTGAAATTTTGGAGAACCCCTCCACGAACCTACGGTAGTACCCAGCTAACCCCAAGAAGCTTCTGATCTCTGTCACTGTCTTCGGTCTCGGCCAATCCCTGACGGATTCGATCTTCCCGGGATCCACCTTGATCCCATCTTTACTCACTATGTGCCCTAGGAAGGACACTTGAGACAACCAGAACTCACATTTCTTGAACTTGGCGTAGAGTCTATGTTCTCGAAGTCGTTGCAGTACCATCTGAAGATGTAACTCATGCTCCTCTTCTGACTGAGAGTACACGAGGATGTCGTCGATAAACACAATTACACAGATATCGAGGAAATCCTTGAATACTCTGTTCATCAGGTCCATGAATGCTGCAGGAGCATTGGTTAGTCCGAATGACATAACCAGGAACTCGTAGTGTCCATACCTAGTGCGGAAAGCCGTCTTTGGAATGTCCTCCTCTCGGATCCTCAACTGATGATAACCCTGGAAGTTCTTCGGGAAAAACGTCCAAAAATTCCCGAACCACTCTGATGTCCTCTGGCCGAATGGTGTCTGGCCGAGTGGTGTCCACCACCACGGCCAGAAACCCTAAGCACCCACCGTGCAATAATTCTCTCGCTGACATAGCCGAGATCACCGGGATCCGAGATCCCTGAACCGAACCAACAAATACGAACGGTTCTTCACTTTCCGGTTGGAAGACCACCATCTTCCTCTTGCAATCAATGCTCGCCGAATATTTAGATAGGAAATCCATTCCTAAAATAATATCAAATTCGACTAAGCTCATCTCTATCAGATCAGCGCTCAACTCTCTACCATCTATCCTGATTGGCATAGACCTAATCCACCTATTGGAGATAACCAATTCTCCGCCAGGTAACAGGGTTCCAAACCCTGACTCATATCTATCATAGGGTCTACCCAACTTACTAAAGATTCTGGCCGCCACATAAGAACGTGTAGCCCCAGAATCAAACAGCACTGAATAAAGCGAGTCGTTAATAAGAATCTGACCTGTAACAACTGATGGGCTGGCATCTGCATCAGCCTGCGTGATCGCGAATACCCTGGCTGGAGTGGGCATCGCTGGAGCTCTCGGTGCCTCTGGCCGGAGCTGGGGACATTCCCTCTTGAAGTGCCCGGGCATGCCACAATGAAAGCATCCCTGCCCCTTGCACTCTCCCCGATGATGCCTCTTGCAGATAGGGCACTCGGGATAGGAGAAGCGAGTCTCATTACCACCAGGACGACTCCCTCTGTTCTGGTTCCCCCGGAACCTCTTGTTCTGACTCGAGCCGCCGGAAGCAGTGGGTGCCCTCTTCCTCTGATCAATGGCCGAACCACTACTCCCCCTGCTAAATCCTGATGCAGGAGGGGTAGGAGCTCCGCCACCAACCGGAGTACTGGCTGAATCTGACATACATCCCACTGCGCCCTCAGCTCGCAGTGCCTTCTCCACCATCTGAGCGTAGGTGGTGCTGTCGTCAGTGGTAATCATCAGGTCATGCCTGATCTTGGGATTCAACCCGTCCAGATACTTCTCCTTTCTGCTGAAGTCGGTCGGCACAATACCCGAGGCTAACCTCGCCAACCGGTCAAACTGAGTTGTATACTCAGTGACACTCATGTTCTCCCGCTGGGTCAGGTGAACGAATTCCTTTCTCTTGGCGCTTCTAACCGCCTCGTTGTAGTACTTCGCATTGAAAAGTTCCTGGAACCTCTCCCAAGTCATGGTGGTGACGTCGTGAATCTGAGACACCATGTCCCACCATACCAGGGCATCCTCCTGGAACTGAAATGTGGCGCACACCACTCTGTCGTTGCCGGTGACACCCATAAAGTTCAGAATTCTGGTGATCACCGTAAGCCACTGCTCGGCTTTCGACACATCTGGACCTCCCAGGAATACCGGAGGTGCTTGTTTCCGGAACCTCTCATACAACGGCTCCAATCTGTGGGCCGCCACTACCATCTCGGCCTGGGCAGCAGGGGCAGGTGCCGCTGGAACTACCGGCACTGGAACTGCAGGAGCACCCTGCTGTCTCAACCTCTGAATCTCGAGGTCTTGCTCTTCGATCCTGGCTTGCATTTCCGCAAACCGCAACTCCCAATTCGGGGCTCCCTGATCGGCTGGGGGAGCCTGGGCAGCCTGTGGCGGGTTCTCATCACCCCGACCACGAGCCCTGCCTCGGGGACCTCTACCTCGGCCCCTAGCAGGTGGGGGAAACTGAGCTCCCTGTCCCTGATTCGACCCTACGGAGTTGCCCTGACTCCTCGTGGTCCGCCTGGCGTCCATCTAGTTAGAACCGCCTGCGAAACCAAGAGTTGGCATATCAGGTCGTATTCAGGGCGAGCTTACTAATGCCGCTTAATTTGGAAATTAGAAATGAAACATGCGCCTATTCTACTATCAGGCTACTAACATGCTTCCTAACAGGCTTTTCTTTTTTCATAACTGAATAAAATAAACTACTAAAGCAATAAAGGCTTACTGAACCGTGAACCGAGCTAACTGCTGATGATGATTGTACATGTCGTGACGATCTTCGGAAGACAACCTGGCGGCTCTGATACCAAATTGTAACACCCTAACTATCTTAGGCGTATTACGTGATTTTTAAACGTACTGTGCAGCTCGTTGCTAATCAACGAGGTTTATGGAAAAACGTGATTAATTAAAATTTTGCTTTTTCATTAAACTTATAAACCATTTTACCAAAAAGTCTCGGGATCCCGATTTATAAAAATATTTACAAACTTTTTAACTGTTCAACTTTTACATCAAAATAAGTCGTCTAACGACATTTACAAAATCTCAGCCGTGCTGTCCCGAGGATCGTACGCTCCAGGCCTAACCGCCCCGACATGTACAATCCCATAAGCTCGCTCACGGTCCATCAGCAACTGCCTTGCCTTTACCTACACATGCAACGTAAACTGTGAGTCGACAGACTCAGTAAGAAAAGCATAATAATATCATACATAAAACTGACTGCCGTGTCCAACACGATACTGAGTCCCGCTACTGCCATGTCCAACATGGTACTGAGCACTACTGCCATGTCCAACATGGTACTGAGTTTTGAACGTTCAGGGGACGGTACTATTGACACGTAACAACCTGATCGGTCGAACCGGTCATACTCCGGCTGCTGGTCATACTCCAGCCTGTACCGACGTGTTACTATATCCTCCTGATCGGTCGAACCGGTCATACTCCGGCTGCTGGTCATACTCCAGCCTGTACCGACGGGATACGTCAATAGCACGGAACCACCAACCAAGTGTCAGCCTGATCGGTCAAACCGGTCATACTCCGGCTGCTGGTCATACTCCGGCCTGTACCGACGTGACAGGGTTGGATGGTTCGAAGCCTAAATACATATCTAATGTAATCTAACAGGCTTCCTACATGCACGCTAAACATGTAATCTACATATGCATACTGTTATACTAATCTTACCTGGATTCCGATTTCAGGTGTGCCGGTCAACCTGACTGGAACTGAAGCTGAACGGCGGATTACTGGCTCCTAAACCATAAAAATCACAACGCTATAAGTGACACGCTAAATCACTTCCCGGGGACTAAAACTCGAAACTAAAAGTTTCCCTATCGATAAAAAGCATGGCAATACCCCTAAAAACCCAAAAACGAGGAAAACTAGGGTTCTGAAAAATCCCCCATCCGGAAGTCCGGTTGCCCAACCGGAATTCCGGTTCTGGGAAAATCTGAACCCCCATCCGGAATTCCGGATGCTCAACCGGAATTCCGGTTCCTCGCAAAAGCAACCAAAAATTCCCATAACTTGACCAATTCGAACCCAAATGGTCCCAAACTTTCCAGACCTCCTACATAGGTCCCAAATGACCATTCCAAGGCCTCAAACCTACCCAGAAACCTCACAAGCAAATTTCACCATTGGAGCTCAAGCTTTGAGTTCCAAACTCAAGCTTGAGCAAACCACCAAAACCAGCATGCAAACCAACTAAAATCAACCTAAACTAGCATAATATAACCTCTGAAAACAAACAACAACCTCCAGCAATTCACAGAAACAAAACATGGCATTTTCTTCTCAAAATCACATATTTTCACATATAAACTTCTAGCATGCTCAACCTAGTAATCAAGCATCAAAACAACCCTAAACTAACATGCTTAAACACAAAATAATCACCAGATTACAGCAGCAACAACATCATAAAATCCAACATGCATTTCATCCAATTTTCACAAAATTTCAAGAAAAACTAAATAGAAGAGCAAGACAAGAATTACCTTGAAGAAAACACACTTTGATCTTGCTAAAACACTAGAAATCACCCACAAAAATCCCAGCCTTGAACCCTCCAATCTCAGCCGAAAGAGAGGAAAAGAGAGAGAGAGCTTTTCTAATTTTTTAAACTTTTTAAAAATTGGCTAAGTGTAAAAAATGAGAGAAAAGGATTTTCAAGCTTAAAGTATCATTTTATTTAAATCTATTTCAGCCAAAAAAGATTAATTAAAAACAAACATTTAATTCATTTATTAACTCATATAAGACAAAACACTAATGGGGCAAAAAGACCATTTTGCCCCTTCACCATAAAATCACTAAAATCATACTAAAGGGGTATTTTTGGGACATTCTAAATTCCCGGCCATTCCCGACATTCCCAATGTCTAAAACCCGTCCCCAAAATACTAACATACTAAGTTGTGATTTCTACTGAGCCAAACGCCGCGTTCCAAAATACCGGACACCGGAAATGCGAAATATAAAAACTGCTGATAACATAATTATGCATATCTGAATTCCATAAATATCCATGATAAATTATTTAAATAGCTATAAATAATTTCCTGATTAACATAAATAACTGCTAATTTCCAAATTAACTAAGCGGGCTTTACACCTTGGCTCGGCACTCACCAGGATGATGCTTCTTACATTTAGGGCACTCAGGGTATGACCGAAATGAGGACTCGCGGCCTTGACGGCCACCTCTGTTTCCCCAAAACTTTCTATTACCTCCTGAAGCTCCAGAAGCTTCAGCCTTCCGCTTGTGCTCAGGGTTGCTACTGTCGATCCCCTTACTGAAATTACCACCAGCAGGAGGGTTTGATGCCATGGCTGCATCCTTTACAGCCTGCTCTTTCATCACTTGCTGCTCAGCCTCTTCAGCAATTAAAGCCAAGTCTACCACCCACTTATACAGGGTGTCATGGGATGTGGTAATTTTCAAGTCTCGACTGATTGTAGCATTCAGTCCTCGAACATACTTTTGTTTTCTGGTAAAATCGGTAGGCACCAAATCACCAGCAAATTTATATAATCGGTCAAATTCCAGAGTATATTCAGCCACCGACATCTTCCCTTGAGTCAACTTCACAAAGTCTTCCTGGTGTGAAGTCCGTACAGCCACATTATAAAACTTTTCTTCAAAAAGTTTCTTAAACTCATCCCATGTCATCACACTGACATCTCGGGTTTGATTCACTATGTCCCACCAGACGCGGGCATGATCTTGAAACATAAAGGCCGCACAATTTACCCTCTCAATTCCCGTCACCCGCATATTATCGAGGATCCGGGTAACAGTGTGTTGGAATTATATTTATCCAGGATCTTAGATCTATTGCAAGTATGTTGATTTAACAACCTAATATTGAACTTCTAAAACGATGAACTAAACACATAAAAGTTAGGAATAACTTACAGTGATTGCAGCGGAATTTATGTCTCCTTCCACTCAGATCTCTAACCCTTGATTCGTGTCTGTAGCAGAGTATAATCAAGATCTGAGCCCGAAAGTTCTTCAGTTGGATGTGATCCTTCACAGTCTTCCAAACTATGATGAGATACTGAATGATGTGAGTGGGCACTTCTCTCTCACTAGGGAATTTCGAAATCTCTCTTTGTTTTTCTCTCTTATTTTCGTGTGATACACTTTGCAGAGCAAAGTTTCTCAAGCAACACACATGCATCCAAAGAGAAGAGAGGGGCTGCTATAAATAGGAAATGAGAAGACCACAACTTTCCAAATAAACAGTTTCCTCTTTTACTGTGTAATAGAATAACTGCCTTATTTAGTGTGATTCACCACTTTTCTATTTAGGCTAGGCTTTGATTAGCAATTAAATGACAAATTAAATTGAAAAATAATAATTTGGAAAAGGCAATGATGTGGCCGGCCATGGTGTGAATGGGCCTCACATTGATTTTGCAGTTTCCTCAATTTTATTTCTATTTCTCCAAAAATGCCATTTTTACAATTCTAATCATTTAAAAGCCAAAACCAATTATTTAATAACTAAAATAGATTATTAAATAATATTGCCATTTAAAATTAATTATTAATTCAGACATGCAAAGTCTCATAGTTAATAATTAAACCTAGAAACCCTCTTATTTACGATTTCATCCCTAAACTGTGAGAATTCACAAATTAGACATAGTCTAACTTTTAGAATTATAATTGATTAATCATAAATCAATTATAGAGTCCTACAAACAGTATAGTCTCAACTAGAATGGGGACCATGGATCTATATTCTGAGCTTCCAATAAGTTGAACCGATTTACCAAGTAAATCCCTAACTTATTAATTCCTCGTTGAATCCACTCTTAGAACTTGGAATTACACTCTCAGACTTATATAGAGCATATCATATGTTTCACGATATCAATATGCTATCTCATTTAACCATTGTTATAATCTTAATGTGATTTAGAGATCCTCTATATAGATGATTTACATCGAGACGGGACTAATTTACCGTTTACACCCCTCAATGTATTTTGCCCATTTGAACACTTAGTTACCTGTAAATGATGTCTTAGTGATCTAATATATAGTCACTGAAACAAGAGCTCATCCATTTACTTCTATTTATCTAAGCTCAAAAGGAATCATCACTTTACTTCTATACACTAGTAGAAGCTATAGATTTCCATATTTATGTTTAGCACTCCCTATTCAGTTATGCCATCATGTTCCCAAAATATATGTATTATCCTGACTCAAAACAGGCTTTAACTAATAAATCAAAGAACAAGAATAGCACTCCTGAGATTGAGCCTAAGCATATCAGGATTTAGATTCTCTTAATCTAAGATCAACTTCTGACATTGACTTGGAAAGATACAACGGTAAGTTTACAATATCTTTAACCAAGTTCAATATCGGTCCAGTCCAATGCATACTCCATGCATTCGAAACCAGTATACTTTGCCAATGTTCTGGAAAGAACATAACACTTACTCCAAGTGTAAGTATACTTCATCGCTGATTATCACATCAGTGTAAATCCAAAACACTGATGAACAGGGACCAAATCTTTTGAATCATATAATCACAATCACATTCCACTGTATTGACGATACTGTAATTGTGAATAACTATATGTTCTGGATTTAACTGATTTTGTGCATATATCAAATATATGTATTAAACCATAAACATGTAACATACATGTAAACATGCTTCACTTCTAAATTGATAACTAATCAGATTGTAATGAGTTTTATTTAGGGCATAAAACCCAACAAACTCCCACTTGCACTAACATAAAACAAGTAGTGCATTACAATCAATCTTTTGTCTTGATCCTCTGATCAAGTGTAGTACCTATGAATTCACCCATATATCTGGAATCAGGTTCATGAGACACATGAAACCTTCCCTTACTTATGCTTTACTTGTCAAGGGATACTGAAATCCTTACTGCCCATTAAGTACATCTGAACAACCAGAAGACATATCTCTCAAATTTTAAAATTTGGAATTGAGATAATGCAGTGTAGAATTTTCTTCAGTAAAATAACTTTCTGGTAATTTTGAATTTACAAAGTTATATCTTCTCTGATGAAGCTTGAATAATTATAGATGGGTTTTAACACTCTTCTATAATGATTCCTCCACCCCCAGAGTAACCACCATATCAGGATCACTAATGAATAGTTCCTTAATAACATATACGTCACTTTTGTAAATCTTTCTGGATTGTCCCCTAATGTTCCCCATTTGATTACATCTCAGATGGATCCCACTCAATAGCAGATGTCTGGTTAGAAACTCTTAACCTTTTACTATTGTTTCTGGAAACATCTCGTTGTGACTTTATTATCTTAAGCCGAAACTGTAAGTTTCTTTAAGATTAGTTCAACAACATAGCAGTCTAGTATTTGAAGTGAAAAATACTTGCTAGAGATTTAAGCAATCAAATCAAGATACCATGAAATGTTATGAGAAATAGACATCTTGAATCAGTCTTTCGAATAGACTATGCAAGAATTCTTCTATTTTATTCTCATAATTCTGATAATTTATGTCTATCCATGTGAATGGTTAGACTTGTTTTTATCAGAGGTGTTCTTAAGTTCCTATCACAATTATCAACCAAACGAAGATGGGTAAAGAATTTTAATATTCTCCCACTCAACCAAGGTAATGTGAAACATTATCAAAGAACTTTAATGGTATCAATAACTATTACAACAATAAATCTAAACTGGAACATATAATCAAGATCAAGAATTTATTCTGATAATAGCTAATTTATTATATTATTTCCATGTTTAAAATTATGTGTCACAAAGGGTACTATAGAATAAAGTCCACCCCTAAGTTTATAGAGATTATGGTCCACCCCTAAAGGTTGTAAATCTCTAAGTGTGATAGAGAGTATGTGCAGTTCAATATAATCCAGAGTTCATTAGATATAAAAAATCGTTTGAACTGCATATATTATTCTTAACTTTTTCTCCACCCCTATCAGATCAAAAGATCTTTTTATTAAACAAATTCTCAAATAATTGTTTTTGAAACCAACAATTATTCATAAACATAGAAATAACTTTAAGTGTTTATGTAGTAATAACTCTGTTAAGAGTTTAAATACTTTTGAATTTGCATCAATAATAAAAACACATACACATTCAAACATAATAAATATAATAATCGGTAAAAAATAAAGAACTGAAGCTCAACTCATAAATGGCAATAAAAAAAATTTATTATAAACCAAAAATTGTTTGCAATATTTATGAGAACCAAACACGGAGTTAAGATCCGAAAACTTTGAAATCCAAATTGTTTGAAAAACTAAACAATTAATTCAAATGAAAGAGCTTCTTCTTTATTATAGACAATCTCCATCGACCATCCAGCTTTCTAATCCAACTCGTTAAGACAGCACCCGAGTTTAAGAAGCTTTAGCTATAAGAAGAATAATAAACAAGGTTAGTAGTCCAGAATTATTAATCCAAAAGGATAATAATTCACTAAAAACACATCAGTTTATAAAGAAAATACCTTGTTTCTTTGCGAGATACTTAGGACATTGGGATTTCCAATGGCCTTTCTCATTGCAGTAGAAACATTTTCCTTTTTGTGTATTGCCAGAAGCTCCAGCGTTTTTGTTCCTAGCTGCATTCGCAGCTTGAGCTCGCTTCTTGGCATTTTTCCACTTCTTCTTATGATGGGATTTGGAAGTAGAAGAAACAAGTGCCTCAGGATTACTTGTCTTATTACCATTTCCAGAATTCTGAGGTTTATTCCCTCTTTTCTTGGGACCTCCAATCAAATTTTCATATGTCTGAAGGTCATTGACTAAAGTATGAAAGTCTTGTTCCTTCTTATTCATGACATAATTTGATGTGTAGGGCAGAAAATCTGGAGTCAGGCTATTCAAGATGAGACTCACTTGAGTAGTCTGATCCATTTCAGCACCATGATTCTGGGCTTCCTGGAAATAACTAGCCATCTGGAGAAGGTGATCACGCACATTCTGATGGGGTTCCATCCGTGCATTGATGAATTTCTTAGTTGCGTCGAAATGAGACTAAATAGATGCCATACCGAATAGCTCAGTTAACTGCGTCATGATTTCTGCAGCTGTGACAGTGTTTGCAAACTTTGTTTTCAAGGTGTCAACCATGCTGGAAAGCATGAAGTAACGAGCTTTATTGTTAGCATTATGCCAACGCTCGAACTTCTCTTTTACAGCTTTGGTTGCATTGTCACTTGGCTGCTCAGGGGACGGCTCAGTCAACACAAACGAGGCACTTTCACCTATGAGAGCAATATGAATATTCTCTCTCCACTTTGGGAAGTTAGATCCATTTAGCTTATTTTCAGTTAATAGTGACAACATGGGATTTGACATTTCAATTTAGGATACTACAAGATAATACATAGATATCAGTTATGGTTTATCACAAAATCTCATTTAGAAATTATCAGCATACAGCAAGTAGGAATGACTACAAAAAAAATTCAATCCTAAATAATTTCCAAGGTTTTCAACAAACTGATATCAGTGTCCCGTTTAGGCGAGAGTCAAAGCTATCATTCATTGAATAGAGTTGTCAGCTCATCTAGAATAGCAAACCTTCTAGCAACCTTTTATTCGATCGAAAGGAGAATCCGACGTTGTCCCGTTTAGGCGAGAGTCAAGGTCATTCTTATTTCATGAGCTTCTACCATTGTTTCATATGTTTGTAAGTCTTATACAGTACCCACCATTAGGGTGGTTAATACTAATATAAAACACTTACAAACATACTTATCTTTCGAGATTAAACGACGCTAACTTGCTAATGAACGTTCCTCCATTAGGAAGGATTACTCACTAAAACAATAGCTGTGTAAAACCAACAATGGAGATCGAATATCTCAAAATAATAAAGCTCATTATTTAATTGTATTTTCTTCTATTATTTATTTATTTTAAATCTATATATATATTTATTAAATTTTAAATTTAGAATAGAATCTAAATAAAATTTAATTTAATATTTGTAAAATTAAACTTAGATGGTTAAGAAAATAAAATGAATTATTTCCATCTTAGTGTTAATTTTCCAACAAATATTAAGAAAATTACTTAATTTAAGTTGCATTAATTTAAATTAATTTGCAACTCAAATTAAAATTTTCGACAAATATATATATTGTATTTCCACAATTTTTGAAATACATTTAAAATAAATCAAATTTCACTTAAAAAAAATACCTCAAGCAAAAATATTATCTATCTAGATTTTCTTGACTAATTAATCCAATTTCTAATAATATATTTCAGTTCCTTTATTTTAAATTAATCATTAAATGAAAAGATCATTGATTTAAGTTGATTCAAAATTAATTAAAATAATTAATTTACAACTTCAATCTATCTTTCAAGATAAATTCAAAATCATCTTGCATAATTAAATGCTATTTTGAAAAATGATTAATAAAATAAATAAAATATATTATGAAAATTATTCAAATTTAAGTTGTTATGGAAATACCCAACTTAAAATAATTTTCTTATTTAATTAAATATCATGAAAATAATAATATCTAAGTATCATAATGAAAATCAGCTTAGACATTTAATTTTCAATTTAAATAAATGTATTAAATTCAGGAAATAAATAATTAAGTATAGAGAAGGCTTAATCATTAATTTCCAATTTAATACAAGGAAAAATATCCTTAATTGAATTGTACCAAAATTAATTATTAACCAATTAATTTCACAATCAATGATATTTTCCTAGATTAGAAATAATAATTAGTATGGAAATAACTATCTAGAAAATATCTCAATTCTACTAAGTATCTTTTCAAGATCTGGAAAATATCTGATTTAAGTTATTATAGAAAGAATCTATAATTTACAAACTTAAAATTTTCCAAACATCATTTAATTAAATATCAAAATTAGGTGGTAACTACCTAATTTAAAGATATTCCCTTTTTAAGTTTAAAACCAACTTAAAATAATATCTTCTAAGAATCTTCATTAACTAATTCCTAGAATTCTTCAGCTTAACATTATTATCAAAGTATATTAAAATTTAAGTTATTATGAAAAATTAGTGATTACTAATTCATAACTTAAATAAGAATATTTAATGAAATAATAAAAATAAGTTTCAGAAAGAATCTAGTTAAAATTCTTTATTTAATTAAATACAAGAAAAATACAAATAGTTTATCCAGAAATGAAATTCATTAAACTATGTTTTTCTTAAATTAATTTCGAAGAAATTAATTATGTTGCTATTCAATTTTTTATTAGGTCAAACTAATATAATTAACCTAGCACAGTTATCCAAATTACGCAAATGGGCCTTCACAATTGGGGTTGTTCATGTGAGGGGGAGCTGGGTCCAGTATGTCGCACCCACTTCTAAGGCTCCCAACTCTCACACAAGGCCCAAAAGAGAGGAATTTAACCTTAAAATGAACAACTGTTATTAATTGAATAGGCTCATTAACTAAATGAGCCTAAATAAAATCTATCAGGTTATGACATTTTATTTAGCAACAACAACCTATATGTATCTATAATAAAAATTAAACATATAGGCTCACACAGGCACACAGATTTGGATGGATCCTATCATGTTACTAGGTCATACACAGATGAAAGAAGTTTGTAAAAATTACCTGTTACAAATTATCAACTTGATCTATCATCAATTGAACCATGGGTTAAAATCAGATCATTTGATCTGTCAACAAGTTAACCCTGGCAATTTAGATCAAGTAATAATAGGTTTTAGAAAAACTTACAAACAATCTAAAACACATACTCCTGCAACAAGGTTAGATCTGGATAGTTGGATGTAGGATTTATTTAATTTTAAATCTATATTTCGAAAAATAATATTAAAATTAAACCTACCATTTTGAAAATTTAGGTTTTGGGTAACCTAAATGCATTTCAAAATTAAACTGTCAACTTTCCTTTTAAATCTCATGTTATTTAATAAATTAAATAATAAAATAGAAAATGGTAAACACATACCCTTTTCTTATTTTACAACTTAATTTAATTGAAAAATAACAAAATTTAAAAGTTAACAAAAAAATCTTATTTCCTCTTTTAAAATTATCATGATTATTTGGATCTTATTTTAATCAAGGTCAAGTTACCAAAAAAAAATTAATATCTGACCTTAAAAAAAATAAAATAATCAAATTTTAAAGGAAATAAGAAAAAGGTAAGCAAAACTTGATTTTTCCCATTTTCAAAATCAAATTGCACTAATATCTAAAATTAATTTTAAAAAATAAAATTAATTTATTTCTGATAATTAGATTTGAAATTTGAAAAACAAAAATCAACATACAAAACTACACAAAAAATCGGAATTTAATTCCATGAAATAGCATGAAAAATCGAAGAAAACGAAGAAATAGCACACTGTACGGATGGTATGCGTTGCATACCATCCGCGCGCGCAGGGGAGGAGATCAGCCGAGGTTCCTCGGCGCAGGGAGGCTGCCAGCAGCCCTTCTGCGCGCGTGGGTAGGGTGATCACCACCCAGATTTTTCCCGATTTTCAAAAATTCATAACTAATTCAAATTAAATCGAAATCGAGTTCTGTAAATAAGTAAATTGCTTAGAATTTTCCAAACTATCCAATAAAAATAATTCCAGATACAGACAATCAATTATTTTTCCCAGAATTCACAAACATCAATCAAACATCAATATGACACAACATGAAACCATCCAAATCACAAGCAAATCGTTTTAAGTCCCAATTTCTTGCAAGTAAATCAATTACCATGGCTCTGGTGACAGTTGTTGGAATTATATTTATCCAGGATCTTAGATCTATTGCAAGTATGTTGATTTAACAACCTAATATTGAACTTCTAAAACGATGAACTAAACACATAAAAGTTAAGAATAACTTACAGCGATTGCAGCGGAATTTATGTCTCCTTCCACTCAGATCTCTAACCCTTGATTCCTGTCTGTAGCAGAGTATAATCAAGATCTGAGCCCGAAAGTTCTTCAGTTGGATGTGATCCTTCACAGTCTTCCAAACTATGATGAGATACTGAATGATGTGAGTGGGCACTTCTCTCTCACTAGGGAATTTCGAAATCTCTCTTTGTTTTTCTCTCTTATTTTCGTGTGATACACTTTGCAGAGCAAAGTTTCTCAAGCAACACACATGCATCCAAAGAGAAGAGAGGGGCTGCTATAAATAGGAAAAGAGAAGACCACAACTTTCCAAATAAACAGTTTCCTCTTTTACTGTGTAATAGAATAACTGCCTTATTTAGTGTGATTCACCACTTTCCTATTTAGGCTAGGCTTTGATTAGCAATTAAATGACAAATTAAATTGAAAAATAATAATTGGGAAAAGGCAATGATGTGGCCGGCCATGGTGTGAATGGGCCTCACATTGATTTTGCAGTTTCCTCAATTTTATTTCTATTTCTCCAAAAATGCCATTTTTCCAATTCTAATCATTTAAATGCCAAAACCAATTATTTAATAACTAAAATAGATTATTAAATAATATTGCATTTAAAGTTAATTATTAATTCAGACATGCAAAGTCTCATAATTAATAATTAAACCTAGAAACCCTCTTATTTACGATTTCATCCCTAAACTGTGAGAATTCACAAATTAGACATAGTCTAACTTTTAGAATTATAATTGATTAATCATAAATCAATTATAGAGTCCTACAAACAGTATAGTCTCAACTAGAATGGGAACCATGGATCTATATTCTAAGCTTCCAATAAGTTGAACCGATTTACCAAGTAAATCCCTAACGTATTAATTCCTCGTTGAATCCACTCTTAGAACTTGGAATTGCACTCTCAGACTTATATAGAGCATATCATATGTTTCACGATATCAATATGCTATCTCATTTAACCATTGTTATAATCTTAATGTGATTTAGAGATCCTCTATATAGATGATTTACATCGAGACGGGACTAATTTACCGTTTACACCCCTCAATGTATTTTTCCCATTTGAACACTTAGTTACCTGTAAATGATGTTTTAGTGATCTAATATATAGTCACTGAAACAAGAGCTCATCCATTTACTTCTATTTAACTAAGCTCAAAAGGAATCATCACTTTACTTTTATACACCAGTAGAAGCTATAGATTTCCATATTTATGTTTAGCACTCCCTATTCAGTTATGCCATCATGTTCCCAAAATATATGTATTATCCTGACTCAAAACAGGCTTTAACTAATAAATCAAAAAACAAGAATAGCACTCCTGAGATTGAGCCTAAGCATATCAGGATTTAGATTCTCTTAATCTAAGATCAACTTCTGACATTGACTTGGAAAGATACAACGGTAAGTTTACAATATCTTTAACCAAGTTCAATATCAGTCCAGTCCAATGCATACTCCATGCATTCGAAACCAGTATACTTTGCCAATGTTCTGGAAAGAACATAACACTTACTCCAAGTGTAAGTATACTTCATCGCTGATTATCACATCAGTGTAAATCCAAAACACTGACGAACAGGGACCAAATCTTTTGAATCATATAATCACAATCACATTCCACTGTATTGACGATACTGTAATTGTGAATAACTATATGTTCTGGATTTAACTGATTTTGTGCATATATCAAATATATGTATTAAACCATAAACATGTAACATAGATGTAAACATGCTTCACTTCTAAATTGATAACTAATCAGATTGTAATGAGTTTTATTTAGGGCATAAAACCCAACACAGTGCTCATCCACTGATCGGCCTTAATAATGTCGATACCTCCCAGAAAAACTGGAGGTTGCAGCTTCACAAACCGCTCGAACAGCGAGTCTCGATGCGGCATAATAAACCCTTGGTTACCCACCACTGGCACAGGAGCTGGTGGTAACCCTTGATTAGCTGGAACAACTTGTTGCCTCAAACGTTGCAACTCTTCTTCTTGACGAAGTATAACACTCCGCATTTCATGAAACATCTACTGCCAGTCAGCAGGAGGATTAGCATTAACAGCCTCCGCATTATCCCCCGGATTTTGCGGAGGTAGAGGCGGTGCTGGTGGATCGGTTCGGGTAGCCCCGGGCTCTACTTGCTCGCCCTGTGGTCTGGATGATTGCGGAGGGTCCATTACTAGTACCCCTAAAATCAACAACCCCAGCGAGTTAAGCACTGATACCCCACTTACGCACTTATTGCCTTAAACCCTAACTCATCTATTTACCTCATTCATATATACATAATAATTAACATTTATAGCATGGCATCACATAATACATACATACTCTAGATGCTTGCATACTGCCTAAAATGGAAAGCGGTAAACAGATGATCACACATACAGTCAAGTATTTACTCTCAATACTTACTGCACCATGAGTCGAGCTTATCTCTGACGACGAATGTACATGTTCGGCCGGTCTACAGGAACTTTAAAAACCTTGGCGCTCTGATACCAAATTGTAATGCCCTAACTAATTAGGCACGCTACCCAAAAACTATTATCAAACCCTAATCCCCTAACCGGGATTTCTAATTAAAAATAGCGCAGAATTTAAACTTTTATATTAAACAGACTGAAAATAAACTTGTAATATATTTAAACCTTTCAAACATAGTTGGGATCCCAAAAATATTTACAAAATTATTACAAGTTCTTTCTTACTAGCCGACCTAAGCGGCAAAACAGAATACAAAAGTCAACACTGCTAGACCCATAACCCGCTTGGTCTGAAGTGGCGTGAACATGTACATTCTTCGTCTGCTCCTGGAACTCATGGCTGATCAGCTATTACCTTACCCTTTCCTGCACAGTAGAGCACCCGTGAGCCAAGCCCAGCAAGACAGTATAAATCATAACACATATTATGCTTATTCACATATATGTCTGTATAGCACAGACCTGATAACTATATCAACATGCCCATTTATGTCTACGTGGCGTAGACCTATGTGTCGTGCTCACACATTTATTTAAATCTACGTGACGTAGACCCACGTGTTGCTCTCACACGTCTGATTACATTAAGGCCTTAGAAGTGGTTCATCTCGGTTATGAGTACGGAGTCCAACCTGATTATGCCTTGAGCGCATAATCCTTAAATTTCATTTCATTTAACATGGCATGGCATTATACACATATTCCACTAGAGTAATAACCCTAGGCTAACAGACCGTTCCTATTAGGGTAATAACCCTAATCCCGGTTACTAAACATTCATGCATATCATATTCACATAAGCGCCACCGCTCTTACCTGTTGTCCAGCTATAAAAGGAGATTCCGAATCCCCAGGTGCTCCTGATCAGGTGCCGGTAATCCTAGTCACACAAATCCGGGATAATTCACACTTAGGGTTAACCCCTGATTTCCAACTCATAAAATTCAAACATGGCATTTATAACTCAGATAATTATACAGAGCTCGGAACGAGCTTTCCAATGATATAAAGAACTCCCGAATCGGAGTTCGGATCACAAAGTTATGCATTTTCGAAAATTCAACACAAACTGCCCAAAAATCACGAGGGCGGGCCGCGGCATGCCCAGACCATGCCGCGGCACCTGGGACCGATTCCCAGGTCCACTCATGCCGCGGCATCTGGGTGCAGAACCCAGAAAACCAGCAAGCTCAACTCGAATTTCAACCCAAAAACTCAAATCTTTCTTTGCAAATTCACAACCAAATCTCAAATCATCAAATAAGGTTACTAACAATTATTAAGGGGTCAAAATAACCTATTTCATGCATCAATTCCAATAATAATTCCTCAATTTCAGATTACTCAAACAACATAAAATTCATGCTTTAACTAAGTAACTTTAAGCTCTTGAACAAGAGCTTCATCTCCAATAAACCCAACAATTTCCAGCAGTAAAAACATCCTCAGAACACATGATTCCAAGCTAGAAAATAGCCTATAATCATAATACAAGCTCAACAACATAAATCATGCATTTTCTTACCAAAAATCATCAAGATTAAACACCAAGCTTAGAAACATGCATGAGCAAGAACATATCAACTAATTCATGCATTTTCACAACAATTTCAGCAAGATTCCACTAATTAAAATTCAATAAAAACTCAGCAAGAGTTACCTAGACTTCAAGCTCAAGAAACCACAATCCAAAGCTCCAATTCACACCCAACTTTAAGCAATTCTCCACAAATATACTTTGAAAACCAAAAGGGCTTTAGGGAAAGAGAGGGTTCGGGTGAGAGAGAGATTAACCCAGAAAAATAAATCCTTTTCTTTCCAAAAATCATTTAATTCAAAGTAAACCCCTTATGGTCAAATGACCATTTTGCCCTTAGGGCTAAAAAACAATAATATTCCTTTTTAAGGGCATAAATGCCATTTCACACTCAAATATTGCCAAATAAATTTCAGATATCATATTATCAAATAAAATGCCAAATAATCAATTCAATTTACATTTCGGGCCCGAACTCGGTTCGGCCCGAAATTCCCGGGTGTGACTATACCGCGCCAACCTGTCAGAACACACCTGAAAAGACAACACAAGCATACTATATGATAATATAGTTCTATTAAACACGTAATTAAATTAATCTCAACAATTTACCCTTCTCGGGTCATAATTACCAAAATGCCCCTGGCTCACCAACGGGGTCTTTAACATGTTAAATTTCATATAATTTCACATATATTGAACTATATAATAATATAATTCCTCAATTAACTAAAAATTATCTAATTAGGGTTTTGCTAATCCTTTTCTTAATTCTGAGTATTACAAATAAGTTTTGTCAGTGTGCGAGTATTCAAACTGTTCATCCGAATACCCGCGAGTGTTCAAAGTATGAAACAGTGCCTATTTAAATATTTCTTACACAGTATGCGGTTATTCCAATTTACAGGTCATTTTTCATAAGATTACCCAACTTTTTACCCAAAAAACGTAACCTCATACATATCCCTTACAAACATACATTCCTAAAGAACCTCAAAATACAAAAACCCAGAAAAACATTCTTTCTCAAACACAAAAAACAAAAAATACAATTAGACTCGAAACTAACCTTTAGTTTTAACAAATTGTTCCTGCGATTGCTCTCGGTCACTTCTGAGATTGAGGATATTTTGGAAAGAACGGTAGAAATCTAGGCAAAATACGAAGGTGGTTTTGAAATCTCTGCAAAGGAGGGAAGGAGGAAGTTAAGAACAAGAGGGAAAAAATGGAGGTTTTGATTCGTATCAAAGGGTTTAAATACCCATATCCCTTAATAATTGAGATCACGACACGTGGCAACCGGAATGCCTAAGGTCGCCCAATCCAACGGCCAACGATGGCCACGCCTACACGAAAACGGAGGAGTTTTGTGACGTGGCACCATAAATGCAATAAAAAGTAATAATTACAGCCGTCATTTTTTGAAACCCTCGATGGGACAACCAAAAGGTCATCTCCTCGTGACAACCCTTCACCTGTCTCTCGAGCAATAGTTTCCCTCTGTGACCGCACCTGTCACATCGCAAAACTAGGGCCATGTGTTATAGTGAGATTTCTCTCACCTAGAAACTCGAGACCAGACTCCTATTTAAAGCACACGTACATTCAGATTTCCAATGAAAGCTGAAATGTCCATGAGAGACTTCTCGAAGTTTAGACCTCGCCCAGGATAAAACCAGCGAGATACTGCGAGTACAACCTATGTCGGATCGCATAACTTTAACTCGCATTATACAGGATGGATCAAATTCGCATGTGTCAGGACGTATGCGAGTATCCTCTCTATACTTCTGCGAAAGCATAGAGACCAACTCTCTATGATGTGATTTGATCCCAACGACCCAATAGCCTTGATAAACCGATATAGACTCGCATGTCTAGGTTCTATCAGCTCGACATGCGATGTCTGCAAGAGGCGATTACCTAAGGGCGCAGACGTTCCAAACGTACTGATGACCCTGCGAGCTCAACAACGGAACATGAACAGTCAACTCGCAGATGCGGAAGACGCATACGTTGATGAACTTAGTAACTGTCGTTCATTTATTAATGTTAACGTTGCTTGGTTTTAATTATTGCAATTCAATATGTAAATAATGGATTAACAATGAATGAGATCCTTGTGTAACCGATTGGACACCTGCTTTGTATATAAAAGGGTGATCCACCATGAAATGGCACCTACGAATCCCTTGCTACAGTGGACTAAGCAGATCATAATCTGACTGAACCACTATAATTCTCTCTCTAATTGTTATTTTCCAGCCCTCATTGATTGTTTCTCATTCCCAGTCGAGTTCTCGCCATTCTAGGTCGAATACTCGCACTTGTCTTTCCATATAAATTTCTTCTTGATTATTAATAATACTATATAATTTGGTGTTGCGAAATTCACTCGACAACAGCTTCCGTCATGAATCTGCTGATGTATGCCCGGAGTGGCTTGCCTGGTCGCTGTTTTACTTCGACCAAATCTCCTAGATGAAATGGAAGCTGGCTTGAGGAAGAGAATTGTGCATGGAATTCCGAAGAGAAGGTTTTCCATGAACTAAACTTTCCAGGAGCCAACTTGAAATACCGTTGCTGTGCGGCTTCCGACAGAGTGGCAGGGAAGATTCTGCAGCATACATCCCCTCGCACTCCTTGTAAATCCATTTGCATCTCAAAATACTTGAGATGGGAGAGAGGATCTTCTCTCCCAGTGTACATCTTCCACGTTGGAATCTTGAACTTGTGGGGTAGTGGCAGGAGATTGATCTCTGGTGAGAAGGGAGCTTGGCCATGCCATGAATCATATTCTTCAGTTCTTCGAGCTTGGCCTGTACGGCTGGGCTGACTTGATTGGCCTTTTGGTCGGGTTGGATTACGTCAGCGTCTTTCTGAGCGAGGATTTGAGTAGGGGCTCCGGGCTGCACGATCGTTGTAGTATTATGCTCGTCTGTTCCCCTTCTTCTATTTAGATCGTCCCTTAGGTCATGGGTTGTTCCCAGCCTATCGAACACAAAAGAACTTGGCTGCCTTAGCGATTGGTTCGCTTGGTTGACAGGTGAAATGGCTCCATTATTCTGCGTGTATCCATCGAGCATGGCTCCTCCTGATGAATTCCTAGATAAGGTCTCCCCGGCTACCTCTTGGCCCACGAGTGGAAGTCATGACCGAGGATTGGACGGCTGACCGTAGGTTGTCTGGGAGGCATTCATCTTCGGGTCATCCTCCGTTTCTCCCAGGGGAATGACGCTCGGCGATTATTGGCCTACAGTCTGATAGGCTCTTCGTATCAGCACAGTAGCTTGTCGACTACAATCTTCGATTTCTTCATGGTGAGCCCTTAATGCCTCCATCTCTTTGTCCCTCCATTCGGCGAACATACGCCTCTGTTCGTCAAACGCGAGGTTTACTGCGGCACGTAATTCCTCCTGATCATGATGCAGAGTATTACTGTGACCCTACATGAGTCCGAGCGCATCGCTGAGATTTTGCAATTCGGTTGCGTCTCTGATGGTCGTTTGGGCGTTAATGCCTGGTGGAATAGTCGTGTTATGAATGCCCTAGCTGTGTGCGGAAACGTTATTCCCAGTCTCTTGCACACCAGGCTCAGTTTCAGTAATAGGAGTTGTCCCACCATTCACCATGCTTCCCGTCTGTCCAAGATTGACAGCGGGTGGAATCCTTGAACTCCCTGGGTCCTGCAATGTCAGATCCAGTGTCTATGAGCTTGCTGGGTCAGACAAGCCTCTACGAGTTTGTACCATCGTGTCGAATATTGAAAAGAGCGATCTGTGATTCTCCTCTCAATGAAACCACCAAAATGTTGACTTTGCTTTTAGCCAACGACAATGAGTCTTTTTGATAAGCGATAAACGATATGTCGTAATGAGAATATATAATAAAGCAATAACAAGACACATAAATTTTATAGAGGTTCAGCCCCGAGCAGTTCGGTAATAGCCTAATCCTCGTTATTTGTATTGACTTAAGAACAAGGAAGAAGTTTCCTTTTCTTATAGCTCTTACAATAGTATCTCTGAATATATAATTCTTAGATAGCCTTAGCTTACTGCGTTTCAGCTTATAATTTCTCAGTCCCTTTGCCCAGTGAACATTCCTCACTATTTATAGGGCTGGAAACTTGAGGAGGAAGAGTTTCCTCTCTCGTTACAATGTACATAAATAAAAAGATCGTGTGATCAATGCTGAATGCAAGGATCGTGGGATTAAGGCTGAATACACTGATAGTGGTATCGTGTGTGTGCCACATCCACGTAAGTTGATCCCTGAGTAGTAGGGATTGAGCTGGTGATTTATGATGCGTTAAGCTGAATTCGCTAAGTGTTGATCATTCGGCACAGCTCGTTGAGTATTCTACTCTGGATGTGTATGGGAGGCATCCTGCTCGGCATATCGTTCCGAACAGATGCTCCAAGTGGAGTCCACGTGTCTGTTGGGTTTTATGCCCTAAATAAAACTCATTTCAATATAATCAAATTTACTTATTAATATAGATCATAAATAACATTTAATGTTGCATGGTTCACATGATTTATTTCATGATTATATGTATATAATGTATATAATGTATGAATTCATCTGAAACCCTTTTCACATACTTGATCCTGTTTATTGTACTGTCAACACATTGGAAAGTAAACATGACTATGTGAATAAAGTTTCCTAGATTTATCAAACATAGGGTTTTACTGATATGATAATCTTCAACAGAGTTTAGTTGCATTTGGAGAAATGCTATGTTCTTTCCAGAGCATTGGTTAAAGTAAAGCTCAGGTTGGCTGCATGGAGTATGCATCAGAAGGGACCGATATTGAACTTTGACTTACATTTATTAAACTTACCGTAATATCTATTCAAGTCAATATCTCCTAGTTGATCCTAGATCAAATGATCTTAATCCTGTTATGATTAGGTTCAATCTCGAGAGGCTTTTCGTGTTCTTTGATTTGTTAGTTAAGCCTTCTTTTAGGTCAGGGTGATACGTACATTTTGGGAACACGGTAGTGCAATTGAGTGGGAGCGCTAACATAAACATGGAATCTATAGCTTCTATCTGGCGAATAGTAAGTAAAGGATGATCTCCTTCGAGCTTGACCAAACGAAAATAAATGGTGGAGATCTCATTTCACATAAGCTGAAATATCATTTATCCGGGGTTAAGTGTTTTAAGGATTAAAATACATTGTAGGGTGTAATGGTAATCTAATCCCTTTACACTGTAGATCATTCATATAGAGGATCATTGATCAAATTAGGATTATAACAATGGATAACTAATGATGTGTCTATATTGTGGAACATATAGAGCATTCTATATACTGAGAGTGCAATTCTAAGTTCTATGCATGGATTCAACGAAGAATTAATAAGTCAATGAATTTAGGTTATAAATTCTTGATCTGCTGATTGGAAGCTCGGTTATATAGACCCATGGTCCTCGCACTAGTTGAGATAATATTGCTTGTAAGACTCATGTAATTCGTTTTGATTAATCAATTATAATTCTCAAATTAGACTATGTCTATTTATGAATTTTTCACTAAGTAAGGGCGAAATTGAAAAGAAAGAGTTTTAGGGGCATATTTGTTAATTATGATACTTTGTATGGTTCAATTAATAAATATGATAAATGACAATATTATTTAATAATTATTTATAGCTATTAAATAGTTAGAATTGGCATTTAAATGGTTGAATTAGAAAATTGGCGTTTTTGAGAAAATCAGATGCAGAAAAGATAAAACTGCAAAATTGCAAAAAGTGAGGCCCAAATCAACTTGTATAGGGCCGGCCACTTTTGTAGGGAATTTAAACTGATATTTTCATTATTTTAATGCCAAATAATTCAAACCTAACCCTAGTGGAATGCTATAAATAGATAGTGAAGGCTTCACGAAAATTACACTTCTGATTCAGAAAAGCCTAACCCTTTCTCTCTCCCTATCTTTAGCCGCCACTTCTTCTCTCTCTTCCCTCTTCAATTTCAAAATTCTTAGTGTGGGAATAGTGCCCACACACAGCAAGTGATACCTCAACCATAGTGAGAAAGATCGTGAAGAAAGAATTTCAGCAAGAAGGAGTTTTCAGCACCAAAGAATCAGAGAAAGAGATCCAGGTTAAGATATTGATAATGCTCTGCTACAGAAAGGAATCAAGGGCTGATATCTGAACGGAAGGAGTCATATTATTTCGCTGCACCCAATGTAAGGTTTCCTAAACTTTATGTGTTTATTTCATCGTTTTAGAAAGTTTATATTTAGGGTGTTAATCAAGATACTTGTGAGTAGATCTAAGATCCTGGTAAAATAATTTATAACAACTAGCCTCAGAGCCATGGTAATTGATTTACTTGCAAGAAATTTGGACTTTAAAACGATTGTTTGATGTTTTGGATGGTATCATGTTGTATTGAGTGTTATTTGATGATTGATTGATGTTTGTGAATTTTCGTAAAAAATAATTGAATATCTGTTTCTAGAATTATTTTTATTGGACAGTATGGAAAAAATTAAGCAAGTTACTTTTTTACAGAACTCAATTTCGATTTAATTTTAATTAGTTATGATTTTTTGAAGTTTCGAAAAAAAATCGGGGTTGAGCTGAAGGCCTCCTGCGCGCGCGGAAATCATGCAGATTTCCCCTGCGCCGAGAAAGCATGCCCAAACAGCCCCAGTGCGCGCGCGGACGAGTATGCACAACATACCGTCCGTACAGCTCACATTTTTTTTCGTTTTTCTTCGTTTTTTCATGCTTTTTCATGGATTTAACTTCTTATTTTTTGTGTAGTTCTGTATTTATACATTTACTATTCCTAATTCAATTCTAATTATCATAATGAAATTTATTAATATTTTTTAAATTTAATTCATGATATTAGTGTAATTTAAATTTAAAAATAGTAAGTATCTATCTTTTTTGCTTAATTATCTATCTTATTTTTAAATTTGATTACATCTTATCTTATTTTTAAATTTAAGGTCGGATTTTAAATTTTTAAATTAATTTTTTTTAAATAATTTGACCTTATTTAAATTTAAAATAAGATAACTATAATCATGTAATTTTAAATAGATGAAAGATATTTTGCTAACTTTTAAATTTTGTTATTTTATTTATTTAAATTACATTTAAAATCTGAAAAAGATATTCATTTATCTTTTTTTAAATTTTTAAAAGAAGTTAGCAAATTTTAAAATGATATTTAGGTTGGTTGAAACCTAATTTTTCAAAATTGTAGGTTTAATTTTAAATATTTTTTTGAAATTTTGAAATTTTTCAATTTTTTTTTAAATTTTCGAAAATAAATTATTTATTTATTTAATTAATTAATTTTTCGAAATTATTTATTTAAAATTAAATAAATCCTACATCCAACTATCCAGCTAACCTTGTTGCAGGAGTATGTGTTTTAGCTTGTTTGTAAGTTTTCAAAACCTATTATTGCTTGATTGCAAATAGCCATGGTTAACTTTTTGCCAGATCTAATGATCTGATGGCTCCCTTGGTCAAGTAAATAATTTATAACATGTATATTTACAATCTTCTTCCATCTGTGTATGACCTAGCAACATGATAGGACCCATCCAAAGTGTGCCTGTGTGAGCCTATGTGTTTAATTTCATTATAGAGGCATATAGGTTATTGTTGCTAAATAAAATGTCATAGTTCTTGATAGATTTTATTTAGGCCCATTTAGTTTTAGGGCCTATTCAATTAATAACAATTGTTCATTTTAAGGTTAAATTCCTCTCTTTTGGGCCTTGTGTGAGAGTTGGGAGCCATAGTAGTGGGTACGACATACTGAACCCAGCACCCCCTCACATGAACCACCCCAATTGTGAAGGCCCATTTGCCTGATTTGAATAACTGTACTAGGTTAATTAAACTAGTTTAACCTAATAAAATTTATTAGCAACATAATTAATTTCATTTATTTTGAAATTAATTTAAGAAAATCATAGTTTAAAGAATTTTATTCTAAGCTAAACTATATGTATTTTCTTGTATTTAATTAAATATAGAATTATAACCATCTACATTCTTTCTGAAGCTTAATTTAAATTTTTCATTAAATATTCCTATTTAAGTTGATATTTAGTTATCTCTAGCTAATCAACTTAAATTTGAATATCTTTTGGATTTAAAATTTCAAAATTAAATTTGAATATCTTTTGGAATTTTAGGCATTGGTTATTAAGATTCTTTAGATATTTTTTAGGTTAATATCTTTTCGAATATTAACTTAAAATGGAATATTTTAGATATTTTTTGAGTTAATATCTTTTCGAATATTAACTTAAAATGGAATATTTTCAAATTAAGTGGTTATAACTTAATTTTTTATATTTAATTAAATTTAAATTTGAAAATATTTAAGTTCTAGATTTTTTCTCATACAACTTAAATTAGATATTTTTTTTTCAAATTTTGTGGAAAATATACTTAGTCAAATAAGATATTTTCTAGATAGTTATTTCTAGACTACTTATTATTTCTAATATTAAATAGGAAAATATTATACATTGTGAAATTAATTATTTAAATAATTAATTTTGGTACAATTTATTTTAAGTATATTTTTCCTAGTATTAATCTAGAGATTAATAATTAAGCCTTCTCTACACTTAATTATTTATTTCTTGAATTTAATACATTTAATTAATTTGAAAATTAAATATCTAAGTTGATTTTCATCATGATACTTAAATATTTCTTTTTCATGACACTTAATTAATAGAAAATCATTTTTAGTTGAAATTTATTTTTTCAACTAAATTTTAATAATTTTTCAAAATATATTTTTTTCTTTATTTTATTAATCAAATTTTGAAATTGCATTTCTTAAATGCTGGAATTTCGAATGTTATCTTGAAAAATAGATTAAGTTGTAAATTAATTATTTATTTTAATTAATTTTTGGACCAACTTAAATCAATGATTTTTTCATTTATTGATTAATTTAAAATAAATGAATTAAAAATATTATTATTAGAAATTGAATTAATTAGTCAAGGGAAAATCTAGATAGGTGATATTTTTGCTTGAAGTATTTTTCTAGTGTATTTAATTATATAGAAAATTAATATTTAAGTTGATTTTCATCATAATACTTAAATATTTGAAATTTTTCTTATATATTTAATTAAATAGGAAAATTATATTTTTTGTTGTAAATTAATTTTATTAATTAATTTTGGGCCAACATTAAATTAGAATAATTTTTCCAGGATTAATTTTTTATTTTAACATGCATTTTCGAAAATTGTATCCTTGAATACTTTAATTTTTCGAAATACAATATATATTTATAGAAAATTAAATTTGAGTTGTAAATTAATTATGTAACAACTTAAATTGAATATTTTTCTAAATATTTATTGGACATTATTACTAAGATGGAAATAATTTATATTTTTTTTTATATCCATCTAAGTAAAATTTATAAATATTAAATTAAAATTTATATTTAATTTTTCATTCTAAATTGGAAATTTTAATTAAATAAATATATATTGAAAATAAATAGATTAAATAAAGAGAATCAAAGAAAATACAACTCTCTTTAGATAATGAGCTTTATTATTAAGATATTCGATCTCCATTGTTGGTTTTACATCGCGTTTGTTTTAGTGAGTAATCCTCCCTAATGGAGGAACGTTCATTAGCGATTTTGCACCGTTTAATCTCGAAAGATAAGTAGTTTGTAAGTGTTTTATATGGTATGGATCACCCTAATGGTGGCGACCATATTTGACTTGCAAATTGCGAAACAATGGTGGAAGCTCATAAGATAGAATTGCCTTGACTCTCGCCTAAACGCGACAACGCTGAATTCCAATCTTGATCGAATAAAAGGTTGCTAGAATGTTTAACATTTTAGATGAGCAGACAACTCTATTCAATGGATGGTAGCTTTGACTCTCGCCTAAACGGGACACTGATATCAGTTTGTTGAAAACCTTGGAAATTATTTAGGATTGTATGTTTTAGTATTTTCACTTGTCATTCCTACTTGCTATATGTTTATAATTTCTGAATTGTGTATGAATTTATATTTAACCATGTTATTTTCTGTTATTAAGTTGTAGTTTAATTTCGAATCTTCATTGTTGGTCTAACTTGGCATGTTTATAAACGAAATTATCATTATTCCTCTTAGCTTATTCATTTCGAATTAGCTTCAAAACATATCATTGGATGAATGGTCTATAAATCATTTCATGTCATTCTATATTTTCTCTTAAGAAATTAAATGACGCATATGATTATAATCCTGAAATTCTATTCCCAATTGATATAAATCCTCAATCTTAGAAATCTCCCACTTGTATGGGCAAATCTGACTTAGAGTTAAATTAGTAGTGGTGGTCCAAGATAGAATTACTCATTATATTTGGTATAAATTTAAGTCTTTGACTTTAATTTTAGATTCCAAACAGAAATTTTCTTATATTTCTAATTCCAGGATGCAATACAGTTACACCTTCACAAGGGTTTAATATCCATCTTCTATTAATGGATTCAAACTGTATGGAATATGAGTTAGGTATTCTGTGACCAGGATCCACTTGCACTATTCTAAGAATTCTTTGATGTAACTAAACCTAAGTCATCAAAGACACTACCACATTTTTTTAATCTATGGCCTTTGTATCTTGTTCATAGTGGATTTGACAAGATAAATCTCTGCAAAGAGTTAATATGCCTATATCCACTGAAAGTAGTTCATCTCATTCGCAGATGGATGTACATTCAGGGGTGGATATGATTTTTTCGTTGTATTCTTAAAACGATAACTCTAGATTATACCTTTTAGCAAAAAAATTTGAAATGTTTGAAAAATTTCATTAATTTCTAGCAATGGTTAAAACCATTAAGGTAAGTGGTTAAAGATCTTGCGAACTGATAGGGGTGGAGAAATAGTTAGTAGATATGCAGTTCAAAGATCATTAAATTGATTTTTGAATTATATCCAAACTTACCTCCCCAGAAATTTTGAGTTGCATGTTGATGATTAGTTACTAGTCGTATACTTAATGATGTAATGGTTGTATACTTAATGTAAATCATTACTAGATTCATGGATGAGCCAATCAAAATCTTAAGAAAAGCTAGAACTGTTATTTGACATATGATGATAAGAAAGTGTTTGTTTAAACAAATACACTTTTCTAAGAAAATGACTAAGTTTGAAAACATATAGAGGAGATATTTAATTCTTGATTCCAAAAGTGTTCTATCATCTTATTTGACATATGATGATCCCACTGCCTCTGTTGTCTTGTCACAACCGAAGAGATCAATACCATTTAGTTTTCTTAGACATAATTCACGGTACCTTGTCGTAGTGGGAGAGTTTCTAGGAACTCAACTTCTTATGACTTGGGAGACACTAGTGATTAAAATCCATTGTGAGTTTAAACAAGTAATGGATTGTCAAGATAAGAAACTAAGAAGAAAAGCCAATAGAACTATGCTTTAATCCATTCACATGGAGTAATTAAACTTTTTATTACAAGGACATGAAAGGAAATTTCGTTTATCTAAACAAGACTTCTTGTTCCTAGTATTATAGGTTTGAGTTTATCTAAACCTATGGCTTTTGGTATACCTGGTAATTACTTACTCTAATGCAAGCAACTTACTTTAGTAAGATGCTGAAGCATTTTCTTTCTAATGGCAATCTATCGAAGCTTCACAACTTCTTAGGCATAAATTTTATTTATCTAAGGAAAAGTCTCAACTATTCCAGAAAAGATAAAGCCATGAAAGAATTTCTTAAATCAACAGTGAGAGGTCTTAGACATGCTTTTGTATGCCTTAGACCAGACACCTGCTGTTGAGTGGGAGTAATGAGTAGGTATCAGATTAATCCAGGAGAAGAACGTTGGAAGACAATCAAGTATATCCTAAGATTAAGAAGAGGAACTATATGTTAGTCTATAAGAGTGTGTTTAAAACTCTTAGACTACACCACATCAGATTTCGAAATTTGCCTTTGTGCTAGAAAATCTTTCTGATAAGATGGTGATTACTCTGAGGGTGGAATAGTGATTTTGGAGAAGTGTAAAAACCTATCTGAAGTCTCTAGGTCTACCAGGAAGGGACTGA
Source organism: Cannabis sativa (assembly GCF_029168945.1). Lineage (NCBI taxonomy): Eukaryota > Viridiplantae > Streptophyta > Magnoliopsida > Rosales > Cannabaceae > Cannabis > Cannabis sativa. The sequence goes on along the minus strand of NW_026870043.1, from coordinate 4,038,441 downwards.
GTGTTAAAGTTACAGGAAAGGTACTTATTCAGTCTAAGGAAAGTTCTATACATTTTTGGCACCATTCCAAATTGCCTAAACTACTAGTGTTATTTCCTTATTAACCAAGAAGTAGTTGCCAAAGGTATAGAATCCAGTATCCCAAGAGAGTAGACATATAGAGAGGAATTTCACATTATCATTGATTTTGTGATAAAGGAAGAGTAATGGTGGAGAAAAGGTTGTGTTTAATTCAACCTTTCAGATCCTATTACGAGGAGTTTACTACTACTACACTTGATTTGTATATCAAGGGGTTGAGATTATTTGAAACGCACTTTTTGTTTTATATTAGTGCAAGTGGGAGTTTTTTGGGTTTTATGCCCTAAATAAAACTCAGTTCAATATAATCAGATTTACTTATTATTATAGATCAGAAATAACATTTAATGTTGCATGGTTCACATGATATATTTCATGATTATATGTATATAATTTATGAATTCATCTGAAACCCTTTTCACATACTTGATCCTGTTTATTGTGTTATCAACACATTGTAAAGTAAACATGACTATGTGAATAAAGTTTCCTAGATTTATCAGGCATAGGGTTTTACTGATATGATAATCTACAACAGAGTTTACTTGCATTGGGAGAAATGCTATGTTCTTTCCAGAGCATTGGTTAAAGTAAAGCTCAGGTTGGATGCATGGAGTATGCATCGGAAGGGACCGATATTGAACTTTGACTTAGATTTATTAAACTTACCGTAATATCTATTCAAGTCAATATCGCCTAGTTGATCCTAGATCAAATGATCTTAATCTTGTTATGATTACGTTCAATTTCGAGATGCTATTCGTGTTCTTTGATTTGTTAGTTAAGCCTACTTTTAGGTCGGGGTGATACGTACATTTTGGGAACACGATAGTGCAATTGAGTGGGAGCGCTAACATAAACATGGAATCTGTAGCTTCTATCTGGCGAATAGTAAGTAAAGGATGATCTCCTTCGAGCTTCACCAAATGAAAATAAATGGTGGAGATCTCATTTCACATAAGCTGAAATATCATTTATATGGGGTTAAGTGTTTTAAGGATTAAAATACATTGTAGGGTGTAACGGTAATCTAATCCGTTTACAGTGTAGATTATTCATATAGAGGATCATTGATCAAATTAGAATTATACCAATGGATAACTAATGATGTGTCTATATGGTGGAACATATAGAGGATTCTATATACTGAGAGTGCAATTCTAAGTTCTATGTGTGGATTCAACGAAGAATTAATAAGTCAGTGAATTTACGTTATAAATTCTTGATCTGCTTATTGGAAGCTCGGTTATATAGACCCATGGTCCCCACACTAGTTGAGATAATATTGCTTGTAAGACTCATGTAATTGGTTTTGATTAATCAATTATAATTCTCAAAGTAGACTATGTCTATTTGTGAATTTTTCACTAAGTAAGGGCGAAATTGTAAAGAAAGAGTTTTAGGGGCATATTTGTTAATTATGATACTTTGTATGGTTCAATTAATAAATATGATAAATGACAATATTATTTAATAATTATTTATAGTTATTAAATAGTATGAATTGGCATTTAAATGGTTGAATTAAAAAATTGGCGTTTTTGAGAAAATCAGATGCAGAAAAGATAAAACTGCAAAATTGCAAAAAGTGAGGCCCAAATCCACTTGTATAGGGCCGGCGACTTTTGTAGGGAATTTAAACTGATATTTTCATTATTTTAATGCCTAGTGGAATGCTATAAATTGATAGTGAAGGCTTCACGAAAATTACACTTCTGATTCAGAAAAACCTGACCCTTTCTCTCTCCCTATCTTTAGCCGCCACTTCTTCTCTCTCTTCCCTCTTCAATTTCGAAATTCTTAGTGCGAGAATAGTGCCCACACACACCAAGTAATATGACTCTTTCAGCAAGAAGGAGTTTTCAGCACCAAAGAATCAGAGAAAGAGATCCAGGTTCAGATATTGATAATGCTCTGCTACAGAAAGGAATCAAGGGCTAGATATCTTAACGGAAGGAGTCATATTATTCCGCTGCACCCAATGTAAGGTTTCCTAAACTTTATATGTGTTTATTTCATCGTTTTAGAAAGTTCATATTTAGGGTGTTAATCAACATACTTTTGAGTAGATCTCAGATCCTGGTAAAATATTTTCCAACAGTGTCACCATTCTCGTGATGCCACGTCAGAGTGTCAATTTTGGGATAACAATATTTATAGGAAAGTCACGAAGGGAGGTAATCATTTCAAAGGAACCTCAGACGCCTCAGTTTCCCTCCTTAAAAGCAAATATGGGAATTCAAAAATAATCAAGTGCAAGCCGTCAGCCGTGGTGAGAGAAAATCGAATTTTGAAATATTAATTGTCAGAGCATTTATTATCCCAGTCAGCCTCACATCGAGTCTCAGACAGTTGCGCTTAACGCGTGTCCCCATCCAAAGGCAGAAACAACTCGGATGAAGTCTACATGCAACTTCGGAAGTCCCATACAAACTTGGTGGGCAAATGTTATCCCAATTTTTGTACTCTAACGTGGCATCATATAATGGTGACACGTGGAATCCACTTGGAGTATCTGCTCGGAGGGCATAATCTGAGAACGGTGCCTCGCTGGCATGCCCAGAGCAAAGCAATCAGCAATCCGCACAGAGCAACCAATGCTTAGCGAATTCAGCTTTCGCATTGTGAGTCATCAACGAAATCCCTATAACTTGGGGATCAGATTACAGGGATATGGCACGATCCCACGATCAGTGTATTCTGCATCAATCCCACGATCTTTGTACTCAGAGTTAATCCCACGATCTTTCTATTTATACACATTGTAACGAGAAGGGAAACACTTCCTCTCCAAGCTTACTAGCCCTATAAATAGTGATGCCAGTTCACTGGGCAAAAGGTGGAAAACAGTTTAGTTGAGACTATACCCTAAAGATATTATCTAAGAATTATATGTTCAGAGATACTGTTGTAAGAGCTATAAGAAAAGGAACCTTTCTCCTTGTTATTAAGTTAATACAAGTAACGAGGATTAGGTTATTATTGAACTGCTTGGGGCAGAACCTCTATAAAATTCTTGAGTCCTTATATTGCTTTATAATATATCACTTACTAAATTGGACTGGTTGTCGTTGGCTAAAAGCGACGTCAACATTTCTACTCCTCGATCCGATCCTCAAGTGGACGGATCGCCGCGCTCAACAGATTCGTTTCAAAATCAACAGATAAGCGTGTCCCATTCTTCAACGTCCTGCGAGGAAACAAGCAGTTCGAGTGGACGAAGGGGTGTTAAAAAGCTTTCCAAGAGTTAGAACCACAACTTGCAAAACCTCCCGTACTCTCAAAACCTCTAGACGAAGAAGAACTTGGAATATACTTAGCTGTCACGGAACATGTTGTGACTGTCGTGATAATCAGAGAAGAGAACAGCATACAGCACCCAGTCTATGACATCACTAAAAGACTCATTGAGGCCGAGGGCCAATACCCATTAATAGAGAAACTCGCTTACTGCCTTATTCTAGCAACAAGGAAGTTGAGGCCTTATTTCCAAGCTCATCCTATTTTGGTATACACTGACCATCCATTACACCAAATACTGCAAAAGCCAGATGCTTTAGGATGGCTACTCAAGTGGGCGGTAGAGTTGGGCCAATATGAAATCACTTTTCAACCGCGAGCAGCAATCAAAGGCCAAGCCTTAGCAGACTTTGTGTTAGAATGCACAGGCAAGAAAGAAAGCATACAAGAAAGCAACCCCGAGCTAGTACAAACACCACAGCCAAATAACAATGAAGATAAGCCGACCTGGAAACTACATGTAGATGTGTCGGCTACAGATCAACTATCTAGAGCAGATTTCAATGTGTTCGGCTTTCATCTCCCGCACTAATTTTAGTCAAGCAATTAGGGCTTCATAGCCGGCCTCGTTATTAGATACTTTAAATCAAAACTTGACTGCAGCGTGCAGGTGTTGCCCCCCAGGTGTGACAAGGGCAATTCCTGCACCAAATAGCTGATCTGTAGCTGACCCATCTACATGTAGTTTCTAGTGTTGGAAATATTTTACGAAGATCTAGATTTACTAACAACTATGTCTCATTAGACCTTGATTCCTTTCTGTAGCAGAACATAATCAAGATCTGAACCTGGATCTCTTTCTCTCCTTCCTTTGATGCTGATTCCCCTTCTTGTTATTTGGATTCTTCACAGTCTTACACACTATGATTGAGATACCACTTGATGTGTGTGGGCACTACTCTACCACAAAGGGATTTCGAAATTAAAGAGAAGAAAGAAAAAGAGAGAGAGGGGCGGCTATGGCTTTTCTCTGAAAGAAACAATGTACAAGTCATAGTTTCCTGAAGCCAACACTTTCTATTTATAAAATGCCATCAACGTTTAGGTTAGAATTGTATGGCGTTAAAATAATGAAAAATATAAATGGTAAACCCTATACAAAGTGGCAGGCCATATAAGTGGATAATGGGCCTCACTTTGCAATTTTGCCATTTTGTCATTTCTCAATCCCATTTTCTCAAAAATGCCAATTTTCCAATTAAACCATTTAAATGTCAATTATAATTATTTAATAACTAAAAATTAATTATTAAAAAATATTGTCATTTAATATATTTATTAATTTAGAGATATAAAGTCTCTTAATTAATAAATAAACCTAGAATCTCTTTTCTTTACAATTTCGGCCTTACTTAGTGAAAATTCATAAAGTAGACATAGTCTAACTTTAGAATTATAATTGATTAATTAAAATCAATTAACTGAGTCTTACAAGCAGTATGGTCTCAACTAGTATGGGACCATGGGCCTATATAAACTGAGCTTCCAATAAGTCGAACTGAATTTACAAAGTAAATTCCCCAACTTATTAATTCCTTATTGAATCCACACTTAGAACTTGGAATTGCACTCTCAGCCATATAGAACGCTCTATATGTTCCACGATATAGATACGCTATTAGTTATCAATTGTTATAATCCTAATTTGATCAATGACCCTCTAATAGATGATCTATATTGAATAGGCACTAAATTACCGTTACACCTTCAATGTATTTTATCCTTAGAACACTTAGCTCCATATAAATGATATTTCAGCGAAGTGAAATGAGATCTCCACCATTTATCTCTGTTTAGCCAAGCTCGAAGGATATCATCGTTTCACTTCTAAATTCCTATAAAAGTTATAGACTCCATATTTATGTTAGCGCTCCCATTCAATTATACTATCATGTTCCCAAAATGTACGTATCACCCAGACCCAAAAGTAGGCTTAACTAACAAATCAAAGAACATGTATAGTACTCTTGAGATCGAACCTAATCATCTCAGGATTAAGATCATTTGATCTAGGATCAACGGGTGATATTGAATTGAATAGATAATACGGTAAATTTTAATATATCTAATCAAAGTTCAATATCGATCCCTTCCGATGTATACTCTATACATTCGATACTGGTAAACTTTGCCAATGCCCTGGAAAGGACATAACACTTATCCAAGGTGTAAGAATACCTATCACTGATTATCATGTCAGTCTAAATCCAGTGAACTGAAAAATCAATGAATAAACTTTCGAACATATAATTAAGATTATATTCCACTGTGCTGACAACACTATAATCATTAACAAATTCATATGTTCTGGACTTAAATAGAATTCAGACATTATATATATAATCATGAAATAAATCATGTGAACCATGCAACATAAAATGTTATTTCTGATCTTTATTAATAAGTAAATCTGATTATATTAAAATGGGTTTTATTTAGGGCACAAAACCCAACAAAGTCCCACTTGCACTAATATAAAACAAAATGTGCATTTCAAATAATCTCAACACCTTGATATACAAATCAAGTGTAGTAGTAGTTGTTGGGTTTTATGCCCTAAATAAAACTCATTTCAATATAATCAAATTTACTTATTAATATAGATCAGAAATAACATTTAATGTTGCATGGTTCACATGATTTATTTCATGATTATATGTACATAATGTATAGATTCATCTGAAACCCTTTTCACATACTTGATTCTGTTTATTGTGCCGTCAACACATTGGAATGTAAACATGACTATGTGAATAAAGTTTCCTAGATTTATCAGACACAGGGTTTTACTGATATGATAATCTACAACAGAGTTTACTTGCATTTGGAGAAGTGCTATGTTCTTTCCAGAGCATTGGTTAAAGTAAAGCTCAGGTTGGATGCATGGAGTATGCATCGGAAGGGACCGATATTGAACTTTGACTTAGATTTATTAAACTTACCGTAATATCTATTCAAGTCAATATCGCCTAGTTGATCCTAGATCAAATGATCTTAATCCTGATATGATTAGGCTCAATCTCGAGAGGCTATTCGTGTTCTTTGATTTGTTAGTTAAGCCTACTTTTAGTTTAGGGTGATACGTACATTTTGGGAACACGGTAGTGCAATTAAGTGGGAGCGCTAGCATAAACATGGAATCTATAGCTTCTATCTGGCGAATAGTAAGCAAAGGATGATCTCCTTCGAGCTTGACCAAACGAACATAAATGGTGGAGTACTCATTTCACATAAACTGAAATATCATTTATACGGGGTCAAGTGTTTTAAGGAATAAATACATTGTAGGGTGTAACGGTAATCTAATCCCTTTACAGTGTAGATCATTCATATAGAGGATCATTGATCACATTAGGATTATAACAATGGATAACTAATGATGTGTCTATATGGTGGAACATATAGAGCATTCTATATACTGAGAGTGCAATTCTAAGTTCTATGCGTGGATTCAACGAAGAATTAATAAGTTAGTGAATTTTAGTGCTAAATTCTTGATCTACTTATTGGAAGCTCGGTTATATAGACCCATGGTCCCCGCACTAGTTGAGATAATATTGCTTGTAAGACTCATGTAATTGGTTTTGATTAATCAATTATAATTCTCAAATTAGACTATGTCTATTTGTGAATTTTTCACTAAGTAAGGGCGAAATTGTAAAGAAAGAGTTTATAGGGGCATATTTGTTAATTATGATACTTTGTATGGTTCAATTAATAAATATGATAAATGACAATATTATTTAATAATTATTTATAGTTATTAAATAGTTAGAATTGGCATTTAAATGGTTGAATTAGAAAATTGGCGTTTTTGAGAAAATCAGATGCAGAAAAGGTAAAACTGCAAAATTGCAAAAAGTGAGGCCCAAATCCACTAGTATAGGGCCTGCTACTTTTGTAGGAAATTTAAACTGATTTTTTCATTATTTTAATGCCAAATAATTCAAACCTAACCCTAGTGGAATGCTATAAATAGATAGTGAAGGCTTCAGGAAATTTACACTTAAATTTTTCTATTTTTCCTTCAGAGAAAAACCTGAGCCTTTCTCTCTCCCTATCTTTAGCTGCCACTTCTTCTTTCTCTTCCCTCTTGAATTTCGAAATTCTTAGTGTATGAGTAGTGCCCACACACAGCAAGTGATACCTCAATCATAGTGAGGAAGATCGTGAAGAAAGACTTTCAGGAAGAAGGAGTTTCAGCATCAAAGATTCAGAGAAAGAGATCCAGGTTCAGATATTGATAATGCTCTGCTACAGAAAGGAATAAAGGGCTAGATATCTGAACGGGAGGAGTCATTATATTCCGCTGCACCCAATGTAAGTGTTGCTCCAGAATTCGACCAAAATACGTGGACCAGTCGAGAGGGGACACGTGGATCAGATAACTTGTAAACATTTGCTAAGTCTTTGCGCGCCACAAGGAAGCGCTGTTAACATGGGTCCCGGAGGAGGCTCCCGGAGTACAAGGTACTCCAGGAAGCGTGCATAGCGTAAAGGCTCTCCGGGATGTGTCAGGTCTCTCCCGAGCAATCAAGTCGCATTTAATGCCGCATGGGAGGAAGCGTGTTGGGACTGTAACACGCAATAAAGTCTGATGGCACAACCCCCAAACAGCAGCGCTACAGTAATGATCATTTAAGTCTAGCGATGGCTACTCTGCGAAGAGTCACGTCAATCACAAGGCAAAAAGGACATTCTCCATAAAAACCCTACGACACCTAGGGATTTGACCATGCATCACCCATGGTATATTCATTGGAAATGCCCAACTTTATGGATACTTACAGATACATGTGTAAGAACAATTCTAGGGATTCCCCCACCAAAACACTATAAATACCCCCTCCAAGCTCATTTAATAGGGTCGAGAATCTTGGTTTGCAAAAAAGCAAGAAGAGAAAATACTCACCAAGAACATTCTCTGTATTTAAGAGAAAGACATTCTCTCAAGTGTGAAATCTGTATTAAATACATCCATTAATAACAGAGACTCGTGGACTAAGGCTCATTAACGCCCCAACCACGTAAAAGAGCCCTCATCTCACTTTCTTACAGCTCTTTATTATAATCATATTTTGATAGTTGCCGAAAATCTCGGTCAACAGTAAGGTTTCCTAAACTTTATATGTGTTTATTTCATCGTTTTAGAAAGTTCATATTTAGGGTGTTAATCAACATACTTGTGAGTAGATCTAAGATCCTGGTAAAATAATATCCAAAAACTGGCCTCAGAGCCATGGTAATTGATTTAGTTGCAAGAAATTTGGACTTTAGAATGATTGTTTGTATGTTTTTTGGATGGTATCATGTTGTATTGAGTGTTATTTGATGATTGATTGATGTTTGTGAAATTTTCGTGAAAAATAATTACGATTTTATCTCTGGAATTATTTTTATTGGATAGTATGGAAAAAATTAAGCAAGTTAGCCTTTTACAGAACTTAATTTGGATTTTATTTGAATTAGTTATGATTTTTTGAAGATTTGAAAAAATCGGGGCTGTGCTCATATTTTCCCGCGATCGCAAATCTGTCCGTACAGTTTCGAATTTTTTTTGTTTTTCTTCGATTTTTCATGCTTTTTCATGGAATTAACTTCCAATTTTTTGTATAGTTTTGTATTTATATTATTATTATTCCTAATTCAATTCTAATTATCATTTTGAATTAATTTAATATTTTTTAAATTTAATTCAAGATATTAGTGTAATTTGAATTTGAATAGAATTAGTATCTATCTTCTTGCTTAAAAATCTATCTTATTTTTAAATTTGATTATATCTTATTTTTTTTTTTAAATTTAAGGTCAGATTTTATAAGATATTTATAAAATCTTTTAAGATATTTTTAAGATATCTTATCTTTTAAGATATTTTTAATTATATCTTATCTTTTAAGATTTTTTTTTTAAATCTTTTTAGATATTTTGACCTTATTTAAATTTAAAATAAGATATTTATAATCATGTAATTTTAAATAGATGTAAGATATTTTGCTAACTTTTAAATTTTGTTATTTTATTTATTTAAATTAAATTTAAAATCTGAAAAGATATTTATTTATCTTTTCTAATTTTTTTTAATTTTTATTTATAAAATAACATTTAAAATTTAAAAGTAGTTAGCAAATTTTTGAAATGATATTTAGGTTGGTTGAAACCTAATTTTTCAAAAATTGTAGGTTTAATTTTAAATTTAAATTTCGAATTTTTCAAATTTTTTTTTTAAAAATTTTCGAAATTTTTTTTATTATTTAATTAAATATTTTCGAAATTAAAAATTTATTTTAAAATTAAATAAATCCTACATCCAACTATCCAGCTAACCTTGTTGCAGGAGTATGTGTTTTAGCTTATGTGTAAGTTTTCAAAACCTATTATTACTTGATTGCAAATAGCCATGGTTACTTTTTGCCAGATCTAATGATCTGATGGCTCCCTTGGTCAAGATAATAATTTGTAACAGGTATATTTACAATCTTCTTTCATCTGTGTATGACCTAGCAACATGATAAGACCCATCCAAAGTGTGCCTGTGTGAGCCTATGTGTTTAATTTTATTATAGATACATATAGGTTGTTGTTGCTAAAATAAATTATCATAGTTCTTGATAGAATTTATTTAGGCCCATTTAGTTATTGGGCTTATTCAATTAATAACAGTTGTTCTTATTAAGGTTAAATTCCTCTCTTTTGGGCCTTGTGTGAGAGTTGGGAGCCATAGAAGTGGGTACGACATACTGAACCCAGCACCCCCTCACATGAACTACCCCAATTGTGAAGGCCCATTTGCCTGATTTGAACAACTATACTAGGTTAATTACACTAGTTTAACCTAATAAAATTGATTAGCAACATAATTAATTTCATTTATTTTGAAATTAATTTAAGAAAATTATAGTTTAAAGAATTTTTTATTCTAAGCTAAACTATATGTATTTTCTTGTATTTAATTAAATATAGAATTATAACCATCTAGATTCTTTCTGGAACTTAATTTAAATTTTTCATTAAATATTCTTATTTAAGTTGATATTTAGTTATCTTCAAATAACGAACTTAAATCTGAATATCTTTTGAATTCAAAATTTCAAAATTAAGTTGAGGAATTTTAGGCATTGGTTATTAAGATTCTTTAGATATTTTTTAAGTTAAGATCTTTTCGAATATTAACTTAAAATGGAATATTTTCAAATTAAGTGGTTACAACTTAATTTTTGATATTTAATTAAATTTAAATTTGAAAAATATTTAAGTTCTAGATTTTTTCTAATAACAACTTAAATTAGATATTTTTTCAAATTTTGTGGAAAAGATACTTAGTGAAATAAGATATTTTCTAGATGGTTATTTCTAGACTACTTATTATTTCTAATATTAAATAGGAAAATATTATAAATTGTGAAATTAATTATTTAATTAATTTTGGTACAATTTATTTTAAGTATATTTTTCCTAGTATTAAACTAGAAATTAATAATTAAGCCTTCTCTACACTTAATTATTTATTTCTTGAATTTAATACATTTAATTAATTTGAAAATTAAATATCTAAGTTGATTTTTATCATCATACTTAAATATTTCTTTTTCATGACATTTAATTAAATAGAAAATTATTTTCAGTTGAAATTTATTTTTTCAACTAAATTTAAATAATTTTCAAAATATATTTTTTCTTTATTTTATTAATCAAATTTCGAAATTGCATTTCTTAAGTGCTGGGATTTCGAATTTTATTTGAAAAATAGATTAAGTTATAAATTAATTATTTATTTTAATTAATTCTTGGATCAACTTAAATCAATGATTTTTTCATTTATTGATTAATTTAAAATAAATTAAATTAAAGTATACTATTAGAAATTGAATTAATTAATTAAAGGAAAATCTAGATAGATGATATTTTTGCTTGAAGTATTTTTCTAGTGTATTTAATTAAATAGAAAATTAATATTTAAGTTGATTTTCATCATCATACTTAAATATTTGAAATTTTTCTTATATATTTAATTAAATAGGAAAATTATATTTTTTGTTGTAAATTAATTTTATTAATTAATTTTGGGCCAACATTAAATTAGAATAATTTTTGCAGGATTAATTTTTTATTTTAACATGCATTTTCGAAAATTGTATTCTTAATTACTTTAATTTTTCGAAATGCAATATATATTTATAGAAAATTAAATTTGAGTTGTAAATTAATTTATATTAATTTTGTAACAACTTAAATTGAATATTTTTCTAAATATTTATTGGAAATTATTACTAAGATGGAAATAATTCATGTTATTTTCATATCCATCTAAGTAAAATTTATAAATATTAAATTAAAATTTATATTTAGAATTTTTCATTCTAAATTGGAAATTTTAAATAAATATATATTTAAAATAAATAAATTAAATAAAGAGAATCAAAGAAAATACAACTCACTTTAAATAATGAGCTTGATTATTATTAAGATATTCTATCTCCATTGTTGGTCTTACAAAAGTTAAATGTTTTCAATATAACCTCGAGACGCTAGACTTCGTCCCCCTATGGATGGTTATTCGTTGAACGCATTTAACACCGTAAGATTTCATTTGATAAGTGTTTTGTAAGTTTTCGTCTCTATTAGACTCTCCCCTACGGTGACTACTTAGAGATAAACTTATGAAACATGAAACAATGGTAGAGGCTCATGAAATGAGAATAACCTTGACTCTCGCCTACCGGGACAACGTTGGATTCTTATTTTGATCGAATAAAAGGTTGCTAGAATGGTTTCTATTTTAGATGAGCTGACAACTCTATTCAATAAATGATGCTTTGACTCTCGCCTACCGGGACACTGTATCAGTTTGTTGAAAACCTTGGAAATTATTTAGGATTGTAAGTTTTAGTATTTTCACTTGTCATTCCTACTTGCTATATGTTTATAATTTCTGAATTGTGTATGAATTTATATTGAACCATGTTATTTTCTGTTATTAAGTTGTAGTTTAATTTCGAATCTTCATTGTTGGTCTAACATGTTTGTTTTTCTAATGAGATAAATCCCTAATGGATTTTCACCATTAGACATACATAATAGTGTAAGATCTCGAAAGATAAGTATTGTATATGCGACATCTAACTATTCATCAATTGATGACACCTTAGACTAGTACTTTTACAATATGAAACAAGAAGATTACATAAATAAGATTACTTTGTCTTTCGCTAATCGAAGCATCGTTGGATTCTTATTTATAAACGAAATTATCCTAATTCCTCTTAGCTTATTCATTTCGAATTAGCTTCAAAACATATCATTGGATGAATGGTCTATAAATCATTTCATGTCATTATATTTTCTCTTAAGAAATTAAATGACGCATATGATTATAATCCCGAAATTCTATTCCCAATTGATATAAATCCTCAATCTTAGAAATCTCCTACTTGTATGGGCAAATCTGACTTAGAGTTTGTATTAGTAGTGGTGGTCCAAGAAAGAATTACTCATTATATTTGGTTGAATTTAAGTCTTTGACTTTAATTTTAGAATCCAAACAGAAATTTTCTTATATTTCTTATTCCAGATACAATACAGTTACACTTTCTCAAGTGTTTAATATCCATCTTTTATTAATGGATTCAAACTGTATGGAATATGAGTTAGGTATTCTGTGACCAAGATCCACTTGCACTATTCTAAGAACTCTTTGATGTAACTAAACCTATGTCATCAAAAGACACTACCACATTTTTTTTAATCTATGGCATTTGTATCTTGTTCATAGTGAATTTGACATGATCAATCTCTGCAAAGAGTTAATATGCCTATATCCACTGAAAGTAGTTCATCTCATTCGCAGATGGATGTACATTCAGGGGTGGATATGAGTTTTTCGTTGTATTCTTAAAACGATAACTCTAGATTATACCTTTTAGCAAAGAAATTTGAAATGTTTGAAAAATTTCATTAATTTCTAGCAATGGTTAAAACCATTAAGGTAAGTGGTTAAAGATCTTGCGAACTGATAGGGGTGGAGAAATAGTTAGTAGATGTGCAGTTCAAAGATCATTAAATTGATTTTTGAATTATATCCAAACTTACCTCCCCAGAAATTTCGAGTTGCATGTTAATGATTAGTTACTAGTCGTTGCCTAAATCCTTCTATGGTAATACAATTTAAGAATGATGTAATGGTTGTATACTTAATGTAAATCATTACTAGATTCATGGATGACCTAATCAAAATCTTAAGAAAAGCTTGAACTGCTAACCATGGTTTGTTAGCTTTTCTAAGTGATTAGCGGTGGACCGTCCCATTGTCAATAGATAAGAAAGTGTTTGTTCAAACAAATACTACTTGTCTAAGAAAATGACTAAGTCTGAAAAACAAGTAGCAAATAAAGGAGATATTTAATTCTTGATTCCAAAAGTGTTCTATCATCTTATATAACATATGATGATCCCACTGCCTCTGTTGTCTTTTCACAACCGAAGAGATCAATACCATTTAGTTTTCTTAGACATAATTCACGGTGCCTTGTCGTAGTGGGAGAGTTTCTAGGAACTGACCTTCTTATGACTTGGGAGACACTAGTGATTAAAATCCATTGTGAGTTTAAACAAATAATGGATTGTCAAGATAAGAAACTAAGAAGAAAGCCAATAGAACGATGGTTTAATCCATTCACATGGAATAACCTAAAGTTTTCTATTACAAGGACATAAAAGGAAATTTTAGTTAATAAGTCTATTCTATGGACTTAACAAAACTTCCTGTTCCTAGTATTATAGGTTTAAGTTTATCTAAACCTATGGCTTGTGGTATACCTGGTAATTACTTACTCTAATGCAAGCAACTTACTTTAGTAAAATGCTGAAGCATTTTCTTTCTAATGGCAATCTATAGAAGCTTCACAACTTCTTAGACATAGATTTTATTTATCTAAGGCAAAGTCTCAACTATTCCAAAAAAGATAAAGCCATGAAAGAATTTCTTATATCAACAGTGAGAGGTCTTAGATATGCTTTTGTATGCCTTAGACCAGACACCTGCTGTTGAGTGGGAGTAATGAGTAGGTATCAGATTAATCCAGGAGAAGAACATTGGAAGACAATCAAGTAAATCTTAAGATTAAGAAGAGGAACTATATGTTAGTCTATAAGGGTGTGTTTAAAACTCTTAGACTATACCATATCAGATTTCGAAATTTGCCTTTGTGCTAGTAAATTTTTCTGATAAGATTGTGATTACTCTGGCGGTGGAATAGTGATTTTGGAGAAGTGTAAAAACCTATCTGAAGTGTCTAGGTCTACCAGAAAGGGACTGAATGTTAAAGTTGCAGGAAAGGTACTTATTCAGTCTAAGGAAAGTTTATACATTTTTGGCATCATTCCAAATTGCCTTAAACTACTAATGTTAATTTCCTGATTAACCAAAAGTAGTTGCCAAAGATATAGAATCCAGTATCCCAAGAGAGTAGACGTATAGAGAGGAATTTCACATTATCAATGATTTTGTGATTAAAGGAAGAGTAATAGTGGAGAAAAGGTTGTGGTTAATTCAACCTTTTAGATCCTATTACGAGGAGTTTACTACTACTACACTTGATTTGTATATCAAGGTGTTGAGATTATTTGAAACGCACTTTTTGTTTTATATTAGTGCAAGTGGGAGTTTGTTGGGTTTTATGCCCTAAATAAAACTCATTTCAATATAATCAGATTTACTTATTAATATAGATCAGAAATAACATTTAATGTTGCATGGTTCACATGATTTATTTCATGATTATATGTACATAATGTATAGATTCATCTGAAACCCTTTTCACATACTTGATCCTGTTTATTGTGTCGTCAACACATTGGAAAGTAAACATGACTATGTGAATAAAGTTTCCTAGATTTATCAGACACAGGGTTTTACTGATATGATAATCTACAACAGAGTTTACTTGCATTTGGAGAAGTGTTATGTTCTTTCCAGAGAATTGGTTAAAGTAAAGCTCAGGTTGGATGCATGGAGTATGCATCGGAAGGGACCGATATTGAACTTTGACTTAGATTTATTAAACTTACCGTAATATCTATTCAAGTCAATATCGCCTAGTTGATCCTAGATCAAATGATCTTAATCCTGATATGATTAGGCTCAATCTCGAGAGGCTATTCGTGTTCTTTGATTTGTTAGTTAAGCCTACTTTTAGGTCAGGGTGATACGTACATTTTGGGAACACGGTAGTGCAATTGAGTGGGAGCGCTAGCATAAACATGGAATGTATAGCTTCTATCTGGCGAATAGTAAGCAAAGGATGATCTCCTTTGAGCTTGACCAAACGAACATAAATGGTGGAGTACTCATTTCACATAAGCTGAAATATCATTTATACGAGGTCAAGTGTTTTAAGGAATAAATACATTGTAGGGTGTAACGGTAATCTAATCCCTTTACAGTGTAGATCATTCATATAGAGGATCATTGATCACATTAGGATTATAACAATGGATAACTAATTATGTGTCTATATGGTGGAACATATAGAGCATTCTATATACTGAGAGTGCAATTCTAAGTTCTATGCGTGGATTCAACGAAGAATTAATAAGTTAGTGAATTTTAGTGCTAAATTCTTGATCTACTTATTGGAAGCTCGGTTATATAGACCCATGGTCCCCGCACTAGTTGAGATAATATTTCTTGTAAGACTCATGTAATTGGTTTTGATTAATCAATTATAATTCTCAAATTAGACTATGTCTATTTGTGAATTTTTCACTAAGTAAGGGCGAAATTGTAAAGAAAGAGTTTATATGGGCATATTTTTTAATTATGATACTTTGTATGGTTCAATTAATAAATACCATAAATGACAATATTATTTAATAATTATTTATAGTTATTAAATAGTTAGAATTGGCATTTAAATGGTTGAATTAGAAAATTGGCGTTTTTGAGAAAATCAGATGCAGAAAATTGGCATTTATATAGAGGATCTGTAAAGCCCGCTTAGCTAATTTGGAAATTATCAGTTAATTGGGATTAATTATGAAATTATTTATAGCTATTTAAATAATTTATGGTACTGTTATTTATGGAATTCAGATATGCATGATTATGTCATCAGTAGTTTTTATATTTCGCATTTCCGGTGTCCGGTATTTTGGAACTCGACGTTTGGCTCAATAGAAATCACAACTTAGTATGTTAGTAATTTGGGGACGGGTTTTAGACATTGGGAATGTCGGGAATGGCCGGGAATTTAGAATTTCCCAAAAATACCCCTTTAGTGATTATTATGTGGTTTTAGTATGGAGGGGCAAAATGGTCTTTTTGCCCCAATGATATTTTGTCTTTTAGTGATTTTATTATTTGAAAATAAATGTTTATTTACTTAATTGTTTTTGGCTGAAATGGATTTAATAAAATGGTTTAAGTGGCTTATTCTTTCACTTTTCTCTCATTTCACACTTAGTCAAAAAAAATAGAATTTTTCCAAAGCAAAAGCACTCTCTTTTCTCTCTCTCTTTTCGGCTGAACCTTTGGGTGCTTGGAGCTGGATTTTTGTGGTGATTCAAGCTAGTTTTGCAAAGCTCTAGTGAATTCTTGTTTGTGGTAGGTGTCTTCTAGCTTTCTCCTCTTTCATTTTAAGAAAAGTTTGATGAATATTGAGTAAATGCATGCATGTTTTGTGGCTGTTTCATGGCTGTGTTTAGTGGTGTTCTTCTGAGGTACAAAGCATGATTAATTGATGTTATTTGAGTTGTTTGAAGCATGATTAGCTAGGTTGTTCAAGCTTTTAGTTTTTATGTGAAAAGTATGAATTTTGGAAGGAAAATGTTGTGAATATATTCTGTGTTGTTGCTGTTGTTCTTGTTAGTTTGCAGAGGTGATATTATGCTTAGTTATGTAGAATTAAGTTGGTTTGCATGCTTGTTTAGGTGGTTTGCTCAAGCTTGAGTTTGGAACTCAAAGCTTGAGCTCCAATGGCAAATTTTGTATCTGTGGTTTCTGGGTAGGTTTGATGCTTTAGAAATGTTATTTGGGATATATGGAGTAGGTCTGGAAGGTTTGGTACCAATTGGGGTTGAATTGGTCGAGTTATGAAATTTTATGGTTCTTGCTGCGAGGAACGGAATTTCGGTTGTGCATCCGGAATTCGGATGGGGGTTCGTAATTCCCGAACCGGAATTCCGGTTGGGCAACCGGTCTGCCGGTTGGGGAATTTTTCCGAACCCTAGTTTTCCTCGTTTTTAGGTTTTTAGGGGTATTGCCATGCTTTTTATCGATAGGGAAACTTTTAGTTTCAAGTTTTAGTCCCCGGGAAGTGATTTAGCGTGTCACTTATAGCGTTGTGATTTTTATGGTTTAGGAGCCAGTAATCCGCCGTTCGGCCTTCGGGCCGTCAGTTGACCAAGCACACTGAAATCGGAATCCAGGTAAGATGAGTAGAACAGTATGCATATGTAGATTACATGTTTAGCGTGCATGTAGGAAGCCTGCTAGATTACATTAGATATGTATTTAGGCTTCGAACCACCCAACCCTGTCACGTCGGTACGATTTGAGTATATGACGCGGCGGAGTATGACCGGTTCGACCGATCAGTGACACTTGGTTGGTGGTTCGGGCTATTGACCTATCCCGTCGGTACAGTGGAGTATGACCAGCAGCCGGAGTATGACCGGTTCGACCGATCAGGAGGATACTTGTCAATAGTGCCGTCCCCTGAACGTTCAAAACTCAGTACCATGTTGGACATGGCAGTAGTGCTCAGTACCATGTTGGACATGGCAGTAGCGGGACTCAGTATCGTGTTGGACACGGCAGTCAGTTTTATGTATGATATTATTATGCTTTTCTTACTGAGTCTGTCGACTCACAGTTTATGTTCATGTGTAGGTAAAGGTAAGGGTAGGCGATGGGCCAAGTGAGCGAGCTTATGAGATTGTACATGTCGGGGCGGTTAGGCCTGGAGCGTACGATCCTCGGGACAGCAAGGCTGAGATTTTTGTAACTGTCGTTAGTCGACTTTTATTTTGATGTAATAGTTAAACAGTAAAAACGTTTGTAAATGATTTTATAAATCGGGATCCCGAGACTTTTGTAAAATGGTTTATAAGTTTAATGAAAAAGCAAAATTTTAATTAATCACGTTTTCCATAAACCTCGTTGATTAGCAACGAGCTGCACAGTACGTTTAAAAATTCACGTAATACGCCTAAGATAGTTAGGGTGTTACAATTTGGTATCAGAGCCGCCAGGTTGTCTTCCGAAGATCGTCACGACATGTACAATCATCATCGGCCAGATTAGCTCGGTTCACGGTTCAGTAAGCCTTTATTGCTTTAGTAGTTTATTTTATTCAGTTATGAAAAAGAAAAGCCTGTTAGGAAGCATGTTAGTAGCCTGATAGTAGAATAGGCGCATGTTTCGTTTCTAATTTCCAAATTAAGCGGCATTAGTAAGCTCGCCTTGAATACGACCTGATATGCCAACTCTTGGTTTCGCAGGCGGTTCTAACTAGATGGACGCCAGGCGGACTACCAGGAGTCAGGGCAACTCCGTAGGGTCGAATCAGGGACAGGGAGCTCGGTTCCCCACTGCTGGGGGCGAGGCGAGAGGTCCCCGAGGCGGGGGCTCGTGGCCGGGGTGATGAGAACCCGCCACGGGCTGCCGGGCTCCCCAGCCGATCGGGAGCCGGGTGGGAGTTGCGGTTTGCGGAGATGCAAGCCCGGATCGAAGAACAAGACCTCGAGATCCGAGAGGTTGAGACAGCGGGGTGCTCTGCGGTTCCGGTGCCTATAGTTCCGGTGGCACACCTTGCCCCTGCCGCCTGTGCCGAGATAGTGGTGGCGGCCCATAGATTGGAACCATTGTATGAGCGGTTCGGAAGCAAGCACCTCCGGTATTCTGGGAGGTCCGGATGTATCGAAAGCCGAGCGGTGGGCCGACGGTGATTACCCGAGTCGAATTTCATGTGTGTCACCGGTAATGACAGAGTGGTGTGCGCCACATTTCAGTTCCAGGAGGACGCCCTGGTATGGTGGGACATGGTGTCTCAGATCCATGACGTCACCACCATGACTTGGGAGAGGTTCCAAGAACTCTTCAACGCGAAATACTATAATGAGGCGGTCAGAAGCGCCAAGAGGAAAGAGTTCGTTCACCTGACCCAGCGGGAGAACATGAGCGTCACTGAGTATACTACTCAGTTTGACCGGTTGGCGAGGTTAGCCTCGGGAATTGTGCCGACCGACTTCAGCAGGAAGGAGAAGTATCTGGACGGGTTGAATCCCAAGATCAGGCATGATCTGATGATCACCACCGACGACAGCACCACCTATGCTCAGATGGTGGAGAAGGCACTGCGAGCTGAGGGCGCAGTGGGGTGCATGTCAGATTCAGTCAGTACTCCGGTTGGTGGCGGGGCTCCTACCCCTCCTGCATCAGGCTATAGCAGGGGGAGTAGTGGTTAAGCCATTGATCAGAGGAAGAGGGCACCCACTGCTTCCGGCGGCTCGAGTCAGAACAAGAGGTTCCGGGGGAACCAGAACAGAGGGAGTCGTCCTGGTGGTACTGAGACCCGATTCTCCTATCCCGAGTGCCCTAGCTGCAAGAGGCATCATCGGGGTGAGTGCAAGGGGCAGGGATGCTTTCATTGTGGCATGCCCGGACACTTCAAGAGGGAATGTCCCCGGCCCGGCCGGAGGCACCGAGAGCTCCGGCGATACCCACTCCGGCCGGGGTGTTCGCTATCACGCGGGCGATGCGGATGCCGGCCCATCGGTTGTTACGGAGTCGGCTTTTTATTAACAACTCGATTTATTCGGTCTTTGTTTGATTACGGGGCTACACATTCTTATGTGGCGGCCGTAGTCTTTAGTAAGTTGGGTAGACCCTTTGATAGATATGAATCGGGGTTTGGAACCACTGTTACACAGCGGAGAATTGGTTATCTCCAATAGGTGGATTAGGTCTATGCCGATCAGGATAGATGGTAGAGAGTTAAGCGCTGATCTGATAGAGATGAGCTTAGTCGAATTCGATATTATTTTAGGAATGGATTTCCTATCTAAATATTCGGCGAGCATTGACTGTAAGAGAAAGATGGTGGTCTTCCAACCGGAAAGTGAGGAACCATTTGTTTTTGTGGGTTCGGTTCAGGGATCTCGGATCCCGGTGATCTCGGCTATGTCAGCGAGAGAATTATTGCACGGTGGGTGCTTAGGGTTTCTGGCCGTGGTGGTGGACACCACTCGGCCAGACACCATTCGGCCAGAGGACATCAGAGTGGTTCGGGAATTTGTGGACGTTTTTCCCGAAGAACTTCCAGGGTTACCACCTCAGCGGGAGATTGACTTCGTGATTGACTTGGCACCAGGGGTGGATCCGGTTTCCAAAGCCCCGTATAGGATGGCTCCAGCTGAACTTAAGGAATTAAAGATTCAGCTCCAAGGGTTGCTTGACATAGGGTTCATTCGGCCCAGTGTGTCACCTTGGGGAGCCCCGGTTTTGTTCGTGAAGAAGAAAGATGGCTCTATGAGGATGTGCATCGACTACAGAGAGTTGAACAAGTTGACGGTGAAGAATAAATATCCATTACCTAGGATCGATGACTTGTTCGATCAGCTTCAGGGGAAGACGGTCTTTTCTAAGATTGATCTCCGTTCGGGTTATCATCAGTTGAGAATTCGAGAGGAGGACATTCCAAAGACGGCTTTCCGCACTAGGTATGGACACTACGAGTTTCTGGTTATGTCATTCGGACTAACCAATGCTCCTGCAGCATTCATGGACCTGATGAATAGAGTATTCAAGGATTTTCTCGATATCTGTGTGATTGTGTTTATCGACGACATCCTCGTGTACTCTCAGTCAGAAGAGGAGCATGAGTTACATCTTCAGATGGTACTGCAACGACTTCGAGAACATAAGCTCTACGCCAAGTTCAAGAAATGTGAGTTCTGGTTGTCTCAGGTGTCCTTCCTAGGGCACATTGTGAGTAAAGATGGGATCAAGGTGGATCCCGGGAAGATTGAATCCGTCAGGGATTGGCCGAGACCGAAGACAGTGACAGAGATCAGAAGCTTCTTGGGATTAGCTGGGTACTACCGTAGGTTCGTGGAGGGGTTCTCCAAAATTTCAATGCCCCTAACCGAGCTTACAAAGAAGAATCAGCGATTTATCTGGTCAGATAAATGCGAAGCTAGTTTTCAGGAGCTGAAGCAGAGATTGATTACTGCTCCGGTACTAGCTTTGCCTTCGGACAAGGAGAAGTTCGTAGTCTACTGTGACGCATCCAAACAGGGTTTGGGGTGCGTATTGATGCAAGCCGATCGGGTTATCGCTTATGCCTCCCGTCAGTTAAAGGATTATGAACAGCGATACCCGACTCATGATTTAGAATTGGCCGCAGTGGTTTTTGCACTGAAGATTTGGCGGCATTACCTTTATGGGGAGAAGTGCGAGATCTATACCGACCATAAAAGTCTCAAGTATTTCTTTACTCAGAAAGATTTGAACATGAGACAAAGGCGTTGGTTGGAATTAGTGAAGGACTACGATTGTGAGATCCTCTATCATCCCGGAAAAGCCAATGTAGTGGCTGATGCCCTGAGCAGAAAGGGTCCCGGGCAAGTAGCTAGCATGGTTCAGATCTCACCCCAGCTAGCAGAGGATATGGTTAGATCCAGCATTGAGTTTGTGGTAGGTCAGCTTCACAACTTAACGCTGCAATCTGATCTGTTGGAAAGAATAAAGGTTGCTCAGATGACAGATCCGGAGTTAGTGAAGATCCGAGATGAGGTATTGGCTGGTCAAGCCAAGGACTTTTCAGTGTCAGATAGTGGGATGCTTTTGTATAAAGCCAGGGTTTGTGTCCCGAACAGTGTGGACTTGAGAAACGAGATCTTTGAGGAGGCTCATTCTACTCCATATTCTCTGCATCCCGGCACCACCAAGATGTACCAAGATTTGAAACCGTACTTCTGGTGGAGCGGTATGAAGAAGAATTTGGTAGAATTCGTATCGAGATGCCTCACGTGTCAGCAGATCAAGGCTGAACATCAGAGACCAGCAGGGTTGTTGCAGCCTCTAACCCTACCAGAATGGAAATGGGAGGATATTACGATGGATTTTGTGGTCGGGTTACCTAGGACCACGGGTATGTATGATTCCATCTGGGTAGTGGTGGATCGATTTACGAAATCTGCTCATTTTCTGCCGGTTAGAACAACGTTTACAGTGGATCAGTTGGCAGAGTTATATGTCAGGGAGATAGTGAGACTTCACGGGGTACCAAAGTCTATAGTTTCGGACAGGGATCCGAAATTCACCTCCAAATTTTGGCAAAGTTTGCAACGGGCAATGGGTACGAAGCTAAAATTCAGTACAGCATTCCATCCTCAGACAGATGGTCAGTCCGAAAGGACAATTCAGATATTGGAGGATATGTTGAGAGCCTGTGTTATGGACTTTGAGGGTTCATGGAGTAAATACCTACCGTTAATAGAGTTTTCATACAACAACAGTTATCAGAGTACGATAGGGATGGCACCCTATGAACTGTTGTACGGTAGGAAGTGTAGATCCCCTATCCACTGGGATGAGACAGGGGAGAGGAAGTATTTAGGTCCTGAGTCAGTACAGCGGACCAATGAGGCGATAGAAAAGATAAAAGCTAGAATGCTTGCCTCACAGAGCAGACAGAAGAGTTACGCAGATCCGAAACGTAGGGATGTTGAGTTCCGAGTAGGGGACCATGTGTTTTTGCGAGTGTCTCCGATGAAGGGGATTAAACGTTTCGGAAAAAGAGGCAAGTTATGCCCTAGATTTACAGGACCTTTCGAGATTCTCGAGAAGATAGGTCAAGTGGCATATCGGTTAGCATTGCCTCCAGCCTTATCAGCAGTGCACAACGTATTCCATGTCTCAATGTTGAGAAAATACGTTTCAGACCCCTCTCATATACTCAGTTATGAGAGTCTTCAGCTTCAGCCAGACATGTCATATGAGGAACAGCCAGTGCAGATCCTGGATAGAAAGGATAAAGTCCTTCGGAATAAGACCATAGCGTTGGTCAAGGTTCTCTGGAGAAACAGTAAGGTGGAAGAAGCCACCTGGGAGCTAGAGTCAGATATGAGAGCTCAATATCCAGAGTTATTCAGGTTAGATTTCGGGGACGAAATCCTTTTAAGGGGGGGATAGTTGTAAAGCCCGCTTAGCTAATTTGGAAATTATCAGTTAATTGGGATTAATTATGAAATTATTTATAGCTATTTAAATAATTTATGGTACTGTTATTTATGGAATTCAGATATGCATGATTATGTCATCAGTAGTTTTTATATTTCGCATTTCCGGTGTCCGGTATTTTGGAACTCGGCGTTTGGCTCAATAGAAATCACAACTTAGTATGTTAGTAATTTGGGGACGGGTTTTAGACATTGGGAATGTCGGGAATGGCCGGGAATTTAGAATTTCCCAAAAATACCCCTTTAGTGATTATTATGTGGTTTTAGTATGGAGGGGCAAAATGGTCTTTTTGCCCCAATGATATTTTGTCTTTTAGTGATTTTATTATTTGAAAATAAATGTTTATTTACTTAATTGTTTTTGGCTGAAATGGATTTAATAAAATGGTTTAAGTGGCTTATTCTTTCACTTTTCTCTCATTTCACACTTAGTCAAAAAAAATAGAATTTTTCCAAAGCAAAAGCACTCTCTTTTCTCTCTCTCTTTTCGGCTGAACCTTTTGGTGCTTGGAGCTGGATTTTTGTGGTGATTCAAGCTAGTTTTGCAAAGCTCTAGTGAATTCTTGTTTGTGGTAGGTGTCTTCTAGCTTTCTCCTCTTTCATTTTAAGAAAAGTTTGATGAATATTGAGTAAATGCATGCATGTTTTGTGGCTGTTTCATGGCTGTGTTTAGTGGTGTTCTTCTGAGGTACAAAGCATGATTAATTGATGTTATTTGAGTTGTTTGAAGCATGATTAGCTAGGTTGTTCAAGCTTTTAGTTTTTATGTGAAAAGTATGAATTTTGGAAGGAAAATGTTGTGAATATATTCTGTGTTGTTGCTGTTGTTCTTGTTAGTTTGCAGAGGTGATATTATGCTTAGTTATGTAGAATTAAGTTGGTTTGCATGCTTGTTTAGGTGGTTTGCTCAAGCTTGAGTTTGGAACTCAAAGCTTGAGCTCCAATGGCAAATTTTGTATCTGTGGTTTCTGGGTAGGTTTGATGCTTTAGAAATGTTATTTGGGATATATGGAGTAGGTCTGGAAGGTTTGGTACCAATTGGGGTTGAATTGGTCGAGTTATGAAATTTTATGGTTGCTGCCTGCGAGGAACCGGAATTTCGGTTGTGCATCCGGAATTCCGGATGGGGGTTCAGTAATTCCCAGAACCGGAATTCCGGTTGGGCAACCGGTCTGCCGGTTGGGGAATTTTTCCGAACCCTAGTTTTCCTCGTTTTTAGGTTTTTAGGGGTATTGCCATGCTTTTTATCGATAGGGAAACTTTTAGTTTCAAGTTTTAGTCCCCGGGAAGTGATTTAGCGTGTCACTTATAGCGTTGTGATTTTTATGGTTTAGGAGCCAGTAATCCGCCGTTCAGCTTCAGTTCCAGTCAGGTTGACCGGCACACCTGAAATCGGAATCCAGGTAAGATTAGTATAACAGTATGCATATGTAGATTACATGTTTAGCGTGCATGTAGGAAGCCTGCTAGATTACATTAGATATGTATTTAGGCTTCGAACCATCCAACCCTGTCACGTCGGTACAGGCTGGAGTATGACCAGCAGCCGGAGTATGACCGGTTCGACCGATCAGGCTGACACTTGGTTGGTGGTTCAGGGCTATTGACCTATCCCGTCGGTACAGGCTGGAGTATGACCAGCAGCCGGAGTATGACCGGTTCGACCGATCAGGAGGATACTTGTCAATAGTGCCGTCCCCTGAACGTTCAAAACTCAGTACCATGTTGGACATGGCAGTAGTGCTCAGTACCATGTTGGACATGGCAGTAGCGGGACTCAGTATCGTGTTGGACACGGCAGTCAGTTTTATGTATGATATTATTATGCTTTTCTTACTGAGTCTGTCGACTCACAGTTTATGTTCATGTGTAGGTAAGGGTAAGGCTGTAGCTGATGGACCGTGAGCGAGCTTATGAGATTGTACATGTCGGGGCGGTTAGGCCTGGAGCGTACGATCCTCGGGACAGCAAGGCTGAGATTTTTGTAACTGTCGTTAGACGACTTTTATTTTGATGTAATAGTTAAACAGTAAAAACGTTTGTAAATGATTTTATAAATCGGGATCCCGAGACTTTTGTAAAATGGTTTATAAGTTTAATGAAAAAGCAAAATTTTAATTAATCACGGTTTTCCATAAACCTCGTTGATTAGCAAAGAGCTGCACAGTACGTTTAAAAATTCACGTAATACGCCTAAGATAGTTAGGGTGTTACAGGATCATTGATCAAATTAGGATTATAACAATGGATAACTAATGACGTATCTATATCGTGGAACATATAGAGCGTTCTATATGACTGAGAGTGCAATTCCAAGTTCTAAGAGTGGATTCAATAAGGAATTAATAAGTTAGGGAATTTACTTGGTGAATTCGGTTCGACTCGGTTATATAGACCCATGGTCCCCATACTAATTGAGACCATACTGCTTGTAAGACTCAGTTAATTGATTTTAATTAATTAATTATAATTCTAAAAGTTAGACTATGTCTACTTTATGAATTTTCACTAAGCAAGGGCGAAATTGTAAAGGAAAGAAATTCTAGGTTTATTTATTAATTAAGATTCTTTATATGTCTAAATTAATAAATATATTAAATGACAATATTATTTAATAATTAATTTTAAGTTATTAAATAATTAGAATCGGCATTTGAATGGTTAAATTGGAAAATTGACATTTTTGAGAAAATGGGAATGAAAAATAACAAAATGGGAAAGTTGCAAAGTGAGGACCAATTTCCTTATATCGGCCGCCCACTATGCAAGAGGTTTACTATTTTATTTTTCCATTATTTTAATGCCACACAATTCTAACCTAAACCTAGAGGGCATTCTATAAATAGAAAGTATTGGCTTCAGGAAACTCATGACTTTGCACACAGTTTCCTTCAGAGAAAAGCTATGCCACCCCTCTCTCTCTTTTCCTCTCTAAACTTTCGAAATTCCCTTGAGTGATAGAGTAGTGTCCACACACATCAAGTGGTATCTCAATCATAGTATGTAAGACTATGGAAAATCAGCATCAAAGAAGGAGAGAAAGAGATCCAGGTTGAGATCTTGATTATGCTCAGATAGAGAAAGGAATCAAGGGCTAGATATCTGAATAGAAGGAGTAATTATATTCCGGTGCACCCAATGTAAGGTTTTCTTAAACTCTTATGTGTTTATTTCATTGTTTTAGAATTCATATTAGGATGTTAATGAAACATACTTGGTAGGAAATCTAGATCCTGGTAAAATATTTCCAACAACTGGCACCAGAGCTATGGTGATGATTTACTTTCATGAAATATGAATTAAAACGATGTTTTATATGTTTTGTGTTTAGTTGGATGGTTTCATGTTGGTTTATGTGCTTATGTGATGAAAGTTTGTGTTGTACGAATTTTTTCCATGAATTTTTTTTTTCTATTTTTTAAAATATTTTATTTGGATTCCTTGTGAAAAATTAAGCAATTTTTGTTTGTACAGAACTCGATTCCGATAAAAATTGAGAAAGTTATGACTTTTGGAAAAATCGAATTTTGGGTGTCCATGGGTGCTCAATCGCACGCATCAAGCTTCGGACAACCAAGCCCTGCGCGCGTGAGCTTCGCCCGTGTGACCCATGCCAGCGCCGAGTGTTGCCGCACCTGCACCCTGCAGAAGCCGAGAAACCTCGGCTGGGTGCTCTTGTTCCGCGCGCGTAGGAGGCTGCGTGCAGCCTCCTGGGCTGCCTTCACCAAAATTGCGATTTTTTTGGATTTTTCCCCAAAATCCAAATTTTTTATGGGATTGTTTCCCAAAATTCAGTTTTTCCAATTTTAGATTTTTCCAATTTGGAATATTTCCAATTTTAAATATTTCCAATTATGGTAAGATTTAAAAATTTGTTAACTTCTTTAATATTTATATATTATTTAATTATAAGATTAGATATTTTGATATTTGACATATTTTAAATTAAAAGATAACTTTGTCTTTTTATTTAAAATATTATATTAAAATTATTTTATATGACAAATTAAATAATTAATAAATTTGAAATTACCATAGATATTTTTATAGATATACTTACCATAATTTTTTCAAATTCAAAATTTGTTATTTTGTTAAATATTTAATTATCTAAATTATAAGTTTAAAAATGATATTTTTCTATATATATCATTTTTTTTTCTTACTGGAAATTTATAAATCATATCTTAAATATTTAAATAACTTAGATATTTTTGTAGAAATTTGAATATTGCTTAATTTGATATATTTTTGACATATAATTATGGTAATTATTATTCATTTATTATTTTATTCCTAAAATAATATTATCTAACCAAATCTATTTTAAAATTGGTTTATTTTATTAAATTATAAGATTTGAAAGTGATATTGAAGATTATTTCTTTCAAATCATTGATCTTATTTGATATTTAATTTAATTTGATTCAAATAAACCTAGATATTTTAAAATTAGTTTCTTTATTTTGAGATTTTACGGTTTGTTTTAACAACCCTAAATTTTTAAAATCTAGTCGGTTAGTTTAAGAATAATAATTTAATTATATTAATATCTTATTTCACATCTATTACATGGACAATGTTTGTTTATTAATTTATATTGTTTATTCAATTTTTTTTAACAAACCTATTATTTATTTGATCTAAATTGCTATGATTAACTTGTTGACAGATCTAATGATCTGGTTTTAATCATAGTCCAATTGTCAATAGATCTTATAAATAATTTGTAACAGGTAAATTTTGTACTTCTTTCATCTGTGTAAACCTAGTAACATGATAGGGCCCATTAAAATCATTTGACCTGTGTGAGCCTATATGTTTGATATTGGCCTTAGATGCATATAGGTAGTCCATTTAAGTTTTTACTAAGTAAATGGACTAGGTTGCTAATATAAAATTTGACATAAGTAATTTTATTTAGGCCCAATTAGATTTGGGCTTATTCAATGAACAACAATTGTTTATTTAAAGGTTAAATTCCTCTCTTTTGGGCCTTGTGTGAGAGTTGGGGGCCAATAGAAGTGGGTACGACATACTGAACCCAGCTCCCCCTCACATGAACTACCCCAATTGTGAAGACCCATTTGCCTTATTTAAATAATTGTATTAGGTTAATTATATTAGTCTAGCCTAATTAAAATTTAATTAGCAACATAATTAACTTTTAAAATATAGGAAATTTATTTTTCATTTTAATATTTTAAAGTTAATTTTAGAAAAACACTTAGTTAATGATATATATTCTAGATAGTTATTTCTAGTACTAACTATATTTTCCAATATTTAAATAGGAAAATATCATTGATTGTGAAATTAATTGTTTCATAATTAATTTTGGTACAATCTAAGTTTAGTATATTTTTTCCTAGTATTAAACTATAATGAATAATTAAGTTTCCTCTATACTTAATTATTTATTTCTTGAATTTAATACATTTAATTAAATTGAAAATTTCAATATCCAAGTTGATTTTCATCATGATACTTAAATATTGTTATTTTCATGTCATAATAATTAAAGTTGAAAATTATCTTAAGTTTGGAATTTTATTTCAGAATGACTTAAGTTTGAATAATTTTCCAAATATATTTTTTATTTTATTTTATGAATCTTTTTCTCAAAATTTTGAAATTGCATTTCTTTAATGCAGAAATTTCGAATTTTATTTGAAGAATAGATTAAAGTGTAAAATTATTTATTCTAATTTTGGACCAACTTAAGTCAATGATTTTTTCATTTAATGATTAATTAAAATAAATGAACTGAAATATATTATAATTAGAAATTCAATTAATAAGTCAATGAGAGTCTAGATAGATATTATCTGTTTTGCTTGAAGTATTTTTCTAGTGAATTTAATTAAATAGAAAATTAATATTTAAGTTGATTCTTAATCATGATACTTAAATATTTTAAATTTTTCTTAAATATTTAATTAAATAGGAAAATTATATTTTTGTTGTAAATTAATTTTATTAATTAATTTTGGGCCAACATAAAATTAAGATAAGTTTTCTAGGATTTATTTTTATTTTATTTTAAAGCATTTTCGAAAGTAGTATTCTTATACACTTCATTTTTCGAAATGCAATATACATATTTATAGAAAATTAAATTTGAGTTGTAAATTAATTTAAATTAATTTTGAAACAACTTAAATTGTACATTTTTCTAAATATTTATGGAAATTATTACTAAGATGGAAATAATTCACGTTATTTTCATATCCATCTAAGTATAATTTATAAATATTACATTAAAATTTATATTTAGAATTTTTCATTCTAAATTGGAAATTTTAATTAAATAAATATATATATTTAAAATAAATAAATTAAAATAAGTTTTAGAAGAAAATACAACTTTCATTAAATAATGAGCTTTATTATTAGGATATTCGATCTCCATTGTTGATTTTACATAGCTATTATTTTAGTGAGTAATCCTCCCTAATGGAGAAACGTTCATAAGCAAGTTAGCACCATTTAATCTCGAAAGATAAGTAATCTTGTAAGTTTTTTATATAGTATTGATCACCCTAATGGTGGCGACTGTATAAGACTTGCAAGAATACGAAACAATGGTGGAAGCTCATAAGATAGAATAGCCTTGACTCTCGCCTAAACAGGACAACGCGGATTCCAATCCTGGTCGAATAAAAGGTTGCTAGAATGTTTATCATTTTAGATGAGCTGACAACTCTATTCAATGAATGATAGCTTTGACTCTCGCCTAAACGGGACACTGATATCAGTTTGTTGAAGACCTTGGAAATTATTTAGGATTGTATGTTTTAGTATTTTCAGTTGTCATTCCTACTTGCTATATGTTTAATAATTTATGAATTGTGTATGAATTTATATTGAACCATGTTATTTTTTGTTATTAAATCGTAGTTTAATTTCGAATCTTCATTGTTGGTCTAACTTGGTTTGTTTTTCTAATGAGATAAATCCCTGATGGATTTTCACCATTAGACAAACATAATAGTGTTTGATCTCGAAAGATAAATATTGTATATGCAACATCTAGCTGTTCATCAATTGATAACACCTTAGACTAGTATTTTACAATATGAAACATGAAGATTGTATAAATAAGATTACTTTGACTCTCGCTAATCGGAGCATCGTTGGATTCTTATTTAAAACGAAATTATCCTAATTCCTCTTAGCTTATTCATTTCGAATTATCTCAATGACATATTATTGGATGAATGGTCTATAAATCATATAAAGTCATTCTATATTTTCTCTTAAGAAATTAAATGACGAATATGATTATATTCTCGAAATTCTATCCCGAAATGATATAAATCCTCAATCTTAGAAATCTCCTACTTGTATGGGCAAATCAACTTAGAGTTAAATTAGTAGTGGTGGTCCAAGAAAGAATTAATTTACAACTCAAATTTAATTTTCTATAAATATGTATATTGCATTTCGAAAAATGAAGTGTATAAGAATACTACTTTCGAAAATGCTTTAAAATAAAATAAAAATAAATCCTAGAAAACTTATCCAAATTTTATGTTGGCCCAACATTAATTAATAAAATTAATTTACAACAAAAATATAATTTTCTTATTTAATTAAATATTTAAGAAAAATTTCAAATATTTAAGTATCATGATTAAGAATCAATTTAAATATTAATTTTCTATTTAATTAAATATCACTAGAAAAATACTTCAAGCAAAACAGATAATATCTATCTAGACTTTCATTGAGTAATTAATTCAATTTCTAATTATAATATATTTTAGTTCAATTATTTTAATTAATAATTAAATGAAAAAAATCATTGACTTAAGTTGGTCCAAAATTAAAATAAATAATTTTCAACTTTAATTTATTTTTCAAATAAAATTCAAAATTTCTGCATTAAAGAAATGCAATTTCGAAATTGTGGTAAAAGATTAATAAAATAAAATATATTTTGAAAAATTATTCAAATTTAAGTTATTCAGAAATGAGATTTCAAACTTAAAATAATTTTCTATTTAATTAAATAACATGAAAATAATAATATATAAGGAGCATGATGAAAATCAACTTAGATATTTAACTTCAATTTAATTAAATGTATTAAATTCAAGAAATAAATAATTAAGTGTAGAGAAGGCTTAATTATTAATTTCTAGTTTAATACTAGGAAAAATATTCTTAACTTGAATTGTGCCAAAATTAATTATTAAACAATTAATTTCACAATCAATGATATTTTCCTATTTTAATATTAGAAATAATAACTAGTATAGAAATAACTATCTAGAAATTATATCATTAACTAAGTATCTTTTCAAGATTTGGAAAATATCTAATTTAATTTGTTATAGAAAGAATCTAAAATAAGCAACTTAAAATTTTCCAAATAAAATGTAATTACATATCAAAATTAAGCGGTAACTACCTAATTTAAGAATATTCCATTTTAAGTTTAAAACTAACTTAAAAAAAATATCTTAAGAATCTTCAATAAGTAATTCCTAGAATTCCTCAACTTAATTTTAAATTCAAAAGATATTCAAATTTAAGTTGATAAGAAAAATTAGTTAGTAATAACTAATTTATAAGTTAAATAAGAATATTTAATGAAATAATTAAAATAAGCTTCAGAAAGAATCTAGTTAGTTAAAATTCTTTATTTAATTAAATACAAGGAAAATACAATAGTTTATCTAGAAATTAATTCATTAAACTAAGTGTGTTTTTCTTAAATTAATTTCAAATTTTTTTTTTGAAATTAATTATGTTGCTAATCAATTTTATTAGGTTAAACTAATTTAATTAACCTAGTACAGTTATCCAAATCAGGCAAATGGGCCTTCACAGTTGGGGTAGTTCATGTGAGGGGAAGCTGGGTTCAGTATGTCGTACCCAGTTCTATTGGCCCCCAACTCTGACACAAGGCCCAAAAGAGAGGAATTTCACCTTAAAATAAATATCTGTTATTAATTGAATAGGACCAAAAACCAAATGGACCTAAATAAAATCTATCACGGTTAGACATTTTATTTAGCAACAACCTATATACATCTAAACATAAAGTAAACATATAGGCTCACACAGGCACACACATTTGGATGGATCCTATCATGTTACTGTTGGAATTTATTTTACCAGGATCTTAGATCTACTCACAAGTATGTTGTTTAACACCCTAAATATGAACTTTCTAAAACGATAAATAAACACATATAAAGTTAAGAAAACCTTACATTGATAGCAGCGGAATAATGTCTCCTTCCACTCAGATCTCTAACCCTTGTATCCTTCCAGTCGCAGAGTATTATCAAGATTTGAGCCCGAATGTCCTTCTCTTTGTGTGTGATCCTTCACAGTCTTCCAATCAATGATTGAGGTACCACTTGCTGTGTGTGGGCTATAGAAGAGAGAGGGAAGGCTCAGTTTTCTGAAAAAAGTAATTTTCTGACAGAAAGCTTGTTGAAAAACTTATGAAAACTTGTTATTTGACTGAGCCATCACTTTCTATTTATAGGCAGGTACTAGGTTTAGGTTAGTAATTATTTGGCATTAAAATAATGAAAATATCAATTTCAAAAACCATCCCAAGTGGCCGGCCGTAGGTGTTAATGGGCCTCACTTGGTTTTTGCAGTTTTGACAAATTTTATTTCTATTTTCTCAAAAACGCCAATTTTCCAATTCTAACCATTTAAATGCCAAAACTAATTATTTAATAACTAAAATAGATTATTAAATAATATTGTCATTTAATTTAATTATTAATTAGACATATAAAGTCTATTAATAAATAAATAAACCTACAATCTCTTTTCTTTACAATTTTACCC